>NC_064631.1:422375207-423000207 GCF_023864275.1 Schistocerca cancellata
AGACGCAGATTTCTTTAAGACTGAATCCTCTACTATCAAAATTTCCATCAATTCACACCTGATTTTTGAAAAAAAAACAAAAAAGTTTTAATAAATGTTTTAATATAGTCTCCCTTCACCAATTCCGAAGGTGGGAAGAAAGGAAGAGTAGGGTTTAACCAACCGCCGATGACGACGCCAGTAGAGACAAGCACAAGCTCCGACTGGGGAACAAAATCGGGTAATTCCTTTCAAAGGAACCTTCAGCATTTACACTAAGCAATTTAGGAAAAACCACGGAATACCTAAATCTGGATAGACTGATGGGGGTTCGAACCGCCGTCCTACTGAATGTGAGTCCAGTTGCTTAGCAATGTGACAACTTGCTCGGCATCCGTAGTTCAAGTAAACGTAACTGAAATGTGCTTATCTCTAGCGTCCAGATTCAGTTAGTAGTCATCGATAAAGTTCCAGCAGGCCATATACTTCTGCTGTAGAGGAAGACTTTCTACAGACTTTTAAATCGTTATTCTATTATGCTAGTCTTCATGGTTTCGTTCTCGTTGGTTTAACCTTGAGTTGTGGGCTGAGAAACCAGCCCATTCTATTAAATATATTCTCCAAAGCTTTTACAATCTCTCGCTGAACGAATTGGTGCAGTGGTTACAGCTCCGAATTACTTGGTATGCGCAAGATTTAAAGCCTCGTCCACTCGGTCAAATGTAGATCTCCACCATTTCCGAAAACAATTTAAGTGAAAAGTGGAACGTTGCTTTGGGTAGTATACGATCGGCTTCTTGACCCATCCTTGCTGTTCCCACTTTGGTTTATGTGGCTGTCCCAAATGACATCAGATGAAAAAACGCACGGCTGTCTCAAAAGGACACGATCGAATCCTGATACACACGTCTCCATTCAGAGATATTGCTCAGTCCCTGATGATCTCGTTGTAGGTAGAACGCTATTCCGTAAATATCCGTTTATTATACTTTACTCTTAGCTACATCTGCAACGTATACTTTAGTCTTAGCTGTATCGGCACGAACCTGATCATTGGTTTAGGTAGCGCAGTTCTAGTTCTGTTGAGGGGGGTGGGGACACCTTTGGTTTCTCTTTTAATCTCTACATTCCCATCACAAAATTGATATCTACACGTACATCGCCGTTGTATTCGCCCTTGAACTCACAGAATGCTACTTCTTTACACTCTAGTCATAGTAATGGCAGTACGCATGCAACGATAAGGAAAATGAGTAACAGTGCTATGTCTGGCGAGTCCATGTGGTAATAACGATGCGCATTAGCCAAAATATCGAGATGGAAGCTAGACTTCAACTCGAAACTCCGAAATGTGAGGGTGTGGGAACCAACCTACTGATCCACGGCGAGATAGTGCAGCTGAGCTCGGCTCGCATATTATGCAAACGGCATGCTGACGTCCAGCCTGCGGCCGTTTTGCAAGTCAAACAGAGCGGCCTTCACTTTAGCGTGTAAGTCCCAAGCGCAGTCCATACTGGCCGCACAAATCAGTGAACGCGGCAGATGAAGCGACGCCATTTGTGTCTCTTGTAACGACCACAGGTGATAGCCAATCCGATTTGGAATAATTAATCCGTAGGTGGAACTTTCAATTTGCTCCAGAGTGTTTACTGTGATAAAGCTTCCTAAAAGATTAAAAGTAGGTACTGGGTATGTGCTTCAACTTGGAACTATGTTCATGAGTAACGCTTTTTCAGCTAGAGCATCTTACCGCGACAACTTCTATTTACCTCATTTCCAGAGTGCCAAACCAAAGTTCCTCTCTTCTGTATTTCCAGGCTCGTAAATTGAAGCCCTCGGCTGTACTGTCAGGCGTGTTCAGATATCTCGAGTACACTCTGCCTTATAGATAAAATCTGTCGCTAAAATTTCCAGAGAAAATAGGTACTGAAATATTTATCATGGAAAATGTAAAATATTTTTGTATTTGGAACAAAAGGATCGATGGGAACAATAGTGATTCTACACGATTCGAAATTTTCTGTGCGTTATTCCGAGGCTGAAGAGATAACAGAAAGAAAATTAGTCGATAGCATTGAAAGTCATTCGTTCAACGCCAATAATAAATTGCGCAACAGAATTCTGTTGAGACTGCAACACAGTTAGTGATTTCTTTCTTTCCACGAGGTAAGGCTTCTCGTTCGGAGATAAATCACCAGTGGCGATTTTTGGTTTTCGCTTGCATGGCTCCTGTTGTTGGCAGGTAGCTTTTGGTTTTCTTGTCGTAGCGTAAACCAGTTCACACTTGTGTACCTTGCTCACCAGTTCATCTGAAATTACAACGGAGTCGTGTATGACAGTGTGTTATTAATCACGTAACGAAAATCAATAGATACCAAGATTTTGCTATAATGTTCGCTGTTAGTGTGAAAATAAATATAATTCCTTCAGATACGAGGGTATTCCCAAAAGTAAGGTCTCCTATTTTTTTATAAGCACGTAGACCTGTTTAGTTCTACAATGATGTACTTCAGTTTACACCTTGAACATTTAGCTAGTTTTCAACATAATCACCATTTCTGTCGATGCATTTTTGTAGACGCTTTGGCAGTTTTTCTAAGCCCATGTCATACCAGCTCGCCGTCATACTGTTCAGAAAGTTATGAACCTCCTCTTTCACCTCGTCGTCAGATCGGCTGCAAGGCGGTGAAGAAATGCGCGGGAAGCATCAACTCGTTGCCGCATGTGGTCCTCAGTCAGCATGCGTGACACCGATCTTGCGCACACCTTCCGGTAGTTCAATGTTTCCGTTAAAATTCTGTGAGCGATGGTTCGCGAAACCTCAGGAACCAACGAGCAGAGATCATCCAGGGTGATCCGCCGATCTTCACGCATGCTTTGATAAACCTCCGACACTGTCTCCTCAGAAATTGACGGTCTGCCGCTCCTTTGTTGGTCGTGAATTTCGCTCCGACCAGCTGCAAACTCTCTACACCACTTACGAACATTTTTGACATTCATGCACGACTCACCATACACTTTAGTCAATTGGCGACGAATTTTAATCGGCGCAGTACCCTCTGCGTTCAAAAACCGAATAATTGCGCGCAATTCCCACTTGGCGGTAACATCCAACGGGAGCTCCATTCTCAACGGCTGCCAAGCCAAGACTGAGCGCCTCAGCGCGGTGTGCGCATGTTTACACAAAGCGCGTGAAGCACTCTTCATAACAGTGTGACCAACTGCCACACTGAGTTCTGTACTTATAAAAAAGTAGGAGACCTTACTTTTGGGAGTACCCTCGTATTATATTGCAAACATGTATAACAAATACAACGAATAATGGATAAGAATGAAACAACTACGACGAAATTTCATAAACACTGCAGCTTTCACCGAGTGATATATACGTGAAGCATATGAAGTTTCCCCTCGCCGAATGTGGCCTCTAAATGTTGCTCGAGTCAATTAAAGCCCATTTCCGATGACATATCCTCCTCGGCGGCTACCAACACACGACTTAGTCCTTGCGTTAAAAATTACGAGGGTTTGACGAAAATATGGAAACACCTTGAAAAATGCATGGGTGAACATAAATGCAGATGCTAGCCAAATCTGTAAGTTGTGCTGTTGTATTTGACCCCGGACGGCAAATGCGCAATGTCCTCAATACGTTGCAAGCGTCAGTCGTGCTCAGAAGAGTGTTATTTGTAATTGTGAACGCATTACGTCGGCGCTAAGTGAATTTGATCTGGTAAAACGTCTATGCTAATATGGAGGGTGTTTGCGTAACCAAGGTAGTCGAAGTTTTGGTGTTTCGTGAGGGACCATATCGAAAATTTATTCCAGATACAAGGAAAGCCGAGAAACATTATCCGCCAAGTCACAAAGCGGTCGTCCGGCCATCCTGATTTAGGTTTTCAGTGATTTTCCTAAATCGCTCCAGGCAAATGCCGGGATGGTTCCTCTGAAAGGGCATGGCCGACTTCCTCCCAATCCTTCCCTAATCCGATGAGACCGATGACCTCGCTGTTTGGTCTCTTCCCCGAAACAACCCAACCCCCAACAAAGCGGTCGGAAATGTGTGCTGAGTAATCTTGCCACACACTGGTTTATATTCCGGGCAACCGCAGCTGTTGAAAGGCATGATGTTAGGAAGAACTTCGCTTACAGCTGGTAAAACTGTTGTTTATTAAAACACGACTGGTTTCGTGGCTTCAAGCCGCATCATCAGGCGAACAACGTTAAAACGTTATAGGCATACCCATCGCTCACAGTCAAAATTTACTATTCAGAGAATATCGCCAACAGTATGGCGAGCGAAAGGTAAAGAAGTGTGCTCCATTCTTTAAAATTTGCCTGCATCAGTAAACGCAAATCACAGCAGCAAATCATCCCACTGATAATGTCTTACAACAAAAAAACGGGCGAAACGCGTCTGGGAAAGAAACGTGGCTGCAGGAGAAGGCTTTTTTTTTTTTTTTTTTTTACAAAACAAGTATTTCTATGCTTGCTGCTCTTGCTGCGGAGGATGGCCACGCAAACAAGCTTGTTATAATGAGTAATCTTGACACACGTTCATTGAAGAGGATTGTGACGAAAAGGAAGAGGCCGACAACTACAAAACCTGCTGAAGAAATGAATATCGCACTCGCGAACCGTATCAGCCCCAAACAGGACGAAGCGAGCTCCACAAGCAGTGAATTGCAGGGCGTGTTGGAATTGCAAGACTCCTCACCTATGATGGAAACGTCCGTAACAGGAAAACGTGGTGCCGAAGACCTGAAACCTGGGCTGTGCTGTAGCGAAAGAAAGTCATTTGGCTGTATGAGTCTTGTTTCAAACTGTTTCCAATTTCTGGCCGAGTTTTCATCTCAAGAGTGAAATACGAGGGCGATACGGTGATCATTTGGATAGCCATATCGTGGATCCCATAGGCACTCTGCAAGGTTTATTTGACTATTTTGGCTGATCATCTCCATCACATGGTACAAAGTCTATTCCCCAACTATCTTCTAAGACGACAGGGCCCCTGTTCACACAGCCAGCATCGTTCATGAGTGGTTTTGTGAGCTCGAAGTTGAATTGTTGCACCTCCGATGACCGTCACAGTCACCAGATCTCAGAAACATTGAGCCTCGCTGGTCTCCTTTGGAAATAGTGGCGCGTAATTGCTGTCCACTTCCACATCGTTACCTGAACCTGCCACTTTTTAAAGGAGAATGATGTGAGATTCCCTTGAAAACCACACAAATCTGTATTTATCCCTTAAGAGACGGTTGAGAGCAGCTTTCGTACGTCGTGTTAGCCATGGTAATGTGTTGTATTTGTGATGCATCCATATTTTTGCCCAAACCCTGTAGCAGGGCCAATTCTAAGCACTTCTTAACGTGTCTAATACCACTACTATGGATTCCTAACCAAAAGTAAAATAAGCTTTGTAAGATAAGCACATTGAAGAATACAAGATGAAATTAATGAGTAATGTCAAAGAGAGATAAACTAAGGCCTGGAGGTTATCGTAAAATAAGCACAAGGTGTTTACATACCTGTTCAAACGAGCTTGTATTGCGCAACTGAGCCGGCCGGAGTGGCCGTGCGGTTCTGGGCGCTACAGTCTGGAACCGAGCGACCGCTACGGTCGCAGGTTCGAATCCTGCCTCGGGTATGGATGTGTGTGATGTCCTTAGGTTAGTTAGGTTTAATTAGTTCTACGTTCTAGGCGACTAATGACCTCAGATGTTGAGTCGCATAGTGCTCAGAGCCATTTGAACCATTTTGCGCAACTGACGACAACAAGGGAGCAGTGAACTACTAGAAGCTGGATTCAACTACGAGGGCATGCTGAAAAGCAATGCCTCCGAAATTTTGGGTCAAAGCTCTTAAGTCTTTCTACCGTTATCTTTTCCGGTCGTAACTCTCCCACCTGTTGCGTCTAGCCGTCGGGCCTACTAGATGTATGGCGTGCCAAGCGAGTGCTTTTAATATTTGTGCATCGGAAATGTTAATATGACTTTTCGTAGCCACTGCTATTGTACATTGATAGCAATGCCCTATCACCCAACTGTTTTGCTATAATTTTTGCTTTTTAATTATCTCAACGTAACGGAATTCAACTCATCTGATTAATAAATATTAAATATGGGATTGTCTGTAAACATTTCCGATGGACTCACTCCACCTTGGCAAGACCACATTCCCATTCTATTGCATTCATTTTAATCGGAGCTTGGCGATTCTAGTAATAGGGAGCTTATGGCAAAAATATCTGAACAAAATGGCTACCCTCTATTGAATGATCATGACCACCATTTTGTTTCACGTCTCCTCCTTTATTTTCTCAGATCCTACCACCACAATGATGCAAAATTTCATCCAATACATTTAAACATAAAAGTGAGCAATGGATTCTCTCCCCGGTGGGAACGGTATTACGTACAAATTTCAATACCCTATAGACTCTCAATGTTTTTACCTTATTACTATAGTCCACTTTCTGGATTGGTACGGATGTCCACTACTTCTCTCTCTCTCACAGGCTCATTCATTAATAACCTAGAGAATTTAGTATCGGTCATGCTATTCAAAGAGAATTCTTGTTTTTTGGTACAGTACTAGTAACTAAGTCGCCACATTCAAATTACTCACATTAAACATGTAAAAAACACCGACTTTAGCCAGTACGTATCAAATCTTCCCCACAGCAAAATTTCAACCCAGATTAACAAGTCACAGACCGTCGGATTAAATTTCACACGTAACCTTTCCTACTCTGGGCGATTTATGCTAATCGCCCACTGGAATGTAACCCTGATTGTGTTGCTGGGCAGATGGCTAACTCACGTTTTCCTCTCTCAGAGTCTCAAACTTTCTAACTTGTTTCACACGAATGCAATTAATAACGGTAATTTTGGTATGATGATTACTTAATTATCTTACACACGGATCCTCAACTGAAAGTTTCCACAAGCACTTCTGTTTGCCATTGTCTCTTGGTCCGATTGAGACAGTACTCACCATGTGGAAGTGCTTGTTCCTAATTCAAATTCTGTACAGCAGTTCTTAAATATTCTTAGCATAAATTTGTACACGCAAGTATCTCAGCTTAAAATTACCACACGCAAGTATCTCCTCTAAAATAACCACACGTGGTTTCTTTGTGACCCTTAGTCACTGCCAAAGAATCCTAAGTTCCCCATGAGTTTTACATGAGTATCTTTACCTGAATCCCACCACAAAGTTTTGCTCTCGCCGACATTCTGAAAAGGAAACTCAATATTTCTAGCTACCCTTAAATACACTACTGGCCATTAAAATTGCTACACCAAGAAGAAATTCAGACGATAAACGGGTATTCATTGGACAGATATATTATACTAGAACTGACATGTGATTACATTTTCAAGCAATTAGGTTGCATAGATCCTGAGAAATCAGTACCCAGAACAACCTCCTCTGGCCGTAATAACGGCCTTGATACGCCTGGGCATTGAGTCAAACAGAGCTTGGATGGCGTGTACAGGTACAGCTGCCCATGCAGCTTCAACACGATACCACAGTCCATCAAGAGTAGTGACTGGCGTATTGTGACGAACCAGTTGCTCGGCCACCATTGACCAGACGTTTTCAGTTGGTGAGAGATCTGGAGAATGTGCTGGCCAGGGCAGCAGTCGAACATTTTCTGTATCCAGAAAGGCCTGTACAGGACCTGCAACATGCGGTCGTGCATTATCCTGCTGAAATGTAGGGTTTCGCGGGAATCGAATGAAGGGTAGAGCCACGGGTCATAACACATCTGAAATGTAACGTCCACTGTTCAAAGTGCCGTCAGTGCGAACAAGAGGTGACCGAGACGTGTAACCAATGGCACCCCATACTATCACGCCGGGTGATACGCCAGTATGGCGATGACGAATACACGCTTCCATTGTGCGCTCACCGCGATGTCGCCAAACACGGATGCGACCATCATGATGCTGTAAACAGAACCTGGATTCATCCGAAAAAATGACGTTTTGCCATTCGTGCACCCAGGTTCGTCGTTGAGTACACCATCGCAGGCGCTCCTGTCTGTAATGCAGCGTCAAGGGTAACCGCAGCCATGGTCTCCGAGCTGTTAGTCCATGCTTCTGCCAACGTCGTGGAACTGTGTCGTGCAGATGGTCGTTGTCTTGCAAACGTCCCCATCTGTTGACTCAGGGATCGAGATGTGGCTGCACGACCCGTTACAGCCATGCGGATAAGATACCTGTCACCTCGACTGCTAGTGATACGAGGCCGTTGGGATCCAGCTGGGCGTTCCGTATTACCCTCCTGAACCCACCGATTCCATATTCTGCTAACATTCATTGGATCTCGACCAACGCGAGCAGGAATGTCGCGATACGATAAACCGCAATCGCGATAGGCTACACTCCAATCTTTATCAAAATCGGAAACGTGATGGTACGCATTTCTCCTCCTTACACGAGGCATCACAACAACGTTTCACCAGGCAACGCCGGTCAACTGCTGTTTGTGTATGAGAAATCAGTTAGAAACTTTCCTCATGTCAGTACGTTGTAGGTGTCGCCACCCTCGCCAACCTTGTGTGAATGCTCTGAAAAGCTAATCATTTGCATATCACAGCATCTTCTTCCTGTCGGTTAAATTTCGCGTCTGTAGCACGTCATCTTCGTGATGTAGCAGTTTTAATGGCCAGTAGCGTATTCCACATGCATACCATTCCCATATTCTTTAGTTTTACGGAGCACACTGAAAATAGGTGTTTCAACTTCAGGAACCAGCGGCAGAGTGCCGGAACATGGCCGTTCACCAGGCCAACCCACGCTTCCTCAGAAGTGGGGGAGGATCCTGTTATCGTATTGGTTAGCCACACTCCAGGCCCTCTAGTGCTCTGGAGTACTTCCTTTCCTTCGTTCTGCCAAAGGTGACCAGAGAACTGTCTCAAAGATAATTACAGATTCTACATCCACTATCCGTGGTCAGCAGACAACAAGCCATTCGCCCATTTCTCAAACATCAGAAAACCGGATATAGGGATCTATTTTTGAAGGAAGTGCACATATGCATAATTAAATATACAAATTGTCCTTCTTTTCTACATCTGTATCCGGTTTCAGTGTATTGAATAAAATTGTGTTACCATAAAACGGCTGTTCTGACAAGAACAACGAAGTATGTTGTTATACAACGGGTATTACTGTATCCAATGAAGCAAATTTTTTCTATGTCGGGTAGCACTGCACCCTTTCAGTAAAACAAACGTTATTAACATTCTACATACTTATTCTTCGGGTCTACATATTTGCTGCCCGCTGCCGCTAGAGGGCTTCGAACTGCAGCGTGTAACGTGGCGTGTAACATGTGTGGGTCGGAGCGTGAGAAACAGCGTGCTGCAGTCGAGTATCGAATTCGAGTAGTTCGACCGCACATGGGGCAGCCTCACCTTCAGCATAACAGTGCCAGAACACACACGAGCGCCGCGACGTCATAAACAATCCAACGTCTTGAGTTCACTGTCATCGATTGTCCTCCATACATTCACTGTCATCGATTGTCCTCCCTACAGTTCCGTCGAGGTTCCATCCAATTTTCAGCTGTTTCCTAAACTTTAATAACACCTTCCAGGGCTTCGCTTTGATAGTGAGGAAGCGGTGCAAGCAGAGGTGCGGTTGTGGCTCCATCAGTAAAGTCAAACTTTCTACGGTGACGGTATGGACAAAATGTTCTCTCTATGGGAGAAATGTGTTCGTCGCCAGGGTGAAATTGAGAAACAAACATGTTGACATGAAGAATAAAGACACAGAATGTTAATAACTTTTGTTATAGACCGGACATAAAAAGATCAGACGCATTACTTTTCAGCACGGCGTCGTTTATCACAAGTGCAAATCAGGAAACGGTATGGGGTAACGCCGTAAAAGACAGGAGGTACGTCACAGTGTTATTCACACTAATTGGGGAAGAAACAGAAAATGTATTACACTATAAGAATGTAAAAGAAATTGGGACTATCTCAAACCCAAGTGTTCATGAACCAATGCCCGAATACGAATGTCTTCGTATTGACCGACTGGGATCAAGTAACAAAATCAGCTACTCTTTTTTCTCTATATTTTACAATTTTCTCGATACTCCATCTTGTTCCTATATCGTTCTTACCTTTCTACTGTCCATGTTCGTCGATATTTCTTGCTTTCTCTGCCTTGAAAGCCTTCAAAATTTATTATTTTGCACCTAAACAGATTTCTTTCTGTCATTTACTGTTATCTGATGTTCCATGATCCTAGTTATTTTGATATTTCTATTATCAGTGCTATCGTTGATTAATTTAGTAGAAATATATGAAACCTGTTATTATTCATTCGGTAGACGTGTCAAAGAAGATTAACCTTCGCTATGCCATTACTTCTGATATTCTGTATATATTTTGCTATATATCCCTATTGCGTCTTACTTTCCGATCATCTGTAGTTTGTATTGCACTCAGTATTTTCCCTATAACCCGTCTTGCAAGAATATCTATCCTGTTCAGCTTGTAGTTCATTGTTAAGCGGACATATGCACATGAACATTCGAGTCTTACAACTGGAGTATACACTTTTAGATTTCAATTCACAGATATGCGTTTAATGTTGTAGATGTTTTTAAACTCACTGAATGCAGATCTTACGGAAATATAAATGAACCTGCTGATTTAACCATTGTATCCTACAAGACGATGTGATGAGCTCGAGACTTCTTTATACCAACGATGTGCATTGGTTTGTAGCTAATATATCTAGAATAATGTACTTCGATGATGAACTACTGCAACTACATTCCCTTAACATCACTTAAAATCTGTTTCACCAAAACTGAGAAATTATTTTTAGATACAATCACCCGAAAGGTCTACGTGTGAGGCTACGAATGGTGCTTTCAGAATGAAGGCAAAGTCATCAAAATATTTCTCTTGTTTCTCGCCTATTAGCCGCGATTGGCTCCTCGAAACCAAAAATGTCTCAGCGGACCAAACAGAAAAGTTTCAGACATCAATACAGTTGGTTTAAACATGGAGAGTACTACACGGGCTGGTGTCTCCGAATCACCCTCAACACATGAGAGATTTCTCGTCTGCAGATCATCCACCACCAACCATTTTTTGCCAACACTACTGCAAGTATTCTTCATCTTCTGTGATATCGCAAATTTTAAGTACCCAGTTTGTGAGCTGATGCAGATCTTAACGCAGGAATTCGGGTTAGACTTGAGGACGTCTTCCAGGTAGTTCCTTTTAGAACTTCGTTCAGAACACTCTCTCACGTCGTTTGTAGAATAAGGCCCTGACAGAAAGAGGAATCACCGTGATTATTGATAGTGATGCTCCAGTTCATACGGAATACAATATCGAAGTGCACTTGCCGATATCTGAAGTTACAGATGGGTAGAGAACTGCTGCTCTTGGGTGACTGCGAAACTAAAAGCCAGATTAAGGAATATACGTAACGTACGAGTGCAGGTTGTGACACATGGACGACCGCATACAGAAGTTTGGGTCTGGCAGCAGCTCGTGCGTGGATAGCAGACGCGATTAAGGCGACCCTCGCATAAAACCGGGAAAACTGGTTTCGAGCCCCAGTGCGAGACAAGTTGTCATCGTCGTCGTTCTAATATACACCCGGAGGTGGTTCATATTCGCAATTTCTTGTACATTTATAGTGTTGGTTCTGCTAGGAGATATCAACCTTTGAAGACTGTCGAAGTATCTTGATTTTTATCCATGGTGGAATGTGAGGTTGTGGCAGTACGCAGCTTGAGAGCTAAATGTAGGCAGAACCACTGAAACTGAAAACGGACTAATTTTTCCACATTTTGAAGGTACATTCCTTTATCATCAGAAACATTTTAACAGAAAATGTGCATACTGACAAACATTCATCTGTATGTACACGATGAGACTGCTGTGACGGTTTTACATGAATGATTCTTTGTCAGTGGTTCCCATGCAACACAGCTTCATGTGTTACGAAGGCATATACCTTCGAAATACGTGAGAATTAGTGCGTTTGCACTGTAACAGGCTGAGCCTACGTTTTAGTTTTCAAGGCACCGAAGTAGTTTTCATATACAAAATAGCCCACAGACTTTCGTTTTGGTCTATCACGACGTGATAAAGGCATTTGCAAGCAGAAATTAGTTCCAGAATATGTCACGAAGTCTCAGCGAATGACGAAATTGGAGAAAAAAAAAGAGCAGGAGATTTGGTTGTCCTCTGTATGCAAACGATGCTCCGATTTCAGTGGCATAGGGTCACCACAATAAGGTCGTGAAGCAATAAGAGAAATACCAGCTTACAAAGGACGCCGTAGGAGTCGTACAAATAAGGATACTTAATGGAAGGAAGAATGTGTATGTGAAATCTTATGGGACTTAACTGCTAAGGTCATCAGTCCCTAAGCTTACACACTACTTAACCTAGATTATCGTAAGGACAAACACACACACCCGTGCCCGAGGGAGGACTCGAACCTCCACCGGGACCAGCCGCACAGTCCATGACTGGTGCCGCTCGGCTAATCCTGAGCGGCTGGGAGGAAGACTTGGGTTTAATATCCCGTCGACTAGGAGTTAGTAACAAACGGAGTATAAGCTCTGATAAGATAGAAATTGCGACAGAAATGCACGATTTTCTTTTCCAAGGGATACCATTTATTCATCTATAGTATTGCACAGTTGCACCAGAAAGGAGAACCTTCAGAACAACACAGAGATTCTGGCATGCACTTCCAGGTACTGGGATACTGTTATTAAGGAAAAACTTGAGATTAAATTAGCAAGCCACCTTATTTCTGCTCAAACAACATAGGGACAAGGTAATGTTACTCTCTGCTTTCTCACCCGTTGGTAGTTGGTATTCACTATCGATGGCGCTAGGCCCGCATCTCGTGGTCGTGCGGTAGCGTTCTCGCTTCCCACGCCCGGGTTTCCGGGTTCGATTCCCGGCTGGGTCAGGGATTTTCTCTGCCTCGTGATGGCTGGGTGTTGTGTGCTGTCCTTAGGTTAGTTAGGTTTAAGTAGTTCTAAGTTCTAGGGGACTGATGACCATAGATGTTAAGTCCCATAGTGCTCAGAGCCATTTGAACCATTTGATGGCGCTAGTTTTTTACAATGTTTGTGCGTTGTCTTACAGCATGTGCCGTATTATGGTTCTTTACCAGCGTAGCCCTACCTCGGAGGGTTAAATTTCCTGCCATAGCTCTGTTTCTATGCATCTGTACCTTAAAAATGACGCTGTGTTACCTGTCAGCTGAATCCCCGTTAAGTCGTTTGAATATTGTATATTCCGGGAGAAACACAAGTTTCACAAATCTTCAAGGAGGTCGACCGAGTTACTGTAAACTTAACAAAAGAGAAAAAAAACTTTTATAAATGTAACGAGTGCACTTTGTGGACAATAAGCACTCCCTATACTGCTTAATAACGTCATAGAAATGGTTTTAATCGATTTGAGAATGATCTCATGGGGATGTGAATTCCGTTCATCGCCAGTGAATCATGTGTATGAACGATTCGTTTCAGTCAATTGAGAAGAAAACTTTCCAGGACTTATTTCGTATTTTTGTTCAAAGCATTATTTTATGGTGACTTAACTGTGACAAATATTTTCGAAGCGATCATGTATGTCTTTAGTAACACGTACGTTTATTGTAGATATTTACTAGTTCAACATTATAGTAAACGTCAGTGAGGTTGAACTACATTTTGGCACTAAGTATCAGTTAAGAACATCTTGTTATCACCGAAACTGTTTTAGCGAAATTTTAGTTTTAAGTGTGTAATGCTGGAAATTATTAATGGACTAGTGTAGCAATCACCCACATTTAAAAAAATACTTTCGCATTTTGTCACAGAGATCTTCGAGCTTTTTACTCCATCGTTAGATGTATTTTCTTCTTTTCATTTTCACACATCAAAGGTACGTGTTGCAGGACGTCGCTTTAGACAAATATTCGTATGAAAGCTGCATTGAGGCATGGAGTTTCATACAGAAAAAAGGGATTATTAATTACGATCGTACTCTGGACGCTATGCACACACAAACTTTGACACGATCTAAGTGCTATCACTTTTAACTCCAAGAAAGTGGCTCGAGTTGGGTGGGGTGGAGCTGTTAATGGGATAACTAATGGCCGCTGTCATCGGCGCAAATGAAATTGTGCGGAAGAGATTAAGCCACAGGATGCCATTGCATCGCTTTAATAGCTTCTCTCTGCAGAGAACGGCGATTCGGTGCTATACAGCCGTCGCACCATTTAGCACAGCTCTTTTATTGATGACAATTTCTTGCGAGTAATTGGTAATGCAAACAACTGTGGCCTTGCTACTTCGAATACGTCCACAACGAAGAATGTTAAAACATAAACATTCAGGATGACGGACCTGTCAACGAACTGAATTATCTTCTTATGAAAGGAATTTCATATTGAGGCAATAAAGAAGCTCATTGTCATTCAAGCGCTAATTCTTCGTGATCGAACTAACTGTTCCTGCGTTTGGACGGCTCGAATTGACTTCATGACTCCAATAATAACAACTGCCGACCTTGCCACGCTATCTGTGGAACTAGCATTAAGTAAAGAGGCTTGTATAATAATGAGAACAAGACGACATTTCTCGCTGTACTTGCGGATCAGAATAACGAAGTGAATGATGGTTGAGAACAGTAACTGAACATGAAGCTGGGCCGCGTTGATTCCTAGCCAGCCACAGTGTAGTATGACTGTGGCAGCAACAGCAGTGTGGTCCCATAGTGAATACGTTCAGACGCATCCTGTTAAAGCGTTGGACTGTAAAGCCACATAACCTTTCTGACCACTGTCGCTGCTAGCTGCCAGAATTTACTCGCGAAAAATGAAATTGTCTCTGAACTAAATAAAACACAGGTTGGGGATACATCACAACAGTTATATTGCTGGCGGTAATTGCAGTTCGCATCTAACTCTGGTGGCTGGCATCTAAGGTAACAGAACGCTACGGTAACCACAACAGCAGGAGCGCCGTAGATCAATATTTGATATCTTCGTATATCCATAATTAAAACGGACGACTTGGGACGTCAGCTGGTATAATATATGTTAAAAAATGACTTAATTCCTCCAGCTGTATTAAGGTGGAACACGCCTATCTCACCACTGACTACTAGTGATAGACACATACGGTTACTGTCAACAAATATGGGCCTGAAGATGATGATGTAACAGCATCGAAACTAGTTGCCAATAAAATCAACACCTTAATACAGCTGGAGGAATTACTTCATTTTTTAACAATATTTGTTAGGTTGTTGTTATGGTGCGTTCCTCCTCAATAACTGTTTCTCAATCAAATTCTTATTCCGATCTAGGTATTTTAATACAATTTGATGTTGTTGTTATGGTGCGTTCCTCCTCAATAACTGTTTCTCAATCAAATTCTTATTCCGATCTAGGTATTTTAATACAATTTGATATCACCCCAAACTCTCTGCTTCAAGAAGGAAAATGGACACTTGCTACTTAACAACCAAGACAACTGGAGAGAACTTTAAATACCAGAGGCGTTCAACAAGTAATGCAACACATTTTTTTTCAGAAGGCGGGCTGGTTTTATTCAGGGTTCCAATATACTATATGACCCATATTATTCCCCTCTCTTTTGGCTATAAAACCCTATTTTTCTATATTATCTCTTCAATGCGGTGGCCTCACGCCAGTCTACTGGGAAGGCCTGTATGCCCACATGGAACCACTGTGTACTACACGACTTCAGAGTCAACGTCTTGCAGCACCAGTAACCTCTCCACCATCGACGTACTGCTTCCCGTCGAGTGAAATCTTCATTAGGCCTAACAGGTGGAAGTCAGATGGTGCAAAACCCAGGCTGTAGGGTGGATAAGGAAGAACAGTCCAATGAAGCTTTGTGAGCTCCTCTCGGGTGCACAGATTGTGTGTGGCCTTGTGTTGTCATGGACGAGAAGAAGTTGGTTTGTTTGTTTGTGGCGACGAACAGAAGTTGTTTCTTCAATTTCCTGAAGATAGCACAATACACTTCAGAGTTGATCTTCGCATCATGAGGGTGGACATCAAACAGTCCAACGACTCATCGTGATTTGGCGTGCTGTTGTTCACTGCTAGGTCTCCGTAAATATTCTGCAAGTGCTTATGAATATATATGATGCTCTGACTTTCCTCCAAAAGAAACTCAATGACAGCTCTGTGACTGGCAAGTGCCTCCGTTACATACGGCATTTTGAAGGCCACGAATAGCACCGACATCTATTGGTACGTCATGAAACTGTAGGTGCTGAAGCGGGAACATTACACGACGTCCCACAACAAATCCCGTGTTTTTTCAACCTAAATTCGCCGAGAAGAAAAAGTGTGTGGCATTACTTATCGAACGCCCGTCGTGTTTTTAAAAACCTTCTAAAATTCTCTGAGCATACAGAAAGATTTCTGTCAGAAGTTACTCTAAAAGGCTCTCCAGATTCACACGCACCAAATGTTAAGTAATTTGCTACACAAAATAACGACGCATCTACTGAAGTTGGAACTGCTGCAGAACTCCTGAAATCAGCCGGCCCAAAAACCTTGAAAGAAATTACGATGATCATCCAGAACATTTGGAGAACTGAGAAAATTCCAGATGACTGGAAAAATGCAATGTCAATAATTATAAAAGGAACTCCCATCTTCCTGTCCCAATCAAAATGATATGTCAATGTCCCCAGGGGCGAGGAAAAGAACTTCGCAGATATTTTAAAAAAGCTTATAAATTTCCCTCAGTCCACCTATTTATCAGGAATTCCTCCAGAAACCAATCCAAATTCATGCGCACTAAATTCATGCAAAATAGGCGAAAACAAAGGAAGTTTCAGAGAAAATAGATTCTGCCCAGAACAAAATTTCAGTTCTGAAAATAATTATCAGAGATCAAAAAGCTATAATAAAAAAGTGATTTGTACCTTTGTAGATTTTAAATACAGCTTATGAATTAGTGGGCCGCAAGTTTCTATTCCAAAATCTGAAAGAACACTTCGCAAACTCGGAAGCACTGCAATTATTAGTGAAATACTATACGGTACAAAAAGTAAGGCAAACTTTAGGGAGAAAGTTAGGAAAATTTTGAAACTGTAAAAGGAGTAACACATGATGAGGAACTATCTACATTATTTTACAAGTGTTTCTTAGAAAAGTAACCTGAGACTAGCGAAAACTAAAATCGGAGCCTAAAATTGACGATGAATCCAATAAGGAAGAACAAATGGTTCTGAGCACCATGGGACTCAACATCTTAGGTCATAAGTCCCCTAGAACTTGGAACTACTTAAACCTAACTAACCTAAGGACATCAAACACACCCATGCCCGAGGCAGGATTCGAACCTGCGACCGTAGCAGTCCCGCGGTTTCGGACTGCAGCGCCAGAACCGCTAGACCACCGCGGCCGGCTAAGGAAGAACAAATATTATGATAGACAGCTTAGCTCTTGCAGATGGCTTGGCAGTTCTATCTCAGAATATTAAAAGTAGGTCCCCAAAAATAATTTGAAACAAAGAAGTATACGTTTATCAACGACCTAGCACCTAAAATTCTAAAACCTAAACAAGAGAAAAATTAGAGATTTTCTCTTAAAATATATTTTGGCGAAATCATTCATGAGACTGGCTTCGAAATAATGGTTACGAAATACGTTGTTACAAATCATAACTATAACAAAAAACAAATATCTGAAAACACACAAAACTGAGACACCTCAAGGCACTTATAAAAGCAGACTGTCTTTACAGTGCTAAAACACTCCTTTTAAATAGAAAGAGAGACAATAAAGAAATCCAAAAAATGGGAAAGAAAAGTAACTAGGAAAATTAAAGGTCCAAATTATACTCGTGAAGTCATATATAGACTAACAACAAACAAAGAAACTGAAAAGTATACCAACATATGTCCTGATATTAAAAAAACTTATGCTAAAACTCTAAGGACATATTAAAACAATGGAATCAACCGGTTTAACTTGACAGTTTGTGAAATTCTACAAAAATCGCAGTACAGCTGTAACCCAAGAATACCAGAACAAGACGCTCTTTTGTGTGCAGAAGAGCCCATTCTGACAGAATGAAAGTAATGTGGGCACAAACAAAACCGAAACTCTAAAAATGTCCCTTGTTGTACATTGCAGTTTTGTGATAAAGCCGGTTCTGGCCCATTTTATTAGTTAGATTTGTATAGCACACATTCAGGAGCAAATCATTGCGCTACCATTTCCCTTAACCTATTGTTATGCTAATTGATTTATGATCACTGATGGTCAATTTATGACCCCCTGGGGTAATCCCTCCTCCTGAGAAACCCCCAGTCCTCCCCATCCTCCTCCCCTGACCCTATGGACAAGAAACACTTTTTTGTCACCTCTCCCCAGTTCAGAGCCACTTTTCACCCTCCTGAGAAATCACCCAGCCCTCCACTCTCCTATCCTTCTTCCTCCTTCCCCACTAGCACTTCCCCTCCCCTCCCCTCCCCTCCCCTCCCCTCCCCTCCCCTCCCCTCCCCTCCCCTCCCTGAAAAAATTGGTAGGAAAATTTCTCAGTCTGTTCAGAGCTGTGGGTGTGGAAGATGCAACCATTATGCTGTCCAGCAACTAAGTACCATAATTATGTATATACATTCCTGCAGATTGGAGGTTTTGTCTTGTTGGAAAATTTTCGTGTGTGGGCTCACCTTGATGTGCAAGGATCGACTGCACAATGCACAATATCACCACCAGAGGACATCCCACACCCCACTCATTGTCACCTCCCTACCCTCGCTTCACAGAAGAAATTGATGGGAAAAATCACTCAGTCTGGGTTGAGCTTGTGGACTTGAAGGATCCTATGACAAAAACTTTAACTACATTGCAGAGGGCAAAATAATATACTGTTTATTTATAAAATTCAGTTTGCACACCAGTTTGCAGGGGTTGGATCTGTTTATTTTGTGGCAAAAAGCTCATCATTCTCAGCTGTTTATTTAATTTTGGATGATGCATGTCTTAAAATACGTCAAAGGGAAGTAATTAAACTAATAAATACATCACTTTTTTCTGATCTCACTGGGAATAACATCAGGAAATATATGTCTACATAAAACACTCACCACATGTAATAACACAGTTACAGATCGTGCTAAACACGTTTGGCAGAAAACATCCCGATAGTATATTTGTATGAGGCGCACCATACCACACCCACCTGATCATCGGCAACCTTTTATGTCCCAAGTGCTGGACTGGGAGGTGCCAATTGCCTGCAGAAGAATGCATGGTACTGGATGTTTGCTGCCTTTGAAATTTTGATATCAGACTCATTTCTTGTTTTGTTCCCAGACACAACTTCCATACCTGGTCAGTGAAAGCAGGTACTCTACGTGCCCACCCTGCTGTGCAGATACTTACTGAGTTAGTTTAGAATACCACCAGCAGAGGACTTTGTGTGAAGCAACCTCCACACCCCTCAACACCCCTCCCCCCTCAAACCCCCTCCGCATCTGCCCCCTTGCCTCTGTTACTTCCTGTCAGACAAAGCATCAGGTGGCGGCAAATCTTTGATATTGATACCTGGAAATTCCTGTCGAAACACATGGTCTCTCACTCTCTCTCTCTCTCTCTCTCTCTCTCTCTCTCTGAAGTGGTTACTTCCTGACCAGTAAGCATCTGTAGCATGCCACCAGAAGCCACACTATCCCCTCTTTTCTCCAGAACAAAGAAGCGGATACCTGGTAAACCCCAGCCATCCCCAAAATGCTGGGCTGTGGATATCTTGAAAATAGTCAATTTGCGCTACCCTCTGTGTGGTACAGCTTTTCCTTTTTTCCTATTGATGGATACTAGTACTGGCACATTTGGTGGGAAATGCTGGGGCTATCTGGTAAACCATAGTGTAACCACCCAGTTTCCTTATGGATTGTCTTTGCCTCCTTGGTGGATACTGACACAGTTAGATCGTTTGGCAGGAAATCCATTATGTTGGAAATAGCTGAAAATGATAGTGAGAATTTCAAATTTCAGCTCCATTGCACTATGTCCTTAAAAAACGTAGAGGGGACAGGGCAGGGGTTTGCCCGGAGTGTGCTCGCAATACCACCATTGGAAACAATAAATTGATCACCTTGGAATCTGACTTCATGATCAGAAGGGGTGCTGTATAAAATGATACTTGTAATTTTAAATTTCGGCGGGAATTCATTCCGTCGTGGTTGTGTGATTTCCGACCACCTACAGGTCTGCTAAATGTATTTTTTAAGCACTATAGAATTCCCATATTGGTTATCTCTGCTACACCAGCAAGAAACAGGGGGAGGGAAAGGTCTACCATGTGATAGGTACAACAAACCAATCTTTATTGAAACAAATAACACTCCACCTTTCCTCTGAAAAACGGAGTGTTGGAAATAGCCAGCAGCATAGAAGGCATGCAAAAACTACCTTTCTTGGCCGATTAAGAACAAGAAGAAGCGTACGGTTTATGCACGATGGAGTTCCAGACAGAAGGACTTTGAAATGTTTTACATAAATCACTTGTGCTGCCAGTCCTGTAGTATTGTTGTAGTGTTTGGATTCCATACCAGGAAGGTACTGGAAAGAGAGAAATGATCATAGAACATAAATACACAGTCCTAATGCTATATGGTTCTGCATTTAAACATGCTACAACGTTAAAGCACTGTGGTTTCCGATACATTAGTTGCGTGAAATGCAACGCTGTTAACACCCCGCCGGCCGAGGTGGCCGAGCGGTTCTAGGCGCTACAGTTTAGAACCGTGCGACAGCTACGGTCGTAGGTTCGAATCCTGCCTCGGGCATGGATGTGTGTGATGTCCTTAGGTTAGTTAGGTTTAAGTAGTTCTGAGTTCTAGGGGACTGATGACCTAAAACTATTACCTTCTACACCAAAGGCAAGAAATACATACATTCTTTGTGATACATGCGCTATATAACTTCCCACAGGTGTGTAGCGCCCACGGTTTACGTCCAGTTACGGTTGGGAAATTGTGCTATACTCGCATCAATCCTATAAAATGGTCGTAAGTAACAGAAAATGAATGAAACAACGACATCATATGAAGAAATAACAAGTGCATAGCAGTGGTGTTTCACATATGAAATTACACAGCTTGCGCCACTAATTCTGTGAACGGAACACAATCACTTCCACACATGATGGCAAGTAAATGCATATACAGTGTTTGCAGTACCTGGCAAAACCCTGTCACCGCAGTTGTGAAACCGAAGACCCAATTTATGTCCAAGATGTGGCAGGGGCCTGGAGTATTTCGCATACATCATCGTACATTTAGAAGAGGGTGCCAAAGTAGGTTTACCATCGGTTTAGTGGGCATGATTCATCACACATGCGTTGGAAGTCCTCTGAGTGATAGTGATGTGGGGAGTTTTGCTCAATGGTTGAATGTGCGATAAACGACTTGCCACAACGTTTCTCTCTCTGTAGAATAGATCATCAGTCAGTCATTAAATTCTACCTCGTTACAATCCTTCTTAACCAATACTCCATCTGCTTTTTATCATCCTCTAACGCAGATCCATGTCAATTTAGAGACAGATGATTCTCTTTTCCAAGAAAGCAACAAAGACAGCTATCAACTTGCATGTATTCCTATTACCTCAGTAGACATACAGCAGAATATTGTTAAAAATCATGCAGCAACTGTTCTGTAAGGTACTTTTTAGCTGACACAGCATGGTTATGATTGGTAGAGAATACAAGGAAGCACACTGTAAATACTTTTTGTTAGAGTTTAAAACACTTCAACAGTCTTGCTCAGGATCAAACACGCGAGCCATTCGGAAGTTGTATATTGCATTTCCCAAGCTGGTAATACGGTGCTCTTTAGCTAAGGGGGAAGTAAAGTTTATCGCAGGTACAGTATTAAAATGAGAATACCAGTTTATATCACTAGCGCTGGTCGGTTGTGCAAGTTTGGAATACGTGTTATACTCTTTCCGAAAGCGAAATATCGAGATATATTGATTACATGGAACTCAGATAGTATGTTACTTCACGAGACGTCGAATGTAGCGGGTATAGTATCGTTCTACTTCTTGTCACTTCCAAATTAAAGCGGAGACAATGTTTCAGCGAGGGTTGATTAAAGACAAAGGAAGAGTCACGAGATGAGTAGAGAGAGAAACCATCTAGAGTTTTGCTCAGGAACCTTAGCCGATATGTTCAACGAAGAGGTAGTTCGTTTCAAAACAGAGGAGAGAGTGCTGCTGTGGACATGATTCGTTTGTTGGGGTGGTAGTTATCAAAGGTGTTGGTGAGACATTTCAGTCTCCGACTTTATCTTACGAAAGTGAGAATTCTCTGTGACACCCATCCACATACGGAGAGATTGTCAATCCTAATAAAATCTTACCGAATTTATGAAGTGTTTCGGCTAAGGAACGTACTTTTTGCGCCTCCTCTCTGCTGCTGTCTGTTATCCACAGTACGAAACAGTATTTGTGTCATGTGATGTAGGTGGTGCAACAGGGTTCATGAAATGTCCACATGTATGTGGGCTCGGAAAGTAATGGAAGAAGTGGTTTAGCAATGATAGAGAAATTGAGAAGCATGCTTCTAACATTCTGCGTGGTGTCTGTCTGTTCTATGTCGTGTCTCCCAACCACTTTCGCGCAACGACGCTCTGAGAGTATTTTTTAGGGAATTGACTAGTTTGAACCTGGGACCTGTTGCTGGTAAGGAGACGCCAGACCACACATGACATGTAGAGTTCAGAAGAGTTCAGTGAGACTAGCGGTGATATAACCAAATACTTAATGATTTCAGAGTCAGCTCCACTGCACTCCCTGTAAAAGAATCTTAATACTAACTAAATTTAGTGGAAGGGGTTCAAGGCTTTCCTATTTTTAGTTAGCTGGTAAAATAACGTCGGAAAAGCAGTTAAGTTTACCATTGGAAATTTTATTCTACTCACATAACATTGTTTATAAATTGCACTATTGCTAAAAGAAAATATTTTAATACAGGATGATAAAAACCAACTATGTTCAACAAAAATGTGAACGAATATTCCCTGAGTGGGTTTCCAAGTTCTACAATGGATCGAAGGATGACCTATGCCATATCACATCTATAATCTAGGTTTAAATTAAGTTTCACAAAAGAGAAAACTATCACAATAGTCTACAGTGACCCTCAATTATCTTTAATTACTTATCTAACTTGTCGTAAATTACAGTGGCTGATGTGGCTTCTCAATAACCATATAACAGAAAAATCATCGCATTTCAGATTTTAACTTACGTAGCAAATGTGAATACCATGAGCTTCAATTGACGATCGACACTAGTATTACATAAAAAGGGGATGTAACAGATGAGACTTCTGCAGTTCTGAGTGAAGCCTTATGCGCTCAAAAATGCGGCATCGCGTGCGTTCATTACCTTGTCGATGTTCGTCAGGGGGCGGCGGCCAGCGCAGCTCCATACAGCTCGCCGTCTCCCAAGCAACTCCCTCCTAACTTCTCCTTACTACAATTTACCGAAGTTGGTGTAAAAAAAAACTATCTGGCTGTGTTTTCGACCAATCAGGGTCTCAATGTTAACCTTAAGCTCCGCCTACAAAAATTCTGTCTATCCAATGAGAAACGTTATACTTTTCGTGGTTGGGCAATGTTTTTAACGTTTGCAACGTAACAGAGACGCGAAAAAGTCTCACACTAAAACTTGCAGCTGGTGTGGCCCTTTTAGTGTTATCGTAAGATCTATACTGTTCTTCTGGAGGGCTCTATCTTTTAACATGGACTGGGGGGTGGTCCTGGTGGTTACATTTCGTGGTGGGGCAATGTTTTTAACGTTTGCAATGTAACAATGACGCGAAAAAGTCTCACGCTAAAACTTGCGGCTGGTGTGGCCCTTTTAGTGTTATCGTAAGATCTATACTGTTCTTCTGGAGGGCTCTAGCTTTTAACATGGGCTGGGGGGTGGTCCTGTCGGTTAGACGGCTATGTGGGTGTCCGTCCCTTATCGTAGGGCCTTCTAGCTTAGCACGGTTCTGCTCTCGGCTTCTGTTCTCGTTTCTCCCCTCGGAACTGCGTCTGTCTCACGGTGGGAAGGTATGACATGCATTTAGGCATTCTTGTGTTAGTCTGTGGTATTCCATTTGCTCACTCGTTACTCACTTTGGTTAATTTAATGTCACGATTTATTCGGAGCTATGTGACATACTGCTGGTTTTGCTCATCATGTCAGGGTTTTCATGGAAGGTGTTGGATTTGGCTGACACCTTACATGCTGCAGTATCATTGGCTGGGAGCATCACGAGATCGACGCGATGAGACGTTTTGCTCATATAAAAAGTCGTCGAGAGCAGTGGTTTTGAAATCGAGTAATTGGTAAAATGCAGTGACATTATGGTAAAACCCTGTAAAATTGCTACAATGATGGAAAATCCGTAAAACTGTGGAAAAATACGACAAAAATGGTTGTTATAGAGCTCCAACTTCGGCAATTTGCTCATCTGTCATCGACAACAGTATCATAGACCTAGTTCGTGGTTTTACTCAGGTGGATGCTACGAAATTTGGAGGGGGGGGGATGCAAATGATAGCTTTCTGTCGGGTGTAAAAATGACTTTGTTTTTCCGACATGTAAATAGACAACGTGAAAGCTGCTGTTCTGTATTGATATTTATGCGTGTGAAAGCCACTCCGTTTCTCTCTCTGTTGTTGTTGCTCTGAATAACTAAGATGCAACGAGGGTTTCAAACAGCATCATGCAGTATAATACTGTACTCCAACATACAGACCATCCATTGAACAGTTGATCATTCCAGCGATACAGCAAGGGAATACTGAGGATGGGAATATGCCAATAGACACTACCTGTCACATCAATGTATGATGATGCAGCACTCACTGTGAAATATGGAGACCGATGCGTTTATTTATGACATCCTACGAACAGAATACCTACAGTCTGTTCGCAAATCTGATTGTCTGGAAGACGTATATGTTAAATCATTTCGTAGAAGCGGCGAAATCAAGACATCTTGAGGGGATGAGACGTGGGGGGGGGGGGGGGGGGGGGGCTTAGGTTATGTTTTCGTAGAAGTTATCTGGACCCTTCTAAGTTATTCTTTCTATATCAAGCATGTCAGTTCTTCCTGATCTGGCATACGTTGTGCAAGAACGTACCTAACATAAATAAAAGACGCGAGTGATTTTTAATTGTAATTATGCTATTTATTCCTCGACAAAAATGTGGTACTGACGATGTGGTGGGAGGGTTTTGCCACTGGGAAGCTATGGTAGGCCATGCAAAACGATACACAGCAGGTGTGATTATAAACGTACCATAATTTTTCAGACGCTATACAGCTATAAATGATAATCACGGTACTTGTCGGGAAATTATACTTTTGTAACGTAAAGTTACTGCGGGTAGTGTTCCGACATATCACCAGACGTGTGTGGGAGGTAATCAGACTACTACTCGCATACAAAAATTATGTATGTCTAGCCATAATGGAGGGAGGGGAGGGGGGGACTAGACTTGACATGGCGAATTGTGATTTCAACACATTGACGAGTATATCCGACCATAAGGGCGATAGATTCATTTCCTAACCACCAGCAAAATATACCAAAAGCCAATACGGGTGCAACATCATGGATACGCAGAATGTCTTCTCATCGGCTCCCCTAAGCGGATCTTCGCATATTCTTTGTCGCATAAACGACTGCGATGTTTATTACAGTACACTAACCCAGGTCGGAAATGTCTTTCCAACGCTTTCATCAGCGGGAGCGCTGTTGATTTTCACATAGTGCCAGACGCCTGTGCTTTACAACACTTATTTGATAGAGTCTTGGCAGTATGAGCACCTTTCTATTTTTAGGCGCATCATTGTTACATGAGTGTAGCTGAAATACATTAATGCAATAATCAGTAATTCTGCGTTCGGGCTGAGTGGGTCACTATGGTAAAAGTCAAACATCAGGCAAGTAATGGCTTCATTGCTCATATGACGCCTTTCGGAATTGATCCATCATCAGATATCCAGGAGCGGTTGCTGTAAAAGACATAGCGTTTCCAGTTGTATGTGAAATAAACATTCGCAGACTACTCATATAAGACCGTGAAAAGTGACATACTCTTTACCTTTACAGTCTGCGAATGAATGCCATCCCATAAATAACGAATGTAAATGAAACGTGTTAAGAAATACAATGACATACCTCGAACATGACAAAGGTGCTGAGATACAAATGGGTAGCTGAAAGTAATGGAACTAGTTTTTGTTTAGCAGAAGGCGACGTTATAAAAGTAAATTATTTGTTGTTAGACGATCTGAATTCCATTCCTTGTACTGTTTCATCCTGTTTCATTGTAGACATAATTGTCACTACACTGACATTACAAGTAATGGATGTAAATAACTGTTGAATTTTAAATAAATTCAAGTGCTGCCTAGATAGTAACACTGTACAGCTAATAATGATACTGAAAAATGTAAAAATAGGCATGTGTTTTGCGAAAAAGTGTTAATAAAGAATGACTATCATCATACTTTATATGTGCATGCTCGTTCTTCACGTCGACAACTTGAAAAAGCAGGTACTCTCTTTCTGGAACAGTCAGGTCGAACATTCAAGTATTTGACGTCTAAGGACTTTATCAATCGAAATATATATCTGTCAATAATTTAACACATTGCTCCTGTGTATTTATTTCATTCAAATCCTCCGAAGTCAATTTACAACTGATACAGTATCTCCAACTCAGCAAAATATTATAACGTTGTTTAATAACACTTCGGCTGATGCGTAATTTATGACATCATAACCTAAAAAGAAAATGAATATAGTACTTTCATTTTTCTTTCTAATTTTTTGTTCAGTTCTAAGAAATAGTTATAGCACTGAATTTGTTTAGTAGAGAAAGATTACTAAGAAGCCAGAAACAGTGTACGCTAATAAGGAAAACAACTATGTCTTTGTGTTTGTCATTAAAAATTTGTCATTATTTTATAAGTACTGTGTAAGCATTACATTAGTTTAAAATACGTTGCGACTGTCTTTAATGAGTTTATATACATAGGGTGGATTCTCCATTTGTTTAGAAAATCAAATGGCGTTCAAATAAAGGTGAAAGGAATCGAAAAGTTATATAACATTTCTCACGGAAACAAATATTTTGGAGCTATCCTTGCTTCTCTGCAGCTCACTAAATGACAAGTTGAAAGAACGCGACTACAAAAGTAAAATTCGTTTAAACGAAAAACGTTGGTCACAAAATGCAAAACAGTTTTAGGCTAGGTGCACACGAGCGACTTATTATCGTATGTCGCAACGTAGATCCCTCTCACGTTGTAGTATTACTTGTGAAACAATGAAACCAGGCACACTACGGTAGCGAAGCTGCAAACTCGAGGCGACAGAATCGTTCTTTGCTGTTTTGCAGCGATCGCACCGACCGCCGAGAAGCTGCAGTTGTTAGAGTGTTGGGGATTGCTCATTTGTGATGCAATAGTTGCCGGCAATGGATTCAGCCGGTTTGCATTTGAAACTATTTATACAAAAGATCAAGAAATTGCCTGAAACATGGGACACAGCCAACAAGGAATACCATGTTGATATTAGGAAGCGAGTCGTATGTGTAAAAAATTTCATACGAGTTTTGTTGCCAGATCAAGAAAATGATATCAGCAAGTATCATTATTAAATAAACTTTGTATTCATGTGCCCGCGTTCTTACTCGAATGTGGCTATTCAAAACTTCAAGTAGTCCTAATTTAAATGATCTGCTGCCTGTCGAGAGCTCATCCATTTATGTCTACAAATCTTCAGTCAATAACAAAAGTTTCAAATATATTTTACTATTTCAGCCGAGTCAGTATAATCACTGCTGTATGTACAGCATCCACATCGACTGCTTTCTTTGGCCTTTCTTTGGCCTATCTCGTCAACCCAAAAGGTTTCGAGACTGGATTAACAAAAAAAAAACAGAGTAAAATTAAGATTGTTGTTTTAATGCTTTAGGCGTTCAACACAGTCTTCCTCCACTCGGGCACAACGCACAGAACGTTCATACAACTCCCCTCACATGTCACATTAGCTTGAAAGTCGGTTGTCGTCAAATCGTTGAACCTCCATGTGAATTTCTGCACTTTGTCGTTTTGTGGTATGTTCTTATTGATAACACAAAGTCTAGTCAAAACAATTGTCCTCATTTTTCAAAGTCGAGGGAGGCGTCCACATGTCGTTATTTTTGTTCAGGAACCAAGGTGTGCAGAAAAAACTTTGCAGACACTTTTCCCTTCTTCAGAAAATTCTGGAGAAAGTCTTGAACGCTTGGTTTATTCGACACGTTGTGGTTTGTGACATAACAACGTTGACAACGTCAAATGCACATCTGTTGTTTACCGTTGTTAGTTCAAGCTGCCACCTTAATTACTGCGCTGATGTCGCTTATACGCCAGGAATAAAATCAATACCGAAATTTTTTTGGCCGATGGTTCACGCCCATAATGGTTACGTTGCAATTTAGTACTGCAGCGTGATTATCGTTGTGATGTCGCCGCGTGCGTAGTGACACGGTTTCTGATAGTGCGCATTCGCTGCGAATACGCACTGCTGTTACTCGCTCAGATGCGTGTAGCCTAAGTAGCGAACTAAAGAAAAGAAGATTCTAGCTTTGGAAATATCATACTTTGTCTGGTCTTGGCCGCTACATCAACATGGCGAATGTAATCGAGCGAATGTGGCCTCCTTTTCTTTCTACATATACACTGCGTATTGTCAGCACGAAACATGAAGTGCTCCAAGCATCTGCTTGTTTCAACCACAGGCGTTGTCTGGAGGTCAGTCTCATTAAAAAAATACGTTAATTACTCATTAAAACGTCGGCGAAACATAGAAATTGTTTTTAATTTCCGGATAGTTATGTCCACATGCGCTCAAAAGTAATCCTGTGTATTAGGTGAGGAATGTCTCAACAGGAATAAGCTGCTCAAGCAACAGACCTTCGAAGTATCGATGGAATTTCGGACCTGACGTCACAGAAGGATAACTGCCCACTACTGTGAGGTGACTTCAAGAAGTAAGTTTCAAGTTATCATGGAAGGCCCAATAACTTTTATGGAATGCTGCACTACATTTCAAAGTGACACACATACGTGACACTATTTTTCAAAATAGTCGCCAAGTTTCTGCAAACAGCTGTTGGAACGTTCTACTAATCGTTAAATGACTCGACGATAGAATCTGCTCCTTGGTCACAGAGTGATTCGAGAACAGCTGTGTGACCGTCCTCATCGTTGGAAAGTCTCTGTCCCCTCAGGTATTCTTCCTCGACTGCCTGGGCATTGTCGTCTACGGTCGATGGCCTTCCTTCCCTAGCAACATCACTCACGTCTGTACAGCCTTAGGCAAACTGTAGGCCCCATTTCACTATGGCTGAACGCTACAAATACCGCAAGAGTTTTACGGCGAATCTGCGTGCAATTTAGACACTTTTCCCCAAGAATCATGATGTCCTCCAAATCCTTTTGGAGGACGTCTGCAGTAACCGCTCCATTCCACTCCCACACTGCGATGCCCCTGTTATCTGTACAACAACAGAACTGTGTCTACAGGAAACCCGGAACATGTCCTCTTTTCTGACAGTGCGCCACTCTTGTTGCGCAATGGTCTTGGAGTGGGACGTCGTGTGTTACTTCCAGAGTGGTTGCAAAATACAGGGTAACAATTATTGAACTATATGAAAAAAACGTAAATTAGTTACCAACTACGGCGTCAACATATTTTATTCAACATGTAAACGTCACTACAGACATTCGGATTTAGGTTATGACATGTTCGATATGCCTGCCATCATCGGCGGTGATGTGGCGCAGACAAATATCGAAAGTCAGCATGATCTGCTGTAGCGTCGGAACATCGATGCTGTCGATGATCTCCTGAATGGCTCTTTTCAGCTCAGGAATGGTTTTGGGGTTACTGCTGTACATGTTGTCTTCAAGACAGCCCTGCAAAAAGGAGTCGCATGTGTTCGGATCCGCAGAATATGGCGGTCAATCCAGGCCCATGCCAGCGGCCTCTGGCTACTCCAGGGTCAGATTGCAGTTCCCAAAGTGCTCCTCCAGGACTTCAAACATTCTACTGCTTCGACGGGGTCGAGCTAAGTCTTGCAAGAACCACATCTCGTCGAAGTCAGGGTCACTTTGGATAGTGGGGATGAACTCATCCTCCAGAACCTTCATATACCGTTCGGTAGTCACCGTGCCATCAAGGAATATCACTTATTCCGTGACATTGCACACCACACAGCCACCTGTTGAGCGTGAAGAGACTTCTCGATCGCGAAATGCGGATTCTCAGTCCCCTAAATGCGCCAATTTGGCTTATTCACGAAGCCATCCAGCCGGCCGTTGTGGCCGAGCGGTTCTAGGCGCTTCAGTCTGGAACCGCGCGACCGCTACGGTCGCAGGTTCGAATCCTGCCTCGGGCATGGATGTGTGTGATGTCCTTAGGTTAGTTAGGTTTAAGTAGTTCTAAGTCTAGGGGACTGATGACCTCAGATGTTAAGTCCCATAGTGCTTAGAGCCATTTGAACCATTTTTGAACCCATCCAAATGAAAGTGGGCTTCGTCGCTAAACCAAACCATACATTGCGTACTAATTCCCATCATTCCCCGCGGCCAACCGTGCAGTTTGAACGTCTTAACGCAAACCGTTCAGAAGTCATAACGATTTCATTTCATATAGTTCAATAATTGTCACCCTGTACGTGTTAGAAAGTATTTTTCTACTGTGGTTTATCCGTACGCCGTAAATGGTTCTTCTAGTGATATTAGTGTACTGTTGCTGAGAAAATTGTTTAGCTAACTGACGTATGTCGCAATTCACATTTCAGAATGGAAGCACTAATGTTGTGACAGCGGTAGTGTGAATACATACGTTGAAGCTGCTGTTATCGTTCATAACAAAAACTAACTGTTTGGTGCGCAGTCAGTGTACAGTGAAATATTGGACCCATTTTTATTGAGGAACCTGTCACGGAAGGCATATACGGACAAGTCCTGGAACATGAATTAGTACCGACCGCAAGACGTGGCCTAATGCTCCGAAACTGATGGTTCATGTAGGATGGAGCACATCCAAGCCGTATTGCTCATATCTTCCACTTCCTTCAGGCATCATCCAGACGCCGGATCGTCGCCCTGGACACCTTAGCATACACTGGACTGGGTGTGGAGTGGCGCTCTTATAACCACGATCTCAACCCGTGTGATTATTTTTTATTTGGTTATCTGAAGGACATAGTCTTCAAAGATGTTCCTCCAACACTCTAGGATATTTCTACTGCGATTGCCAGAATGATACGCGCAGCCAAAAATGATCTTCAGAAAGTCATCACGGAATTCAGTTCAGGGCTCTACACACGTATTGCTGCAGAAGGATCCTATTTCGAAGACCTTCTGTATTAAGTCTGACTTGTCTACTGTAACATAAATATCATAAGAAGACTATATCAACCCTTATTACGTCGTAGTAGACAAAAACTTTCTATCATCTATTTTGCGCCACCCTGTACTTTCTGAAGTCAGTACATAGCCTACAAGTAGGTGAATGTACCACCTATAGTATGTTCTGCGCAGGAGTTAGCTACTGAAATCCAGCACCCTATTTAGCAGATGTCTCACTTGAAAGATTACCAACGGAAACATTCCTAGACAAACTCCCAAATGAATCTGCTGAATAATGGTTTGAGTGTTAGTTATGGTTCTGATGCATTTCAGTGGTGGAGCTGCCCTGAAGGATTTAGCGCGGCTTTCATGTTTCGATACGTTTCTCGTACTAAGAGTTCAGACAGCCGTGGCAGTGGCGGCGGCGGCGGCGGCGGCGGCGGGTCTACGCACCTGCTCCTTGTCCTCCTGGGAGCGGGGCCACAGCGTCGCCGTGAGCTGCAGCTCGCCCAGGTACTCCGTCGTCTTGGCCGGGTCCCGCAGCGGCAGCGTTATCTCGGTCGCCCTGTGAATAGAGGCGCACACTCGCGAAAACAGCACTCGTGCCGACATCGCGCGAAAGCGAGTCTCTTACCCACAGGCACGCCCGCAGGATCCTCTCATCTTCCTCTCCCTCCTCCCATCCCCCTCCCCATCTCTCTCTCTCGCTCCCAAACAGTCTACATCTACATCTACATCCATACTCCGCAAGCCACCTGACGGTGTGTGGCGGAAGGTACCTTGAGTACCTTTTTATTTATTTATTTATTTATTTATTTATTTATTTATTTATTGTTCCGTGGGACCACATTAAGGAAAAGTCTCCATGGTCATGGAACGAGTCAATACATGAAATTATAACACGATTGTAGAAACAGATAAAATGAAATATAAGAAACATATTCAGGCGACACGTCATTAGTTTAAATAAAGAAAATCAAGAATGTAACACTGGAATTTGCTTAATTTTTTAGCTCTTCCAGGAGCTCCTCGACAGAATAGAAGGAGTGAGCCATGAGGAAACTCTTCAGTTTAGACTTAAAAGCGTTTGGGCTACTGCTAAGATTTTTGAGTTCTTGTGGTAGCTTATTGAAAATGGATGCAGCAGAATACTGCACTCCTTTCTGCACAAGAGTCAAGGAAGTGCATTCTACATGCAGATTTGATTTCTGCCTAGTATTAACTGAGTGAAAACTGCTAACTCTTGGGAATAGGCTAATATTGCTAACAACAAACGACATTAAAGAAAATATATACTGTGAGGGCAATGTCAGAATTCCCAGACTATTGAATAGGGGTCGACAAGAGGTTCTCGAACTTACACCACACATAGCTCGAACAGCCCGTTTTTGAGCCAAAAATACCCTTTTTGAATCAGAAGAATTACCCCAAAAATAATACCATATGACATAAGCGTATGAAAATATGCGAAGTAGACTACTTTTCGTGTTGAAATGTCACTTATTTCAGATACTGTTCTAATGGTAAATAAAGCGGCATTTAGTTTCTGAACAAGATCCTGAACATGGGCTTTCCGCAACAGCTTACTATCTATCCGTACGCCTAGGAACTTGAACTGTTCCGTCTCGCTTATAACATGCCCATTCTGTCTGATTAAAATATCAGTTCTCGTTGAATTGTGAGTTAGAAACTGTAAAAACTGAGTCTTACTGTGATTTAGCATCAAATTATTTTCCACAAGCCACGAACTTATTTCATGAACTACATTATTTGATAATGTTTCAATATTACACACAAGATCCTTCACTACCAAGCTGGTGTCATCAGCAAACAGAAATATTTTTGAATCACCTATAATACTAGAAGGCATATCATTTATATAAATAAGAAACAGCAGTGGCCCCAGCACCGATCCTTGGGGAACGCCCCATTTAACAGTGCCCCATTGGGACTGAACATCATTACCACTCTCAATATTGCGGAGAATTACCTTCTGCTTTCTGTTCTTAAAGTAAGAGGCGAACCAATTGTAAGCTACTCCCCTTACTCCATAATGTTCCAACTTCTGCAGTAATATTTTGTGGTCAACACAGTCGAAAGCCTTCGTTAAATCAAAGAAAACACCTAACGTTCGCAACCTTTTATTTAATCCGTCCAAAACCTCACAGAGAAAAGAGACTATAGCATTTTCCGATGTTAAGCCATTTCTAAAACCAAACTGTATGTGAATTTAAATGCTGCAGTAACCTTGTATATACAACCCTCTCGATAACTTTAGCATACACCGATGGCATAGAAATAGGTCTATAATTATCAACATTATCCTTGTCTCCCTTTTTATAAAGTGGCTTCACTACCGAGTACTTTAATCGGTCAGGAAACCGACCACTCCTAAAGGACAAGTTACAGATATGGCTAAGTACTGGGCTAACATACATGGAACAATACTTCAGTATTCTGCTAGATACCCCGTCATATCCATGAGAGTTCTTGGTCTTTAGTGATTTAATTATTAACTCAATCTCCCTCTTGTCAGTATCATGGAGGAGCATTTCAGGTAACAGTCTCGGAACCCTTTTTTCTAAGAGCGCTATATGATTCCCTGTTGGGACTAGGTTTCTATTTAGTTCACCTGCAATATTCAGAAAGTGATTATTAAATACTGTACATATATGCGACTTATCAGTAACACGGACATTCCCACTACGCACTGATTCTATATCCTCGACCTGTCTCTGCAGACCAGCCACTTCCTTTACGACTGACCATATGGTTTTAATTTTATCCTGAGACTTAGCTATTCTATCTGCATACCACATACTTTTTGCCTTCCTAATAACTTTTTTAAGCACCTTACAATACTATTTGTAATGGGCTACTGCATTTAGATTGTGACTGTTTCTAACGTTTTGATATAATTGCCACTTTGTTCTACAAGATATTCTTATACCTTTAGTCAGCCACCCAGGCTGCCTGTTTGTACTAGTACCCTGTTTTGAACGTTCTAACGGAAAGCAACTTTCAAAGAGCACGAGAAAAGTCTTGAGGAAAGCATTATATTTATCGTCTACTGTATCAGCACTATAAACATCTTGCCACTCTTGTTCCTTGATAAGGTTTACAAAAGTCTCTACAGCAACTGGATCAGCTTTCCTAAAACGTTGGTAACTATATTTAACCTGCGTTGCAGCACAAAAATCTTTTAGACTTAAAATTTGTGCATCATGATCTGAAAGGCCATTCACCATTCTGCTAACAGAATGCCCTTCTAGTAATGACGAATGAACAAAAATATTGTCTATGGTTGTTCTACTGTTCCCTTGCACTCTCGTTGGAAAGAATACGGTTTGCATAAGATTATATGAATTAAGGAGGTCTACCAGCATCCTTTTCCTTGCACAATCACTTATACAATTTATATTGAAGTCACCACATATAACTAACTTTTTGTATTTCCTATAAAGTGAACCAAGAACCTCCTCTAGCTTTAGCAAAAACGTTGTGAAATCGGAGTCTGGGGATCTATAAATAACAACAGTAAGAAGTTTAGCTCCACTAAATTTAACCACACCTGCACAACATTCAAACACCTTTTCAGTGCAGTACTTTGAAACATCAATTGACTCAAATGGGATACCGTTTTTCACATACATGGCTACTCCCCCACACCGCAAAGAGCTCCTAGAAAAGCTGCCAGCCAACCTGTATCCTGGTAAAGGAAGCCTCTGAATTATCTCCTTATTTAAGAAGTGTTCAGATATACCAATAATTTTAGAGTCAACATCTATAAGTAATTCACTAACTTTATCTCTAATGCCTTGTATGTTTTGATACTAATTTCCTCATTAATCGGATACCTAAGCTTTGTCGAAAGTGGTTTCTTTGTTAGAGAGACTTCCCTTAAGCAGGAATACCTGTCACCTGACTTCAATCTAAAAAAGGTACAGCTCTAACACCCACAACTACCGGAATTTTCCCATGAGTGATACCACCACCCCCACCTATGCTGTCACCTATAAGCTTTGCCAACCTCCCCTTTCCATACCTGTTGAGGTGCAGGCCGTGTCTAGTGAAACCCGTCCTGCTGATAGACTCCACCGACACCACTGAAATGTGACTCATGCCTTCTGTCATTAGCGCACCCCCAAGTCTCATGTTATTACGCCTGACGGCTGTGTTAAGATGAGGCCGATCGTGACGCTGAAAAAGTTCCACGAAATGCACATTCGTGTTGCCAGTCTGAGTGGCTATCTTTTCCAGGTCACCATCTATGTCATACTCCCCATTCCTATCAATACTATTACCAGCCCCACCCACAATCACTACCTGATCCTGTTTTGTAAAATCCCTACATAACCCCCCTATGTTAAAAGTCACCTGAGCCAATCCTGCATTAGGCTTCACAATGCTGGTGACCTGGTACTCCCTCCCCGAAACTTCCTGCAACTGCTGGCCTACACCTCTACCATGAGAACTACCTAACAGCAGAACCTTCTTCTTTCTCTTAGACTTTGCAACTGTCCTACCCACCGTAACTGCTGAGGTCTGCTGCATACTTCCTACATCTACAGCTACTAGAGATTCCTCTCCACTAGACTCTGACAGTTGGTCAAATCTATTACAAACACCAATAGTAAAACTATCTGAAAATCTCCTTCTCCTAGCAGATCTCTTGCCAACAGCCAGCTCCCATTCCCCAACCCCCTTCTCCCTCCTCATCCTATCTAGCTCCTCATGTGCGTTTTTCAACTGCACCTGAAGGGCACAGATCTTACGCTCCTGCTCCTCTATCAACTTACTCTTGCTACATAACCTGCAGTTCCAGGAGAGGATCTTACCAGAATGCCCACTGGCTTCCCCACTGCATTCCCCCCAGTGAAAATACTTCGAACAAGTCTCACACCGCAATCCACTACTCACGAACCTACGGCAAAGCCCACACTTCTCAGTCATGGTAAAATTTTACAGTTATTGAAACAAGAAAACAACTTTATCTAAGTTCCGCTACTACAATAAGAAGATGTTAAAAACTGATTACAATAATCACGAACTTGCTCCACAAGGAAAGTAACTACTATTATTGACAGTATTAATCAACAACAAATGAGAATATAACAAATACTAACACAGAAAGAAAATCAAACGTCTAATGACAGTAACGAAACTGAAAGCAGTTCGCAAAAATTTCTTCTGAAGTTATTTCACCGGAAAACACCAAGAACACCGGCTGAAGACTACTAAAGTTCCTAAATAAACTACTGTACACAAACAATTAATTAGTACTTAGCTTTCAATGCGCCGCTACAGCTGCAACTGGTCAGCGCGGAATGTAAACACGGGTAAGAGGTTAAGTTGCACCTCTATCGGTGCTTCCTTCTATTCCACTCCCGTATTGTTCGTGGAAAGAAGGATTGTCGGTATGCCTCCGTGTGGGCTCTAATCTCTCCGATTTTATCCTCATGGTCTCTTCGCGAGATATACGTAGGAGGGAGTAACATAATTCTTGACTCCTCGGTGAAGGTATGTTCTTGAAACTTCAACAAAAGCCCGTACCGAGCTACTGAGCGTCTCTCCTGCAGAGTCTTCCACTGGAGTTTATCTATCATCTCCGTAACGCTTTCGCGATTACTAAATGATCCTGATGATGTACCTTGGTGCACATCACTATTAGCGATATAAAGATAACAGTGAAAGTACATAAAGGCCTCGAAAACAATGTTCATAAAAGCTGTCGCGCACATAAAATTAAGGGAGGACGTTACTGCGAAAAAACAAGACATCCTATTAGCCTTTACAGTCGACTAAAGACTGGTGGCACCTGTTGTTGTTGTTGTTGTTGTGGTCTTCAGCCCAGAGACTGGTTTGATGCAGCTCTCCATGCTACTCTATCCTGTGCAAGCTTCTTCATCTCCCAGTACCTACTGCAACCTACATCCTTCTGAATCTGTTTAGTGTATTCCTCTCTTGGTCTCCCTCTACGATTTTTACCCTCCACGCTGTCCTCCAATACTAAATTGGTGATCCCTTGATGCCTCAGAATATGCCATACCAACCGATCCCTTCTTCTAGTCAAGTTGTGCCACAAACTCCTCTTCTCCCCAATTCTATTGAATACCTCTTCATTAGTTATATGATCTACCCATCTAATCTTCAGCATTCTTCTGTAACACCACATTTCGAAAGCTTCTATTCTCTTCTTGTGTAAACTATTTATCGTCCATGTTTCACTTCCATACATGGCTTGACTCCATACAAATACTCTCAGAAACGACTTCCTGACACTTAAATCTATACTCGATGTTAACAAATTTCTCTTCTTCAGAAACGCTTTCCTTTCCACTGCCAGTCTACATTTTATATCCTCTATACTTCGACGATCATCAGTTATTTTGCTCCCCATATAGCAAAACACCTACCAAGTCAAAACGTAGCTGGCACATTTTAGATAAAAATATAGTCACAGCAGACGCGATTGGTCGAGACATGTCTGGTTGATCAAAATAAAGAAAATACTTTGTTTTATCATGTCAAGAGCACAGACATCCTAAGTCTGCTCTTAATTGATGATGATTATTCATACAACATTCACGACCCATTTCGGAATAAACAATTCATCATCAGATGCACCTAAAGAACCAATGCAAATTATACATGGTGACCCAGGAGGAATGGTTGATATTCAAGGATGTGACACGAACAAGCAAGACAGACTAGTAGATATGAGCTCTAAAATGCATTCCTCAAGAGCTGTGAGCAATTTTTCATCTTTGATACCATGAAACAAACGTCTTCAACGGCAAGCTCTTTGCTTTCCATATTTTGGGAGGAGGTGGTGTGGACCGAAAAAAGAAAAAAATGTCTAGTAAACAAAGGATCTGAAATGCATAGCTTAAGAGGTATGAGCAGTTTTTCGTCTTCGTTACTATGAAGCAAATCTATTCTACTGCAAGCTCTTTGCTTTCCATATTTTGGGAGGAGGTAGAAAAAATTACGTAGCAAACATGGGCTCTAAAATGCATACCTGAAGAGCTATGTGCACTTCTTCAGTAGAATAGATGTGGTTCACAGTAACGAAGATGTACAAGTGATTATAGTTCTTGAGGTATCCACTCTGGAGCCCCTGTTTACTGGCATTTCTTCTTGTTTTTGTCCATACTACCCCCTCTCAAAGTATGGAAAACGCAGAGCTTGTAATGGAAAAGATTTGTTTCACAGTATCGGAGATGAATTAGTGCTCATAGCTCTTAATGCATGCATTTTAGTGCCCAAGTTACTAGACTCTCTTACTTCGAATAATCGTTCCTGTCATATCTCTGAATATCTATCATTCCTCCTGAAACAGCCTGTGTATCGAGTCAATGAAATACGTCAATGTATGACTAGCCGATAAACACAGATAGCTTGTCTTATCACTTTAGTACTTGGGAAAACAATATAAGGTTGCACATAAACTTTTTTGTTTTGTTTTATAACACATACGAAACCCAAATAGACCGTTGAGCGTAGCAACCAAAACTGTTTTGTTTGTGCGCCCCTTGAACAGTTAAAGTTTCGTATGGGACGTAAAATTAAAAGACAAATGTTTTCCCATGATTTTTCGTGCCTTTTTATTATTTTTCCCGCATGGTGAAGAGGTATGGCAGACTACCAGTAGCCTATGGCTGTCCAACCACATATAGGATTAGCTTCCGAGACTCATGGTCGTTTGATGGTTGGTGTTTTTATAGGAGTAATACGCGACCGGTCACTTTGCTGAATGTTGATATGATTTATTTTATGTACCATTGACTCATCACCAGGTGGAGGTGTTACAAGAAAATTAGCTGGAGCATGTGCAGCTGGACAATACTGTCATTTTGCAGGCAGAAACAATGGAAATTTAGTTGCCAGTAACGAAGCGTTTATAAGAAGGAAAATTTTGTTATGTTTTAGGATACTTGCATTACATTGCCACGTGATATCCGTGATAACGTCGTTTTAATAATGTACGTTTTGCAGGTCACAGACAAATATACACAGTACTTAGCTGCACTTCGTATCACTCTCATTCACAGAAGTAAACACTGAACTTAAGTACAAACAATATGAATATGCTAAATATCACACTTCGCAACTTCGTGATATTTACGTTAATTTGCATTGCACTATAAAATAAATATTTATTAGCACAGATAATGAAAGAAAGTGAGCATTGTAATTATATCGTATCATGATAGCTCGGTTCAAGAAGTTTTCTATCATTATCACCGACTGTATAATGTTCCAGAGGCGATAATATGCGTAGGATTCAAAATTTCTGTCGTCTTTTAGTTCTACTCGCTGGCTAATTAAAATAATGGAAGGATATGTTGACCATTTTAATTCACACTCTGATGTTGTTCTTGGCCTATGCGGTTCAGCCTCAAGGTACATGTATTGCGTTACAACAATAAATCTTATAACTTCCTGTACTAAGTCTTTATGTATTATCCATGTGAATGAAATTATTTATCAATACCTTAAATAAGTTTTTCCTCTTGGAGGTCAGCAATCAACAACCATAGGATGTTCCGACTTAGAAGGGCTATTAACTGAGATGATTTACGCTCCCATTTATCTTGACGATAACTCGAGCCTACAGCTTTGCAATCTTCTACAAAGAGTAAATTATGTAATATATTCCAACAAAATTTATTTTTCTTCACGCCAAGCCACAAGACAGCATAAGCAGATAACACTGTTCATTTCCAACAGCAAATACACAACACGTCATAAAACGTCGTTTTGTGAAAGGAGCGATCAGTAAATGTGATCCATAAACGGAATTTTGTAAACTATTACTTCATGAAACTAATGCTGTATGCACTTCTTTGCTTCGTCGATCTCATGAAAAATAAAAAAAATCGAGTGGAGATCCTACATGAGAAAACAAAAAGAGTGGCACACTGCAAGGAAAAGGAAATTCGTCGGAGGAGCACCAAGCGCAAGTCTCAATCTCACGTGTTTGTGTACTGACTTACTTAATATCAAGCAGTAACTTAGAACAGATCAACGTTCAGTCTAGTAGCGGTACAAAATTTTAGTGAAGTGCATGCAGTAATTAGTATTTTGACGTGATTTGAAACTGAAATCTGCTCGTTAGACCAACAATCAAGGTAGGTGACGCTATGTTTATTTATTTTTCAGCTAATCTGTGATGATGTAAACACCACTGTTACAAGCTCCTGAATCCAGTATTAAGGTCAGTGATCATTTATTTTAATAGTTAAACAAGTTGAATTTCAGAAATTTTATTAAAATCAGGTTATGGTGAAAATAGTAAAATAGATAGCAATGGATTCAGATAAAATTAACGAAATGGAGTTGACGCTGAAGTGGGACAACACAACACTCAAGAAATCCAACCAAGCAAGTCGTTCATAAAACCTCTAAAAGGTTAGAATACGATTTCTACAGCAGTTTCCGAGATTTCCTAAATGCAAAAAAAGAAAATGTCGTCTGAACTTTCACAAACACAGGATGAGCTTTCAACAAAGCAGGATGCTCTGGTGGAAGAACTCTCAGCTTTGAAAACAGCACAGGCCGATATAATAGAGGAAGTGAAAAGGTTAACAGATGAGGTAGTGCAATTTACACTCTCTGAAACTGTTCAGTAGTTATCTAATGAGGTAAGTAACATTTAAGAGCAAAAGGAATCTATGAAGAAGCAGTTGGAATCACAAAAAAAAGAAAAAAGAAAACAGTTTGCCGAGGACGTTACTTCTTCGGCGTACGAGAAGGCTCACCTGTTTAGCACGTAACAGACACGAAATACCACGAAGGAACGGGAAAATTAAACCAAGATTTGTTGCAATGGCGAAAAGATTTTCGTGAACAGACAGAAAATGAGCAGCAAGAACTTTCTGAGGTGAAAGATACAGAGCACAACTGACAGTTGATCACACAAGGTTCTGAAATAAATCGCATTTCTGAAACTACATCAGGCAAGCCAGAACAAATGCTAACGGAAACGTTGACTACATGTTAAACTACACATGGGGGCTGGGATGCAGTTCACACCCATGTTACTTAATATGACACGGGCAATTCCAAGGGTTTTTGCTGGTTAACAGGACACTATGCATCTGGTCATATTCATCTGTGTATTTATGCCGTGCCGGCCGCGGCGGCCTAGCGGTTCTAGGTGCTAAAGTCTGGAACCGCGCGACTGCTACGGTCGAGGTTCGAATCCTGCCTCGGGCATGGGTGTGTGTGATGTCCTTAGATTAGTTACGTTTAAGTAGTTCTAAGTTCTAGGGGACTAATGACCTCAGAAGTTAAGTCCCATAGTGCTCAGAGCCATTTGAACCATTTATGCCGTGCCATGACCATGGTCCAATGCGCAAAAGATAAGCTTCATCAGTGGCGACATGCAGAGGGATACTGTGATGTGGGCCATGGAAGCTGCTGAATATTGTAAAACGTATGATGAATTTGAAAAATCATTGTGAAAGAGTCTGTGAGCCACGATCCAGGAGTCACTCTGTAAAGAAGTATTTAATCCAGAGCCATTCCAGGCATGGCAGGGTAGCTGATGCAAATATTTTGAGAGATGTATTAACACGAATCGGTACTGGGATAACCCAGTGTTACACTGAGATGCGTTGTGAATATTAAAGGCAAAGTTGCCAATACACATCCAGGAGAAATTGATCACAGTATCAAACGTGAATCTGGAAGAATTTTGATCAGTCTTGGCTTCAACAGACGTGATACAAGAGGTTGCAAAAGTCGTAACAAATAATGGGAAATTTAATAACGACCATAATGGGAATCACAATTACACAAAAAAATCACCGCTCAACTCACACCAGACAGCAAAATGCAATGAGCGTTTGGCGTCACTGGCCGGGAGACCCCTTAGGGGCAGGTCCGGCCGCCTTGGTGCAGGTCTTATTACAGTCGACGTCACATTGAGCGACCTGCGCGACGGAAGTGATGATGAAGACAACACAACACCCAGTCTCTGAGCGGAGAAAATCCCCAACCCAGCCAAGAATCGAACCCGGGCCCCTAAGGACGGCAGTCACGCTGACCATTTTTTTTCTTCTTTGTTGATCTCATTTTGTTCTAAATTGTTCGTTGTATTCGTTCAGGGCGGACGTCCCATGACACCCGTTCAGGTTCTTCATTGATCCGTTCATCCAGTTTTTTTTTTTATTACAGAGGGTAACTAGCCCTCTGAGCGAACACGCTAAGCTACCGTGCCGGCACAAATCAGCTATTGGGGCGGACATAACAATCATGTGAATAGGTGCAAGCAAAAGCATTATGATAATCGGTAGAAACCTGGATATGTAAGCAGTGGTAAGTTCCTATGGGACCAAACTGCTGAGGTCATCGGTCCCGACATGTAAGCCATAGTAACCAAAGTCAGTTGCAACACCCACCAAAGAATAGCCAGATTAACCAGAGCTGGTGGAGTCTACTCCCTGACAGAGATGTAGTGGATGACGCAAATTGCCCACCTATAAGCAATCAAGTAATCAGGGAAACTGACTAACCACATTAGCCGTTGTTGCAGACTGCTACCAGCAGTAATGAAGCCACAAGTGAATATTAGGCTAGTCATTGACACTAGGGAAATGAACAAGATTATTGTACCCATCCAGACACGACCCTAAAACACAGGACAGATCTAAAAATTTCATGGTGATCAGTACACGACCATCTGCTACTCGCAAATTCCTGTACCTGAGGAGTGGAGAAAGTATACTGATCTCATAAACACTAGTCAAAGCCGCTAGATAAGGACAAATAGACGTAAAATCATTTATTTCTGCTTGCAGATGTGTGACACACAACAATAAATTGACAATATATATGTAATCTCGATAAAAAAGTTAAACAAAAATAAACAGAGTGAAATATTTACTAAGTAATTAATGGGTTACTGAGTGCAGAAGCAAAGGCATGAGCATCTTAGTTTATACACTGACGCGCTAAAGAAACTGGCATCAGCTTGCGTTTTCAAATATAGAAATATGTAAACGAGCAGAATACGGCGCTGCTGTCGGCAAAGCCTATATAAGACAACGAGTGTTTAGTGCAGTTGTCAGATCGGTTACTGCTGCTACAATGGCAGGTTATCAAAACTTGAGTTTGAACGTGGTGTTATAGTCGTCGCACGAGCAATGGGACACAGCATCTCCAAGGTAGCGATGAAGTGGGGATTTTCCCTTACGACCTTTTCAAGACTGTACCGTGAATATAATTGATAACAGAACACATGTTAAAAAAGATAGAAGAGCGGTAAAAGTGGAAAAACCTAGAAACTGAAGAAGGCAAAAAGAGGTACAGGAAACTGAATAATGAATTAAGAAGAGCAACTGAAGAAGCAAGGGAAAAATGGATGAAACAGAAATGCGACGAAGTAGAGAAAATGGAGGAAGATGGAAAGTATGAAATGATGTATAGACAGACTAGTGAGATAGTTTTTGAACGTAAAAGAAAGAGGAATAACATGGAAATAGAAAGAGCGGATGGTGCTCTAGCGGAAGAACCAAAGGGAAGTTTCGAACAGATGGCAAGAATATACTGAATGTCTGTATAAGGGGGATGAAATACAAAGCGAAACTAAGTTAAAGAGGAGCAATATGTGCCGGAAGATGGAAAGGGAGTCACCATTTTGGAAGCAGAAGTAGAAAATGCGCTGAAGGAGATGTAGAATAGGAAGAGATGTGGAATTAATGATTTGCCAGCAGAACTGTTGAAGAGTCTGTGGAAACAAGGCAAGAAAAAAATAGTCTACCTCTGTAACGAGATATATGACAAAGGGAAATGGCCTGGAGACTTTCTTGCAACAGTTATGATACCAACAGAGAAAAAGAGAAACACTAAAAAATGTGAAGAGCATGAGACCATCAGTCTAATTTCTCATGCAGCTAAAGTCTTGCTGAGAGTGTTGAGTAGAAGGCTATATGACGCTGGATAGAGGGATTGCAGAAGAGCAGTTCCGATTTAGAAGAGGAAAAGGAACAAGAGATGCTATTGGCCTGTTAAGAACTATAGGGGAAAGAAATGCCGAAAAAGGTAGAGAAATCTTTGCTGTTTTTATAGTTTTGGAAAAGGCTTTTGACAGAGTTCAGTGGAACAAGCTGATGGATATTTTGAAGAGGAACGGAGTAGATTGGAAAGAGAGACGACTGATACAGAATCCACACTCCTGGAAATGGAAAAAAGAACACATTGACACCGGTGTGTCAGACCCACCATACTTGCTCCGGACACTGCGAGAGGGCTGTACAAGCAATGATCACACGCACGGCACAGCGGACACACCAGGAACCGCGGTGTTGGCCGTCGAATGGCGCTAGCTGCGCAGCATTTGTGCACCGCCGCCGTCAGTGTCAGCCAGTTTGCCGTGGCATACGGAGCTCCATCGCAGTCTTTAACACTGGTAGCATGCCGCAACAGCGTCGACGTGAACCGTATGTGCAGTTGACGGACTTTGAGCGAGGGCGTATAGTGGGCATGCGGGAGGCCGGGTGGACATACCGCCGAATTGCTCAACACGTGGGGCGTGAGGTCTCCACAGTACATCGATGTTGTCGCCAGTGGTCGGCGGAAGGTGCACTTGCCCGTCGACCTGGGACCGGACCGCAGCAACGCACGGATGCACACCAAGACCGTAGGATCCTACGCAGTGCCGTACGGGACCGCACCGCCACTTCCCAGCAAATTAGGGACACTGTTGCTCCTGGGGTATCGGCGAGGACCATTCGCAACCGTCTCCATGAAGCTGGGCTACGGTCCCGCACACCGTTAGGCCGTCTTCCGCTCACGCCCCAACATCGTGCAGCCCGCCTCCAGTGGTGTCGCGACAGGCGTGAATGGAGGGACGAATGGAGACGTGTCGTCTTCAGCGATGAGAGTCGTTTCTGCCTTGGTGCCAATGATGGTCGTATGCGTGTTTGGCGCCGTGCAGGTGAGCGCCACAATCAGGACTGCATACGACCGAGGCACACAGGGCCAACACCCGGCATCATGGTGTGGGGAGCGATCTCCTACACTGGCCGTACACCACTGGTGATCGTCGAGGGGACACTGAATAGTGCACGGTACATCCAAACCGTCATCGAACCCATCGTTCTACCATTCCTAGACCGGCAAGGGAACTTGCTGTTCCAACAGGACAATGCACGTCCGCATGTATCCCGTGCCACCCAACGTGCTCTAGAAGGTGTAAGTCAACTACCCTGGCCAGCAAGATCTCCGGATCTGTCCCCCATTGAGCATGTTTGGGACTGGATGAAGCGTCGTCTCACGCGGTCTGCACGTCCAGCACGAACGCTGGTCCAACTGAGGCGCCAGGTGGAAATGGCATGGCAAGCCGTTCCACAGGACTACATCCAGCATCTCTACGATCGTCTCCATGGGAGAATAGCAGCCTGCATTGCTGCGAAAGGTGAATATACACTGTACTAGTGCCGACATTGTGCATGCTCTGTTGCCTGTGTCTATGTGCCTGTGGTTCTGTCAGTGTGATCATGTGATGTATCTGACCCCAGGAATGTGTCAATAAAGTTTCCCCTTCCTGGGACAATGAATTCACGGTGTTCTTATTTCAATTTCCAGGAGTGTATATTTACACCAGAAAGTAAGGATCAGGATTGGAAATTGAATATCGGAAGGAAGCAGCGTTGGACGAGGTCTTAGACAAGGTTATTGCCTTTCCCCAATATTGTTTAACGTATACCTTGAAGAGATTATTGCGAAAGGCTTATATGGGAAAAGAGGAATGTGTACTGGTGGAATTAATGATTTGCCAGCAGAACTGTTGAAGAGGCTGTGGAAACAAGGCAAGAAAAAAATAGTCTACCTCTGTAACGAGATATATGACAAAGGGAAATGGCCTGGAGACTTTCTTGCAACAGTTATGATACCAACAGAGAAAAAGAGAAACACTAAAAAATGTGAAGAGCATGAGACCATCAGTCTAATTTCTCATGCAGCTAAAGTCTTGCTGAGAGTGTTGAGTAGAAGGCTATATGACGCTGGATAGAGGGATTGATGGAAGAGCAGTTCCGATTTAGAAGAGGAAAAGGAACAAGAGATGCTATTGGCCTGTTAAGAACTATAGGGGAAAGATATGCGGAAAAAGGTAGAGAAATCTTTGCTGTTTTTATAGTTTTGGAAAAGGCTTTTGACAGAGTTCAGTGGAACAAGCTGCCGATCTGCCGTCAGTCACAAATGCCGTTTCTCTAAATCTTTGTCAATAGGCGTTTCGCGAGAAGAATGTCAGCTTCCCTCCACATATACCCCACTGATTTCACGGAATACTTACGTAATACTCGCATCTTGATCGAGCTTAACTGTAATAAGTTTAGGAGCCCGCCTCTGAATTACTTCGACGTCTTCCTTTAATCTGATCTTGTGGGGATCCGAAACACTCGAGCAGTAATCAAGAATGGGTCGCCCTGGTGTTTTGTAAGAGGTCTCCTTTATACATGAGCTACGTTCCTCGAACTCACCCAATAAAGGAGGCAATTGGAGACTCTTATGTGGCAAATTAGATAAAGGTCTAAGGAAAAGTCTTGGAAAATGTTTTGTCTGGAGTGTGGCACTATATGGGGCAGAAACATGGACGCTGAGACGAGAGGATGAAAAAAGGTTAGAAGCATTTGAGATGTGGATGTGGAGGAGAATGGACAGAATAAGCTGGATGGAAAGAGTGAGTAATGAAAGAGAATTGGAAAGGGTTGGTGAGAGAAGGTGTTTGCTGAAGGGAAAGGAAAAAGAACTGGTCGGGACATTCACTGAGAAGGGAGTGCTTGCTAGCAGATGCTTTGGAAGTAGGATTGATTTGTGGTAGAAGACTGAGAGGAAGAAGGAGAACAAGATGATAGATGACATAAAGGGAAGAGGGAATTATGGAGACCTGATAAGGATGGCAGAAGACCGGACAGCCTGGAGAACTACCATGTGAAAACCTGCCTTTTGGCAGAACACTGATGATGACCGTGAATATCAGGAATCCTGTAAAACAACAAATCCCTTCAGTGTACATATGAATCTACATACACACACTGCAATTCACCATAAGGTGCACGACGGAGGGGAACTTGTACCATTACTTGCCGCTGCTCTACCTGTTACACTCACAAATGGTGAAAGAAGAAAAATCGACTGCCATATGCTTCCGAATGAGCCTTGATTCCTCTTATCTTTTCTTCTCGGTCCTTACACGAGATGTACGTTTGTGACAGTAGAATCGATCTGCCGTCAGTCACAAATGCCGTTTCTCTAAATCTTTGTCAATAGGCGTTTCGCGAGAAGAATGTCAGCTTCCCTCCACATATATCCCACTGATTTCACGGAACACTTACGTAATACTCGCATCTTGATCGAGCTTAACTGTAATAAGTTTAGGAGCCCGCCTCTGAATTACTTCGACGTCTTCCTTTAATCTGATCTTGTGGGGATCCGAAACACTCGAGCAGTAATCAAGAATGGGTCGCCCTGGTGTTTTGTAAGAGGTCCCCTTTATACATGAGCTACGTTCCTGGAACTCACCCAATAAACCTGAGTCGACCGTCCACCTACTCTACAATTGATTTTTACTTGCTCGTTCCATTTCATGTTGCCTTGCAACGTTACGCCTAGATATTTAATCGACATGATTGTGCATCACAACATTAACACTGCATTGTGCATGTGTAAATTTCAGTTCAACTGCAAATGATTTTTTTAGTTCATAAGTGAAACAGCTCTACAGGGCGGAGAGAAAGGAAGATCAGAGCAGGGCAGGGCCATCGGATCGAACATCATTTTTCAAAAAACGATAGGCCGGAAACGCGACGTTGATAAGTTACCCTTAAAACGATAGCCAAGTAGCAACATGCGGGAGCAAGTTTGTTCGGTAAGCAAACACATTTACATGTGTCTAACTGTGCGATTTTGCCGGTTAAGGAAGAAATTGCTGTGATACGCAAATGATTAGCATATCAGAGCATTCACACAAGGTTAGCGCCTGTGGCGACACCTACAACGTGCTGACATGAGGAAAGTTTCCAACCGATTTCTCATACACAAACAGCATTTGACCGGCGTTGCCTGGTGAAACGTTGTTGTGATGCCTCGTATAAGGAGGAGAAATGCGTACCATCACGTTTCCGACTTTGATATAGGTCGGATTGTAGCCTATCGAGATTGCGGTTTATCGTATCGCGACATTGCTGCTCCCGTTGGTCCAGATCCAATGACTGTTAGCAGAATATGGAATCGGTGGGTTCAGGAGGGTAATACAGAACGCCGTGCTAGATCCCAACGGCCTCGTATCACTAGCAGTCGACATAACAGGCATCTTATCCACATAGCTGTAACGGATCGTGCAGTCACGTCTCGATCCCTGAGTCAACAGATGGGGACGTTTGTAAGACAACAACCATCTGCACGAACAGTTCGACGACGTTTGCAGCAGCATGGACTATCAGCTCGGAGATCATGGCTGCGGTTACCTTTGACGCTGCATCACAGACAGGAGCGCCTGCTGTGGTGTACTCAACGACGAGCCTGGGTGCACGAATGGCAAAACTTCATTTTTTCGGATGAATCCTAGTTCTGTTTACAGCATCATGATGGTCGCATCCGTATTTGGCGACATCGCAGTGAACGCACATTGGAAGCATGTATTCGTCATCGCCATACTGGCGTATCACCTGGCGTGATGGTATGGGGTGCCATTGGTTACACGTCTCGGTCACCTCTTGTTCGCATTGACGGCACTTTGAACAGTGGACGTTACATTTCAGATGTGTTACGACCCATGGCTCTACCCTTCATTCGATCGCTGCGAAAACCTACATTTCAGCAGGATAATGCACGATCGCATTTTGCAGGTCCTGTAAGGGCCTGTCTGGATACAGAAAATGTTCGACTGCTGCGCTGGCCAGCACATTCTCCAGATCCCTCACCAACTGAAAACGTCTGGTCATGATGGCCGAGCAACTGGCTCGTCACAATACTTCAGTCACTACTCTTGATGAACTGTGGTATCGTGTTGAAGCTACATGGGCAGCTGTACCTGTACACGCCATCCAAGCTCTGTTTGACTCAATGCCCAGGCGTATCAAGGCCGTAATTAGGCCCGAGATGGTTGTTCTGCGTACTGAATTCTCAGGATATATGCACTCAAACTGCGTGAAAATGTAATCACATGTCAGTTCTAGTATAATATGTCTGTCCAATGAATACCCGTTTATCATCTGCATTTCTTCTTGGTGTAGCAATTTTAATGGCCAGTAGTGTAATTCTTCGATGCTTGTTTTTCAAGCGATATTGTGTTTCACATCAAGATCACATGAATTGTGAAGTGGTATCAAATGTTGTTGGAACTGATTCAACATTTGTCGGTTCTTACCCATCCTTTCTGGTTTGCATTTTATTTGGATTTCATTTGAGTAATTATTTTCCTCTAAAGATATTTTCACCATTGTTGTACTTAATGGTGTCGCGCTGGCCGTTGTGTGAACGGCGACAGATGTTGAGTGATCACTCTAAAGGACACAGAGATGCCGATTACTCTAGTTATCAGCTCCAGGCAGAGTTCGAAACGGGTCTCATTGTGGCTCTCCATTTGGCCGGTAGATCGAATCACACTATATTCAGATTTGTCAGGCATTTGGATGTGATAGTGGCCCGACCTTGTACTGCATGGGAACGAGAGGGCAGGCGTGTTCTCCTCAAGGCTCCCGTCGACCATGTCTGACGGCCAAATGGGAGGAAGCCTTACTGTGCAACAAGCACATCATAACACCTTCATGTCTGCTTCTGTAATGGACTCCCTGCAACATCCTGTGTCGTCGCGCCCCACTGGTCGGACACCAGCAAGAGTTGTACGAGGGATGTTCGGAAAGTAAGGTCCGATCGGCCGCGAAATGGAAACCACAGGGAAAACGAGAAAAAAGTTTCATTGACAACAGTTAGCTGCGCCTTCCAGTTCCCTCTCTAAATAGTCGCTGCTCCGACTTAGACATTTGTCGTGGCGTTGTACAAACTTTCCAGCACCCTCGACACAGAAAGCAGCCGCCTGTGCTTACCGCCAATTCTCTGCGCTAGTCTGCCCTTTCGCTGTTTGCGCCAAAATGTTGTCTTCGTAGCCAGTGGTTTATGTGAGCAGAGATGAACAACGGAGGGAGCCAATTCAGGGCTGTATTGTGGGTGATAAAACACTTCTCATCGAAGCGTCTTCATTGTCCCTGCAGAATGTGGATGAGAATTCCCTAGATTAAAGAAACACATGACTTTTGTGTTATGTGGGTTGCATATTTTCAGGCGTAATCTCTCACCAGATGCACCTACTAGGTGGGAAACACTGTTGTTTTAAGCATTTCTACATGATCCATTTGGGCTCTGAACTGAAAAGAGCAACGTGAAGCGATAGACAGGCACTCTAACGAGACTGCCAAGCACACCTATGCGAAGTTCCATCGGTTTTTCAGAGTAGTTTCTATTTCGCGTCTAATCGGACCTTACTTTCCGAATACGCATCGTACTAGGAAATTACCATCCCAACCATAGGCTGCCGTTAACACAACAATACAAACGGCTGTGTTTGGAGTGGTGCTGCGACCAGAAAGCATTGTCTGCTGACGAATCTCGGCTCACTGTGTTCAGCGATGAATCGTGATTCTGCGCTACTCTGGATGACCATCGTCGGCGAGTGTGGTGACGACCTAGGGAGAAGTTTCTTTCTTCCCACATTTTGCAGAGATACAGCGGTGTCACTCCTGGCAACATGGTGTGGAGAACAATCAGGTTTGACTTCACTTCAACTCATGGCTGGTGGTGACTGAGGGAACTCTGATGGCACACCAGTGTCACAGACATCCTGCATCCTCAAGTGTTACCTCTCAAGTGACAGTATCGTGATGCCATCTTTCAACAGGATAACAGTCATCCACATGTGGAACGTGTCTCTGTGAAACGTCCGTGTGATGCTGGAGCACTCCTGTGGCCAGCAATATCCTCAGCTATGTCCCTTGTATAACATGTGTGGGACCAGTAATAGTACCCAGGGTATCAATGACCATTTACAACAACTAGGGGCTATCTTGCCTCAGGAGAGGATAGAACAACTTTATGGTACCCTTAACAACGTTAACAGTGTTGTTATCAGAGGTGCAACGTCGTACTGCCAATTATGGTCATAGCGCAAAGTTCTCTGCAAATTTCAATCAATTTTGTAATCATTGAAACATCATCACGTATTCCCTCAAACTGCAAAGTTTCATTTCGTTTCCTCCTCACTTACGAGTGCTTAACTTTTTTCCTTGTCAAGCGTTGTACATAGGGTTAAGGTACAATACCTGTTGTGGATTGGCAAGACAGCCAACCCACTATGAGAGGAAGCCGAAAGGCACGCGTTTTAGCTCACGCAGGCTGGCGTGAGGTCTGGAACAGGTCAAGGAAATGAGACTAACAAAAAACGTACGTAGCTGCTGGAATACTTAACTTTAATCCATAATTGGTGAACATCGCTCTTGATGGTACATGTTTTACAGCATCAATAGTAACTGGTAATGGCGCCTTGCCAGGTCGTAGAAAATGTCGTAGCTGAAGGCTATGCTAACTATCGTCTCGGCAAATGAGAGAGTAATTTGTCAGTGAACCATCGTTAGCAAAGTCGGCTGTACAGCTGGGGCGAGTGCTAGGAAGTCTCTCTAGACCTGCCGTGTGGCGGCGCTCGGTCTGCAATCACTGATAGTGGCGACACGCGGGTCCGACGTACACTAACGGACCGCGGCCGATTTAAAGGCTACCACCTAGCAAGTGTGGTGTCTGGCGGTGACACCACAATACCCTCACTAACAAAAACAGTAATCTAGACAGCAGTATTTGACACATCGAAAAGACTCTTTTTCTAAGTTGATTCAGGAATCACGAGACTAGAAAATTCTTAGTTGTACTTACAAAGGTTACTAGTGTAAAAGTAGTGGGACTGATGGATGACATCGAAAAAGTACAAATAAGAGCAGCTCGTTTTGTATTAACGCGAAATAGGGGAGATAGTGTCACAGACATGATACATGAATTGGAGTGGCAATCATTAAAACTAAGGCGTTTCCGTTGCGACGGGATCTTCTCATAAAATTTCAATCACCAGTTTTCTTCTCCGATTGCGAATACATTCTGTTGCCACCCACCTATATAGGGAGAAATGATCATCACGATAAAATAAGAGAAATCAGGGCTCGCAAGGAAAAATTTAAGTGCTCGTTTTTCCCGCGTGCCGTTCGAGAGTGGAACGGTAGAGAGACAGCATGAAGGTGGTTCATTGAACACTCTGCCAGGCACTTTATTGTGAATAGCAGAGTAATCACGTAGATGTAGATATAGTGTGAAAGTTGCTTACATTAAGGTGGATGAATCAACTAGCCATGAAATAAACGGGTTACTAGCCTAAAAATAGGGTGAATCTGTAGTGAAAGAAGAACTTAGTTGCTTACATTAGGGTGGATCAGTCGGCTAGGCATGAAATATGCTGCATATGAGGATATCCCCCCCCCCCCCCATGAACCACTGACCTTGCCGTTGGTGGGGAGGCTTGCGTGCCTCAGCGATACAGATAGCCGTACCGTAGGTGCAACGATATCGGAGGGGTATCTGTTGGGATGCCAGAGAAACGTGTGGTTCCTGAAGAGGGGCAGCAGTCTTTTCAGTAGTTGAAGGAGCAACAGCCTGGATGATTGACTAATCTGGCCTTGTAACACTAACCAAAACGGCCTTTCTGTGCTGGTACTGCGAACGGCTGAAAGCAAGGGGAATCTACTACCGTAATTTTTCCCGAAGGCATGCAGCTTTACTGTACGGTTAAATGATGATGGCGACCTCTTGGGTAAAATATTACGGAGGTAAAATAGATCCCCATTCGGATCTCCGGGCGGGGACTACTCAGGAGGACATCACTATCAGGAGAAAGAAAACTGGCGTTCTACGGATCGGAGCGTGGAATGTCAGATCCCTTAATCGGGCAGATAGGTTAGGAAATTTAAAAGGGGAAATGGATAGATTAAAGTTAGATATAGTGGGCATCAGTGAAGTTCGGCGGCAGGAGGAACAAGACTTCTGGTCAGGTGAATACAGTGTTGTAAATACAAAATCAAGTAGGGGTAATGCAGGAGTAGGTATAATAATGAATAAAAAATAGGAGAGCGGGTAAGCTACTACAAACAGCATAGTGAACGCATTATTGTGGCCACGATAGACACGAAGCCCACGCTTACCACAGTAGTACAAGTTTATATGCCAACTAGCTCCGCAGATGACGAAAAGATTGATGAAATGCATGATGAGATAAAAGAAATTATTCAGATAGTTAAGGGAGACGAAAATTTAATAGTCATGGGTGACTGGAATTCGATAGTAGGAAAAGGGAGAGAAGGAAACGTAGTAGGTGAATATAGAATGGGGGTAAGAAATGAAAGAGGAAGCCGCCTGGTAGAATTCTGCACAGAGCATAACTTAATCATAGCTAACACTTGGTTCAAGAATCATAAAAGAAGGTTGTATACATGGAAGAAGCCTGGAGATACTCGAAGGTTTCAGAAAGATCATACAATACTAAGACAGAGATTTAGGAACCAGGTTTTAAATTGTAAGACATTTCCAGGGGCAGATGTGGACTTTGACCAACATCTATTAGTTATGAACTGTAGATTAAAACTGAAGAAACTGCAAAAAGGTGGGAATTTATGGAGATGGGATCTGAATGAACTGACAGAACCAGAGGTTGTAGTGAGTTTCAGGGAGAGCATTAGGGAACGATTGACAGGAATGGGGAAAAGAAATAAGTAGAAGAAGAATGGGTAGCTTTGAGTGATGAAATAGTGAAGCCAGCAGAGGATCAAGTAGGTAAAAAGACGAGGGCTAGTAGAAATCCTTGGGTAACAGAAGATATATTGAATTTAATTGATGAAGGAAGAAAATATAAAAATGCAGTAAATGAAGCAGGCAAAAAGGAATACAAACGTCTCCAAAATGAGATCGACAGGAAGAGCAAAATAGCTAAGCAGGGATGGCTAGAGGACAAATGTAAGGATGTAGAGCCGTATGTCACTAGGGGTAAGATAGATACTGCCTACAGGAAAATTAAAGAGACCTTTGGAGAAAAGACAATATTAAGTGCTCGGATGGAAACCCAGTTCTAAGCAAAGAAGAGAAAGCAGAAAGGTGGAAGGAGTATATAGAGGTTCTGTACAAGGGTGCTGTACTCGAGGACAATATTATGGAAATGGATGAGGATGTAGATAAAGATGAAATGGGAGATATGATACTACATGAGGAGTTTGACAGAGCACTGAAAGACCTAAGCCGAAACAAGGTCCCGGGAGTAGACAACATTCCATTAGAACTACTGACAGCCTTGGGAGAGCCAGCCCTGACAAAACTCTACCATCTGGTGAGCAAGATGTATGAGACAGGCGAAATACCCTCAGACTTCAAGAAGAATATAATAATTCCAATCCCAAAGAAAGCAGGTGTTGACAGATGTGAAAATTACCGAACTATCAGTTTAATAAGTCACGGCTACAAAATACTAACACAAATTCTTTACAGACGAATGGATAAACTCGTAGAAGCCGACCTCGGGGAAGATCAGTTTGAATTCCGTAGAAATTTTGAAACACGTGAGGCAATACTGACCCTAAGACTTAACTTAGAAAATAGATGAAGCAAACGTTTCTAGCATTTGTAGACTTAGAGAAAGCTTTCGACAATGTTGACTGGAATACTCTCTTTCAAATTCTGAAGGTGGCAGGGCTACAATACAGGGAGCGAAAAGCTATTTACAATTTGTACAGAAACAAGATGGCAGTTATAAGAGTCAAGGGGCATGAAAGAGAAGCAATGGTTGGAAAGGGAGTGAGACAGGGTTGTAGCCTATCCCCGATGTTATTCAATCTGTATATAAAGCAAGCAGTAAAGGAAACGAAAGAAAAAATTCGGAGTAGGAATTAATATCCATGGAGAAGAAATAAAAACTTTGAGGTTCACCGATGACATTGTAATTCCGTCAGAGACAGCAAAGGACCTGGAAGAGCAGCTGAGCGGAATAGACAGTGTCTTGAGGGGAGGATATAAGATGAACATCAACAAAAGCAAAACGAGGATGATGGAATATAGTCGAATTAAATCGGGTGATGCTGAGGGTATGAGATTAGGAAATGAGACGCTTAAAGTAGTAAAGGAGTTTTGCTATTTAGAGAGCAAAATAACTGATGATGGTCGAAGTAGAGAGGGTATAAAATGTAGACTGGCAATGGCAAGGAAAGCATTTCTCAAGGAGAGAAATTTGTTAACATCGAGTACAGATTTAAGTGTCAGGAAGTCGTTTCTGAAGGTATTTGTATTGAGTGTGGCCATGTATGGAAGTGAAACGTGGACGATAAATAGTTTGGACAATAAGAGAATAGAAGCTTTCGAAGTGTGGTACTACAGAACAGTGCTGAAGATTGGATGGGTAGATCACATAACTAATGAGGAGGTATTGAATAGAATTAGGGAGAAGATAAATTTGTGGCACACCTTGACTAGAAGTAAGGATCGGTTGGTAGGCCATGTTCAGAGGCATCAAGGGATCACTAATTTAGTATTGGAGGGCAGCGCGGAGAGTAAAAATCGTAGAGGGAGACCAAGAGATGCATACACTAAGCTGATTCAGAAGGATGTAGGTTGCGGTAGGTACAGGGTGATGAAGAAGCTTGCACGGGATAGAGTAGCATGGAGAGCTGCATTAAATCAGTCTCTGGACTGAAGATCACAACAACAAGATGAGGATGCTACCAACAGAATCTTTAAGTCTCGAAAACACAAATATAATGAGCACAACATCCCTTCTATAGTACTGAAAAACAACTTTTACTCAAAGTAAACTATGGACCAAGCTCTGATGGAATTCCTGTTACTGGATCCCTCACGCAGAAAATTGTCCCACGTAACTGAAAAAGTGCACCGTCACTCCCGATTCCAAAAAGGTTTAAAGAACATTTCAGAATCGCTAATCTTGATGTATGACAAATACTAGAGATAATCCTAGAGCTGAAGTCAGTAGCAAATCCCACAGCCGGCCGCGGTGGCCCTGCGGTTCTAGGCGCTTCAGTCCGGAACCCTGCGACTGCTGTGGTCGCAGGTTCGAATCCTGCCTCGGGCATGGATGTGTGTGATGTCTTTAGGTTAGTTAAGCTTACGTAATTCTAAGTTCTAGGGGACTGATGACCTCAGATGTTAAGTCCCATAGTGCTCAGAGCCATTTTTGAACCAAATCCTAGAGCTGAGATCGTGGATGAACAAAAGGTTTTTCAAAACCTCATTGTGAGTTCGCATAAGGTAGCATTCATTGCGTGTTCCTAGATTTCAGGATGGCTTTTGACATAATGCCACATTGTCGACTGATCACGTATTTTTACAAATGTACGATTAGCCGAAAAATTTCTTGGTAATAAATCGCCGTACTTTAGTTTGGACAGTGATCATTCAAGAAAAAAGAAACTATTGTAAGGTGTTCATCGAGGAAGTGTAATGGGAGTGCTAATATCTCAGCTTATGTACTTATAACGATTTACGAAATGAGACTAGTAGCTCTCACAAATTGTTCACTAACGATACTTTCCTGCACAGCGAAGTATCGTCGCTGGATGACAGAAAAGAAAATCGCAAAGACTGACAATACTTCAACTTGATGTGCTCGTAGGTACTGTTTGAAAACTGATGAATGCAATATAATGCGGCAACATAACAGTGCCACATTCTGACTCTCACGGGGCGTTCAGCAGCTACCAGCCGCTGTGTCAGTCTCCGCCAATGGCGTCATTCGGATGCGGCGTAGAGCGACGTGGAGTCAGAACGAGGCGTTGGGAGCCACTATGTGTCACTCACGTAGACCCTTGAATTGCAATCACGAGGCTGAGTGTACCACGTTCTAGTACTCCAAACAACAAAAATATACGTACAGGCTGGGAGAATAAACCTCGTAAAATCTTTACAATGTTTCTGATGTTTGAACTCTTGCCCAATAGCTCTATTCCCTACAGAGCCCGTTTCGCTCTATTCTGCCACTAACTTTTCCATTGTGAAGTTTTCTGGTGGCTTTGACTAACACTTCCAATCTTAAACTCTTGCGCGAACAGTTCCGCATTATTTTGTGTTGCATTTAACTGGCCATTAAACCACATCTGCTCCTCTCACTCACTCAGACATGATGACATTGCGGAGTACATTGGACAGAGCGTACAAGAGATGTACAAGGGAAAACATCGACCGATTGGGGTATCGAAATTACGTTTTCCAGCACTCCCTGTGGTGGGCACTTCGCCTGTTTATTAAAAAATGGTCAATTCCACGTCAGTGTTATGTAAGTATTTTCTGTACCAGTTTTCTTTTGCCTCCCTGTATACTGGGTGATTGACGAAGATATACAAATATTTTAATATGTTATTCTACACGTAAAAATAAAGAAAAAAGTTCATATAAACACAGATCCGCAAATGTTTGGTTACGGAGTTACGGCTAGTGATCACCCGATTTAAAACCAATGGCTTTTTTGTGTGTGACATAGTTTGTGAGGACAAAGTCAATACAGGAGAGGCATTACTTACTCGCATTATGAATGCAACAGACGAAATTAGAACAACCCTGTGAAACTGAAACGAGCAACAAAATCTGCTCATACACATGCAGCTAAATACATTGAACTCGGTGAAGACATTTTTGAACATTTATTGTGAATGTATTGTGAAATTGTATGTACACTGTACAACTTCCTTTACACTGAGCTTTGTTTTTTCCGGTTTAACATGAATTCACGTGTTCTTTGGTATTAATAACAGCAGAATAAAATGGTTCAAATGGCTCTGAGCACTATGGGACTTAACATCTGAGGTCATCAGTCCCCTACAACTTAGAACTACTTAAACCTAACTAACCTAAGGACGTCACACACATTCATGCCCGAGTCATGATTCGAACCTGCGGCCGTAGCGGTCGCGCGGTTCCAGACTGCAGTGCCCAGAATAACAGCAGATTATCTGACACATTCATACAGCTTCAGTTAACGTTATTACTATCATGTTACCAAAATTAAATTCTTTACAACTTCTGTTGAAAACTTTGTACAATTGTCTGGAATTTAAAAAATAAATTGGGCAAAGTAGTTAATAAATTAAAAATTTTCCGAAATTACTTCCTTGCTTCTCTGAATGTTCTTGAAAACTACTGCAGATGCATGTCTGGGACATGTTTTATTAGATTTACCAGATCAATAACAACAAAATAAATGGAAATCGTGCTTTACTTTAACCTCGTACAGTTTTGCGATAGCTTCGTATTAGGGAAGTTACTAAATTTCAGGCAAAATCTTTTATTAGCTGTAACTCCATAACTAAACATTTGTGGACCTATGTTTACGCGAAATTTTTTCTTTAGTTTTACTAATACAATAACATATTAAAATATTTGCATGTCTTCGTGAATCACGCCTTATAAAGGGTGTCCCAAATATCTTGGGTACGCCAAATACCTTTTTGAAGGGAAGCGAAATAAAAGAAAAGTATCAAGCAAATGTTGTTTAGCTTCAAGAGTGAAATTAACCAGGATGATTGACTTTCTTGTAACTTTGTTTTATACGAAGGTATGAACAGCAATTGGCCCTTTTTATATATCACCGCACATTTCTTATTCGGTAACACAATTTGTCTCCTCAAGACTTTTTGGATTTAACAGCAAAGAATCAGAAACGCAAGTAAAATGCTTACCGATCATTCAGTCAACGTCATGAGGACGTTTTACTCAAATTGGTTTATACTACCATCTCCTGAAATACTATTTCTACTCAAACAGCATGCATATACGACAACGTCCATCGGTAAGAATTGTTCAGTAGTTCCCTTATATGAGATTATATATCATTAGTGTTCTCTTACAAGTAGAGATTTGTTAATTTTAATTTGTTAATTAATTAATAATATCTACGATAATGATCGAAGCAGAAGAAAATAATAATACTACAGAGGACTTCCTACATCCGACCTTGACACGATGTGATTCATTTCCGCTGGCAACCAATTATTATTAATTTACTTTTACTATTTATTGGGAAACGAATTCGTTGTGAGGCAGCAAATTTGGGACACGCTTTTCATCTAAGATATTTGTTTATTTTTAATTAATCTATACCGATCACAGGCCAGTGACGCTCATATAGAGAGAGATTCTAAATTAACGAGCCAGGGACGGAAGTACGTGCCGTCGCATTCATAACGCGAGCCGCTTTCTCGTTAGTCACACGGCCTTAGCTCCAGAAAATGAACACTCAGAATTAACAGTTTTCAATTTTCGCGCAGCTCTGCTTATGTGGAAACCAAATTTACAAATGTCACTTGGAAATTATTGTGTGCATACAACTGTATGACGCGTAGCTATGGAGCAGATCCACAAGTTATAAATGTGCCTGCGCCGGATATAAAATAATGGTGCTCAGATGAAAAAGCTTTGATGAGGAAGTTGGAATTAAACCAGATACTGTATTTGACGGAAGAGAAGGGTAAAAAATTATGTTTTTCACTAAACAGCTCTTAAGAGCTCTGGGAAATATTACTAACTCTTTGGTTAGCATCCATTTTGACGCCTATCCTTCGATGAATCCTCATTCATCTGATACGAGACTGCGCTGAGTAAGTTTGTAACACCGGAAATGCATATCCTCCTATTCCATCTATTGTACTATAAATTTTTTCCTTATTTTGTTACCTGAAGATATGACATTTCTGTGTGTTTATATATTGTAATTGTTTGACAATTTGTATATATATTTATGCATTTATGTCGATGTATAATTGCTTTATTTTGTAAATATTATTTGTATTTTTACGCTGGGTCTTGCCTAGGGAAAACTATGCTATCGAACGATTACATCGATAGGTCGTGTGGAGAACCAAAGTGTTTAGGATCTTTGGTAGTGTTAACTCTGCCGCGTGGAGCGCGGGCAGAACGGAGTCTGGCTGGAGTAGGCCGTTGGAGCAGGTGTGTTGTGTGACGCTCCCGCGAGTTGCCGCGGTTTTGGGGTTTGGCAGCATGTAATTGCGCTCGACTTGCTATGATAGTTTCTGGCACGGTGTCGCGGACGGGAAACATTAGCTGGCACAAATCAAGAGCCCGTTTCGCCTGGTGACCGTGTCGAGAAGAAGGCGCGCCAATATCCAGCTTCTGCAACAGCGACGGCCGACAATAAGTGATTGTCGCCACCTCCTCGATCGACGACTTCAAACCTTCAATCAACCAACAAGGAAGACTGAAAGCACGTGAAGTTTAGAACTGTATGGCAGACCTCGGCTTTTCAAACTGTTCCATTTGCATCACTAAAATACAGCAACTTAGCATGAACCTTTGTTGCTCATTGTCCCAATTGCATTACCAAGCAGGGTCCCATCCTTTTCCGAAATGAACCCGTGTGTCGTTGATATTCAAACGCCAGCATTAAAGTAATATCATTCCATTTCACTGCTTTAATTTCAAGTTAAAGTATTCATAGCTCGCTACAATATTTAGATTACGCAAGCACAAATTAAGAGTGCGAGTATTGTTACCATATTTTAGCTTACCTGTGACTGCAGCTCAGCTTGGTACGTACTAAATTTTACTGTTGTTAATTGTTCAGAATCATTTAATTCAAGTTCAAAGTTAAATCTCTTATTTCTAAATTGCGTAGATTCAAGTAGCTTTTGAGATGATTGTTGAGGTAGCCTAAGACTAACCTTATTTTATTTATTTTGGTAGTGCTTCAGAAGCAAAGTCCACTATTAATTTCAGTCACTAAATAAACTTTCAATTTTCCGATTTTATTAATTCTTTTGCTAAATTACGCCAGAGTGTAGCGAAATTTATTACTTCTGACAAACATTCCGTTTTCACACAACACGTGTCAACCTTCAGTTGCCACGCTCTTAGTGCTAATTATACGTGCATTAAGCTTTCTTTATCAGTTATTATAGTAGTTGTCCATAGGACTGGTGGCCGTAATTTTCCCCAAATATCAAATATCTAATTAACGACCGCACATTTACTTTCTTTATTAACTTTACCCTTTTTCAAAATTAATTTCCACCAATTCCATTTGCATTTTTCCTTTCATTTAGATGTAACCCTTCCTCTCTCTTTTCCGACAGATTAACTTTGGTGACGATTGATTTTCCCAAATTTCCATTAGGTACACGCGGTTTAATTTTTCACTGTCATTAAAGTCGATAAGTGAGGGGGAGGTTACAAGTTACAAGAGGTTAACCTGTGTATCCATGTACACTCCTGGAAATTGAAATAAGAACACCGTGAATTCATTGTCCCAGGAAGGGGAAACTTTATTGACACATTCCTGGAGTCAGATACATCACATGATCACACTGACAGAACCACAGGCACACAGACACAGGCACAGAGCATGCACAATGTCGGCACTAGTACAGTGTATATCCACCTTTCGCAGCAATGCAGGCTGCTATTCTCCCATGGAGACGATCGTAGAGATGCTGGATGTAGTCCTGTGGAACGGCTTGCCATGCCATTTCCACCTGGCGCCTCAGTTGGACCAGCGTTCGTGCTGGACGTGCAGACCGCGTGAGACGACGCTTCATTCAGTCCCAAACATGCTCAATGGGGGACAGATCCGGAGATCTTGCTGGCCAGGGTAGTTGACTTACACCTTCTAGAGCACGTTGGGTGGCACGGGATACATGCGGACGTGTATTGTCCTGTTGGAACAGCAAGTTCCCTTGCCGGTCTAGGAATGGTAGAACGATGGGTTCGATGACGGTTTGGATGTACCGTGCACTATTCAGTGTCCCCTCGACGATCACCAGTGGTGTACGGCCAGTGTAGGAGATCGCTCCCCACACCATGATGCCGGGTGTTGGCCCTGTGTGCCTCGGTCGTACGCAGTCCTGATTGTGGCGCTCACCTGCACGGCGCCAAACACGCATACGACCATCATTGGCACCAAGGCAGAAGCGACTCTCATCGCTGAAGACGACACGTCTCCATTCGTCCCTCCATTCACGCCTGTCGCGACACCACTGGAGGCGGGCTGCACGATGTTGGGGCGTGAGCGGAAGACGGCCTAACGGTGTGCGGGACCGTAGCCCAGCTTCATGGAGACAGTTGCGAATGGTCCTCGCCGATACCCCAGGAGCAACAGTGTCCCTAATTTGTTGGGAAGTGGCGGTGCGGTCCCCTACGGCACTGCGTAGGATCCTACGGTCTTGGCGTGCATCCGTGCGTCGCTGCGGTCCGGTCCCAGGTCGACGGGCACGTGCACCTTCCGCCGACCACTGGCGACAACATCGATGTACTGTGGAGACCTCACGCCCCACGTGTTGAGCAATTCGGCGGTACGTCCACCCGGCCTCCCGCATGCCCACTATACGCCCTCGCTCGAAGTCCGTCAACTGCACATACGGTTCACGTCCACGCTGTCGCGGCATGCTACCAGTGTTAAAGACTGCGATGGAGCTCCGTATGCCACGGCAAACTGGCTGACACTGACGGCGGCGGTGCACAAATGCTGCGCAGCTAGCGCCATTCGACGGCCAACACCGCGGTTCCTGGTGTGTCCGCTGTGCCGTGCGTGTGATCATTGCTTGTACAGCCCTCTCGCAGTGTCCGGAGCAAGTATGGTGGGTCTGACACACCTGTGTCAATGTGTTCTTTTTTCCATTTCCAGGAGTGTATGTATGTATTATGTATTGTTGCATGCCAGACTGTGCAAGGCAGCAAACGGTTATAATTTTCGAAGTCCCAGAGCGATACTACCTCGTTTATATTACAGTGATTTCAACACGAGGCGGTCGCAAAGATTAACAGAGTGGGTCAGCGGGAAACACAACATCGCCGCTTCTGGCCAGCCAGACGGCGGACCTCGGCAGAAATATAGTGGGGCAGAAAAGTTGGACAGGGTCACGTCACCTTCGTTGCGGGATGAAAGAAAGGCTACTGCTAATGCAACAATCCTTAGCAAGGGCTTTTACGAACCAGTCCTATACCACAATAAACTCCTTAAACAAGCACGACAGAGTGACAAGCGCTGATACCTTCGTAATAGCAGGACCTATGCGGTCAAGACAAGTGATGTCGGATGAATATTAGGCACTACTCCGCTCCATAAATACCTAAGCACTTTACCTAGTAAGGCAGTCTGTCAGACGGATCGATTGCACGCAGAACGTTCGCAGGCGATTCCCTGATTACAGGAAAGTAGAGGCTGGCAATAGTCTCTTGTAGATTTCCTGTATGCTACGGAACAACGACAGCCGCTACTGGGAAAGATGGCTACCTCGCCATAATCACCTGTCGCAGAGTTCTACATCTCAGTCTGCCGCCGTCGCAGATGGGTGGACTCGGGGGTCTTTCCTACCGTCCCAGGTCAGGACACCAGCGTTCCTGATACTTCGGAGGACGGGCCAGGGCCTACCTATACGGCAAGACAGAATCGCCGTACTACACGTTTACACGGCAACCGTCATCACGGTTCAATAGATGAACGAGAACAGCGGTGAACGGGAGAGGACACAGCAGCTCCCAGATCCGCGTGTGTGAGTGCCTTCGTTCACTGCCGCGGCATCTCGGTGCGGCCAGCGCCGGAGCCACCACGGGTGGCGAACCGCCTTGGCAGCAGCAAGCGAGAAACAGGCTGAAGGCCGCTTACGACGCGAATTCTCGACTGGCATCGACAGCCGATGTCAACGGCGACTCAAGACCCTGATTTTAAGTTTGTGGAAGTAAATAACTAATTCTGAATCTTCTTTCACTGTGCCTACCGGCTACAGTAGGTCACCAACATCTTTCCTAGGGAAACTGGCAGGGTGCGTGCGACCTGGGAGAGTGGCTCCTGACACAGGACTGTCTCTACTTCTGCCCACTCAACAGTCGTCCTCTCGCAGCATGTATGTACAGGGTGATTATAATTAAAGTTAAACTTTCAAAACGCTGTAAGAATAACACCATTGGTCAGAATGACGTCAAACTGCAACGGAATATTATCGGAAAACGTAGGGCAGAAGAAAAAAAATAATGTGAAAATTGATCAATAGATGGCGCTGTTTGTGTCAGAATACGCCTATCATGCACATGACCCATTGAAGTTGGTATGAACACGCCGGGTATACGGTTTTTCTCCCTTTCGCGTCTGCGACGTTCGCCATGACTGTCTCAATGCAGGATCGCGCTCTGCTTGTAAAGCTGTATTACAAGAATGATGACTGTACACACGCCGCTCTGAAGAAGTTCCAGACACTACAGGGTTTGAAAGAAGGCGTTGGTCCGATGACTGACGTGGGTCTGGAGAAAATGATTCGGAAATTTGAAAAGACGGGTTCTTTTTGTGAGCAACCTGGTAGAGGGAGGAAACGAATTGATTCGACGTCAGTGGAATCATTGGCCACAGCAGTGGAGGAGGAGACGAGTGGTGGTGTGCAAACGTGTAGTGCACGGAGAATTGCCCGAACATTGGACATACCAGTGAGCACGGCGCATAAAATCCTACGAGACATCCTTCTTGGCTATCAGTTCAAAATTACCCATGTGCACGAGTTGCTTCCTGTTGACTTGCCAGCAAGAGAGACCTTTGCTTTAGAATTTATTGCTCGCATGGAAGTGAACAATGATGGGCCGTGAAAGATTTTGTGGACAGATGAAGCACTCTTCCATCTGACAGGACATATCAATACACAAAATTGTCGAATATGGGCAACGGAAAATCCACACGCAAATCAACCAGTACCACTTCATCCTGAGAAGGTCACTGTGTGGTGCGGGTTTACGGTATCATTTCTCATACGGCCATATTTTTTTCGAAAGAGACAGATGCTTCCGATCCTGTTCCCTGTATCGTCACTGATAAGCGCTATGAGTGTCTTTTGCGCAACCAAGTCATTCCAGCTCTCCAACAGCGTGGATGTGTGGATGGGATCATTTTTATGCAAGATGGCGCACCTTCGTACATTGCAAAGCCAGTTATGCAGCTGCTGAAGCGCCATTTAGGGAATGCTAGAATTATCAGCCGCATTTCCCTACAGCCTGGCAGTCCAGATCACCTGATCTTAATCAGTGTGACTTCTGGCTGTGGGGCTGTCTGAAAGATGTTGTGTTCAGTGTTCCGATTGCAAACTTAGCTGCATTGAAGGCACGCATTGCGCAACACATTCTGAACGTGACCTCGGAAATACTTCGATTAGTTATGGAACTTGTTGTTTCTCGATTTCAACTTGTTGCAGAAAATGTGGTGGAGAGCATATTGAACATGTTTTGCGCCAGTCACGCGGAAATTAATAATGGTTCAAATGGCGCTGAGAACTATGGGACGTGACATATGAGGTCATCAGTCCCCTAGAACTTAGAACTACTTAAACCTAACTAACCTAAGGACATCACACACACCCATGCCCGAGGCAGGATTCGAACCTCGACCGTAGTAGTCGCGCGGTTCCAGATTTTAGCACCTAGAACCGCTCGGCAGCCGCGGCCGGCATGGCATAAATACACAGATGAATATGACCGTATATGTCTTCCGTGACAGGTTCCTCAATAAAAATGGGTCCAATATTTCACTGTACACTGACTGCGCACCAAACAGTTAGTTTTTGTTATGAACGATAACAGCAGCTTCAACGTGTGTATTCAGACTACCGCTGTCACAACGTTAGTGCTTCCATTGTGAAATGTGAATTGCGGCATACGTCAGTTAGCTAAACAATTTTCTCAGCAACAGTACACTAATATCACTAGAAGAACCATTTACGGCGTACGGATAAACCACAGTAGAAAAATACTTTCTAACACGTACAGGGTGACAATTATTGAACTATATGAAATGAAATCGTTATGACTTCTGAACGGTTTGCGTTAAGACGTTCAAATTGCCCGGTTGGCCGCGGGGCATGATGAGAATTAGTACGCAATGTATGGTTTGGTTTAGCGACGAAGCCCACTTTCATTTGGATGGGTTCAAAAATGGTTCAAATGGCTCTAAGCACTATGGGACTTAACATCTGAGGTCATCAGTCCCCTAGACTTAGAACTACTTAAACCTAACTAACCTAAGGACATCACACACATCCATGCCCGAGGCAGGATTCGAACCTGCGACCGTAGCGGTCACGTGGTTCCAGACTGAAGCACCTAGAACCGCTCGGCCACACCGGCGAAATTAATAATCCCATTTGATTTTGATTGATACTTTTTATGCGATGTTTTGGCCTTTTTGCCTCGTGATAATTAAAAACCGATTTTTCCCATGCGATGTGATATGACCTTGCCGTAACTAACAGTATCACACCTTCACACCAATGCACACTGAGTACTATAGTTTGTTCAACATCAAAAGTACACCTTAGGCATTGTTGTATGATTCATTTATCCTTTGTAGTCGACCACTATTAAATTATGATGCTTACAGCGCCATATATTGCTACATTTTGTAATTATTTATTTTTCTTCTGCCATACCTTTTCCCCCTTCTCCGATAATATTCCATTGCAATTTGACGTCATTCTGGGCAGTGGTGCTATTTCTAGCCGAGCGGTTCTAGGCGCTTTAGTCTGGAACCGCGCGACCGCTACGGTCGCAGGTTCGAATCCTGCCTCGGGCATGGATGTGTGTGACGTCTTTAGGTTAGTTAGGTTTAAGTAGTTGTAAGTCTAGGGGACTGATGACCTTAGATGTTAAGTCCCATAGTGCTCAGAGCCATTTGAACCAACCATTTGTTAACCATTCAACTTTGAATGACGCGAATGCTATGCTTGCTTACCGAACACCATTTACCACCACTAACACAAACATATTATTAGGGTATACACTGAATTTATAATGTTGGAGTGCACTTGCCAGTTACTGTTGTTACTGTAAGTTCCTATGGGACCAAACTGATGTGGTCATCGGTACCTAGGCTTACACTCTACTTAAACTAACTTACGCTATGGGCAAACAACACACACACACACACTCATGCCCGAGGGAGGACTCGAACCTCCGACGGGTGGAGCCGCTCGAACCGAGGCTAGGCGCCCCAGACCACACGGTACCAGCTAGTATTTCTGGCATGTGTTCGTATTCTTTCCTGAATTCACCACTGAACTGAAATCATCAGCAAATTGTATGCAGTTCAGTGTTTCTCCACTTGTTTTAATTTCCTTCAGTCTCTCTTTTAAGGTGTCGAATGTCAAAATTTCTTGCAAATCTTCCAATTTTCTGTCAAGCAAGATCTGCATAGTTAAAATTGCTTTCTTAGTTCTGTTGACAGTTCTAAAACTGCATGGATCTTCCTTCTATAATTTTTTCTTGTGTTCTTTATTATTAGGGTTCCGTGTCTCAATGTATAAAAACGGAATCCTTGTAGAATCGCTTTGTTGTCCTTCTGTCTCTGTCCAACGGTTAAGAACCCTTTTTCTCAGGAACGAGTAGACATAACAGGTTCAAATTTATGTCTCACATTAAGGTCTATGGGTCCTTGGCGATATACCCATTTTAAGCTTCTATGTCAATGCAATCAAAAGATACAGACATTTATGTCACAAATTTTTATACTCGAAAACTCACTCATCAAAAGCTATAGGGTGCTTCGCGTTGACCTAGAATCATGAAACTTGCCAAGAAGCAAGATTTCACAGTACAAGTAAAGGGAAAAATCCCGAATTACTTATTTATAGCTATATTACACGAAAAAATATTTCATTTATCATTTGTTATCCGGCTTCAAACTTGAAACTAAAACATTCTGGGAAGTCTTGGAATCCCTGAGACCCATAAATTGCTAGTATCAGTGTCGATAACAGGAAAAATTGCCAATATCCCCTGTTATAGCAGTGGATAAACTGTCTATATACATGATTAAGTTTGTACGGTACCCTCAGCACGCGAGTCCTTCTCTTACTTGGCCAATTTTATTTAATCATCTTTGATGAATAGAGTAAGAGATATATTCTTATAGAATCAATATTTTTCAATCACATATCCTTTTCTCGGTATTGTAATAGTTTTGTAGTAATCTTCGGAATTCTCCTATTCTCGTAACAGCGTAACTACCATGAACTAGAAATTTTCATTTTTCCCCTCATATTTTTAAAAGTTTGTCTTGGTATGATGTCAATGGTATTTCATTACTTTTCTATCCCTCAGACTCTACACAGAGTGCTCAATTTCATCTTTAGCAGTAGTAGGTCCTACCTCATCGTTACACAAGTCTGTAATACTATCAGGTCCTTCCCATTCCCCTGTTTCTATCTCATTACAGCTAAATTCTGTGTATTCTTTCCAACATTTACATACTGCTTCATTGTTATTACGTTTTAATAGTTTATCCGGTTATTTGCTTTCTGCTCTGGTGGTTTTATTTTGAAGAATGTTGCATTTTATTTTCCAGTCTTTTTGGGTCCTTTCAGGTCTCTTGCACAGTAACAGTTGTCTAACTGTACTTAGTGTAAGCAACATGGATTTTTATCCTTTTGTTAGCTAGCTTTTATTAAGTTGTTCTTGTAGACGAAAATCGAAAAAGTAGACAAACACTCACAGCCGAGGGCTTTAGGTGTTGCAGATAGGTGCAGAGGTAGATTGGTACAAGGGAAAAATAAATGGTGAAATGAATCGAACCAATCTATGTTCCTACATTTAACTCCAATATTATTAGGGCCAGTGGGGATCGTTGATGGATGATGGATTTGGATTCTGAGCATTGTTGTCGGTTCCCTTTCTTCATCACTCTGTTGTCAACATTAGATTGCACTGCATTCTTGCCTCCAGAACTGTAGTCATAGTACACGGTAGGGCACTTGATTAAATATCGATATATCGACACTTTCCACCAAAAATATCTATATATACACATCGGAGATATTCCACCCCCGATATACCAATATATCGATATAAAAATGGCGATTTTGGATGCCGATGTTTTTATTTTATATTTTTTCTGTAAATATTTGAAACTGTTCTTTTGAAATTGTAATAGAACATAATCTTACTTCCACTGTGTGAAGTAGTCTCACTAGTTTTTGAGCTTTCATCACATCCAATCGTTCTCTTTGACCGTGTGAAGTAAGTATATGTGGCACAAAAGAAGAACTCCGATTGCACAGAGGAGGTGGCAATGTGAATGGAATAACCAGATTTCCGATGTGAATAAAAGCACGCCAGTTCTGTAAAAACATTTTCAATACAACTAGCATGCTATTTTTTCACATCGGCAGTCTTCAAAAACAGTTGCTGAAAATGACGAACAAAAATCTAAATGACAAGAATGGTCCTTGCGGTAGGCGGAGACGTATGAGGGGAAGTGCAGACGTAACCAGACGGCCGCTGTGAGCGAGCGGTTCTAGGCGCTTCAGTCGGGAACCGCGCGACCGCTGCGGTCGCAGGTTCGAATCCTGCATGGATGTGTGTGATGTCCTTAGGTTAGATAGATTTAAGTAGTTCTAAGTCTAGGGGACAGATGACCTCAGATGTTAAGTCCCATAGTGCTCAGAGCCATTTGAATCATTTGCAGACGTAATCGGCGCTCGGCGCTTCTAACAGAAACTGCAGCGTTTAACTTCAACACGCAATTTTGACACTATAGCTGCTATGCCGCTGGCGTTTGGAGAAATGAAAAAAACAGGGAAGTCGACATGACGCGTTCCGTATAAATTCGACATGTGGCGAAACCGAACGATGGACCCATGAGACACATTTTATTGTGCCACTTTCATGCAGTTACCATTGTTAGCAATGTGTTTATCGCCAAGCGTGAACGTGCATTGTTTTCTTTCAATTCTTGCTCTAAGAGGGATACGTTGGCTGCTAGCTTGTTGATTTACAGAGCACCTAATAATAAAGCAATACTTACATATACAACTCTTAAAACCGGCAATATATTTCTAATGTGTAGCCGATATTTTTATAGGCAGGTACACAGATATTTTTCCGCCGATATTGATACTTTTTTCGATATATCGATAACCGCAAATGATATTTCTTAAATGTACGTTTATTGGATTCCCGATATTTTTAAAAATATCAACAGTCCTAGTACACCGGTGATACACCCGAATGAAATTTGCTTCTATGTGTACTGGGTTGTAATGTCCTGGGAAGGGTCTCATGGAATAAATAATATTAGTGAGAGAAGACGCTTGCAACTCACCTGCCCAGGTCCAGCTTGCTGACGTCGAGGTAGGCGGAGCCCATGAAGTCGTCCTGCAGGCCCCAGTCATAATCAAACACCTGTGGGGCAGAAAACGGAAAGTTTCATTGAGGTCGCAGGTAGGAGGGGATCATACCATTGAAGTTCACTTTAGATATTTTGGGTCCAGCTGTTAAGCAGCAGTTCTTCCAAAGTGTTTATTTCCAACAGTACCCGTCGAAAAAAGAAGAATCTTTTGTGTTAATACAGCGATACAGATTTCAGCTAGTTGATTCAGGCACCAGAAGTATGTTAGTGGTTCAGATTGCACGTTTACAGCATATTTTTATAAAATTATATCGACATCTTTCTTAGGAAATGCAGCAGGCATGTTACACACAAATGAAGAAGGCAAGCTGGCCGCTGTGGCCGAGCGGTTCTAGGTGCTTCAGTCCGGAACCGCGCTGTTGCTACGATCGAAGGTTCGAATCCTGCCTCGCTCATGGATGTGTGTGATGTCCTGAGGTTAGTTAGGTTTAGGTAGTTCTACGTCTAGGGGACTGATGACCTCAGATGTTACGTCCCATAGTGCTTAGAGCCATTTGAATCATTTTTTGAGGAAGGCAAAACAGAACTGAAGCAGAATGGAACTCACAACACACAGAACGAGGCAGGTGGTATGTACGAGAGCGACTTGATGCGTTAAACTAGCAACTTGTACACACCAGAATGTATTAGGAGGACATTATACAATTTAAATACAATATAAGGGTGCAAAACCATCATCTCTCGCAGTTGTTCCTAAGCTGCCCGTATAAACTCGTAGCAGTTACAACGTGAATAGAAAGTCTTGCCCCTCATGTTGTACATTCGCTCAGTCTTCTTGCATTACCCATTTGAATTACATAATTTAAAAAATGTAAAAGGACTGAGGAAGGAGCATTACATCCAACAACCTGCTATCGCAGGTACTTGACGTAACAGATACATCAACCGATTAGAGTACCTGGTCTTCAAGCAATTCATAATTTAATACATGTATATCGTTACGTCTTCTTGAAGCCAGAAGACGCTAAACCGGATATCTTCTCGAGCCAGAAGACCACCATGTTTTATATTCATTGACGCAACAAAAATTTATTCTAAAATTGGGAGTGAATCACTGTTTTAATCAACGACTATGCCGCAGCTTGTGAAACTTAGGCAGGTCCTGGGACAACCCTGACGAAGAGGAGAGATAGCGAGGTGGGCCACGCGTATATATCCAAGCATATAAATTCCGGGTCAGTCACACAAAAGGGATGGATAATACTGGTGCTGGTGCCGATGCCTTGAGTCAACATGATGAAACCCTGGATCCCCAAGTCTAACACCGAAGTGAGATAAACATAACGTTGTCAGAGTTTCCTCCCTCCTTCCAAGGCATAGGAAAATATCAGGAGCAAGACATCGTGACGATTACAGAAATTGGAGATCGTGCCCTAACCGTACAAAAATTGAAGTGACAGCTTTCCATCTCAACAACCGATTAGCAAACCAGCCACTAAATGCCACCTTCTCTAACAAATCAGTTAAAAACAACCCTCATCCTAAGTATCTTGGAATCGCACAGGACCGATCACTTACGTTCAGGACTCACCTCACATTACTAGCAGAAAAGTTAAAGGCCAGGAACAACATCATCCTGAAACTAGCTGGAACTTCCTGGGGTGCACTAGCTGACACTCCCCGTATAGCGGCCTTATCTCTCGTATATCCTGTGGTTGAATATTGCGCGCCTGTCTGGTACAGGAGTGTGCATGCCAGTAAGGTTGACGTTCAGCTGAACGACACCATGAGAACTGTAACGGGCAATCTGAGATCAACCCCCCTACCTTGGCTGTCTGCTCTCAGTAGCATCACACCACCACATTTGAGACACAAGAAGCAGTGACGCGCGAACGGGAAAAGATTAATAACGTAAAGTTTTTCCAAAGGCTACCCGCCTAGGAAATACTGCTCAATCCACCCTGCACGCGTCTCAAATCAAGAAAACCGTTCTGGACAGCTTGACGACCCGAACCATTGAAAATTGAAGATGTGTGGAAGGAGACATGGAAAAACGACACAAGTATACTTCGCCGTGGCCCCGAAGACCCTACATGCATACCAGGTTTCCAACTACCAAGAAGAAGCTGGTGTGTGCTGAACAGAATCCGATATGGACGTGGAAGAACTGTCCTTCACGTACAAATTGGGACTCTGACTCCCCAATGAGCGACTGTGGAGCAGCAGAACAGACTGTTGAACACATTGTAGAGGCATCTTCCAATAAATGTTTTAGTGGTGGCTGGAACGACAAAATCAACGCCTCACCAACAGCACTGGATTGGATAGACTCTCTGGATATCAGTTTGCGATATAGTGACCATAACTCTTGTACATTCCTTTTGTTATATATAAATATTTCTTTTGTATTGTGTAAATATCGCTGTAAATTGCATGTGTATTTCAATACGATAAATAAGGGGGAAGAACCCAGAATAAAAGTTATAATGGATAGGATAAATCAGGGAGAAGACAGTCATCCGTAGGAGTGACGAAGGGTGTTTCATGCTGTCAAAGATGTTATGACTGCAAGACCAAAATGGTACTTCCCGCAGAGACAGTCACCTATGTGTTGCAATATTTCCACTTATCCAAAATGGGCAGAAACCTTGGAGTGTAGAAAACTCGGGAAAAGGTGAGAAACTACTTCATTTGGTCGGACATGGAACAGATATTAAGAAGTTTATTAAGAATTGTGAAGTTTGTGCCCTAAACGAACCAGCCCAGAATACCCTCACTGGAGATGTGACTTCTAAACCAGTGAAGAGCTCCATGGATAAATGCTTAAGTGGATTTTGTTGGACCTTTACTGAGGTCCAAAAGCTGATATCTATATATCCTCGTCGTTGCGGCTGTTGTTGTTGTGGTCTTCAGTCCTGAGACTGGTTTGATGCAGCTCTCCATGCTACTCTATCCTGTGCAAGCTTCTTCATCTCCCAGTACCTACTGCAACCTACATCCTTCTGAATCTGCTTCGTGTATTCATCTCTTGGTCTCCCCCTACGATTTTTACCCTCCACGCTGCCCTCCAATACTAAATTGGTGATCCCTTGATGCCTCAGAACATGTCCTACCAACCGATCCCTTCTTCTGGTAAAGTTGTGCCACAAACTTCTCTTCTCCCCAATCCTATTCAATATTTCCTCATTAGTTATGTGATCTACCCATCTAATCTTCAGCATTCTTCTGTAGCACCACATTTCGAAAGCTTCTATTCTCTTCTTGTCCAAACTATTTACCGTCCATGTTTCACTTCCATACATGGCTACACTCCATACAAATACTTTCAGAAATGACTTCCTGACACTTAAATCTATACTCGATGTTAACAAATTTCTCTTCTTCAGAAACGCTTTCCTTGCCATTACCAGTCTACATTTTATATCCTCTCTACTTCGACCATCATCAGTTATTTTGCTCCCCAAATAGCAAAACTCCTTTACTACTTTAAGTGTCTCATTTCCTAATCTAATTCCCTCAGCATCACCCGACTTAATTCGACTACATTACATTATCCTGGTTTTGCTTTTGTTGATGTTCATCTTATATCCTCCTTTCAAGACACCATCCATTTCGTTCAACTGCTCTTCCAGGTCCTTTGCTGTCTCTGACAGAATTACAATGTCATCGGCAAACCTCAAGGTTTTTATTTCTTCTCCATGGATTTTAATACCTTTTCCGAATTTTTCTTTTGTTTCCTTTACTGCTTGCTCAATATACAGATTGAATAACATTGGGGATAAGCTACAAACTTTTCCCACTCCCTTCCCAACCACTGCTTCCCTTTCATGTCCCTCGACTCTTATAACTGCCATCTGGTTTCTGTACAAACTGTAAATAGCCTTTCGCTCCCTGTATTTTACCCCTGCCACCTTCAGAATTTGAAAGAGAGTATTCCAGTCAACATTGTCAAAAGCTTTCTCTAAGTCTACAAATGCTAGAAATGTAGGTTTGCCTTTCCTTAATCTTTCTTCTAAGATAAGTCGTAAGGTCAGTATTGCCTCACGTGTTCCAGTATTTCTACGGAATCCAAACTGATCTTCCCCGAGGTCAGCTTCTACTAGTTTTTCCATTCGTCTGTAAAGAATTCGTGTTAGTATTTTTCAGCTGTGGCTTATTAAACTGATTGTTCCGTAATTTTCACATCTGTCAACTCCTGCTTTCTTTGGGATTGGAATTATTATATTCTTCTTGAAGTCTGAGGGTATTTCGCCTGTTTCATACATCTTGCTCACCAGATGGTAGAGTTTTGTCAGGACTGGCTCTCCCAAGGCCGTCAGTAGTTCCAATGGAATGTTGTCTACTCCGGGGGCCTTGTTTCGACTCAGGTCTTTCAGTGCTCTGTCAAACTCTTCACGCAGTATCGTATCTCCCATTTCATCTTCATCTACATCCTCTTCCACTTCCATAATATTGTTCTCAAGTACATCGCCCTTGTATAGACCCTCTATATACTCCCTCCACCTTTCTGCTTTCCCTTCTTTGCTTAGAACTGGGTTTCCATCTGAGCTCTTGATGTTCATACAAGTGGTTCTCTTATCTCCAAAGGTCTCTTTAATTTTCGTGTAGGCAGTATCTATCTTACCCCTAGTGAAATAAGCCTCTACATCCTTACATTTGTCCTCTAGCCATCCCTGCTTAGCCATTTTGCACTTCCTGTCGATCTCATTTTTGAGACGTTTGTATTCCTTTTTGCCTGCTTCATTAACTGCATTTTTATATTTTCTCCTTTCATCAATTAAATTCAATATTTCTTCTGTTACCCAAGGATTTCTAAAAGCCCTGGTCTTTTTACCTACTTGATCCTCTGCTGCCTTCACTACTTCATCCCTCAAAGCTACCCATTCTTCTTATACTGTATTTCTTTCCCCCATTCCTGTCAATTGTTCCCTTATGCTCTCCCTAAAACTCTGTACAACCTCTGGTTTAGTCAGTTTATCCAGGTCCCATCTCCTTAAATTCCCACCTTTTTGCAGTTTCTTCAGTTTTAATCTACAGGTCATAACCAATAGATTGTGGTCAGAGTCCACATCTGACCCTGGAAATGTCTTACAATTTAAAACCTGGTTCCTAAATCTCTGTCTTACCATTTTATAATCTATCTGATACCTTTTAGTATCTCCAGGGTTCTTCCATGTATACAACCTTCTATCATGATTCTTAAACCAAGTGTTAGCTATGATTAAGTTGTGCTCTGTGCAAAATTCTACCAGGCGGCTTCCTCTTTCATTTCTTAGCCCCAATCCATATTCACCTACTACGTTTCCTTCTCTCCCTTTTCCTACACTCGAATTCCAGTCACCCATGACTATTAAATTTTCGTCTCCCTTCACTATCTGAATAATTTCTTTTACATCATCATACATTTCTTCAATTTCTTCGTCATCTGCAGAGCTAGTAGGCATATAAACTTGTACTACTGTAGTAGGCGTGGGCTTCGTGTCTATCTTGGCCACAATAATGTGTTCACTATGTTGTTTGTAGTAGCTTACCCGCATTCCTATTTTCCTATTCATTATTAAACCTACTCCTGCATTACCACTATTTGACTTTGTGTTTATAACCCTGTAGTCATCTGACCAGAAGTCTTGTTCCTCCTGCCACCGAACTTCACTAATTCCCACTATATCTAACTTTAACCTATCCATTTCCCTTTTTAAATTTTCTAACCTACCTGCCCGATTAAGGGATCTGACATTCCACGCTCCGATCCGTAGGACGCCAGTTTTCTTTCTCCTGATAACGACATCCTCTTGAGCAGTCCCCGCCCGGAGATCCGAATGGGGGACTATTTTACCTCCGGAATATTTTACCCAAAGGACGCCATCATCATTTAATCATACAGTAAAGCTGCATGCCCTCGGGAAAAATTTTGGCCGTAGTTTCCCCTTGCTTTCAGCCGTTCGCAGTACCAGCACAGCAATGCCGTTTAGGTTATTGTTACAAGGCCAGGTCGGTCAATCATCCAGACTGTTGCCCTTGCAACTACTGAAAAGGCTGCTGCCCCTCTTCAGCAACCACACGTTTGTCTGGTCTCTCAACAGATACCCCTCCGTTGTGGTTGTACCTACGGTACGGCCATCTGTATCGCTGAGGCACGCAAGCCTCCCCACCAACGGCAAGGTCCATGGTTCATGGGGGGCTATGTTTTCTTTATTTACGTTATTTGTTCCAACCAAAGCACCTACAGCACGATCAGCAGTTAGCGTACTGAAAGGAATTTTTGGTATTTTTGGTCCCAGTAGTGTACTAGTTTCTGATAATGCCTGTCTTTTACTTCTAAAGAACTCAAAACCTTTTGTTTTGTTGTGGGGGTTAAACATCAACGCACCAACCCGTCCCTTGCTGATAGAACGGACCGCAATTTGTGAGTGGCCCGCTCTCCGACAACGGCCGGCTACCCTGTGGGGGGGGCCGGAAAGTTTTTTCACATCCTCAGTGTTGGCTGTTGCCATCGCAGTTGCCGTGTTCACGGTAGTTGATTTGGTAACACGTGATAAGTCGCCAGCTTTCCGGTTCGTTAGAGTAACCAACAAGTAGCGTACCCACACTCAAATAGTTAGTGTGAGCTCTTTACTTGTAGGCTAAGGTTAATTATCAGTTTAAGATCTGAATGGTGATAGGGCTAAAACCTTATTACTAATTAAGGGATGCATATTGTGGTCTCTCCACCTTAGCCTAGGCAGGTTACTATCTGCTTGAGTTATTATTAACGCCGAGGCTAGTGTCAAAAACCTACAGTAGCCTAATACTGAGCTGTTCGTAAGGCGCACTATCCAGTAAGAGTAGCGCTTTTATGTTGGGTCCAACTATACTAGCGGACCAGATTGGTAAATGTAATAGCTAGACTCTGAGAGTCGTTTGGGTGACTGGTACAACGGCTTGTCTGTTACTCTGTGTAGTTACGTCATTGTGGTGTCTTGTATGTCTTTGTGGCCAACGCCGCTGTGATCTGTTGTTAATTTTGTTTGCTTGCCAAGTTTCAAGGCCTAAGAAATTTAAAGTAATTAAAATAGTTTTGAGATCTTTTTATTATATGCCTTCAAGCCATCAAACATTTTTAGACTTGCAGTCTCTTTTAAAGTAATAAATTTTTTGCAGTCTAAAAATTCAGATTTTAGCATCTGTCAGTTTAGAATTCTGAAGTTTTATAATTGTAATGTGATTTTTTTAAGCTGCAGAGAGAATCGCTGCTAAATAATGGGGTTTGTAAATCACACCGTCTTTGGCAGGTGACTTAAGCCTGTCTCCTGCCTTCGATGGTGCTCCCAGTTAAGGACCTGCGACTTATACGGGTCTCTGTTTCAGCATACACTGCTGGCCCTTGTCGCGAATGTGTGTTACAGTTGACTTCATATGGTGTAGTTATGCCCCAGCTGCTAGACAGAAAACGCGCCAGGAACTCCGATACACAGACTACTGTTCTTACGAAATTTGAATAGTGAGAGTTCAGCTCAATCGCGTCAAAAGCCACCCCTTCACTCCTCAATCAAATGCTCACCGCAAGCACTTGATTTGGAGAGATGATAGAGAAATGTTGGACAAATATGACACAGAAGTCGGAATACGACACATTTATCTCTATCTAGTGCATGTTATACCACGGACTTGCCCGTGATGTACGAACATTGCTCTAGGACGCTCCGAACATAAGAAAAGGTATCATGGCACGGTGAGAAGTGAAATATGTTGACATCTGGTGAATAGGTAATGCGGAAATTACTCAGAACCTCAACGTACAGATTCTTACACCTGGTGACAAATTCAGTTTTCTAAACTTGTAAATTTGTGGTAAGTTCCTATGGGACCAAACTGCTAAGGTCATCGGCCCGTAGGCTTCCAAACTACTTAATCTAACTTAAACTAACTTATGCTAAGGAAAACACACACACACACACCTACGCCCTAGAGAGGACTCGAACCTCCGATGGGGGTAGCCACGCGAACCGTGGCAAGGCGCCCTAGACCTCACGGCTGCCCCGCCCGGCTCCGTGTTCTAGTCAGTTTACCTAAAATACTTTGCTGATGACCTGTAGATTCTACCCAACCAACTAAACCGTCATTGTAGGACTGAGCCAGAGTGCTTAAATGTGCATTTTGTCTGGTTCTCAAGGTCACATCTTTTGTGTGTTGTGCATTTTCTGTATTATAGAGTGCATGGTGCAGGCCTAATGAAGAGATTCGATGTCTGGAATAACGACAGTTGATAACACGTAAAATATGAGTACTACTTTCAAGACTAACCGATTTAAAAGCATATTGTAAAAACATATTTCTGTGTACATTGTCGATCAGAAGTACCCGGAAACCTATTAGTGGACAGTAATACGAGGCGTGTTCACCCGTTACCTTTATGATAGCTTGAACTCTGCTGTGGACACTTTCAATGAGGTGTCTGAGTGTCTGTGGAGGAATGACAGTCCATATTTTGTCAAGAGCTGAAACCAGAGAAGGTAGTGATGTTTGATGCTTAGGTGTGGAGCGAAGTCCCAAAGATGCTGCACCGGGCTCAGGTCGGGAATCTGGGCACGTAAACGCATTTCAGGAATGTTATTGTCTACTAACAATTGCCTCACGGATGCTGTTTTATGATAGGATGCACTGCTGTGGTGATACAGTAATTGTACCCGAAGTGTCCCTCGACGACACGCAGACACAGTGCTGTAAAATGTATTCAAATGCTTCCACATTCAGCGTTTTCTTAAGCGCAAATAGGGTCTGCATTTTAACCACTAAAAACACCCCCGTACCATAGCAACACCACCTTACTTCACTATTTGCACTCTACAAATGGCAGGAAACGTTCTCCAGGCATTCACCAATCCCAAAACCTTTCTATACGATTACCAAATTACTCGTTTCAAGTCACCCATTGTTCAGTGTCTTTGATCTTTACATCATTTCATGCATTCCTTCAACACTGTGTACAAAAATGTGTGGCTTACGAGGACCTGATCGACCACTGTACCTCATTCTTTAAACTCCCTACTCATAGTCATTTTGGCTGGCTGGACTGCTAGTAGCACTTTCGATCTCATGAGTCATTCCTTCCGCTGATTATTGACAATTTTTGACAAGCAACATTTGCAATGCTCGACGGTCCGTGCCTTGGTTTAGCTGTCGTTTGGTCTGGCTTGGTTTAGCTGTCGTTCGGTTTCGCCTATCCACGCTTCATTTTGTGTCTTTCTGTTCGAAAAATATGTATTTTTCTTAAGATAAATTGATAGTTTTGCCTGTGCAAGCAATGGGTGGTGTCATTCAAGACTCTGTGGGAGCTTTGTTTAGTGAATTTTAGTACACATGTTTTTGCCAAGTTTAAGCTACAGTAAGATATATTTTTTGATGTTTTAGAGACATGAGTACATCATGATCCACCCCTTTTTGCTTTTATGCATCTTGGGAAATGCTTTTCTAGCAGATAATGCGTCACCATGTTGTTGCTGACGGCGGAGATTATTCGAAGCGGTGACGATCGCCCTATAAAAGCGGGTATGGGGTTCAGATATTTCATCTTTCGCTTGATGTCACACTATATGAAGGCTAATACAGATACTCTGTTAGGGAAAAAAGAAACACTAAGAATGGTGTATTCGGATAAAAAAAGAGTATGGAACAGTCTTTGTTATTAAATCTGTAGGCTACTTTGAAGAAAGAATGTTGGAAATAAAATTATGTTTCAGGATTGAGATTAAAATTCGGTGTTAAAGCAAATTAATGATAACATTTTCTGATGAAAAAGAGAAGAGGAATTACGGATCCGTTGAACGGAATGAATCTAATGAGTGCAGAATATGGATTTAGAGTAAATCAGTAAAAGACAAGAGTTATGAGACGTAGAAGAAATTAGAGTATTGATAACCTTAACATCGAAATTGGGGAGCACAAAGTAGACGAAGTGAAGAAATTCTGCTCTCTTGAAGTCAAGACATGACAGAAGCAAGGATGATAGAAAAACAACAGTAGCACAGGTTCAGAGGGCAAAGGAAGTGTACTACTTTCCAACATGGGTCTTAATTTGAGAAAAAAGTTCTGAGACTGTGTTTTGAGGACAGCATTGTATGGAAGTGATTCTTGGACTGTAGGAAAAACCGAAAAACAGGAAATCGAGGAGTTTAAGTTGTAGTGCTATGGAGGATGTAGAAAATTAGATGGACTGCTAAGAAATGCGTAGATTCTCCGCAGAATCTACGAGGAGACGAACACGTGGAAAACACTGACATGAAGGGACAGGGTGATAAGACATAAGGAATATCTTCCATAGCACTAGAGGGAACCGCATAAAGTGAACTGTGTAGGAGAAGACAGAGACTGGATTGTGGGCTACACATAACTGAGGACACTGGATGCAAGTGCTACTCTGAAATGAAGAGCTCCGCAAAAGAGAGAAGCAGTGAATCAGTCAGAAGACTGATGACACCAAAAAAGTTGAGTCTCATAATGCAAAGGTAAAAAAGAGGGGTTAGCTGGAAGTAGTTTACTGCGCGTTAATTGTATCCTTAAAAACCAGGAGTATGTGACAACTGAGTAGAAAAATGTTAATCAATATGGACTTCAGGCTAGCTGAGCTGTTGCTCCAATAGCTCGACTGGGTAAGATCGAACAGCTGCTTCATCCTGGCGGTTTTCTAAGAATATCTGCAGCACTTATGATCGTCGTCTTCTGTGGTCTCATTTTGATTCTTTTTGGAATCATGAAAGGATCCCCATAATGTTCTTTCAGTTTACTGTCAGCGAATGGTCTTGGGATTTCTGAGACAGTCTCTCTGACAAGGCACGAAGTGGTCATTGTAACGCTTTGCCTCTTGGGCAGCAGCCAACACGCTGGTGAAGAGAAATTTTTCACGGCTCACAATTCGCGCTGCTTTAACTCCTCGAGCCGTCGGGTTCTGTCTATTGTAACTGTATAGCTACTGCCGCACGCGACGCACTGTGCATCTTGTGCAGATACGTTGTAAGTCCCTAACTTTTGCAGTTTTTCTGTTTCACTATAGGTCATACGTGGAACCAAATGTCTATTATTTCTGATTGCTACTTGTTGGCGTTGCCATTTTTTTCGCTAACAGTGAGTTAAGTCAGTTTATCTTTTTGGTGACATTGTCTGCAAGTGTACCGACGACCTAACGTGTGGAAAAGAGAAAGGGGCGGGGGTGCAATTCCTATTCTTTTCGCAGTGAATGGGGTAATACTTTCGAGATTTCACGACAAATGTTTCTGGGTACACATGCTTCTTGTCAGTATTCGTTACATGTTCCACCTTTCTTTATATTATTGCTGCCTATGTGGTAGGGTAGAATACGGGTTCAGTTTGTGAAGATAGTTTTTTTTCTCTGGAAGTGTCGCTGTGTAAAAGTGTGTGTAGGGAGATATTTATCTTGCGCTGAAGGCCTCATTAACTATTGCTGTCTAAGATAATGAGGCAGCGTTATGAAGGCTATAATTACTCCGTAAGCGTAACTGAATCTGCTTAATGTCGTTCTTACACCGAATAACTTTACTGCATTCACCAGTTTATAGCAATAAAATAATACTCATGTAATTTCAGTAACTTTATACTACCCTCATACACTTATTATATTCAAACTCACTAACCCCACTTCAATCTACGGCACTAGTGCAAGCTGGTTGAGAAGCGTATACGGAGTCATACGCATAAAAGTCAACAAAAGGTCGTAGCTCTAGGCATTCCACACATGACATAAACCTGTTACGACGGGTGTGCACCGCATGTTTCCGACAAGAGCTCACTTACAGCCGCCCAAGCTGGGACACGTGACTCGGGTTGCAATTTGCTCAGCCACTGACGTCGGTAATAGATAAAAGATTTCGCGAACGTCTGCGGAACCAGTGGAATTCTACTTCACCAACGCCCACCGTAAACTATGTTCTCCAGCGTTTAAAGATATGGCGTCACAGCGCTTTCCGCATTGTAGAATGTGCTGGAAACGGCGTGAATCAGTCGAGGTCACATGTGAGTGAAACCCGCCTCAGTGGCCGAGGACATTGTCACAGGTGAGTAATGTGACGCTTAAACTGGAGATAACGTTTCGAATCCCGGTAGTGGATAAGGGGACAAGCTGCTGAAACACTGGACTGGGGAAAGAGAGATGCAGATTAGCTCCTGGCCTTTCTCCTGTCGATTCTGTTCCAATTAGCACTTCAAGTGAACTCACCAATACCCTGTCGTTGTTGTTGTAACAATACCACCTTTGCACCATCTAAGTAAATGTAGGCTATTATTATTATCGTCTGTTGTCAAATGTATGTATCCTTTTTCACTGAATTTAATAAAGAGGTATACTTCTTTTATAATCCAAATGTAGAAAAAAAGTTGTAATTTCACTTATTCAGCATAGTGAATCAATGGTTTGAATTGTAATGGTTAGGAAGGGAAAGGCGGATGGAAGGCCCTTCATCTACGAGTACAACAGATGTTTGCCGCCAAAGCAAAGGACGTGAGGGCGCGGATTAGCACGCCAAGAAAACCTCTCAGTCAGCAGCTAGCTGACAAAGTGTAAGCATCTTGGAGGGGAAAGCGAGGCAAAATTAATTAAAAATTGTTGTAAAAGAGCCTCAGATGCAAGTACATCAGCATATTGCAACATGGCCTAATGTGGAATGCTCAAACATGTCCGATAGCGAAAAAAGAAGAAATTTAATAGAGTAATACGTAAGAAGAGCTATGATTGCGGCATACTTTCCACCAACACCGCCGCAGCAGTTCATCACTTTGACACATCCAGACAATTTACAAACTATTTAGACGTGTGTCAGTGCATCGATCAGTTATTTCATTGCAGAGCATCAATTGTTTTGTAAAATTCAATGTTCATGAGTAACGAGAACATCATTGACCTAAGTCACGTAATCTTCATTAGGCTCCAGTTGCTGATTCTGGAAATTTCTGAACATCTATAAATGTGAAGTTAATTATATAGGTTTTTACTAACATTAATAATTATAACGTTCAAAGACAAGAGTGAAATTATTAAATCAGTTTAAAAGCTACTGCAGTTCATAACTTACACAATGTGATGCAAAGACCAAACTGCTACAGAAAATGGTCGATTCAAATTCTCATACGGGTCTGAAATTGCTTTTGCTTAAATTAGTGCTTAAAAATTTAACATACATACTATGCGTTTCCGTGTTTGAAAAGTTCTACCAGAAGTGTTGTTGAATCATATCACAATCCTAGTGCCCCCATACGCTGGAAAATTTTCTGACAAGTGATTGATAAATTTTGATTAGAGGTAGGCCTATTTTGTTCATTAAGCTGGTCAGTTAGCAAACGTTATAGTTTGAAATGTTTTATTACTTTCTCTATGTTTAACAGTACGAGACTTTATAGAAGTTGTGAGTGAGTGACATTACTTACACGTTCTCGCCTAATTCTAATATTTAGAGTTCACATTTTATTTTTGAATTCTAAAAACAATAAATAAAAAATTTAAGAAACTGACATCCGCGGCCGGTGTGGAAGTCAAACCACGTCGCTCTGCACAAACATCGAACACGTTCCGCGCAGTGTCGGTACATCAAAAAAACGGCTCGTTAGTACGCAGCTCTGATTGGACAGGAGGAAGAAAACTTGCCCAATTAGGAAACTGAATATCTTCTCCTCTCATAACAGTCTCTCAAACAGTAATGAAACAGCAATAATTTTTTCATGTAAATCAGTTTCCATGCTTTCTGAAGCTAGAAAGAAAGCAAAAATTAGCGTAGGTTCTCCTCGCCACCGACACTGGTTAACGAGGTGGCATTCTCTCTGTGAAGCTAACAACGATCAAAGATTCTTTCGATTTTCAGGATATTATTTAAGGCAAGTTAAAAACTGGCATAGTTAAAGATGTAAGTTGTTGCCTCGTTTAGGACGTAAATTTTCGCCTCCAGTACATAAAGCAATATTGCAAAAATTGTCTTGCCATTTTATACCTTTTCTGTTTTTCCCTCTTCCCTGTCACCTTCTGTCTTTTTATTGCTACTGTTTTTTGCAACTGATAATTCGCATTTTTGTCAAATTAAATTATGGGTATTATTGAAGTAGTACATTAGCAACTTTCAGTGTTACCGTAGCTTTATCTTAAGAAAAGGAAGTGCAGATCGGCACATTCGTCCACTGACAAGCAATGAAATAATAACAATAATAATAATGTATGTTTATATTTTAAATTTATTAAAATGAAATCATGCGTTCCAAACTACTAACATGGACGAGTGATTATGTAAAAACAAATGAAAATAAAAGGAAAAAAGAAAATAAAAGGGAATTTACATGTCCTTTTATCCCTCTTCTCAGTGTTCTTTTGAATGATTTAGATTGGTTGATCTCTCTGGCTCGAAGATTCCATAAATTCCACTTGAAATAATTTTCTCCCCTCTTATGAAGTGTAATGAGAGAAATTCCTCTGTGGCGTTTTTAATTTCTCGGACATTCGATATTCGATGAGCTTAGCACTCATCTAGGCAAAAATTAAGCTGACTCCACCATTCTATCATGAAGATGGTTAATAGAGCGATCTGAAATAGAGATAACATACCGAATACAGCGTATGCAGATGCCAAATTTGTTTTCACTAAAATTGCTGATGAAGATAGTTACGTACTAATTCTAACTCATTAGGGTCTGGCTAATGGGCTGAAAAGGGCGTAAAATTACAGTAAAGCATGTATGGAAGCGCTGGGTGTGTATCAACTGATGTACAAGACAAAGAGAACGTTGCCTTGCCTTGATATAATTCACCGTAGCCGACCTATTGCCGCGCTGTAGGTCTACCTGCCGGCATTGTTCTGCTTGTCGAAACATAAAGCAATTGAACCAAAGCTATTGTGTATTGTCTTCGTCAGGTAGCGTCTACAAAGAGTCAGAATTCTTCTCTTCTTTCCAAGCACGTACCAAAAGAGACAATTACCAGATAGCCTAATAATTATCACAGTAGATTCTCATAGGTTTCATTGTGTGGAGCAAACGACAAGTGTCTTACGGCTATGCAGTCAAGTTCTCTCATGGATTGTTTACTACAATGCGTTGCCGTTTTAAAGCGCAGAATGTTCACATTATCTTTGGAAGAGGCCTAGGCAAGGGGTACATAAATATCCGATTTGCAAGAAATCTGCTTTTCAAAACACTGTCATGTATTTTTAATCTTATTATGTTACAACTACTGTATAACCCTCCCTGTCTTGACAGGTTGTTATATTCCGGAAGTAAAGAAGGCATTGGGTGCTGTCTGTATCTATGTAGCGGTGGAGACAAAACATATTTATTTTGTCAAGCCGATTCTAAAACCAGATTTAACCACATCGCCATACACCTTAGTTCCCTTATCTGCCAGAACCGCCAACGGCTAAATTTCTGCTAAATGTCTGTATCTTTGTCAACCTTAACAAATAATATACGACACAAATTGCAGGACTCATTCCTCACAAGTAGAAACTATCTTATACGGACATCGGTCTGGAAACGCTTTGTTCCCATGTTACAAATTCATTTTCTCCAACTCATTAATCATGGGAAACACACATGAACAGAACGCACCAGCATACCACAAGTAATCAATAAAGATTTTTTGTCAATGTGTGGTTCGGAATTGTTGGTGACTGGTAGGGCCTCACTCTCTTCCACCCAGGCTCAATGGACAAAGCTGTTAGAATTTCGTAGAGAATTTGCTACCTGATCCATTACGTGATATGCCTTTAGCTGTGCGACAGGACATGTCCTTCATGCACTATGGAGCACCTCCCAATTTTAGTGGTAATGTCCGTCGGCTTCTAAATAACAGATTCAATGGCATATGGATTGGTGGGGATGGACAAATTTCCTGGCCTCCAAGCTCCCCGGACAGACACGCACTGGACTTTTATTTGTGGGGGCATTTTAAAGCTCTTGTGTATGAAACCCTAGTACAAGATGTTCGCCCGCATCTCGTGGTCGTGCGGTAGCGTTCTCGCTTCCCACGCCCGGGTTCCCGGGTTCGATTCCCGGCGGGGTCAGGGATTTTCTCTGCCTCGTGATGGCTGGGTGTTGTGTGCTGTCCTTAGGTTAGTTAGGTTTAAGTAGTTCTAAGTTCTAGGGGACTTATGACCACAGCAGTTGAGTCCCATAGTGCTCAGAGCCATTTTTACTAGATGTTCAGAGTCTTCCGTGCCTGTGTTACAGTAGGCTGCGAAACCATACACAATACTCCAGGGACACGTCAGCGCATCCTAGATTAACTACGACGACGGGTGGATGCATGTATCACTGCCCACGTAGGGCATATTGGAAATTTGGAAATTTGTGGTACGGTCTTACGAGACCAAACTACTGAGGTCATCGGTCCGTAAGCTTACGCACTGCTTAATCTAACTTAAACTAACTTACGCAAAGGACGACATACACCCCCATGCCCGAGGGAGGGCTCGAACCTACGACGGGGCGAGCCGCTCTGACCATGACAAGACGCCTTAGACTAAGCAGCAAGAGCATAATGAACATCTGCTGTCAGAAAGAGGTGCATGTGGCATGCTGGTGTATGCTTCCCATGATTAATGAGTTGGAGAAAATGAGTTGTAACATGGAAACAAAGCGTTTCCAGACCCATGTTGATGGAACACAATTTCTCCTTCTATGATTGAGGAATGTGTCCTGCATTTTCTGGCGTACATTGTTGTTACATCCTGTATTTCACAAAGTATCCCAGTGATGTGGGTTACAGAGCACATATAACTCGGCAAGATTGACTCACTGAACAAACCCTTAGTCAGCCACTTAAAATAGCACTCTGGAACGATGTAGATGGTGTGGAACTGATAGTGAATTGGAACGTGTGTGCCATTCGGTCGTATGGAATCAGACCACTAAGATTGATCGACATGCTGACGTGACAGAATTTTGAAACGGGCTATCGCGTTTGGGCGTCCACATGACCATATCGTGAATGATGTTGCCCGGTGTCCCCGTGTATCAACGAAGACAGTTCAACGTGTCTACGACGAATGGTGTACCACTCACAGCCGTATGCTGTGAAGTCGTAAAAAGACCCTACCTGACAGAGACGTGTCACGCGTTCTCAACGACAGTCGGTTTCAAACGAGACAGAAACTGTTGCTGTCAGTGGCTGCAGAGTTATCTCAAACAGTTACCGTGCGGCTATTTCGAGGGAAAATGCTTGTCGGCGCAGGATTCGGTGGCCGATGAGCAATGACAAGTTTTCGTCCAAAGCGCTGGGCGAGTTCATTCGTTTGTTCGGAAGGGGAGGCCGACACTTGTCTGCCATCTTTCGGCCTGTCGGCCATAACAAAATCGAGGTGCACGCCCTGCAATCTTTCTCAAACGATTTTACACAAAACCATTCGGTAAAAAAAATCTTATTTTTGCTTTACTTGTAGCTTTGTGTGTCAGGTTCATTATGATGTGCCCATCATTTCGTTAACTGTCATCGTTATTGTCATATTTTGGAAGCAAGACATTGCGCGATATTCGAAAAAGTTTGCAATGAAAAGTAGAGGTTGCTAAGATTTTGTGTTTGGTGCATATTACATATGTTGCCACGTATGAAATTTAGATAACACATTGAATTTTTCTTTAAACTTGGGCCGGACGCGGTGGTCTAGCGGTTCTGGCGCTGCAGTCCGGAACCGCGGGACTGCTACTGTCGCAGGTTCGAATCCTGCCTCGGGCATGGGTGTGTGTGATGTCCTTAGGTTAGTTAGGTTTAAGTAGTTCTACGTTCTAGGGGACTTATGACCTAAGATGTTGAGTCTCATAGTGCTCAGAGCCATTTGAACCATTTGAACCTTTAAACTTGGATGGAGGTCTCTGTCACCAATCTCGTGAAAACCGGTCTGACGTTGCACACTCATTTGCGATTAAGCCGCGCTAGCGATAAAGCCAGAGTGTAATATCAACGACATTCCTCACATTTCATTAACGGTTTGAGATAAAGAAATGAGATACTTGTTTCGTAAATAAAACCGACTTTTCCTGCTGCCAATTTATTTATCGCAGGTCGCGTTTCACCTTTTCCGTGCTCTAAGGCATCTTCAGTGGGACATAAAACGATACAGTTCTGTTACTTTTAGAGTATTAAACAGTTCACGTCGCGATTTCTTATGTAAAAAAGTAATTACTTACGATTCGCTGATCTGCGTTTCCTCTCATCTGGGGTGGAGGTCGCACTACCGCTTTATTACTGACATATAAGCACAACTTCGCGTTCCGACCTTCTTCGCACTGTTCACCATGTTTCTCCTATTTTGTGGGGTACTATTGTTCTTTTGCCACCTGATATATCGGACTCTGCTTTTTGTTAAAAACAGATTACGACAGCATTTTAGATTTTCAAATTCGTTCAATAATTACGCAAAGCACTGAAAATAAAATTGTTCTTACTGCTGGAACCAGACAGATAGGGCACCTGAAAGTGCTTTTGGTTTATGGAATTCGCGATAGTCGCTTTAACTTTCTTTTGGTATTTCATTGTATTTTAGTTTCATGTTTTATATATCTTCGGATGGGAGACGCTGGCCGAAACCAGTTATTTCGATAGAAATAAAGTGATTGTGCTGCATAATAATTCTCGAACACGGGGAGGAAAACCGGCCTGGCCCTTTGCGCTGATTTATTTACAAGTAAATCTGAATGTAAATGGCGGGACGGGGATCTGAACTGCGTTCCTTCCGCGAGCGAGTTCAGTTCGTGAACCAGAGCGCAATCTCTCTCCGTGCAGTCTTTATCGCAGGTCGCGGATCGGACGGGATGACAGTCGTGTAGGCGCTCGACTCGCACTCGAGAGGAGCGGGGTTCAAGCACCCGAACGACAATCCTATTTTATAATTCTGTGGATTTCCTAAATCATTCAGCACGAATGCTGGTGTTGTTTCCTTAAAAAAAAGTTACGCTCTGTTTCAATGTAGAGATTCAGTCAATGCTCATAAAATTATCTAATAGCTTTAACGGTTTGGAATGTCTGGTCATTGTCAACAATCTTACAAAAATTATTATTTTTTGAAAAAAAAAAAGTCTAGATCGCTTGATAAATTTCTGTATATATTGCGCCAACTCACTACTGCCATCGTCAGGGAGTAAAAATTTTGGAACGTGCAAAACAATGTTCAGTGTCGGTATTAAAAAGCAATACCTACACCTTGCGTCAACAAGGCTTTTAATACTGACTCTGAACCTTCTTCTGCAAGTGCTAAGAAACCCCACCACCCTATGGCGCAAGTTGAAGAAACTGCTGCCTACACAGTCGAAGAACCATCTGAGCTCTGATTCAGACCCTCCACTCGGCTCTGTAGTAGACGTCCGCAAACTGTCCTTTCGACTATACTGAAAATGGTGAGCTCTGTTTTCATCTTGCAAGCAAGACTAGCAGCATTTACCACTTCGGACAGCCGCTAGAAACCACAGAAAATCTCTTCAAATCCAAAGCGGCACACAAGCACTCAGTCCAGGTCTGACTTAACCGCAATGCAGTTGTAGTGCACACTGGCTTTCTTCCCTTACTTGACAAGCATGTCCTTAAGGGCTCTCATAACATGCCTAACACTGGAGTTCCTAACTGCCAATGATCCCACTGTGACTGCCTGGATGTTGCAGACTGAGAGGTTTCCTCAGATGCAGGACAAGAGACTGCATCTGGGTGAGGAACAGTGTCAGCCACAGGCAGCACCTCGAACCTTTTTGTCAGACTTACTGGAGAGGCCTTACATTCGCCCACCCCCCCACCCCCAACCCCCCAAAGCCACGGGAAGTCTTTCACAGCCTGCCACGCCTTGAGGCGACCTCCCACTCGACCACAGGTGAAGGGTCAACCTCAATGCGACCAGTAATTTGGATACCTGTGTATGCCGATCTGCAGACTCCCCACGGCGGGCCCACAATAGTGATGCCCATCAACTGCAGCCTCAAGCTGTGTAACTGAAACCAACACAGCCTGGAGCTGAGAGCGAAGTGTCACCAACTCGGCTCGCAACCACACACAGGAATCACGGTCCCTGTCCATACTGAAAACTGTGGAAAACTACACTATGCAGCCAAACAAAGGACTATCGACACACGCTGTGCAACTCTACTGTAGACACTGACAAAAACGCAAGAAGTGTGTCTAATCTACTAGATTGATATGCAGAGATTCAAAAACTAAACTACCAAAGCACACAGGTGAGACTCTCGTAACTCACATCCTTGGTCTGACAAAAATCCACATGCCTTTTGCGATGGTAACTAACGGTACTGATGCTGTAGCTGTTCTTAACGGGATCCCACATGAGCAAACCATCTGCATGTTTACCTGCTGTTGCTCGTTTAGGTACCTGGCTCTACACGGCTCTGTTTAAAAGATTAGCTCGATGTAGTCATAGTGTCCAATGGCACACGTCTGTTTTTATGCCTCATAGCTAATTCTCTGCAAATAATAACCCGTATCTATGATCCTTCAGTCAAACAGTGTGCACTTTGGGTAGAATGGCGACTTAATGAAATACAGAGAAACACAAAATAAAAGCTAAATGAATAATTTAATAATATGGGTTCTATAATAATGTCTGTAAATGATCTAGATGGTAGAGTATTATGGTGGAGAATGTTAATCCCAGAAAGGATATCTTAAAAAAATTGAAAGTGGTCCTACGATATTCAGATAAAACACAGACGGAAAATGTCCTTATCAAATACATTAAAGTTACGTTGAGACAGTTAAGAGAATGGTAGTCATCAAAGATATATGAAAACAGAATGCGTTTCACAATCAGAATACATGAAATATTCACCAGCACAAAACGAGTTCAACATGATAATCTACAAATTACAGCACGCAGTACACAGTACTCATACTCCTTCTATCCTCAGTTCCGCAACATAAGCAGTAAAGATCAGTCCCACTCTGGGACACATTCAGATCTCTAGAAATATAAAGTCCCTTCAGAAGTTAGAGTATTGTAACCGCCGTTCACCACCCAGAATCTATCACTCACTCCACCAGATACCGTACCACAGGCAGATCTGCCTTTCTCTCGGTATGAACATACAAGTGTCCTCAATTGTTCCCTTGAGCACTTCACTTGGAAACACTCAGACTGCATCGGATCACGTAGTATTCTGCAATTGTCTGCTTTTCTACATACGTCAAAAAAAGTTTTGCGTCGCCTCGGTTCCGAGAGTTCCGAAACATGTACAGAAAATGGGAATAGAGACCAACATAAACATCATTTCCGCCCTTTTTATTGCTCATGAAAACCATACACTGCATGTTGTACCACCCTACAACGAGACCATCATAGGTGGTGGTCCAGATTACTGTACACACTGGTACCTCTAATACCCAGTAACAGTGGAAGGAAAATCAGCATTTGCCGTATTTTGTTGTTTTATTGTCAGCAAAATCGATTTTGCTATAACCAAAAGCTTGATACCAGTGCCTACCAATTTTAATTGTATATTACAGCACTGAAAATAGATTTTGCTGACAATAAAACAACAAAATACGCCTAATGCTGATTTTCCTTCCAGTTCTATCCACTAATAGGTCGTGGTGCACACAACACTACATGGAGTCACCAATCAACCCAGTAACACGTCATCTTGCATTGGTGCATGCCTGTATTCGTCGTGGCATACTATCCGCAAGTTCAACAAGACATTGTTGGTCCAGATTGTCCCACTCCTCAACGGAGATTCAGCGTGGTTGGTGGGTCACGTCGTCCATAAACAGCCGTTTTCAATCTATCCCAGGCATGTTCAATAGGGTTCAAGTCTGGAGAACATGCTGGCCAATCTAGTCGAGCAATGTCGTTATCCTGAAGGATAACGATTCGCAAGATGTGCACGACACGGGACGCGAATTGTCGTCCATGAAGACGAATGCCTCTCCAATATGCTGCCGATATGCTTGCTCTATCGATCGGAGGTTGGGATTCACGTATCGCACGACGCCTTCCATGACCACCAGCGGCATACGTCGGCCCCAGATAATGCCACCCCAAAACAGCAAGGAACCTCCAACTTGCTGTACTCGCTGGACAATGTGTCAGACGTTCAGCCTGACCGGGTTGCCTCCAAACACGTCTCCGACGATTGTCTGGTTGAAGACATATGCGATACTCATCGGTGAAGAGAACGTCATGCCAATCCTGAGTGGTCCAAACGGCATGTTGTTGGGCCCATCTGTACCGCGCTGCATGGTATCGTGGTTGCCAAGATGGACCTCGCCATGGACGTCGGGAGTGAAGTTGCGCATCATGCAGCCTATTGCGCACAGATTGAGTCTTAACACAACGTCCTGTGGCTGCGCGAAAAATATTGTTCTCCATGCTGGCGTTGATGTCAGGGTTCCTTCGAGCCATAATCCGTAGGTAGCCGTCATTCACTGCAGTAGTAGCCCTTGGGCGGCCTGAGCGAGGCATGTCATCGTCATTTCCTGTCTGTCTGTATCTCCATGTCCGAATAGGATTGCGTCTGGTTCACTCCGTGACGCCTGGACACTTCCCTTTTTGACACAAAGTAACAATGCGGAAGCAATCGAACCGCGTTATTGGCCGTCTAGGCATGTTTAAACTACAGACAACACAAGCGTGTACCACCTTTCTGGTAGAATGACTGGAACTAATCGGCTGTTGGACCCCCTCGTCTAATACGCGCTACTCATGCACGGTTGTTTACATCTTTCGGTGGTTTTAGTGACATCTCTGAACAGTCAAAGGGACTGTGTCTGTGATACAATATCCACAGTCAACGTCTATCTTCAGGAGATCTGGGAACCGGGTCGAAGCAAAACTTTTTTTGATGTTTGTATTAGCTGAAGACTGTCTTACCAAAAGTACGTCGTTCTTACGCTCTACAGACACTGACACTACATGACCACTTTCTGGCTCTGAGCACTATGGGACTTAACATCTATGGTCATCAGTCCCCTAGAACTTAGAACTACTTAAACCTAAATAACCTAAGGACATCACACACATCCATGCCCGAGGCAGGATTCGAACCTGCGACCGTAGCAGTCGCGCGGCTCCGGACTGAGCGCCTAGAACCGCTAGACCACCGCGGCCACCACTTTCTGGACTTAACTAATATCTACAACTATATTTAAATAAAGAAATATCATAAACATTCAGTTATACTAAAATCATTTACAATAAATACAGAGTGTGTCAAAAAGAATTATCCGGTTTGGCATGTCTGTATTTCTGCAATTAATAAACATATACAATTAGTTTTGTTTTTTGATGAATTGGAAACTCAAAAAGTATTTTTGTACCTGTTCATATATGTTCGGTATGACCCCCCCCCCCTCGAGATGCATTGCATATGCGGTATTCAAATTGTTCCCACACTGCAGCTAATATGTTTGAGTTACTGCTTCCACAACTGTTATGCAATGTCCCAGTTCATTCATTGTTGTTGGTAACGGAGACTCTTATACAGAGTCTTTTATAACCCCCCACAAGAAATAATCACATACAGTCAGGTCCGGTGACCTTGGAGGCCAGTAATGTGAGGCTGAATCATTTGGTTCAGTGCGACTGATCTATCTTTCAGTAATTCTTTGATTTAAAAATTTCTGCACTTCCAGATGCCAGTGTGGCAGTGTCCCATCCTGCTGGTAAATGAAGTCGGTCGAATCAGTCTCCAGTTGTGGTAAAAGAAAGGTCTCAAGCATATCAAGTATGTGCTTCCTGTAACAGTGTTCTCAGCAAAGAAAACTGGACCATACACCTTTTACCATGAAACTTTCATGTTGTAAAAGTTCATGTGATTGTTCCGTACCCGATATATGATTCACCTTTCCATTTAAATGGAATGTTTGCTCGTTACCAAACACTAAGTATGGAAGAAAACTGTCATCCTCCATCTTGCCAAGAACGAAATTGCAGAACTCCACTCGTTGTTGTTTGTCGCCTTCACGAAGAGCTTGCAGTAGCTCAATATTGTATGGTTTCATGCATAAGCGTCGACGAAACACGTCAGACGGACATCGAGGGCATGCTGAGCTGTCGAGCTGCACGGCGATCAGATTCCTGCGGACTCTACATCTACATGTGCATTTATACTCCGCAAGCCACCCAACGGTGTGTGGCGGAGGGCACTTTACGCGCCACTGTCATTACCTCCCTTTTCTGTTCCAGTCGCGTATGGTTCGCGGGAAGAACGACTGTCTGATAGCCTCCTTGCGCGCTCGAATCTCTCTAATTTTACATTCGTGATCTCCTCGGGAGGCATAAGTAGGGGGAAGCAATATATTCGATACCTCATCCAGAAACGCACCCTCTCGAAACCTGGCGAGAAAGCTACACCCGCGATGCAGAGCGCCTCTCTTGCAGAGTCTGCCACTTGAGTTTGCTAAACATCTCCGTAACGCTATTACGGTTACCAAATAACCCTGTGACGAAATGCGCCGCTCTTCTTTGGATCTTCTCTATCTCCTCCGTCAACCCGATCTGGTACGGATCCCACACTGATGAGCAATACTCAAGTATAGGTCGAACCAGTGTTTTGTAAGCCACCTCCTTTGTTGATGGACTACATTTTCTAAGGACTCTCCCAATGAATCTCAACCTGGTACCCGCCTTACCAACAATTAATTTTATATGATCATTCCACTTCAAATCGTTCCGTACGCATACTCCCAGATATTTTACAGAAGTAACTGCTACCAGTGTTTGTTCCGTTATCATATAATCATATAATAAAGGATCCTTCTTTCTATGTATTCGCAATACATTACATTTGTCTATGTTAAGGGTCAGTTGCCACTCCCTGCACCAAGTGCCTATCCGCTGCAGATCTTCCTGCATTTCGCTACAATTTTCTAATGCTGCAACTTCTCTGTATACTATAGCATCATCCGTGAAAAGCCGCATGGAACTTCCGACACTATATACTAGGTCATTTATATATATATTGTGAAAAGCAATGGTCCCATAACACTCCTCTTTGGCACGCCAGAGGTTACTTTAACGTCTGTAGACGTCTCTCCATTGACAACAACATGCTGTGTTCTGTCTGTGTCAGACACTCGGGGACGGCCCGCCGATTTGACTTTACACAAACAACCTGTTTCTCAGAATTGTTCATGTCATCGTCTAATGCTCTGTGCTGTAGGAGGATCCAGACCATACCTAGTACGAAAGTCACGCTGAACAGTTATTCCTGACCCGCACTGCGCAAAGCGCAAAAAACAAAACTCTTTCTGTTTTCCCGACACCAACTTAAGTGGGCCCACACTGCTACTATGTAGTGGGACCTTCGCAAAACTTGAGAGTTTGCTTTTCCCAACAGTACATTGTGCACGCACATATCTGAAATAACGTAATAGCTACGTTTTTTTTTTCAAAATCGGATTATTCGTTTTCATACACCTTACGTAAGTAACAGTTGGTACATGATTAAATAAGACACCATTCTTGTGCAAGTGTACTCATGATAAATGACAACAGACTGTACTTATATTTTGTTTAAACAATTATTTATGCCTTCTTGACAGAAGCGTCTTTTGGCTCTTTTCAGTTGTGGTGCCTGCTAACACATGCGATTTACCACTTTTAAATGAGCACAGTTTTTTAATAGAATTGCAATCCACATTTAAATAAACTTACTGGAAAAATAGAAAACTGTTCATTAACTAAAAACACAAGTACGACAAAATATTAGGTACTGCTGCTGTGTCCATTTCCTGCGTAAATGTGGAGAATACGATGTTCTGACAAACGTTTGGGTAATAAAAAAGATATAAAAAATAAATCAAGAAATAAAATAGATTCGGGTACACAGCTTTCAGAGATCATAGTTATCATGCAGTGCTGTCATGCTGTCATCTGAGATACCTTTTTCTGAAATCGCATTAAACATTTACAAGTTGTTAATTCAGAGGCTGGCTGTGAAAATTTTTTTCTGTAGTTTTAAAAATATTGAAATATTGTTCTATCACTGGATGCGCCTCATTTTTCTGAGATACCAAAGTTATTCAGATTTGCTTTAATACTTGACTGTAAATTATTACAGATTCTCAGCGAGATGTAAGGAGCCATCTTTCAGTTTGTTGCAAAGCCCGCCATTGCTGGTCACTCATTTTGCTAAGCGATGTGACCGCCGTCAAAATTCCCAGCTTTGGGATTTACCCACATCCGGTGCTCGACCCTGAGGCCGCACAGCTGGTCCTCAGCGGGCACAAGCCGATTCACATCCCCTCATACCAATTCTAGGTCGCCGATTACCTCGCTTACATAAGGGTACCTTTACCCTTTGTGGCAACAAATTTTCAAGAATGGTTCTCTGTAAATGTGTAGTGGTATCACAGACAATCGGCTAGGCCTGTTGTGTTATCGTCTTAACGTCTCCCATATTTACGTTTACTTGAAAACGCCCTTCAAGCGTTATTGTAAGAGAGTCATTTAGCGACAAGGATGAGTACGTTTTTGCTCATTGTAGCAGTCTGGTGACAGATCATCTAAATCTAACATTCCCCGGAAGACGAATCGCCAGAAACGCTCACATTTTTTGGCCAACAAGATCCCCGATACTTATGCCTTTAGGTTTCTCCCTATAATGTTGGTTGAATGACGAAATCTACGAAGAGACGGTATCTACTAACCGATTTTTCGTATCGTGAATAGCGCTCCTCTCTTAACAGAACGCCAAGACAACATCAATAGAGCTACACGTGATGTTGTAAACAGAATACGAATGTGTACCGAAGCCGCAACTCTAAGCTGGGAAAATGATGTTTTAACTGACTAATTTACCATTGCTTGACACTTTCTGCGATGTTTCTCTGAGTTATGTTCTGACAGCCGTATTTATCTAAACAATAAACACTGGACACATTTTAGGTGGAATGCTTTATTCGAATGAGCCTATATTGCCACTTCCCAAAATGTTTGTCATTCCTCCTAAAACATCCTGTATATGTAATTTGAAACTCTTCAAGGCGGATGGTGCTGGTTCACTTCGTGTCTAATTTTTCAATCTTTTGTGATTCCTGAACCCATTTATTACGTCTGATGTATTCAAACTATTGTATAACTACAAATGAACTGCATCGCACAAATCCCAATAAAATCTTTCGCACTGTTTCAGTTATCGCTGTGCGCCTACCAGCTCTTCGGGAGTTCTTATGTACGGTTTGCTATTTAGATTACAATAAACTGGACACCTACTCATAGGAGAGCCGACTGTGTATGCATGGCATGCACAGTACGTGAACATGGCGCCTATAGAGCAGGTTTCGGCGGCTCCTGAGTAGCTTGTTAAGTACAGTAATTCAACTGAAGACAAATCTCAAACTTGAAATAAATCCAAATTCTTTTTATGTGGGATGCAAGGAAGACGAAGGTATTATTCGCTTCCGATATATTCTCGACAATATTGCCGCATAATAAAAGTTACTTTCACTGAAAAAAGTGATATAGTACGAACTCAGACAATGCCAAGTGACACTTTGCCCGTCAGCGAAGAGGACAGGGACACATTTTCTGACACAACACATCTAGCGCTGTGGAAATTCTGCTCGCGGAAAGATAAACAAATCGAATAACTGTCAATGGCAGGCCTTGTAGTTCATGATATACGACACGTCGGTCCTGTCGCTTTTTTTGTGAAACGAAAATAGAGTAGGGAGAAGGGAGGGAGGGAGGGGAGAGAGAGAGAGAGAGAGAGAGAGAGAGAGAGAGAGAGAGAGCAGAGAGCAGATAGCCTCTGTTCTGACGTGCAACCTACGCTCTCGTTTGTCGCCATGTTTCTGCGTGTCAGTCACCGCCAATACGGCAAATCACCTGACACTGTCTGTCAATATAACTGTCCCTCTATCGTTGTTATACTCTTCTGTCGGCCAAAACACTGCTAATAAGTTAGCTAACAGGGTTGTGGTTCTGTTATAGGAGGAAACAAAAAAGTACCCCCATCACTAGAATATAAAATATATACGAGTGTCAGTACCCAGAAGAATATATTTAACAACCTTTGCTTCAGTTAGGCCGTTTCACACTATTAGTCAATAGGTGCACAGAACAACACACACAAACATCAACAACCATACATTACTGAAGGTTTTTTTTTATTTTTAAACACGACCAGCTATCTAGAGTACAGGGTTTCAATTAGTATTTTTACACTGGCGGCTTGATGGAGGGGAATTGCAAAAACGGCACATATTAAGTATGAAAAGTAGCACCGGTAACAATTTAGGCTTCCCATGAATTTAGAAATTACTGTCAGTCGGTACGTGCTTTCTGGAAAAACTGTTGTTAACCCTGTTTTTAATTTTGAGTATACCCGTCTGGGTAGCCGAGTGCGTAAACGCGCCCATTCCGCGATTCGGGGAGGGGAGCCTTTCGCAGATCGAATCCACCTCGCGGACTGATGAAGAGGGGTGTTAAGCCGGCCAACCTGGATGTGGTTCTAAGACGGTTTCCCACATCCAACTAGGTAAATACCGGGCTGGTACCCATGTCCCGCCTCGGATACAAGCTACGTAAACATTTAGGGAAACGCTCTCACACTTGAAGATGAAGTTACTCTCACCGCAGGCAGATGGAGTGCACAGATCCCACTCCAGGGGTGGGGATTCAGTGTCGTGGTAGGGTGGGTGGTGGGGGGGGGGGGGGGGAGGTCAAGAAGACTATCCTGCCGCCACTGACATTAACATTGCTAAAACTCGTATAACAATGCTGATCCCGTAAGACGAACGATGAAAGGCAAAAGAAATAGACGTTTTTTTCATTTCCGTTACTACAGACACAAATTTATTGAAATACGACTCCATTTTCCAACTGCGATGTCAAGCAATATCTATAATTTATAGCATGGTCAGCTGATTCTGTTCGCTGTTCTCAGGTGCACACTCCTATACTCTTATACCGTGACCCTTCGTGGTCTCATACAAATGTACGCATTTCATTTTAATATGTATGCGTTGTCGTAGTAAACACACGAGAGAGCAACGTTCTACGTCCAACAACACTTCAAAGTAACTATTGTTGTAGTGGTAGACGTGACAGATTATCAGACGAAGCAAAACTGGCAATCTGGCATGCTACCAAACTTCCCATCATCTTGTATGGTTCGGAAGTGTCGTCACTGGCTGGCGACACATATCTGAAACGATTGTAAACGCTTCCAAATGAGGCATTTCGGGTTATAACAAGTGCTTCCTCCTTTATTCCCAACACTCCTATTAGGCAATATTTATGGCAACAATAGACTACCGAATCATTTAGATAAAGGCCAATAAATTTTATATTAAATCAAACTTTTTGTTCCATAATTTTATAGATTCACTTGGCCAAGAAGGCCAAAACTCGCTTTATAAAAGCCCGAAGAAGCCTCTCATACGACTCTTAGGGGACTGACGCAGAGTTACGTCCTACATAAACATTAACACTAGATTTTCTCTTCTGTTCTAATCACTTCAAGCATAGTCAGAAGTCTGACAGTCACATTGCCCTGCAGAATTTACACTGCAAGTAGAACCATATAGCTTCAGAATAAACGTATAACCATCTGAAGATATCGAGCAGTTTCATCGTTGAAATATTGTGTGACTTGAAAAGTATTATGAGGCGGGAAACTCGTGAAATGTTCCAAAAGTAATGGAAATCTTGTGATTTCTCACGTTGCATTAGTCCGAGCTGATTTTTTCGTCGTCGTATTGGTACATTAACGTGGATAGTATCCGTACAGCGTTAGCGATATCGGATATCAGGTCTGCTGTCAAACAAGTTACATGTATTTTAGTGATGTTATGGGCCCTAATTCAGTCCCTGTCCGTAATTTATATTAAACTAAATTGTGAGTATTAAAGTCGATGTATTTTCGATTAGACAGGCAAGGTTGCAACTAATTAAATGATAAAATCACATTGGCCAACTTGCTCCAACCGCTGGGCCAACTTACTCTGTGGGTAGAGTAGGATGGCTAAAGTGATATTACTGTATTACATATTTTTTGTGAATAATTAGTGAGACGCCATAATTATTATTGCTGAAACAATGTAACAATATTTGCAAATAAAAAACATTCGGTATAAAAGCTGGAAAAAAATAAGGGAAAAAAGTGGGTCAACCTGCTCTGGTTCCCCTACTAATGAAAGTGTTTGACAGTATTAGAATGGAAAATTTTTTATGGGGGATTAAATTATAAGCACTTTTTTTTGTTCATGCAGGTATGTTCCTCTTTGCAACTAAATGAAAGGCAGTTTGTTTTTTCTGTACATGTTTCATTTATTTTGTTTATTGAAACATCTTGAGTGGCCTGTAATGCATATTATACATACATAAAATAGTAGTTACAGATCTGCTACTAACTTAAGTTTTCTCTTGTTTTCAGCTTTGAGGCAACTTTTGTAACACAAGTTTCGTGAGGTTAAATTATCGTTTGGCGTTACTTAGGATTTCGAATGTTTCTAGTCCATTTGTGTGGTCCTTGAGGTGTGTTCATTCGGTCACCATATTCTAGCTGGGCGATTTCCGGCAGTTTTTTTTTTCACTGCCATTTATTACAACAGATCACTTGCACTTTTCATTGTGTTATCAACATGTCTATGTTTACAGTGAGTAGTGTTGCCAGCTGTATTGACAACTGTCGCTATGTGTTTTTTCTTTCATGCTCCGTTTGTGCTGTCTGTGTGGTTACATTTTTTGAAGTGCGGATGTATTATTCTTTATGTGAGTTTTCATTTGTGTGTGTGTGTGTGTGAATGTGTTATTCCTTGTGAGAGTTCTTTTTTTGTGAAACGTAACCAGCATTAAATTAATAATTAATGAGTATCCCCCCCCCTTCTCTCTCTCTCTCTCTCTCTCAAAAACACACACACAGATATAAATAAGAACTTACGTATAAATGGTTCAAATGGCTCTGAGCACCATGGGACTCAACTTCTGAGGTCATTAGTCCCCTAGAACTTAGAACTAGTTAAACCTAACTAACCTAAGGACATCACACACATCCATGCCCGAGGATTCGAACCTGTGACCGTAGCAGTCGTGCGGTTCCAGACTGAAGTGCCAGGAACCGCTCGGCCACCGCGGCCGGCGACTTACGTACAAAATAACACATCCACACTTTAAAAAAAATGGAACCACACACACAACACAAACAGAATACAAAAGGTAAATACACAGCGACAGTTGGCAATACAATTGGCAACGCTACACACCGTAAACATGGGCATATTGATAATACAATGAAAAGCATAAGTGATATGTTACAATAAATGTGGGTGAAAAAACACGGCAAATCGGCCTGCTGGATTATGGGAACCGAATGAACACGTCTCCAAGACCACACACACGGATTAGCAACATTGGAAATCGTAAGTAACACCAAACTATGATTTAACCTCACGAAAATTGTGCTACAAAAGTTGTTTTTATCTGAAAAACATGACAAAATGTAACATAATAACCTAGTGCAACTGGTACATAAAACACTTAATATAGGTATAAAAAGGAACATGTATTACAGGCCACTGAAGATGCTTCACAAATAAAAGAAGCGAACCAATGTGACGAAACACAAACGGCCTTTCATTTAGTTGCAAAGATGGAACCTTCCTCCATGAATTGTGAAGCAACTAAGAAAAGACGCAAAACGGAAAAAATGACTTTTTTTGTATTTCTGCTTCTTCCATGCTAATGTTGTGAAACACTGACTACAGTATATTATAACAATTAAATTGTAGCTAGGCTACAAGTGGAGAATAAATTCGAAAGTATATACACCAATTTTTAGTCTTTTCCATAATCTTTCAGTGCTTATACAGGTCCTAACCTACTACGGCGACGAAATTAGGGCCACCTACCTTCGTATCGGTGAATGTGTAATATCAATGTCAGAGAAAATTTGCATTAAATTTTTCTATAAGTACAGAATGAGGAGCAGCGAAATTTTAGATACCTTAAATATTTCCTTTTGTGAGTCAGCTTTGAGTAAAACGAGGGTTTGCGAGTGAGATAAGGATTTCGAAGAAAGCCGTGAGGACGTTGAAAGTGACGAGCCTCCTGGACACGCCCCGGCAGATCATCAACGGATGAAATCAGGGAGCAAGGGAAAGAGCCGAGTGTTAACAGTCGGCGAATCACAATCAGAGGAGTCGCCAACGATGCTGGCGGATCTGTGGTGAAACAATTAATGACTTTTGCACCATGATAATGCTCACATTTCGTTGTCTGTTCGTCAATTTTATGCCAAAAACAGTGCCCCAAGTGACTTTTTTATTTTCCGATAAATAAGGAAATTCTTAAAGTGGCATGATTTTACAACCGTAAATTAGATTAAAATCGCATACTAGGAGAGCAGAGCGCTATTTCAAAGACAGTTCCACGCGTGTTTCCGGGAGCGGGACAAGCGATAAGCGTGTAAATCTAATGGGAACTAGTTTTTAGTGGACAATACTCATTACACGAATGTCCGCCCCCGGTAGCTGAATGGTCAGCGTGACGGATTGTCAATTCGCTGGTCCCGGGTTCGATTCCCGGCTGAGTAGGGGAATTTTCTCCGCCCAGGGGCTGGGTTTTGTGCTGTTCTCATCATCCTATCATCCTCATCGACTGCAGGTCGCCGAAGTGGCGTCAAATTGAAAGACCGGCACCCGGCGGGGGGCCCTAGCCATACGATAAAATAAATAAATTACACGAATAAATAAATTATTTTTTAAAATTTTTCCGTTATTTTTTAACATACGTCTTGTTTATAGCTACAACAAGAATATCAGCTTTAGAATCTTTCCGCCTCCTGGACAAAATTCTGCTGATGCACATGACTCTAAGGGCCACGTTTCGATGTTTTGAAACAGTCTGACTAGGACAAGTGACCCCACTGACATACCGCGACCCCTAGAGGGCGTCGTTGAGAGGCAGCGCCACCCTGATCGCCAGAAGCTTTTGCGCCCTGCCCCGGAGGCTCATGCACAATTCAGCGTGCTGGGTTCCGTGGGGCGCGACATACGAGACGTGAGCGAAGGCAGAGGCGGCGGCGGCGGCGGCGGCGGCACGCACCTTGATGTGGACGGGCGTGAAGGGGTCCTCGATGGGCAGGCAGAAGGACTCGTCCCACACGGGGTTGAGGTCGCGGTAGATGGTGCGCGACTTGTACAGCAGCCGCCCGCCCACCTTGAACTTGACGTACGGGTCGCTCGTGCCTGCAACAACCAAATACAGTGGCTAGTCGTACAGTTGTAATCGTCACACGAAAAAATAAATTACGTCACTAACATTTTGTTTGTTTGCTGGTATATGTCTGCAACTATGATATTCTCTGGAATACCGGCGCCACAGTACCGCAGCCCGCCGCTAGAGTCGGAAACGGAAAGGTGCAGCCTTCCCGTAGTGTGGAGTATCGTGTGGCAATTCGTTATCAGCATTTTATGAAGAATAATGCTGCAACAAGTCACGCCGAGAAGGTGCAAGAGTACTGCAAAAACGCACCAACATGCTACACTGTGTTTATTTTTTATTTTTACATACACACACCAGAAAAAGTTTTGCAACACCTCGGTTCCGGGAGTTCCGGAACCTGTACAGAAAATTGGAATAGAGATCAACATAAACATCATTTCCACCCTTTTTATTGCTCATGAAAAGCAAACTTGCATGTTGTACCACCATACAATGAGACCTTCAGAGGTGGTGGTTCAGTGCCGTACACACTGGAACCTCTAATACCCAGTAGCACGTCCTCTTACATTGATGCATGCCTGTATTCGTCGTGGCATACTATCCACAAGTTCATCAAGGAACTGTTGGTCCAGATTGTCCCACGCCTCAACGGCGATTCGGGGTAGATACCTCAGAGTCGTTGGTGGGTCACGTCGTCAATAAACAGCCCTTTTCAATATATCCCAGGCAAGTTCGATAAGGTTCACGTCTGGAGAACATGCTGGCCACTCTAGTCGAGGGATGTCGTAATCTGAAGGAAGTCATTCACAAGATGTGCACGACGTGGGCGCGAATTGTCGTCCATGAAGACAAATGCCTTGCCAATATGCTGCCGATATGGTAGCAGTATAGGTCGGAGGATGGGATTCACGTATCGCACAGCCGTTCCGGCGCCTTCCATGACCACCAACGCCGTACGTCGGCCCCACGTAATGCCACCCCAACACATCAGGGACCCTCCACCTTTCTGCACTCGCTGGACAGTGTGTCAAAGGCGTTCAGCCTCGCCGGGGTACCTCCAATCGCGTCTCCAACGCCTGTCTGGTTGAAGGCTGTGCGACACTCATCGGTGAAGAGAACGTGATGCCAAGTCTGAGCGGTCCATTCGGCATGTTATGGGGCCCATTTGTGCCGCGCTGCATTATTTCGTGGTTACAAAGATGGACCTCGCCATGGACGTCGGGAGTGAAGTTGCGCATCATGCAGCCTACTGCACACAGTTTTAGTCGTAACACGACGTCCTTTGGCTGCACGAAAAGCATTGTTCATCATGGTGGCGTTGCTGTCATGGTTCCTCCGAGCGATAATCAAATGGTTCAAATGGCTCTGAGCACTATGGGACTTAACTACTGAGGTCATCAGTCCCCTAGAACTTAGAACTACTTAAACCTAACTAACCTAAGGACATCACACACATCCATGCCCGAGGCAGGATTCGAACCTGTGACCGTAGCGGTCACGCGGTTCCAAACTGACGCGCTTAGAACCGCACGGCCACACCGGCCGGCGAGCGATAATCCGTAGGTAGCGGACATCCACTGAAGCAGCAGCCCTTGGGCGGCCTGAGCGAGGCATGTCATCGACAGTTCCTGTCTGACTGTATCTACTCCACGTCCGAATAACGTCGCTTTGGTTCACTCCGAGAATGCGAACGCTATCGAACCGCGGAATTGACCGTCGAGGCATGGCTGAACTACAGACAACACGAGTCGTGTACCTCCTTCCTGGTGAAATGACTGGAACTGATCGGCTGTCGGACCCCCCTCCGTCTAATAGGTGCTGTTCATGTATAGTTCTTTACATCTTTGGGCGGGTTTAGTGACATCCCTGAACAGTCAAAGAGACTGTGTCTTTGATAAAATATCCACAGTCAACTTCCATCTTCAGGAGTTCTGGGAACCAGGGTGATGCAAAACTTTTTTTGATGTGTGTATTAATTTCGGAACGTGCCCATAGACATGAGTCTACAGTTTGGTTTGACAAAGCATTGACCACGTTAGTTTAAATCGTACCCCAGTACGAAGTTGCATACGCTTAAAAAAAGACAGATTCCGATGGCGATTGTTCGTCAGAGGCATGGGTATCGTTAGGAGCGGCCCAGGGAAGTGTGAAAGGGCCGCTATTATTTTCTATGTTCATACATGATATGGTGGACAAGGTGGACGGCTGTTTGCTGATGATGTCGTGGTGTACGGGAAGGTGTCAAAGATGGGTGACTGTAGGATGATACAAGGTGAGAACCTTCAACAATGCAGCGCGTCAGCAATCGTTGGTTAATATATTAAAAAACTAAAGACCCGCCTCGATTGCGAAAAAAGCACCTAGTGTTAAGTGTTAACCCAGGTTTCGGCGTATATAAGTACACCTTCTTCAGAACAACGATAAAACACACAAGTGCCTAAGAAGACCTTTGTTAATGATTAAAAGAACACCATAGCTATACATTTATAAACGAAAAAGAATAGGAAAACACAAACAGTACATATATACAAAGTCAATACCACTACTTAACTTAATGGTGTACGCTCCACCTCACATCGGCCTATGTTCGATGGGCCATACCCGCCATAAACTGCAGCTACAAACGGTCGCTCACTTACAAGCCTGACCAGCTGTCTATGCGCAGGTGCCGCCAATACACAATTTGCACAAGGGCCACAATGGGGAGAGAAACTGGGGCTCATACGGAGACATAAAGACAGTAGTTTTTCCCTCGGTATTCCTGCGAGTGTAACAGGAAAGGAAATGACTTGGGGTGGTACAGGGTACCCTCCCCCACAAACCGCACTATGGCTTGCGGAGTGTGTGCATAGATGTAGATATACATAAAATAAATTTCACAGTCACAGTATACTGAAACGAGTTAACAAGTCGAAAATGTAACACAGGATACCCAGAGGCAGTATCCTATAAAAATTCTACTGATAGTACAAAAAAGATAAAACGCCGTTGGTACACATATCGGATATTCCCAATGCAATCTTTATCAATTACTAAGTATCTAAAGTAACAATAAAATATTATTTTGGATGTTTCAAATGCTGCGGATATATGATTGAATATTTTCGCAGGTCTATAAGTACCATCTCGACAAAACATGTGAACAGTGTACAAGAACTCGATTTTGGTATTACAGCCATAGAAATATATACAGCATTATTTAGACACATACACAAGGGAGGAACATAGTGACATATGTACTCGCACATATGCTGAGCGTTCCACATCCTGCTGAGTAGCACATGGGAAAATAGTCATTTAATTGAGATTTTGTCTTTTTGTGCCGTTCTTATTACCAACAGCTTTAGATTAACAGCGCAGGGAGCTATTTCTGATGTTGGCACTGTTAACGAACTCGTACAGTATACGTTGCTATATTGGTGGTTGCTAACAATGTTTGGAGGCTGCTTGGGACCTCGTGACCCAACGCCCGAGAATTAATTATAAGGACGTTGATGTGATACCCGTTCTGAGGACACTGTAGGGATATACGCATTGTATCTTCTTCCTCTCCGCAAACAAACAGAGGGGTGACGCTTAGGGTGAGCGGACAGAGGTGTTCCTTGAAATTTTAATGATTAAATTTCAGCCGTGCTGTAAGTATCGTAAAGCTGCTCGTTGTTTGTGTCATAGTAGACTAGGGTACTCATAGAATAGAGGGATAAACTAATGCGTAGTCACTGCCTTTGACTGTACGCATCCTCGCCCATTCCTTTTGCCAGTCCAATAACATCCGCTTTCTGAGCTTGTGCAACCCATCTATGAGAGGGAGTTTATCATATTTAACAACTCCATGTTGCCTTGCTTTGCTAGGACATCTAGTTCTTCATTTACAAATATCACAGAGTGGTTTTTCATCCACACCATCACGATGTTGCGATAGTTCGTCTCCACTCGAAACACAACATCGATAATTGTAGCAACTATGTGGTTGGTACACCTATTATCACCTTCTAACCAGTTGTAAGGATGACATACTATTAGAGAGCAGAGTTTTTAAATGGGGCATACGTTTCCTGTATGGTCAGATAAGTCCAAGTGACAACGAATTAAAGAGCAGACTATCTCTGTGTGAAGAACAGGGAATGACAAGAGGAGTCGAGGTGGTGCTGTTCGCAGACCATCGAATTGCGAGGCAACAGCAGGAAAAGTAGAAATCAGTCATAGATCAGTTATTCGGTTTCCTTCCCGATTTTTGAATGTGGCAGGTCTGTGTCCGAACGAGTACGGCGATTAGTCGCACCCTTCTAAAAGCCCGCCATACTGAGGCAGCAACGGTAATGTCTGTCGAATCTAGATGATTTTTTCGTCGCCTGAAGACTAAAGACGAGTAGTGGCTGTATTACCTTGACGCCTAGAACAAAGAACATAGAAAGGTGTGGATTGAGCACCGCCGAAACTGGCGCAGTCCCAACTACCATCGGGTAAGGGGACGCAGAGTATTTTTTGTGACTTCCATTGTTCGGTGATGACATATTAATCTCATAAGGGGTAAACCATCACAAGAACATTCTATTGAAATCTTCTCACGAAGTTACAGGAGGCTGTCGTGGGAGCTGTCCAAAGGAGTCTTTTGGCTACTGACAGCGCTCACCACATTCCGCGCAGGACGTAATCACAATCGCTGCTTCTCCGAACCATCAAACTGTGCCTTACATATTCTGCTGACGTGGCACCCAGTGACCTCTTTTCTCAGATGAAAAAACCATTGCGCAACAGGCATTTCCAGAATGACGATGAGGTGATTTTCGAGGCGGAACGTTTTCTGAACAGCCAAAATAAAGACTTACACAATCAAGACATCCGGTAAGGCCATCCATCGTTGGTAAAAATGGTTCGGCCAGGCGAAACTACTTCCGTGCAGTCACAACTGTGGTTCCTTTGATTGCTAGGTGTGGTGGCACATCAAACTAGAACACACGAAATTTTACTTCACTTTATTACATAAATGAAAAAACGATTGACTTAAATTTACCGCAGTTTTTTGCCACAGGAGTACAGGATAATTTACAACTGTCTTTTACTATCCAAGCATCACTTGGTGCACTAATAAACAGACTGTTTTCGTGATGTACAACGTTCGTCAGTCACAACAGTACAAGTTCGTCTGAAACGTCAGCAACTCGCTGGTCCTATACTATGATGTTGACTGCTGTAGCTCAGCTAGGGCTGAGCTCTTGCGTGCTCAACACTATACTGACCTCAGTACAAGGCTGTCTCACAAGGGTCGCTGCGAGTTGCAGCGAGCCCTTGCTAATGTCTGTCGTGTCGATTCACGTTGCTAATTTTGGTGTGGCAACGCGGATCTCTGGACGATGCCACAAAAAATATTTAGAGAAGAGCTAACATCATCGCCAGCTTTCAAGATATTTAAACTTTATGACCATTCTCGTAAAGACGTCACCTCGGTATAAAGATAAGAGCTTTCGGTTTTCCTTCACCCCACTTTTTTGTGAGACGAGTCTTCCAGCTAAACAACGGCGTTATCTGCAAAATCTTTTACAATCGAATTAACGCTATCCGCAAATCATTAACGTACGATATCGGGAAAGAGAATTTAAGTCCCAGTCTAAGGATTGAGTTCCGCATTACTGAAACATAACACCAGTCCTCCATTGTCTACGTTCTCGGCCAAATGAAATGGAAGAACTTGATGTGGGGAACAGCCATTACCTAACAACGCTACTGGAAACGTCTTGGCTATAGAATTCTCTTTTGTACGTTTTGTAAGGACCAGTCTTTCTTTTTAGAAACTACGTCTGCTTTGTAAAGAAGCTATCTTAGCAACATGACACGCGTTCGATTGCATAAAAAATGCCTATCGGCCGTAGTTCTATCCCGAATTTCTTCAGAAGAATGGAGAGATTGATAGAAGCGTCGAGGAAGATAAGTTTGGCTTCCGAAAATAGGAAAAGGCTAATGATAATTCTGAATGTAATACACCCTGAAACTGCGGAGGTAGCAGGGATATAATACAGGGAGTGAAACGTTGTATACAACTTGTGTACACAAAGCAGACTGCAATTATAAGAGCTGGATGATGTGAAAAGGACGCAGTAATTGAGACGAGAGTAAGTCAGATTGAAGGCTCTCTCAAATGTCGTTCAGTCTGTACATTATATTGCAGAGCATAAGAAATATACTGACGGAAAAAATTGCAGCACCAAAAAATAATTAATGCAGAATAATAAAATTTCGGCTACAGATTTCTCTAGGTAATATATTTAAGTGCAAGTTCACAGATTTATGTCAGAGCGAGATAAGCCATTGAAAATGTGAAATGCAGGTACATTAGTAACAGGTGTAACCTCCAGAACGATTCTGCAAGCATGAAAACGCGCATGGACTGTGTTGTACAGGTGGCGGTTGTCAGTTTGTGAGATGAAGTTCCAAGCCTATTGCACGTGGTCGGTCAATAGAGGGGCGGTTAATGGTGTTTGTGGATGACACTGGAATTGTCGTCCAATGATGTCCCATATGTACTCGATTGGAGACAGATCTGTTAGTCGAGCAGGCCACGGCAACATGACGAGACTCTGTAGTGTCTGTTGGGTTACAGCATGTGGACGAGCGTTATCCTGTGGAGAAAAGAAAAAATTGGAATGCTGTTCAAGAATGGCAGCACAGCAAATCGAATCACAAGACTGATGTACAAATTTGCAGTCAGGGTGCGTGGGATAACTAAGAATGTGCTTCTCCTGTTATAGGAAATCGCACCCCAGACCATAACTCTACGTGTAGGTCCAGTGTATCTAGCACACAAACAAGTTGGTGGCAACCCCTCAACTGGCCTCCTTTTATCCAACAAATGGCCATTGATGATGATGATGTTTGGTTTGTGGGGCGCTCAACTGCGTGGTTATCAGCGCCCGTACAATTACCCAATCTTTGCTCAGTCCAATTTCGCCACTGTACTGGATGATGATGAAATGATGAGGACAACACAAACACCCAGTCATCTCGAGGCAGGTGAAAATCCCTGACCCCGCCGGGAATCGAACCCGGGACCCCGTGCTCGGGAAGCGAGAACGCTACCGCGAGACCACGAGCGGCGGACCAAATGGCCATTGCTAGCACCGAGGCAGAACCAGCTTACACCAGAAAACACTACAGACCTCGCCTCTGCCCTCTTATGAGCTCTCCACTGACACAACTGACGTCGCAAATGGAGGTGTTTTGGGGACAGTGAAATGCACGCTGCAGGGGGTCTGGCTCGGAGCTGTCCTTGAAGTAACCGGTTTCTAACAATTTTTTATGTCACTGTCAAGCTAACTGTTGATCAAATTGCTGTTAAAGATGCTGTAAGATGCGCCAGAGCCGTATGTCAAACACGATGGTCTTCCCTCTCGGCAGTCTGGGAGCAATCATGTGCAGTGGCTGCATTCCTGCCGAGTCTTCCTGCAATATCGTAGAAGGTACATCCAGCTTCTAGTAGCCCTATTACACGATCTCGTTCAAACTCAGTAAGGTGGTGATAATGGTGTCTTTATCGACTTAGAGGCATTCTGCACAAACATCAACTCACCACGTCCAATGTCAAGAGTAACTAACGCTCATAAATGTTACAGCGTGTATTTGATGCAAACCTGATTTGCACCCTCATTCTGGTCCTACTAGCGCCACTCTCAAGCGACTGGCACGGAATTTTAACAGACAACATCTTTCAGATGTATACATACACCTACCAACTTTCGTTTATGTCACACAATACCTTCTTGATGTTGGGATTTTTTTCCGTCAGTGCAATTGAAGACGTCGGGTGCAATGGCTACTCTGAGATGAGGAGGTTGATACAGGAGAGCAAGTCGTGGCGGGCCCTTTCAGTCTCAAGACCGATGACAAACATTGAGGAATCAGTAGAGTAAAGCAAAGAAAAAAATTGGGAAAGGAGTTAAAGTTCAGCAGGAAGAAATAAAATTTTGAGGCTTACCAACGATATTGCCAACTCTCTGACAACAAAACACTGGAAGCAATGGAATGACTAATGTCTTCAGAACAGGTTATAAGATCAATATCAACAAAAGTGAATCAAAGGCATTGGAACGTAGTCGAATAAAAAATGGAGAAGCTGAGGGAGTTTACGAAATGAGACACTAAAAGTAGTAGATGAGTTCTGATATCTGGATAGTAAACTGATGATGGGGGAAGTACAGAGGATATAACATATATATCCGGGCAACAGCAAGAAAAGTGTTTCTGAAAAACGAGATATTTGTTATATCGAATGTAAATTTAAGTGTTAAGAAGTCTTTTCTGGAACTTTATCTTGATATCGGCGCAGAAGTTAGGACGCATCAGTTCTTTAAATGTGTGATTTTTTTAAATTTAAAACCACAACATATTTTGAGAAGAAATGATTCCATTATCATGACCTATACTTCGCATCATTTCACATAACATAGCAAGGTATTTTGCTATTAGGCACAGTAAAAAATATGCAAGCAGCAAAAATACATTGTCAAACGTATAAGGATCTTTATTTTACAAGTCATGCTATAACGATCGTGTTTACACGTTAAGATCTGAAGCGGATTTGCTAGCTCATTTAAATATAACGCCTGGAAAACAGCTGCTATAGTTTCTAATTTAGTCAGCACACTCACAATTTATCTTCAATTAGACAAGGTCTATTATTTCTACTTATCCTTCACTGTACAAAAAGCAACTCCGTCCATATAAGCCAAAAATTTTTAAAAACTAGACGAAACCTGACAGCCCAAGCCCATTTCGAAACCGGTTGCGTTCACATGGTTCAAATGGCTCTAAGCGCTATGGGACTTAACATTTGAGGTCATCAGTCCCCTAGACTTAAAACTACTTAAACCTAACTAACCTAAGGACATCACATACATCCATGCCCGAGGCAGGATTCGAACCTGCGACCGTAGCAGCAGCGCGGTTCCGAACTGAAGCGCCTAGAACCGCTCGGTCACAGCGGCAGGCTTGCGTTTACATGGGAGCGAAAATCGACTGCGGAATTGGAAAACCGGCAGACAGAGGCGGATTTCCAAAATCGATTTTGAAGTGTTTACATGACCACCCAGAAGCGGTATAGGGAAAACGGTTTATGAAATCCGGTTGTGGGAGCCCCATGTAAACGGGGTAAATATCTATGCCACAGCAAATCCTGAAGGCATTCTCGTACTTGCAGTGTTTTTAAACTAAATGAAACACACCCGTAGTGATATCAAGATACAGTTGCGCTATGGCTTTACAGCAGGTAACATGGAGCGCTTTGAGGAGTGTACACGCCGTGCATACAAGTAAACAAGGAAATGAATGTAAATCAAAGTTAATTATCTCATCTTAATATCAGCTGGATTAATTTCCAGTGATATAAGATTTTCTTTGGTACCAAATCATGTTTAAACCTTTGGAACCCGACCAGTGTATTTTTTTACTCCGTGATTTCTTGTTAGATCTAGAAAAAGAGATATACTACTGAATTTGTTTAATAGAAATCTGTTATTTTGGCGGGGAAAAATAGCAGACGTTCATTAAAAAAATAGACACTAATTCAAATGTCTTCAAGCACTATGGGTTCAAATGGCTCTGAGCACTATGGGACTTAACATCTGAGGTCATCAGTCCCCTAGACTTAGAACTACTTAAACTTAACTAACCTTAGGACGTCACACACATCCATGGCCGAGGCAGCATTCGAACCTGCGACCGTAGCAGCAGCGCGGTTCCGGCCTGAAACGCCTAGAACCGCTCGGCCATAGCCCCCTTGACACTAATATCTCGGTTATCAATAAAGTATCGAGAATGCATTCCTGTTTGTTCATGAGCTCCTGGTAGCTGTTCATATAAGTGAAAACAGATTACAAATGTCTTTAACGTTTCCAAAGTAATTTTTACGAGAAAAAGTTAAGCGCCTCACTATGTCTGTGTTACATGTTCAAAACTCTGTTTTGGAACATTTTACATATATTTCGCTCATTAGTTAAAAAAATTAGCAGTAATCTAAACAATAATGTTCGTCCTAAACTGAAAACATACAGACAAAATTTTACATTTTTTAAGAAAAGTAGTTGACATTGTTCAGGTTGCCTTATGACGTCCCGGTGGTTGCCATGTTCATGTTTTTGCGCGTCATTCAGGTAATTTCGCATCTGTAATTTGATTTCATTAATGAGCCATGTCCCGTGTCCAGTGCATTAGCAACGTAAAGCAAGGGAACCAGTTACCCTGTCTCTGTCCTCTGGCAGTGCATTCTGTCATTACGTCGGCTGCTTCCTGCCATTCGTGGGTCTCGTCAGCTACCATAGATGTCAGGTAACCGATCACGGTGGCACGACGCGGCCCGCTGTTTTAATGGCCGCACGAGTGGCGCGCTAAACCTTATACTATGTTTATATGTGGCTTCGAAAACCAGATCTCGTAAATCAATTTCACAATACCGTTTCTGGTTGGCCACGTACACACCCCGTTATCGATTCTTGAAATGCGATTCCAGCTACTGGATTTCCTCTACCACAAGCGATTTTCGCTCCTTTGTAAATGTAAAGCCTTTCGTCAAACGTGCTTAGGTGTTCAGGTCATTTTTTGTTTTTAAATATCTTCGGCTAATCTGAACGGGATGACATTTTATGCAGCGAAGAAGAAGCAAAAATATTATTTTTTAATGTTAGGGATTGAAAACCATGACGTTGTGATCGCACATGTAATCGTCTTTATTTGGAAGGATTCCTTGTTTCGGCTAACAATGTAGCCATCTTCAGATCATAAAACATTCTTGATTACTGTTGGTACCATTACGGCTTCACACATCGTTAAAATCTTTCTTAAAATGACAACATCCGTACATGACATAATTAAAGCCAGCTTTTTATCGTTCGTGGCCGGTGTTATTGAACGATGATCATGTGAATAGTGCTTACCACGTTACGCCAACATACATAGGATGATCTCTGTTACTAAATGATGTAAATACTGACTGTGTCAGTTACTAAGTTGTAAGGTATAACGCCTTCGTTTCATGACCATCGTTCAATTACACTGGTCGCGAGCGATGAGAAGGTGCTTCTGATTATGTAATGTATCGATGAGGTAATTTGAAGAAAGATTTTAACGACGTGTGAAGCCGTAATGGCACCAACACTAATCAGGAATATTATGTTGGAGTCACGAATGATGACGGTCGAGTTTTGCCTTGTTCTGCGCACCTACGTCATGCGTTTTCTGACGGCCAATGAGCATTTAACAATGTTGTATGTAGTGCAATCATTTAACGTGATCGGAGAGGGTTATTTAGTGAATTTTTATTCCATTTGTTGCGAGTTGTCATGGCTGGTGGAGGTGGTGAGCGCCAAGTGCTACATAACCAAGCGAGCGAAGAGACAAAATTTGCGGGATGCACTCTTTCATCAGGCACAAAGCACGTGTATGCGCGTATAGCAATTGTCGCTTGGAACTGGCAACAATTCAGTCCTTGTCCCTCTCTCGACCCGCGCAAACCGCCATCGTTCGTGGATTGGATTATAGTAATCCATCCAAATAAACATTTCATGTGCGATCCTGACTTTACAATTTTCAATCCCTAACATAAATAAAATAATACAACAAATTGCGTATCTCCTGGTTGACAAAGTGAACAAACTTGGAAAAATATAAGACTGAGCATGAAGTTGTTCACTTCCAATATTTAATTGAAGAGAAGCAGCCATTGTGGTGAATAATCAGAAACCAGAACACCTAATTTCCAGAGGCCATTTGTGTAAAACAAATAACAAACGGAAAACCAATATCTGACAGGTCTAGCAAAACCGCTTCAGGCCTTGCCATGTAAACACGACAGTAAAACACGGTTTCCGGATTTCGGTTTCCATCTTCTGGACATTGTATCTCCTGTACACGTAGCGTTAGGGACATTTTTATCACCAGACATTCACTGATATCCTGTCGTATCATTGCATTTCATTTATGCACAAGAAAGAGGAGCAGCTCCAGTGCTGATTATTATTTCATAGTGTTGGCTTGTAATTTCAACCTCTTCCTTGTGCGAGCGTTCGCTATTCGTGTTACTACTTTCATCTGCTCTCGCTTATTTCTCCAAGGTATTACGTAACATAATTAAGCTATTGTATAACCTCATCATACACCATTAATGAAGAGACCTAAGTGAAATCCAATAACCTAAAGAACATTATTTCAGAATCAGTTGCGTCCATGTGTAAAGATGAAAATCGAAAAAAAAAACGAAATCAACAATTTCGGAAATATTTGTAGTGGTGTTACGCGGTTTTCACACAATTGATAGAGGAATACACAATTCGTATTTTTAATTTAGGAAAAACATTTCAGAATAATTATTTATTACATTACTCTGGGACCTTGCACTAATCCTGACCTTCATGTGGATGGATTAAGTAATTGATGATTCAGATAGATAATTACGATGGATGCCAAACGATCTGGCCGAACTTTGCACTCCACAGTGGCCACGAACACTACTAATCTGATGATGGTCATTAAAGACCGAAACCGGTAATCTGTTAAACAGAAAAGATTGTGACCATAGACGTAAATTAAAGGAAACTTACTACTAAGATTCTATTACGGTACATGACAAACTACTGGCTGTGGAAGTTATTAACTATACGGTAAATGCTTTTTTCATTATTGAAAAGATCTGTATTTTTGTGCAGTCCACGGAAAATCTCATCGCCCTAAGGCAATATTGTTCTAAACTTTTTCACTTTTTGTGTTAATCTTGGAGCAGTCAATATACGGAATAATGAATAATACCTTATGTTGTCACAGGTTCACCGTCTCTAAACAATTTCGATCAAAAGCCAAGCTTTAAGCTTGTTTCCTTCCTTCTTTCGTAATCTATTGTCGTGATAATTATAGATAATCGCAAAAACTATACTGTGCAAACGTGAGCTTACTGTATGCATAACCTAAACTATGTGTAAATATGTTCGCCAATATGTTGAACGAAAACGCTTTTCCATTCATAAATAATTATGCATTTTGGCACGCAGGACGAAAATACAATCCTCATGCCTTACACACAACTAGGTATCTACGTGAAAATAATTCCATAGACTCGAAACTTCATGCTAACTTCTATGAAAGACGCTGTTCAGTCAAATTCTGCTTCAGCCTACGCAGATGCTCCTATCTAACGGCGCGCAAGTGAACGATGCTGAATTGACGCTTAATTCCGCCAGATGGCAGAGCTTGCCTCCTTCCACGAGGTTTGTCCCGTATTCCTTCCTGAATGTTTGACGTACAAAGAAAATTTCTAAGAATATTTTACTCAACTAAATTTCGATGATGCGGACGTAACTGCGATAAGCACTTATTTTGCTGACAGCGAAAGATTATTTTTAAAATTTGAAACTACGAACCATATTAAAAACAGTGCGCACATGTTCTGGACCTGCAAATTAATTCTGTAAGCTGATGAATCACTAAACGTGTTCGCTAATGTACTTTTTCCACTACTCTTTTTTTCTTAAAACATTTCGGAACACATTAACAGGCAGTTTAAGCTTTACATATTCCTGGGAGCTTTCATATTATTCTGTCGGAACAGCAAACTTAGCAAAGTGCGGTCACAATTTCAGATGTGCAACGTACACTGTGATTCCTCGTAAGAAGAACGCTACTACTTGAAAAGGTAATTCGAGTGCCATGCCGATTGGACTCTATACTTTAATTAAAGCCATTTCCCATACAGTTCTTTCAAAATGCATGTGAGATATGTAGTTGTGTATTGTGAATGAAACACTGTTGTGGATAAATGTAGCAGGATAGAAACGGAGGATCCTGTTCCTAGAGCGCTGAGCGCGTCACCGAGCTTAACGTCTACGTCTGAGGAATCAATCATTGTCACCAGCGTTACAAGAAGAAAGCTATCTCCAGCGTCGTACGGAACTACTCACAAGTTGCAAAACATGGGAGAAAGGTTAAATTATAACATCTAGTCAACGTCGAGACCAGTGGGTACGGATCAGCAGGAGGACTTGTACAAGTGTAGAACAATAATTAAGCCGCGGTTGTTGCGAAGGAACCATCTTGGCATTTGCGTGAGCTAAAAATTGCGGAAAATTGTAGTGTGGTAACTCGGTCACAGATGTGAAATAAGTTATTTGTGTACAACTTTAGGTGAAGGTATATATCTTGGCCACTGGTTGGCCACATAATTGGAATGAGTATTTCAGCCAGCACTAACAAGGCAACGATCCAACCCGTCATGTAGAAACCTGCCCTGAAAGTTTTCATACAAGAGGGATACACGGGAAGAAACATAAGTCAAAAGTTCAACTGCGAAGACACACATCAAATATTTTTTAAAACGTTGCAAAACTGCGAAATTTCTAATTCCCCAGGCGGCTGGAGAAATGTGCAAATCTACTGTAGCTGTTCCAGACAGAGCATGTTCGACACGGCAGATGCATATCTTTCGATGACAGCACCTGGGTAAACAGATAACCCGGCGCAACGCGATCGTAGTTTGTAAACCGAATTTCATTTTCTGTTGATAGATCCTCTGGCAACTGTTGATAGTTACTATTCTGTCAATTAATAATTGTCTTTGCGGTATTGCTATGTGTTAACAATGGAGGTAAGACTGAATTATTGTTCTTTGTGTTTTCTTCGTATGCGCTTTGTAATAGCATCTGGCTTTGTGCAGATTCCAGGGTTTCACAGTAGTGTGCAACCCAATTAATGTTTTCAACCTTGCAAAGATGAAATATGAAAAATGTGGTATGCAATCGAAATTATCTATTTCTTCTGACGACCTACATATGTGCTGTTAGTTAATTTCTTGGACATTCGTTCGAATGCTGTCGACCTTTCGTTAGACATTGTGGGAACATTAGATGAAACAAGAATTAATTCTGATGGTTCTGTGAATTGTGGTTTGAACGATGATTATCGTAGTAATTAAAGTTCCAGAAGAAATACAGGACCCTCCTAACCCAAAAAAAAACTTATGCAATAACAGCTTTGAGTGACAAGGCTTCATTTTTTTTTTTTTGGCTAAACGCTTTAAATTCAGCAGCGTATAAATGCGGTTTCGTTTCGTAAAATGTGAGCACGAATTATATAAATGGAAGCTACACAAAGTACAAAATACCCTCCAAAATGAAATACCCAAAATGTTGAAAGAAAAACTATTCGAAAGATTTAGAACTGCTCGTGAGAGTCATTGCACCGTTACTGTGAGAGATTTGTACATGAGTGAGCCCTCTGAACTGCAAGTGAAATAAACAGTACTGATTTCTAGGCTTATTCGATCTAGTTAAACAGATGCACGAAATTACACAGAAAATCAAATTGCAAAATTACGAAGTTTGCTTCAAGTTAACATGTAGAGGAGATGTTTTTAACAGAACGAGAGTTGTTTATGTGAAAACAAATCTTCTTGTTGTCTCTTAAAATGCTGTCTACAAAGCAGATCAGTCAGGTTCCGCGCAAGAACTACATGCAAACCGCACTTTATCATTCCGAGGAGAAAAAAAAAGTAGTCGCTTGTGCAGTCGATGAATTCTGTGATGCATTCGTATACGACAGTGCCAATGATAAGTATTTGTGGATTATTGTTTGCCGTCCGGTGTGGCCGAGCGGTTCTAGGCGCTCCAGTCTGGAACCGCGCGACCGCTACGGTCGCAGGGTCGAATCCTGCCTCGGACATGGATGTCTGTGATGTCCTTAGGTTAGTTAGGTTTAAGTAGTTCTAAGTTGTAGGGGACTGATGACCTCAGATGTTAAGTCCCATAGTGCTCAGAGCCATTTGAACCATTACTGTTTCCGCAGCTTTATATTTGTCTTCAGGAACTTCAAGACAAATTAAGACCAAATATTGAAAAAGAAGAAATGAAAGACTGTTTAGTAGCAAAAATCTAGTAGTCTGGACAAATGGGAGAGAATAATTCAATGCTGCAATCTCACCAATTAGAGAGATAATTCATTGGTTTTGTTGGACTCTTGGCCTGGACATGACACCCATGTCTTTAGTTGATATATTTCAGAATCCACTCGGAACTAATCGTGTGATTCAGCCTCTCGGTAAAGAAATTTTTCGACAGTGTAAAGCATTGTTGAGAAAATTGTCCGACAGTATAATTTCCGGTAGCTCTGTCGTTTTAGGTTTATCAGTGGAACATATTGTTAAACTTCAGTCAGTTGTGCATTTGTCTGGTTGCATCATCACGTTTTATGAATTTGATCAATTACACTTGGTACGCAGCATAATACGCAGAACGGAGGGCATGACTTTTCTTACTCCATCCCACTTCTATCTAAATAAAACTAGCACTTACTGAGAAGTCCATTTATCAAGTGTGCCTGGTGTAAGAAAAGTGTTTTTTTTTTCATCATCTCATTTTTGTGATGGCTGCAGGGAATAAACAAGGAACTGTTTCATTGTTAGTAAAACATATCTTACTCAAATGTTCAAATGTGTGCGAGTTCTTAAGGGACCAAACTGCAGAGGTCATCGGTCCCTAGACTTACACACTACTTAAACTAACCTATGATAAGAACAAGACATACACCCATGCCCGACGGAGGACTCGAACCTCCGGCGGGAGTGACATGGCGCCTCTAACCGCGCGTATAACTTATTCGAAAACAACCATAAGAACTGTGTGCCTTTTTTTTTCTAGTCACTTAGTCACTTGCGTAACAATTTTGATATGGTTTAAGTCCTTAAAATCTTAAAATTCGCATTGTGTCCTTTGGACTTTGCGCTTTGTGGCGCTACGTTGTCTTGTAACGGCTGTGTCTGCATTTTCGCGGATTCGCGCTGCTAGGCAGGAAGGGTTGTACAAACCGCTGTTATCAGCGGTTCTTCGCGTGGCAAAATTAAGTAACATCAACATTAAAAGAAAAATGAACTTGCAGTGCGCCTTATCAGTTAAAATTTTGACACTGCTTTTATTTCTGTGTATTCTTCCCGTGTAAAACGAGTAGTGTTCGACATTTCAAATTGGACCATTCCCATTGTAAAGGACTACCATGTCATCAGTTTTCTCTGTCTGCCACGCACATAGCTTAATAGAAACTTCAAACAGTATCTGAAATGAAAGTTTGTGATAACTTACGTACGGAGTACAGGATTATATGTAACTAAATCCTGGACTGCGGAAAACCGTTAAAGAAACGAATCGAAGCGTTTGAGTTATACAGAGTGATAAGATAAGCAATGAAGAAGTTCTTCACTGAATCGGGACGAAAAGGAATGTATGGAAAACGTTAACCAGGAAAAGTGGTAGCGTGACAAGACATGTGGTTACCATGGTACAGAAGGAAATAATTGTAGAGAAAAACGGGAATATGTAGGGGAAATAATTTATCGTAAAACTTGATGCCCTCAGCTGATGAAGACACAAAGACCAGCATTATTTGTTGAAATTTTAATAGTGTTGAGCGCAGTCAAATCCAATATAGTTGCTGATGGATTGTTATTGGACTGCATTGAGTTCATGCCTATTAAAATTTTGTAAGAAGAAATTGAGGACATTGAGTGTGGTTGAAACTTCCTGGCAGATTAACACTCCGCTGCAGAGTGAAAATCTCATTCTGGATTGAATGTGGTTGTTATTCCGAGATGTAATTATTGACTCAAGAGTGAAAATCATCCTCTGCCACGTTAAACTCGTCGGAAGACTGATGAAAAAAACTGCAAATGTTTTCAGTTCCCTTTCTTAATGTTGGGTGAAAGCCGTTTGGCCGAGTAAACTGTAACAGTTATTCACGAGTAGATTACCATTTTTTATATTTCGTGTTAAGAAAAAAGCAATTATAAATTAATTTAAGCAGAGCAAGGATGAGTGGGAATTCGCCTACTTGTATAGAAACTACTAAGTTACACACAGTCTATAAGTGTACGCATCACCGCTTCTACTATTTAAAACGGACCGTAAGTTTATAAAGACCTACAAACATTATTATATGTAATCATTAATAGTAAGGATGTATACGAGAGCATAAAGTTCATAGAGATTTGTAAATTATGTCCAGATTAGGATTATACAGTATTCCAAAACTTGACAACAGTAAGTAAGCAATGAATTACAATCACATAAACAACCAATGAATTTGAAAATGTGACTCTGTAACGCTCCAGTACACAGCGTCAACACACAACAATGGAGTTGCTGAGACAACGGCTGAACTTGTGGGGGTCTTCAAGATCTCGCACCTTTAAAACGTTTCGAGATATTTGTAAACGCAATGGAACAACGAACCATTATCATACTTTGGCCGAGATGTGAAGGTTGATAGCCAAGGCTAGCCCTAAGTTCGTTGGGTAAGAAACTCAGAACTGCGGATGGGCAGAGAACCGAACATAATAGCTTGCGGCGTTCCTTGCAAAGAGTGTTCACCACATCAGTTGCACGATAATGTCACGCGGACACGTAATCGAAAATGATTAGTTTGGTGCCGCGATCCAGGTTACTGCTTTTTTTGTGTTCCTCTGAGTGGTTTGATGGGGCCCATTACAATTTCGTCTCTTGTACTAAGCTCTTCATCTCGGAGTAGCACTTACTCCCAACGCCCTCTATTATTGCTGGATGTATTCATATCTTTCCTTGCATTTTTAACATTCAACGTACATTTGCTCTCTAGTATCACAGAAATTATTTCCTGATGTCCTAACACAATTTCCTATCACGCCGTCACTACTTCTTGCCGGCCGCACTTCTTGTCAATGTGTTATTTGCTCACCGATTGTGATGAGATTCCTCATTTCTTATCTGTCCACTTAATTTTCAAGTTTATTTTCTCATACTTTTATATTGAAAACTTGTGAAAGTTTTAATGGAAACCGCATGATGTCTTGATCCATAATATACAGCGACCCTTTGAAAGGTTAGTGATGGCGGCCAGACGGTGTGCTGTATCCATTCTTGTTATTACCAAGGAAGTCAGACAGTTACACTTACGGGAAAAAGCGTTAAATAAACTGGCAAATGCCGCGCGGGATTAGCCGATCGGTCTGAGGCGCTGCAGTCATGGACTGTGCGGCTGGTGCCGGCGGAGGTTCGAGTCCTCCCTCGGGCATGGGTGTGTGTGTTTGTCCTTAGGATAATTTAGGTTAAGTAGTGTGTAAGCTTAGGGACTGATGACCTTAGCAGTTAAGTCCCATACGATTTCACACACATTTGAACATTTTTTTGAAACTGGCAAAGATAAAGAACTGCAAGACTGCTTTTAGTAAAATAAAAGAAACAAGGCACCAATTTCCTTCAAGTTATGTGTGACATGTGTTTACGGCTGCAGTATTTAACTGCATTTGACATGAGAACCCGTAAATACTTACTCCCTTCTCTCTCACACGCACATATATGCCTGGTGTCTCTGCTAAGAGTCGAGAAGCGCATTTTGTCTGACGCTTCGGCAGACATATGCAATTCTGTTTCTGTAATGTGTAGCTGCAGTCGAGCCGAACACATACTGCTCATCACGTCTTTTATGAAACGTCCTGTGTCGATGGAAAGTGTCGGTTTGTCTTCCGTTACAAAAAAGATTATTTTTAAATCGAATTTGATAGAGCACTTTCAAATAAATCTAGTGCGACATTTTTTATTGATATGTATTAACAGGAACAGTAAAATATGAAGAGTAACCAGTACTCCAACAGGACAGCACCGCCTTGGCCCGAGCTGACTGCTACCACTGTGGAATAGTGCTAGTCAGTCAGAGCTGGAGTAATGGTTATTGGTTCTGAGCACTATGCGACTTAACTTATGAGGTCATCAGTCGCCTAGAACTTAGAACTAATTAAACCTAACTAACCTAAGGACATCACACACATCCATGCCCGAGGCAGGATTCGAACCTGCGACCGTAGCGGTCGCTCTGTTCCAGACTGTTGTGCCTAGAACCGCACGGCCACTCCGGCCGGCAGTAATGGTTATTCTTCCAGCTTTACTGTCCCTGTTAATAAATACTGACAAAACGAATATTGCACTAAACTAAGTTCATACCGATCTATCGAATGGACACGTAAAATTTCACATTAAAAATAATTTGTTTGTAACCGGAAACAAATCGATATCGACGCTTTCTTTCGGCTCAGGGCATTGAATGAAACACGTAATGAGTAACATTGGTTTGGGCTGATTCCATCTACTCACCACAACATTTAAACTGCAAATATCTGGTGGAACACGAAGGAAAATGTGCCTGACGACCCTCTCTCTCTCTCTCTCTCTCTATATATATATATATATATATATATATATATATATAAACTTTGAAATTTATCAGTTACGTTTTTCTCAGTGTTCCCTCTATATCCGCATAATACGTTATTTTACATGTTTTCATAAATTCATCCCATCGGACATTTTTCAGACAGAATTAAGAAAAACGTTAGTCAGATTACGGTTTCAACAATAGGCACATAGTTAGGAACAATCATTCTACAGCTTGCAGTTACGCTATTTTTTACATTCTTCACCGTCCACAAACATTACTTTTACGCTGAGTAAGAAAAGTTAATGAGTATATTTTAAAAAATTTTAATAGTTCATAGACCCAGTGATTGTGCCCTCCGTAGCCATGGCGATAATTACATTTTTCTCCATGGAGATTAAAAAAAATGGAGGTGGCATTACATCACAAACGTGATGATGATGTCCGCCATCATAAGTAGCCAAAAACACTAGGTTCACCGCATTCATACCGCCATAGTTCATCGCGGTGACACTTCCCCGTGACGTCAATCTGACTGTGTCGAATTACTAGAGCAAAACCCATTCAGGAACGGAAAAACGTTCGCAATTGCGTTCCTGACGCTGTGTTAGTCGTGTAAGCTCTATAAATCTTACTATTTAAAACAGTTGTTGCGCGCACACGACATATCATAAACAAGAAGCACTCGTACACAGTACTCTGCTAATGTTTTCGGCTACTTAAAATGGCAGCACGCCCCGGTCACTCTTGCTTCAATCTCCATGTTTTTCTCGCTGGTTTCCCTATGATGTCAACAGATAACGCGTCCGTCAACGACCTTGTGTTTCAGTGACTCTGCATCATATACAGGGTGTTACAAACAGGCACGGCCAAACTTTCAGGAAACATTCCTCACACACAAAGAAAGAAAAGATGTTATGTGGACATGTGTCCAAAAACGCTTACTTTCCATGTTAGAGCTCATTCTATTACTTCTCTTCAAATCACATTAATCATGGAATGGAAACACACAGCAACAGAACGTACCAGCGTGACTTCAAACACTTTGTTACAAGAAATGTTCAAAATGTCCTCCGTTAGGGAGGATACATGCATCCACCCTCCGTCGCATGGAATCCCTGATGCGCTGATACAGCCCTGGAGAATGGCGTATTGTATCACAGCCGTCCACAATACGAGCACGAAGAGTCTCTACATTTGGTACCGGGGTTGCGTAGACAAGAGCTTTCGCCGGCCGCGGTGGTCTCGGGGTTCTAGGCGCGCAGTCCGGGACCGTGCGACTGCTACGGTCGCAGGTTCGAATCCTGCCTCGGGCATGGATGTGTGTGATGTCCTTAGGTTAGTTAGGTTTAAGTACACTCCTGGAAATTGAAATAAGAACACCATGAATTCATTGTCCCAGGAAGGGGAAACTTTATTGACACATTCCTGGGGTCAGATACATCACATGATCACACTGACAGAACCACAGGCACATAGACACAGGCAACAGAGCATGCACAATGTCGGCACTAGTACAGTGTATATCCACCTTTCGCAGCAATGCAGGCTGCTATTCTCCCATGGAGACGATCGTAGAGATGCTGGATGTAGTCCTGTGGAACGGCTTGCCATGCCATTTCCACCTGGCGCCTCAGTTGGACCAGCGTTCGTGCTGGACGTGCAGACCGCGTGAGACGACGCTTCATCCAGTCCCAAACATGCTCAATGGGGGACAGATCCGGAGATCTTGCTGGCCAGGGTAGTTGACTTACACCTTCTAGAGCACGTTGGGTGTCACGGGATACATGCGGACGTGCATTGTCCTGTTGGAACAGCAAGTTCCCTTGCCGGTCTAGGAATGGTAGAACGATGGGTTCGATGACGGTTTGGATGTACCGTGCACTATTCAGTGTCCCCTCGACGATCACCAGTGGTGTACGGCCAGTGTAGGAGATCGCTCCCCACACCATGACGCCGGGTGTTGGCCCTGTGTGCCTCGGTCGTATGCAGTCCTGACTGTGGCGCTCACCTGCACGGCGCCAAACACGCATACGACCATCATTGGCACCAAGGCAGAAGCGACTCTCATCGCTGAAGACGACACGTCTCCATTCGTCCCTCCATTCACGCCTGTCGCGACACCACTGGAGGCGGGCTGCACGATGTTGGGGCGTGAGCGGAAGACGGCCTAACGGTGTGCGGGACCGTAGCCCAGCTTCATGGAGACGGTTGCGAATGGTCCTCGCCGATACCCCAGGAGCAACAGTGTCCCTAATTTGCTGGGAAGTGGCGGTGCGGTCCCCTACGGCACTGCGTAGGATCCTATGGTCTTGGCGTGCATCCGTGCGTCGCTGCGGTCTGGTCCCAGGTCGACGGGCACGTGCACCTTCCGCCGACCACTGGCGACAACATCGATGTACTGTGGAGACCTCACGCCCCACGTGTTGAGCAATTCGGCGGTACGTCCACCCGGCCTCCCGCATGCCCACTATACGCCCTCGCTCAAAGTCCGTCAACTGCACATACGGTTCACGTCCACGCTGTCGCGGCATGCTACCAGTGTTAAAGACTGCGATGGAGCTCCGTACGCCACGGCAAACTGGCTGACACTGACGGCGGCGGTGCACAAATGCTGCGCAGCTAGCGCCATTCGACGGCCAACACCGCGGTTCCTGGTGTGTCCGCTGTGCCGTGCGTGTGATCATTGCTTGTACAGCCCTCTCGCAGTGTCCGGAGCAAGTATGGTGGGTCTGACACACCGGTGTCAATGTGTTCTTTTTTCCATTTCCAGGAGTGTAGTTCTAAGTTCTAGGGGACTGATGACCACAGCTGTTAAGTCCCATAGTGCTCAGAGCCATTTGAACCATTTGAACAAGAGCTTTCAAATGCCCCCATGAATGAAAGTCAAGAGGGTTGAGGTCAGGAGAGCGTGGAGGCCATGGAATTGGTCCGCCTCTACCAATCCATCGGTCACCGAATCTGTTGTTGAGAAGCGTACGAACAAAAAAATGGTTCAAATGGCTCTGAGCACTATGGGACTTAACTACTGAGGTCATCAGTCCCCTAGAACTTAGAGCTACTTAAACCTAACTAACCTAAGGACAACACACACATCCATGCCCGAGGCAGGATTCGAACCTGCGACCGTAGCGGTCGCGCGGCTCCAGACTGTAGCGCCTAGAACCGCTCGGCCACTTCGGCCGGCGCGTACGAACACTTCGACTGAAATGTGCAGGAACTCCATCGTGCATGAACCACATGTTGTGTCGTACTTGTAAAGGCACATGTTCTAGCAGCAGAGGTAGAGTATCCCGTATGAAATCATAATAACATGCGCCATTGAGCGAAGGTGGAAGAACATGGGACCCAATCAAGACATCACCAACAATGCCTGCCCAAACGTTCACAGAAAATCTGTGTTGATGACGTGATTGCACAATTGCGTGCGGATTCTCGTCAACCCACACATGTTGATTGTGAAAATTTACAGTTTGATCACGTTGGAATGAAGCCTCATCCGTAAAGAGAACATTTGCACTGAAATGAGGATTGACACATTGTTGGATGAACCATTCGCAGAAGTGTACCCGTGGAGGCCAATCAGCTGCTGATAGTGCCTGCACGCGCTGTACATTGTACGGAAACAACTGGTTCTCCCGTAGCACTCTCCATACAGTGACGTGGTCAACGTTACCTTGTACAGCAGCAACTTCTCTGACGCTGACATTAGGGTTATAGTCAACTGCACGAAGAATTGCCTCGTCCATTGCAGGTGTCCTCGTCGTTCTAGGTCTTCCCCAGTCGCGGGTCATAGGCTGAAATGTTCCGTGCTCCCTAAGACGCCGATCAATTGCTTCGAACGTGTTCCTGTCGGGACACCTTCGTTCTGGAAATCTGTCTCGATACAAACGTACCCTGCTACGGCTATTGCCCCGTGCTAATCCATACATCAAGTGGTCATGTGCCAATTCCGCATTTGTAAACATTGCGCTGACTGCAAAACCACGTTCGTGATGAACACTAACCTGTTGATGCTACGTACTGATGTGCTTGATGCTAGCTAGTACTGTAGAGCAATGAGTAGCATGTCAACACAAGCACCGAAGTCAACATTACCTTCCTTCAATTGGGCCAACTGGCGGTGCATCGAGGAAGTACAGTACATACTGACGAAACTAAAATGAGCTCTAACATGGAAATTAAGCGTTTCCGGACACATGTCCACATAACATCTTTTCTTTATTTGTGTGTGAGGAATGTTTCCTGAAAGTTTGGCCGTACCTTTTTGTAACACCCTGTATAGTTACACAAACAATAAAAAGGAACTGTCATATCGTTGTAATTATTTTCTTGTTCTTATTTTAAAAAGATTCATTCCTTTGCACTACGTTTTTGATCTAAAATGCTTCAGTGAGCCCATTCGTAATTGAATCCCTAAATTCATTATATGTGCAAAAAATGATTCAAATGGCTCTGAGCACTATAGAACTTAATATCTGAAGTCATCAGTCATCAGTCACCCTAGAACTTAGAAGTACTTAAACCTAACTAACCTAAGAACATCACACACATCCATGCCCGAGCCAGGATCCGAACCTGCGACCGTAGCAGTCGCGCGCTTCCGGACTGAAGCGCCTAGAACCGCTAGGCCGACGCGGCCGGCTATATGTGCAAAGAAAAAACTGTAAGATGTCAGGGCAAAGCGTTCCCTAGCAATCTGGCACGTGCAAACAGCTAGAAATTACACTGGTATGGTTGCAACGGGACAACAGTCTGATTTCCGACAACAAAATATGTTTGTCTGCTATATCGCATTCAGCATGTGGTGATAAAAAAATGAACTAACCGATCTTGAGTAATATGAAAAGACTCATTCCCAAGTTAAAGACTCAAAACCCTACACTACCAAATAGGTATACGAAAATGTATTAACGACAGCATACATAAACACTTTATGTAATTATTGTGATTATAACGGGCTTCTTGAGAAGACAGGCAATGATAAACAATTATGTGTACTTTGATTTTGTAATGTATGTTCTAAAAATGATTTTGCATGCTTAGATCGATACACGATAGTATTTTCTTTGCTATATGTTCTTATACGCAATTTTGTTCTTTTCCAGTACGCGTATGGAGTACGAATTATGTACGTGTTGAGTTAGCATGGAGGTTCAACTTAATTGTATTGTGAAGTGAAATAACTAAGGATATATCTATTCGACAATAGCAACTCAACCAGTTCATGTCATTTAAGAAAATGAAGCCGAGCATCCCCTAGATCAGTACATGAAGTTCCATTTCAAAATCTAGCATGGACATGGATTACGAGCCTACAACTTTCAACAACAATGAAGAATAATAAAATTCCACGTTCGCGACCTGTCTCTGCTGCGTGTCACTGTCTCAGGGTGCCAAACTCTGTGAAATAGTGACCAGCTGCCCATATTTAAACTTACTTTAAAATTAATTAATCGACTTTGGGTTGTAAGAGCGTGGTGAAGGTTAAAATGTCCAGAACTGTTTCCAAGAAGACAGGACCTACTTCCACTTTCTGGAGTGATCCAGAAATCACTTTTGATAACTCCCAGTAGTCCATAGATCAGCATACTCCGTAATTAGACACACCAGTCCTCAATGGCAACAAAGTTTCAAGAGCAGAATGTGGGTCGGAAGGAAGGAAGGAAGGAAGGAAGCAAGGAAGGAAGATTGGGTTTAACGTCCCGTCCGCATAGATGTCATTACAGACACGGCAAAAGCTCGGATCGTGTCAAGGATGGGGAAGGAAACTGACGGTGCCCTTTCAAAGTAACCATCCCGGCATTTGCCTGGAGCGATTTGGGGAAATCACGGAAACCTAAATCTCAATGGCCGGACGCAGGTTTGAATTTTCGTCCTCCCAAGTACGAATCCAGTGTGCCAACCACTAATGTCGGTCGCTAACGGAAGACTAATACCGACATTGACCTCACCATTAACGACAGTTTTTGTGTGAAAGGCGACATAAGAAAAACTAAAATATAATGGATATGTAAGTATTTGGGGGTGATGTTTGCAGTACACACTGAGGAAAGGGACAATGGAAAAACTCTACGGACACGTGCTCAGATTTACGCACCCAGAAATACCACAGGGGCTTGAACTGCAGAACACGCACAGTTCTCTACGGCAAAAGATGTAATACCGATGGTGAGTGCCGACAAGCATCGTTTTTCAACTGCCTCCGAATATGACGGAATAGTGAATGCTGACTTTTTTAGAAAACTGACGTATGAAAATATTCCCTAAGTTGCTATGTTAATAATACGCACCAGTAATGAAGGCATGTATTACAAATGATTTGGCTACCAAAGAAAATCGGAGAATAATCATAGCTGGCAAATGTCTTCGACAAGGTATCAGGAAACATTTTCCCACTTCAGTGTCAGCAATGGACACCATTATGAAGAAACGTTGCATTTAGAACAAGTTTACGAGCCTGGCTGACTGCCAGTTTGGACTGGAAGGCTAACACAGCGGCGAGGTGGAATTTCATCAGCTTGACTAGAGCAGGGCACCGAGTACAAAGGGGGGCTGCCGCAGCGAACGGCCGGAAATCCCTGAAATTGTTATGATATTCGAGCTAGTTACAGATGCATGGCCTACTGCCTAGGTGTCACTTTCCAGCTACGAAATATTACTCATCAATATTACGCAGAAACATCCCGAAAGTGAATCCAATGGATCTACATAACAAATGCGGATATGAAATTGTGCATCTTTGCGTCACAAGTTCAATGCTGCATTTACTTCGATTTTTATAAGCTATGAGTGTAAAAATGCTGTAAATTGTACTACTGGTAAACCAAACCCCCATATCCAAAAATAAAATGTGAAACAAGAGCTGAACTGTACAGTGAACATATATTAACATGGTTCATTTGAAGCTTAAGCGGGTACAGAGGACAAATTTGATTAAAAGTACCAAGTTAAATTAACGAGAAATACACGTATTTTACAATAACACCCATCATGGCGTCGGCATTTGATATCCTATAGTCTTAACCTTTTCCTAAAACTATTTATGTATAGATATGTAAGGTATTTCTGGGCAAAATGAAGCATTATGCAGTTTAATTAAGACAGGTCTCAAATTAAGTCACCCGTAATTCAAATTTAGCGTGAGCTAAAAAAAAAAAAAAAAGAAAAAACCAACGAGCAGCTTGTAAACAAGCAGGAAATTGCGCTAAGTTATTAAGTTATTTTACGACACACTTATGTATATACACTACTGGCCATTAAAATTACTACACCAAGAAGAAATGCAGATGATAAACGGGTATTCATTGGACAAATATATTATACTAGAACTGGCATGTGATTACATTTTCACGAAATTTGGGTCTATAGATCCTGAGCAATCAGTACCCTGAACAACCACCTCTCGCCGTAATAACGGCCTTGATTCGCCTGGGCATTGAGTCAAACAGAGCTTGGATGGTGCGTACATGTACAGCTGCCCATGCAGCTTCAACACGATACCACAGTTCATCAAGAGTAGTGACCTTCGTATTGTGACGAGTCACTTGCTCGGTCACCATTGACCAGACGTTTTCAACTGATGAGAGATCTGGAGAATGTGCTGGCCACGGCAGCAGTCGAACATTTTCTGTATCCAGAAAGGCCCGTACAGGACCTGCAGCATGCGGTCGTGTATTATCCTGCTGAAATGTTGGGTTTAGGAGGGATCGAACGAAGGGTAGATCCACGGGTCGTAACACATCTGAAATGTAGCGTCAGCTGTTCAAAGTGCCGTAATTGCGAACAAGAGGTGACCGAGACGTGCAACTAATGGCAGCCCATACCATCACGCCGGGTGATACGCCAGTATGGCGATGACGAATACACGCTTCCAATGCGCGTTCACCGCGATGTCGCCAAACACGGATGCGACCATCATAATGCTGTAAACAGAACCTGAACTCATCCGAAAAAATGACTTTCGCCATTCGTGCACTCAGGTTCGTCGTTGAGTACACCATCGCAGGCGCTCCCGTCTGTGAAGCAGCGTCAATGGTAAACGCAGCCATGGTCTCCGAGCTGACAGTCCGTTCTGCTGCAAACGTCGTCATCTGTTCGTGCCGATGGTTGTTGACTTGAAAACGTCCACGTCTGTTGACTCAGAGATCGAGACGTGGCTGCACGATCCGTTACAGCCATGTGGATAAGATGCCTGTCATCTGGACTGCTAGTGATACGGGGCCGTTGGGATACAGCACGGCGTTCCGTATTTCCCTCCTAGTCCGCCCCGGTAGCTGATTGGTCAGCGTGACAGACCGTCAATCCTAAGGGCCCGGGTTCGATTCCCGGCTAGGTCGGAAATTTTCTCCGCTCAGGGACTGGGTGTTGTGTTGTCCTAACCATCATCATTTCATCCCCATCGACGCGCAGGTCGCCGAAGTGGCGTCAAATCGAAAGACCTGCACCAGGCGAACGGTCTAGCCGACGGGAGGCCCTAGCCATACGACATTTCCATTTCCCTCCTGAACCCACCAATTCCATATTGTGGCCGGCCGGGGTAGCCGAGCGGTTCTAGGCGCTACAGTCTGCAACCGCGCGACCGCTGCGGTCGCAGGTTCGAATCCTGCCTCGGGCATAGATGTGTGTGATGTCTTTAGGTTAGTTAGGTTTAAGTAGTTCTAAGTTCTAGGGGACTGATGACCTTAACTCCCATAGTGCTCAGAGCTATTTGAACCATTCCATATTCTGCTGACAGTCATTGGATCTCGACCAACGCGAGCAGCAATGTCGCGATACGATAAACCGCAATAGCGATAGGCTACAATCCGACCTTTATCAAAGTCGGAAACGTGATGGTATGCATTTCTCCTCCTTACACGAGGCATCACAACAACGTTTCTCCAGGCAACGCCGGACAACTGCTGTTTGTGTATGAGAAATCGGTTGAAATCTTTTCTCGTGTCAGCACATTGTAGGTGTCGCCACCGGTGCCAACCTTGTGTGAATGCTCTTAAAAGCTAATCATTTACATGTCACAGCATCTACTTCCTGTCGGTTAAATTCCGCATCTGTAGCACGTCATCTTCGTGGTGTAGCAATTTTAATGGCCAGTAGTGTAGAAATACTTACTTGTATTTTATTATTTTAAAAGTTGCATGTGATGGCACCATGTCATGTTTTCAGTAATATTTAGTGTAAGGTGCACGTGAGAAAGTTTTCCAAGGTCAGCAAGTGACCAGCATGAAGATGCGCTAATTTAAATATGTTTAGATTTAAGAAAAACAGTGTACTTTCAGCGGCTGTTATTCTAACGGAATTTAATAAGAAGTTGTGAACATGACCAGCGTCGTATGCTTATTCGAGGCTTTAAGTAGGTGGCACTGCACAGTGTCTCGTAGTCCTTCGCGGTAAGTCGTTTTCGCGAGCTCGGGGCTGGTGGGCAATTGGCAGTGAGTTAGGGTAGCGTTAGACAGGCTCTGAACGTAGTGTCTCGGCGGCAATATGGCCGCATATTTTCAACACTGCAAAATTTGACGTACGATAGAACCTTTAAGCAGCGTGTGAGGGCTTGAACATTTTCACGCTGCTGTCGAATCTTGCATATTTTAGCAACTGGATGACTTGAACTTCGCGTGAGTGAAGGTTCTACTTCATGCCAAACTTTAAAGGACAGTAAAGCAGCATCGTGGATGAACTGTAATATTAACACCTAGTCGTGGGCAGGATTTTGTTTCTGCTTTCACGGTAATTGATATAACCGGGGAATCTCCCATATCTTAAGCGCTACTCAGGCAATCTTAACTAAATTTAGCTACAATCTTAATTCCATAACCCAGCTGTGGAAAGCTATACAGCTTTCATGATTTTATGTAACGCCGTCGTGTTTATTTTTAATTTTGAGTGAATATAACTTGCGACTTTACTTCGCCTCTGTGTTGACCACGCTTCTTATTCTTTTTTTCCGTTGAATTTTCAATCCTTTTTAATTATTCATTAATTGCTGCAATATTTGCTTTAATACATGCTTGTTATCGGTGCTTCCATGACCAAACCTACTGTAGACTATCTTCTATAGTCTTTAGAATTACGTCTCTAAGCCAGTTTTTAACTTCGTATCTTAAAATATGATGGAAATTTTATGTTGTAATTATCAATTACTTACAGGAAAACTTTTGAAAGGATTGATCTCAAATTTAGTAACTATATGTGTAAACATTGTGGACACAAAAATAAAATAAATTTTATATCTTGTGATGCAACCAAAAAATCATTATCATCTTCCATTCAAGGATTAGGATGTTGCCTTTTCCGAACTTGCAAACAAAGTCATTTCTATATTTTTCGGGGCCTGCCAATATCTGTTTCTCTTTCCCATTCGGCTTGTAGTTCAAGATCTTCTGGGGAATTCTGTGACCAGGAATTCTCATGACGTGTTGCCTCTAATCTTCTATCATTAGAAAATATTGTATAATATTTTGAAGCGCACTAAGCTTGTTTATCTTATTGTGAATTTCAATGATCCAAATAGCATTGGAGTTGCTAGGGTATGGAATGAATTAGTTGTTTTACAGTAATTACAATCATGATTTTTCAATAAAATTGACAATAGTGATACAGTCGTGTACAATACGGTAGATTCATGATAGTAATCATATCAGGGGAGTTAAATCAAAATACGTGAAAATAAATGAGGAATATAATACGACAAGACATCAGAAACGATATTTATGAATACATTATGAGAAATTCACAGTAGTAATATCTTGATGAGAAACATTTTATCCCGCACGTAACGTTAACTAGGAAATTGCTTCCTTACTTGGGGTTTTCCATACCGCCAAGTGTTGGCCTATTGTCTCGGTAGCTGCATCCTGCTGTAGACTCTCAAAGGCTACCAAACAGTTATCCTCATTCAAATTGTATTACATAAACATGAGATGCGCTCAGTATGCCTCTGTTCAAAGGTATAAGTATTACCCTCAATACAAATTTGGGAATATTTGTGTATCTGGTGGCATCTATTGTGAAGGAAACTTCTGACATCGACAAAAGCTTTATGTCACCCGTTTTTTTTTTGGATACACTTAAAATGTGATGCGAACAACTATCCATTCAGACAGTGACGGTTGCCTGTCCTGCTCCGGATCACAGAGGTAACACCAGGTCTCATCCCCTAATGATGATGGTTTGCAAAAAAGGCGGATCTTGGTTACGGAAGTTCAAAGACTTCCTTTGTGTTGCCTTCAGTTTAGCAGTCTATTTCTGAGGCGCAGTTGAGGTACAGATCTTGCACATGCTCATATCTTTTGAATGATATCGCTAACACAGTTTTCGCTAGAAACCAATTCATACGGAATTATGTTCAGAGACAGTTATTGATTTTGTGCTAGGATCTATTTCACTGATTCTGGTGCTGACCTGGTTGACAGGAGACCCAAACGAAGAGCATAATCAACAGTCTGCTTGATGTCCCGAAATTGTTTGAAGCAATGATCAGATTTTTCGCAAAGTGTAACTAAGCTTTCCAGTTTATGTGCAGCTCAGTAACACTAGGGCACGAGTCTTCATGCTAAATGTGACAGTTGTAAGAAGGCTGTTTAGGTTTTTTTATTGGTAATGCCACGTAGCGCTTTGTATGAAAATCACTGGCTGTGCTGTGTGCAGCCTGTGGCTGGTTTGCATTATTGTTTGCTACTGTAGTGTTGGTCAGTTGGATGTGAACAGCGCGTAGCGTTGGGCGGTTGGAGGTGAGCCTCCAGCAGTGGTGTGTGTGGGGAGAGAGATGGGGGAGTTTTGAGAGCGGATGATCTGGACGTGTGTCCATCAGAGACAGTAAATTTGTAAGACTGGATGTCATGAACTGATATATATATATTATGACTTTTGAACACTATTAAGGTAAATACATTGTTTGTTCTTTATCAAAATCTTTCATTTGCTAACTATGCCTAACAGTTGTTAGTGACTTCAGTAGTTGTTGTTGTTATGGTCTTCAGTCCTGAGACTGGTTTGATGCAGCTCTCCATGCTACTCTATCCTGTGCAAGCTTCTTCATCTCCCAGTACCTACTGCAACCTACATCCTTCTGAATCTGCTTAGTGTATTCATCTCTTGGTCTCCCCCTACGATTTTTACCCTCCACGCTGCCCTCCAATACTAAATCGGTGATCCCTTGATGCCTCAGAACATGTCCTATCAACCGATCCCTTCTTCTAGTCAAGTTGTGCCACAAACTTCTCTTCTCCCCAATCCTATTCAATACTTCATTAGTTATGTGATCTACCCATCTAATCTTCAGCATTCTTCTGTAGCACCACATTTCGAAAGCTTCTATTCTCTTCTTATCCAAACTATTTACCGTCCATGTTTCACTTCCATACATGGCTACACTCCATACAAATACTTTCAGAAATGACTTCCTGACACTTAAATCTATACTCGATGTTAACAAATTTCTCTTCTTCAGAAACGCTTTCCTTGCCATTGCCAGTCTACATTTTATATCTTCTCTACTTCGACCATCATCAGTTATTTTGCTCCCCAAATAGAAAAACTCCTTTACTACTTTAAGTGTCTCATTTCCTAATCTAATACCCTCAACATCTCCCGACTTAATTCGACTACATTCCATTATCCTCGTTTTGTTTTTGTTGATGTTCATCTTATATCCTCCCTTCAAGACACCATCCATTCCGTTCAATTGCTCTTCCAATTCCTTTGCTGTCTCTGACAGAATTACAATGTCATCGGCGAACCTCAACGTTTTTATTTCTTCTCCATGGATTTTAATACCTACTCCGAATTTTTCTTTTGTTTCCTTTACTGCTTGCTCAATATACAGATTGAATAACATCGGGGAGAGACTACAACCCTGTCTTACTCCCTTCTTAACCACTGCTTCCCTTTCATGTACCTCGACTCTTATAACTGCCATCTGGTTTCTGTACAAATTGTAAATAGCCTTTCGCTCCCTGTATTTTACCCCTGCCACCTTTAGAATTTGAAAGAGAGTATTCCAGTCAACATTGTCAAAAGCTTTCTCTAAGTCTACAAATGCTAGAAACGTAGGTTTGCCTTTCCTTAATCTTTCTTCTAAGATAAGTCGTAAGGTGAGAATTGCCTCACGTGTTCCAGTATTTCTACGGAATCCAAACTGATCTTCCCCGAGGTCGGCTTCTACGAGATTTTCCATTCGTCTGTAAGGAATTCGCGTTAGTATTTTGCAGCTGTGGCTTATTAAACTGATTGTTCGGTAATTTCCACATCTGTCAACACCTGCTTTCTTTGGGATTGGAATTATTATATTCTTCTTGAAGTCTGAGGGTATTTCGCCTGTTTCATACATCTTGCTAACCAGATGGTAGAGTTTTGACAGGACTGGCTCTCCCAAGGCCGTCAATAGTTCCAATGGAATGTTGTCTACTCCGGGGGCCTTGTTTCGACTCAGGTCTTTCAGTGCTCTGTCAAACTCTTCACGCAGTATCGTATCTCCCATTTCATCTTCATCTACATCCTCTTCCATTTCTATAATATTGTCCTCAAGTGCATCGCCCTTGTATAGACCCTCTATATACTCCTTCCACCTTTCTGCCTTCCCTTCTTTGCTTAGAACTGGGTTTCCATCTGAACTCTTGATGTTCATACAAGTGGTTCTCTTATCTCCAAAGGTCTCTTTAATTTTCCTGTAGGCAGTATCTATCTTACCCCTAGTGAGATAAGCCTCTACATCCTTACATTTGTCCTCTAGCCATCCCTGCTTAGCGATTTTGCACTTCCTATCGATCTCATTTTTGAGACGTTTGTATTCCCTTCAGTAGTTATAATCTTTTATTTAGCTGCCAGTATTGGCGCTCGCTGTATTGCAGTAGTTTGAGTAACGGAGATTTTTGTGAGGTAAGCGATTTGTGAAAGGTATAGGTTAATGTTAGTCAGGGCCATTCTTTTGTAGGGATTATTGAAGGTCAGATTGCGTTGAGCCAAAAATATTGTGTGTCAGTTTAGTCTTGATCAGAATAAGTAAAGAGCGAAATGTCTGAGTACGTTCAGTTCTGCTCAGCTGTTTGAAAATCAAATAACGTAAGGGGTTTATCAGCACAGTAATTCATAAATTTTTCTAAGGGGGCGTTTCACAGTATTTACCTCTTTCTTGCTCAGGTCGTCATTAAAATATCAGACCATTCATCAAACATTACAGACGCACCTCGTAAAACTCCTCTGAAGAAAGGTAATGAAAAATGGGCCTACAGTAAGCGAGTAGCCTTCCTTCTGACAAACGGCAGAGCGGGTGGAGCCTTCCGTGCCTCGGAGCTGCGTCCCACGGGGCCGTCGTGTCGCAGGTTGCGTGAGAACGAGGCGTACTGCGCTGTCCTGTGCGTGAGACCGACCCATACGCGGCGTTATCTGGCCGCCTCCGGCAGGGAGACCGATTGCGTGCGCGGCTGCTGGCCGGCCCTTCTAGCCAAATGACCCATTAGCGGCTCACAGTCGCCAGGTCGCGCCACTGGCCTGTAATTATACAACCTGTGTCTGCGCTCACTGCAGAGCAACAGTGGAGAAAAGTCAATTACTAGCAATTAGCTAAAATCCAAACCAAATGCTCATTCCGTGGGAACTTTGAGAATAATCCACCACTGGACCTTAAAACTGCAGCGCCAGGAATAGCAAATAAAAATTTTTATGTTTTGGGCACATACAGTAGAGTGGGAAGAAGACATGATTATATTTGTTGGTGATTTGTGGGTACACTGGGCGCGAAATTTAGAACACACTGCTGCCACCTTTGGCAGCAACTTTAGCTTCTGCTCATCTGGGTATGAAGTCGAAGTGAGCTCGGATAACACATAGTATTACGTCATTCCTTCCTGCTTCAACTCCGCGCTGGGGCTGATCAGTCGCAGCGGCTGGTGAGTGGCAGCGTGCCACTTTCTCGGCAAACCTAACTGCTGCATCGAGGCCTTGTGCCTACTCAGGCAGCAACTAACAACACAGACAGATTGTGTGGGTACAGACCTCACAGGGGACACACTTCAGACGACAGACAAGGAATGGACTGGTACTCCAAGCACCGCCAGAGGTCACCGGATCCATGGACGTTTTCTCCTCCATGGGCCACGTGCCCAAAAGTAGTTCTTACAGTATCCTGGCGCAGTATTTAGGCCGGCGCCCTGGATTCATTTCAGCTGCTTACTCCGAGTGAGTCTTCTGCGCCAGGCGACGACTTCGAAACATTCCCACAATCAGGATCTCACTATGCGGCCGCCGCTTCGACGACGCCACAGCCCACGACGACCATCGCTTCAAGGAACTGCTGCAGATTCACACCACTTGTGGTCTCTACACTAAAGAGACGTTCGCCTCCAAAGCTATCACCATCAACTGGACTTAATAATATTTGTCTCTGTACTTAATGGTCAGTACACCAGACTTAAACTTCTGCGCGTCGCTTCTGACTTCGACTGTTATACACTTAGTTTGTGGAAATTGGATTCTGGAATTTAAAACTTACTGCGTTTTCTTTTCAGGTCTTCAGGCTTCAGATATTAATCTTTTCCTTCCAATATTCAAGGAGTGACTTGTTTTAAATTGTTAGATTGCAAACTAACTGCGTGTGGAGAAGGATGTTTATGTGTGTTACAGTATACTTCATATTTATTTGATACCTCGGTATTTTTCCTGCTCTGCATTTGACGGACACATCACATAACCAGATGTGTTGAGGAAGCGAGAGATATGGGGAAAGTGCTGACGACAATAGTGAAAAACACTTTTTACTGAGGTTCGTCAGGACTGCAAGGGCATCATAATGTCTTACGTTATCTTGTTCAAAGATAATGTCACAGAGACCTCGATGACACCATGTCGCAAATGTAACATCTGCTGCTGAAATTGCCTTCAGAAATGTACACAAGCAGTCTCGACCACAAAAAACATTTATTTTCATGGTAGCCAGTTTCGGTCAGTTTTTGACCGTCCTCACACTTTCATACCGTAATAGTAGGAACGGTGGCGGTGAGTGGAGCCGGATGTTGTATCCCCACTCGAGCAGTTGACGTTCGAGGAATTATAAAATCCTGTTCCATTCACTTCCACCGCCTACCATGATAGCATGAGGCCTGAGGATGGTCAAAAACTGACAGGGTTACCATCGAAATAAATGTTTTTGCGGTCGAGACTATTTGTGTCCATTTTTAAAGTACTTTTAGCCAGACCGCAGTTTCTCCAGTAGAAATGTTCTCAAAAATCACTGAAATTATCTTCTGTGCTAACCACAGATGATCATGGCACCTCATACCATTCACCTAAGTTCTGGAGCCATATGACTTCGAGGAATTCAGTCTGGTAAGATTCAGTCTCCTCTGAGCCTCCGCACAAAAATAGGTGGATCTTGATGTTATACACAGAACCAGGACTTCTCTGCAAAGACGACATGAAGCAACTCGTCTGTCCAATGTTGCCTTTGGGCGTACCACTGTCGTAGCACCTCTCTCTCTGCTGTTCACCCCGAGGAAGGTCTCAACAGTGATCGCCACGCTGACAATTCGTGAAGCTACAAACGTCGCTGTGCTGCTAAAAAATCCACTCTGTGACTGAAGCACGGCTGGATGATAATTATGGTTATCCTCTCGGGCACCAGTCGAGTGGAGCCACTGAGATCCTCTATGGTGTTGAGAATAGATCCACTGAAGCCATCGATTCCATATTCACACTCCTGGAAATTGAAATAAGAACACCGTGAATTCATTGTCCCAGGAAGGGGAAACTTTATTGACACATTCCTGGGGTCAGATACATCACATGATCACACTGACAGAACCACAGGCACATAGACACAGGCAACAGAGCATGCACAATGTCGGCACTAGTACAGTGTATATCCACCTTTCGCAGCAATGCAGGCTGCTATTCTCCCATGGAGACGATCGTAGAGATGCTGGATGTAGTCCTGTGGAACGGCTTGCCATGCCATTTCCACCTGGCGCCTCAGTTGGACCAGCGTTCGTGCTGGACGTGCAGACCGCGTGAGACGACGCTTCATCCAGTCCCAAACATGCTCAATGGGGGACAGATCCGGAGATCTTGCTGGCCAGGGTAGTTGACTTACACCTTCTAGAGCACGTTGGGTGGCACGGGATACATGCGGACGTGCATTGTCCTGTTGGAACAGCAAGTTCCCTTGCTGGTCTAGGAATGGTAGAACGATGGGTTCGATGACGGTTTGGATGTACCGTGCACTATTCAGTGTCCCCTCGACGATCGCCAGTGGTGTACGGCCAGTGTAGGAGATCGCTCCCTACACCATGATGCCGGGTGTTGGCCCTGTGTGCCTCGGTCGTATGCAGTCCTGATTGTGGCGCTCACCTGCACGGCGCCAAACACGCATACGACCATCATTGGCACCAAGGCAGAAGCGACTCTCATCGCTGAAGACGACACGTCTCCATTCGTCCCTCCATTCACGCCTGTCGCGACACCACTGGAGGCGGGCTGCACGATGTTGGGGCGTGAGCGGAAGACGGCCTAACGGTGTGCGGGACCGTAGCCCAGCTTCATGGAGACGGTTGCGAATGGTCCTCGCCGATACCCCAGGAGCAACAGTGTCCCTAATTTGCTGGGAAGTGGCGGTGCGGTCCCCTACGGCACTGCGTAGGATCCTACGGTCTTGGCGTGCATCCGTGCGTCGCTGCGGTCCCAGGTCGACGGGCACGTGCACCTTCCGCCGACCACTGGCGACAACATCGATGTACTGTGGAGACCTCACGCCCCACGTGTTGAGCAATTCGGCGGTACGTCCACCCGGCCTCCCGCATGCCCACTATACGCCCTCGCTCAAAGTCCGTCAACTGCACATACGGTTCACGTCCACGCTGTCGCGGCATGCTACCAGTGTTAAAGACTGCGATGGAGCTCCGTATGCCACGGCAAACTGGCTGACACTGACGGCGGAGGTGCACAAATGCTGCGCAGCTAGCGCCATTCGACGGCCAACACCGCGGTTCCTGGTGTGTCCGCTGTGCCGTGCGTTTGATCATTGCTTGTACAGCCCTCTCGCAGTGTCCGGAGCAAGTATGGTGGGTCTGACACACCGGTGTCAATGTGTTCTTTTTTCCATTTCCAGGAGTGTATATGTGCACATCGCTATCCTATGACTTTTGTCACTTCACATATACATCACCTGGAACGATAGCGGGGTCTCAAGAAGTCTCCGCCACGGGCCGAGTCGCCGTGGAGATGAACCTATAGACTGGACTTCTTAACAGCAAGCTATTTTGGGACGGTATCTATCTGATCCAGTTTCTGTGCATAACGAAGCAGCCCCTGAGCTTTGTAGGGCCCATGTTGGTTCGATTGCTCATTAGTAGTGAAGATGATTATTTATGCATAAATCAGCGGACTGGAATTTGTGTTAAACTTCTTAGTTCACCGTGAGGCAGTGATCATACAAATCTATGTAACTGCATTTGAATCGATGTTTTCCATAAGGCACAAGTTTTGCCGAAAGAATGTTTTATTCTCTGTTGGCCAGCGTAGATTTCTGTAAGTGGTTGATTACGCCGTTGCACAGCGTGTTTAAGGATAATTGTAGTTGTTCCATATTTTGTCACCCTTCCCTTTGGTGGTTAAATTTAATAAGGTACGAAACCAATTTGTGGTTTTGGCTATTTATGCTATAGTTTCTAATGACTCCTGACTGTTTTGGCGTGAATCTCAGTAACTGTTTGAAGAGGGTGAAGAGACTGATAATGTTTTATTTAAATTCATTGTTTTTTAGATAATTCTTCAAGCTGCGAGTGAGTATTTTATTTGCATGAAAATAAATTCAGTTAAGGGACAATTTGTTGTTCTTGAAGTATTGTTATGGGAGACTTAATTGGTGAAGTTGTGTTGATATTTTACTCGTGTTTTTCACACTTGTAATCTTTTAAATGATCCCAAGACCTTTGTCACCTCCACGTACATCGCCTAGAGTGATTAGGAGGGGGGGGGGGGGGGTCTCAAGAAGTTTCCGCCATGGCCGAGTCGCCGCCGAGCTGGACCCATCAACTGGATTTGTTAACAGCACTGGGGACACACACCTTCTGGGTGGTCTTTGATTCGTTTTTTTAGCTAAATGGTTTATGAAATTTGCACACTCTTCTTCAAAAATGGTTCAAATGGCTCTGAGTACTATGGAACTTAACATCTGAGGTCATCAGTCCCCTAGAACTTAGAACTACTTAAACCTAACTAACCTAAGGACATCACACACATCCACGCCCGAGGCAGGATTCGAACCTGCGACCGTAGCGGTCGCGCGGTTCCAGACTGAAGCGCCTAGAACCACTCGACCACACCGGCCGGCCACACACTTCTCATCCCACCATCACCACCCTCACCACTCCATATCATAGCCCACATTACAGTTATTATATTCTTATTACAATGGATTTAATGAATAAATAATAACTTTCTTTGAAGTTGCCCTGTAGGATGTTAAGTTTATCTGCTCTAGAGGTGAACAGTGCAAGTCATCAGCGAAACGAAGAGGGTTCAGTTACTACAGACCCCTTCATCATTATCTTAGTTTGAGGATATAAAAACTTGCATTAGGTCTGCTGAGAATCTCATTGTCCTACTCCCCTTAACAATACGTTGAGAATGAAAGTTGTAGCAATGTTGTAGGTTCTATCCTTCAGCACAGAAATTTATGTTGACTCAATGAACTCAGTAAGTAAAATGAGGGCATGATATACTTTCATGAAGTACGAGGGCGTTCTGAAAGTTAAGCCATGGTGCTGACCATATAAAGTGACAGAGAATGTAGTAAAATTTAATAACAACATTTATTTTTTAAAAGAGAAACAGACATAAATTATAGTTATTGGTTGAATACCGTAAACAACTAACTGTTGGGTTAATAGAACAATGAACAAGTATACTGGGTGGCTGAAGTGAGTCAAGTTCTCTGGCCCTAAAAATGTGGATAACGTTATCTGAATTGATCTGAGCAGAATTTGATTGATAATCTGCAGAAGTTTATATAGGTGCAGCTGAGAGCAAGTGGCGCTTGAGATCTGTACGCCCTGACAAGGCCAGAGCAGCAGTATGTTACCCTGTTTACTTCGTGCAGCGATGTAAGTTGCAGCTGGCGAGATACGTGCGGCGGAGGCGAGCGGTAGGCGGCACCTGTGAATCGATCGCGGCCACGAAAGAAATGCAAAATCTCACGGTGTAGCGATCAGGCAGATGGATGGCAATTTGCTCTCTACCAGAGCCCTGAAATCACAGTAGATTTCAGTGTGTGACACACCCATTCACTGGTCGTACCAAGGATCAATTTGGCTCACTTATACCCCAGAGTGCACAAGGACACCAAATGTCAAGAGTGGTAAACCAAAAACGAACAAGTGTGCCCTCGGCAAACGAGTAATCCGTGACGTTTTAAGTCACACTGTTAGTATGGTAAGAACTTCACCATGGGCTCTCTAGTCTAACTACTTGCTAGTGAAGTCAGTCTCAGGACAGTTGCCAAGCACTAACCACACATGCCTGAGCTTCGACGAGAAAATCCCTTCCAGAGTGAAGTCCAGAACCTGAGTGCCTCACACCTCTCCAGGTAAAAAATTCCATTTTCCCCCAAAGTGCTCGAACGACACTGCCCTCACCCTGTCTTGAGCCAATCATAGGGCTTTAGAGGCGCTAAATCTCCCTTCCTACACGACAGCACAAACTTATATCGAATCAGCGCGAGAGTTAAGAAATCTGCATCTCTGAAAAAAAAAGAAACCGCCAATTACTGGCTTTTTTAAGTTTTCGTGAAAGGAGAAGATGTTTTTCTCCGAAATCATGTCACTTCCCATGGCAACAAGCAAACAGATACAATCTTAAAGATCTTTATCTAAAGTGCCGTGGAGGATGAGGTGTAACAAAGATTCTATCTCTAAATGTTTCTCAGACCCCGGAGTTTCTTACACAAACGAGGCAGCCGATGAAAGTTGGTCACAGGCCTAGTTGCAGTATCGGCGAACACGAAAACTTGTGAATTTTTATTATGTGTGGCTCTGCACACAATGCCCAATTTATGACTCCACTGTGTAGACACTTCCCTTCAGTCCATCGCCCCCAGCTCAGCCTTTGGCTGGCGCCAGTACAGGTATAGTGGCATTGTCGTGCTGGAGACCTGTCTCAAACAGGGGCTTCTCTGTCTGCCCTGTACAGTTGTGGGCCTGTCCGACATGATTTACTGAGGGATGGGCCCGCTGCCAATTGCTTTCAACTTCCAACATGCCACTTCTATGAACTAAGAACCATGAAGGATCTGGCGCCCTACCAGGCTCCATCAACATCTGCTCGGGGCATTCACTTTCTCAAGTCTTGCTCAAGGTGTGTTAGGTTGTAACAAAATCTTAAATAATTTTCTGTACACGAAAGAAAGGTGAGAGAGTAACATGTCCTTTCTCAATGTATATTACTTTTTCGGATTCATGCCGGTGTGACACAGCAATCAGTGGTAACAATATGAAATAACTGACAGACTTGGTTGCAAAATAGCATTTTTTTCTTTTTTATCCTCCAGTGACAGGTTTTGCCTTATACAAGGTATCTTCAGACTGGGTCAAGCTTACTGACAAAATATGGTGTTAAGCACATAGGATGCTGTGCATACAAATGTCTCAGCAGGAAACCACCATGGACAGAATTTGAAAAAGCAATGTACAGTGTCCTGTAAGATAAGAGTAAAATCTATCAGAATATGGGCGATGAATGTTCAGAAGCCATTTAACGGTCTAATGCACTGAAAGCCAAAGACAGTCTCAAACGAAAATTAAAAATATATAAACAATAACTTAATGATATGGAAAATGTTAAACATATGAGAAGCCGTGACTAAGACACATCAAAGTCCCAGGAGGTAGTTGCCCTTGTCAATTTTTTTAGAAAATGGCCTCATGTGGTGTCCTATAAAACATATCACCTTGACAATAGAGGAGAAGTATTCTAAAGCAAATAACAGGCTTTGTCTCATAAGAAGTACGCAAACTGTATAAATAGATAGATTATCTAGCCAGATATGCGGTGCCATCAATATCCTCTAAAATGGGATCTAGTATAAAAGATGCATCACACAGTAAATGCGTAGGAGACTGTTGCTCATGCTGCTGCCTGCGCACCCAGTATTCGGCCAAAAACATATAAACAAGTATACGGCTAATATACGCCAGCCGCAGCAGATGGCGCATATAGGGGATGGATTGCAATAGCTATTGCGTTTCCGCATATAATCACAACGAGGAACATGGCAAATAGTGAAGGCATACAAAAGATATTGCTTAAAATTGAGTGAAAAAGTTTATACTTAGGGGTCATAATGAACAAGAGAAAGTAAATTTAAAAAAAAGTCACAAAGTTTGGAAGTATATATTGCTTTTGCACAAAACAAATAAAACCTACACAAGGGAGAAAAGAGAATTTATTTCTTAGCGGGCCAGGCAGTATTACGTGAGCCGTGGCGCCATTGAATTTGTAGGCTGTTCTATCTGGCGTCACTGTCTCAGGTGTAGTATCGACTATCCCTCTTGCAGCCACATCGCCAGTATCTATAGGAAGAACTGGTATCTGTGGGCTGTGTCCTTAGAAGGTTTTTGCTTGCCGATCTATACACGGGGTTCGATGGCGCAGGTTTAAGAACAAAGTTTTGGGATTGGCAGTAGCGTTTCGACAAGAGGTGGTCACGAGGTCCGAGCGGCCGAAGCCACGAGCTGCGCAAGGAGGGTCCGCACAGAGTGAGAATACCGGAGCACTTCACCGGGGTCAGCGTCGACTACAAGCAGCAGGCCGACATTCCGTCGATTGGTTGGCAACATTCCTGTCGGACGACCGCTCGTGGCCTGGCTGACCTCTTCTACCTGGCTTTCGTCGGCAGCACTCAGTAACCGCTGTGACGCACCATGGGTCCATGGAACTGCTTGCTGACGAAGGGAGTAACATTCTGTAATCCTCGTGGTGATTTGTTTAATTGTCTACCTGCACTCCTTGTTACTTTCTGGTTTGTACCCGACCCTCACAGTATTACTCTATCGGCTCTATGGTCGTAATTATAGGCAGCAGTAATGTAATAAGACACTAGTTGTCGTTTGAAAATTTGTCCCGCTATTATATTGCCTTTCCCTTCTCGCTTGTAACCGATTATTAACGTTTTAATTAATCAGCTCTTGGTCGTAAAAAATGCCGGAAAAACTGTACTATTGCACAGGTTGCCATTAAACAAAGAGGGACCTTGTGGTTAGATTTAGCTGCTAACCGGTTCAATTCTTTGATTGTAATTCCACCTCTCAGACATTAGTTGTAATCTGAACAACATGTTGCACCAAGCTGTTCGTTTCCGTGTTTGAAAGACCGGGGCATTATTGGTGTGTTTTAGCTGGATCTTGTGGTTCCGTCGAGTGAGTTCTCTTGTAATAAGTGTTCACAAGTGATGTTTTAAGACGTTCCTTCAGAGCAGTCTTAATAACTGACAAACAGTTTAATTTTGAAAATATTAACAGCCAGCTGTCTCCAGCGCTTTAGGCAAAATAAAATTTTCGGAAGGGACGGGTTGGGATCCAGTCGCGCCTTGGTTGCCGAATGAAATTAAGAGGTTCGTTGCTTTGAAGTATGCCTTATCATTGTCATATTGTTTGCTGATCTGTTTAACATTTAAGCACAGGTGCGCACCTTAACCCCGAACCTTTCGACATACAGCTTTCAAATTAAAAGTTACGTCACCTGTTTTAAGGAACTGAATCATTCTTGCCATAAATAGTGCTTAGATAGTTTTCATATGTTGCAGAAGGGCATTTAATAAGACAGACTGTATCCAGCGCGGTAGTAAACGCCACTGTTTCGCCGATAACGGGCGGGCTGCAGATTTCATCGTTCATACTCCGATATATTTTACCCTTATCTTACAGGACACCTTGAATGTTTTTTCAGTTTATGACCACGGCAGTTTTCTGCAGAGACAATATAAGCGAGGCATCTTAAGTGCTTAACACCATATTTTGCCAGTAAGTTGTTTTATTTTTCTCTTACTTGTCCAGTTTTTCTAAATCGGGGTCATGTAGTTTGTTTGAAAAGCTAGATTTTTTCTCGTAGGCCAATCTGAAAATGCCTTCAAGGAGAAACGCATCATTGGAGGATAAATAAAATTAAAAAATCCAGTTTTTTCATTTTTTTCATCACGCATATTACTCGGTCTATTTTCCCACCTCGCTGACGTAAGTTGCAACCCTCTGATGCTAGAGGGGATCCGAATTTTTGTGTGTAACATGGTGGTATGTAACGTAATAATGTTGGAGAAGCAGTGTGCTGTAATCGAGTTTTGAATTCGAAGAATTCATCCACGTGTAGAGCACCCTCTCCTTCAACAAGTCAATTCCAGGCAACACACGAGCGCTGCGAAATCTGCAACAATCCGACCCCTTGGGTTCCTGTAAACAAACAGTATAAGTAATGATTTGCGTGAGTGTGATGTTTTGTATAATGGAGGAGGAACAATACCTTCTAACCGCAAGAAGACGCAAGAGAGCGAGAAAATCACACATGCAAACATCACCTAACATTTTCATGTAAACTAATACACAAATGCGTTTAAAAATGGGAATAAATTCCCGAAACTCGTTGTGCTAAGCATCAAAACATAAGTAACGTGAATTTTTCATTATTTAAATCATGAATAACACGGTTCAGACTTTCCTGAACCATCTAATATGATGAGTGAAACTAAGAAATTAAGAGTTCAATTACCGGTTACTGTTTAACCTCTATAGTACTGCTGTACCTACGGAAATAACCAGTTACGCCATCAGTTATTTCCACGAACCATTGACCTTGCCGTTGGTGGGGAGGCTTGCGTGCCTCAGCGATACAGATAGCCGTACCGCAGGTGCAACCACAACGGAAGGGTATCTGTTGAGAGGCCAGACAAACGTGTGGTTCCTGAAGAGGGGCAGCAGCCTTTTCAGTAGTTGCAGGGGCAACAGTCTGGATTATTGACTGATTTGGCCTTGTAACACTAACCAAAACGGCCTTGCTCTGCTGGTACTGCGAACGGCTGAAAGCAAGCCGTAATTTTTCCTGAGGGCATACAGCCTTACTGTATGATTAAATGATGATGGCGTCCTCTTGGGTAAAATATTCCGGAGGTAAAATAGTCCCCCATTCGGATCTCCGGGCGGGGACTACTCAAGAGGACGTCGTTATCAGGAGAAAGAAAACTGGCGTTCTACGGATCGGAGTGAAGTTAGGTGGCAGGAGGAACAATACTTCTGGTCAGGTGAATACAGAGTTATAAACACAAAATCAAATAGGGGTAATGCAGGCGTAGGTTTAATAATGAATAAAAAAATAGGAATGCGGGTAAGCTACTACAAACAGCATAGTGAACGCATTATTGTGGCCAAGATAGATACGAAGCCCACGCCTACCACAGTAGTACAAGTTTATATGTCAACTAGCTCCACAGATGACGGAGAGATTGCGCATTAGGGAACGACTGACAAAAATGGGGGAAAGAAATTCAGTAGAAGAAGAATGGGTAGCTTTGAGAGATGAAATAGTGAAGACAGCAGAGGATCAAGTAGGTAAAAAGACGAGGGCTAATAGAAATCCTTAGCTAACAGAAGACATACTGAATTTAATTGATGAAAGGAGAAAATACACAAATGCAGTAAATGAGGCAGGCAAAAAGGAATACAAACGTCTCAAAAATGAGATCGACAGGAAGTGCAAAATGGCTAAGCAGGGATGGCTAGAGGACAAATGTAAGGATGTAGAGGCGTATACCACTAGGGTTAAGATAGATACTGCCTACAGGAAAATTTAAGAGACCTTTGGAGAAAAGAGAACCACTTGCATGAATATCAAGAGCTCAGATACAAACCCAGTTTTAAGCAAACAAGGGAAAGCAGAAAGGTGGAGGGAGTGTGTAGAGGGTCTATACAGGGGCGATGTTCTTGAGGACAGTATTATGGAAATGGAAGAGGATCTAGATGAAGGTGAAATGGAAGATATGATACTGCGTGAAGAGTTTGACAGAGCACTGAAAAACCTAAGTCGAAACAAGGACCCGGGAGTAGACAACATTCCATTAGAACTACTGATAGCCTTGTGAGAGCCAGCCCTGACAAAACTCTGCCATCTGGTGAGTAAGATGTATGAGATAGGCGAAACACCCTCAGACTTCAAGAAGAATATAATAATTCCAATAATTCCAAGCAGGTGTTGACTGATGTGAAAATCAGTTCAATAAGCCACGGCTGCAAAGTACTAACACGAATTCTTTATAGATGAATGGAAAATCTCGTAGAAGCCGACCTCGGGGAAGATCAGTTTGGATTCCGTAGAAATGTTGGAACACCTGAGGAAATACTGACCCTACGACTTATCTTAGAAAATAGATTAAGGAAAGGCAAACCTACGTTTCTAGCATTTGCAGACTTAGAGACAGCTTTTGACAATGTTGACTGGAATACTTTCTTTCAAATTCTGAAGATGGCAGGGGTAAAATACAGGGAGCAAAAAGCTATTTATAATTTGTAAAGAAACAAGATGGCAGTTATAAGAGTCGAGGGGCATGAAAGGGAAGCAGTGGTTGGGAAGGGAGGGAGGCAGGGTTGTAGCCTATTCCCGATGTTATTCAATCTGTATATTGAGCAAGCAGTAAAGGAAACAAAAGAAAAATTCGGAGTAGGAATTAAAGTCCATGGAGAAGAAATAAAACTTTGAGGTTCGCCGATGACATTGTAATTCTATCAGAGAGAGCAAAGGACCTGGAAGGGCAGCTGAATGGAATGGACATGGTCTTGAAAGGAGGGTATAAGATGAACATCAACAAAAGCAAAACGAGAATAATGGAATGTAGTCGAATTAAATCGGGTGATGCTGAGGGGAAATAGATTAGGAAATGATACGCTGAAAGTAGTAAATGAGTTCTTCTATTTAGGGAGCAAAATAACTGAGGATGGTCGAAGTAGAGAAGATATAAAATGTAGACTGGCAATAGCAAGGAAATCATTTCTGAAGAAGAGAAATTTGGTAACATCGAGTATAGATCTAAGTGTCAGGAAGTCGTTTCTGAAAGTATTTGTATGGAGTGTAACCATGTATGAAAGTGAAACATGGACGATAAATTGTTTATACAAGAAGAGAATAGAAGCTTTCGAAATGTGGTGCTACAGAAGAATACTAAAGATTAGATGGGTAGATCATATAACTAATGAGGAGGTATTGAATAGAATTGGGGAGAAGAGGAGTTTGTGGCACAACTTGACTGGAAGAAGGGATCCGTTGGTAGGACATATTCTGAGGCATCAAGGGATCACCAATTTAGTGTTGGGCGGCAGCCTGGATTGTAAAAATCGTAGAGGGAGACCAAGAGATGAATACACTAAGCAGATTCAGAAGGATGTAGGTTGCAGTAGGTACTGGGAGATGAAGAAGTTTGCACAGGATAGAGTAGCATGGAGAGCTGCATCAAACCAGTCTCTGGACTGAAGACCACAACAACATTTCCATGGAAGCATGAATATGGAACGTCAATGTGATTAACAGGGCGACACCGAATTAGAAGTAAATTCACTGGCAAACAGAGCATGAGTTATATTAGTAGTTACTCGCCAGTTATCTCCATGGTAGTACGAACATCACATGGTCGATATATTCATCATTCGTGGTACGGCAGAGTAAGACGGAAGGGAAATGGTGAAGTATGACGTATGTGCGTTGTCAATTACTGAAATAACTGCATGATACTGATAGCTGGTTATTTCGCTTAGTGTGAATATTCAATAACCGGTTATTTGTTCCAGTTAAGTATACGCAAGAACATTGTAGCCAAGTTGAGGAAGACCTGCAGAGGGTCGTGGATTTGTGGAAGGCCTGGCAGTTGACCCTGAGTGAAAATAAATGTAACATACTGCGCATAAACGGACGATGAGCTCCACTGATGTTGGATTACACTATTAGCGACAAATCGCCGGACACAGAAACTCAGTAAAATACTGGGGAGTAATCATCCTTGCGACCCAAAGTGTAATGAGGTAAAAGAAATTGTAGCAAAAGCAGATGTCAAGTTGAGATTCAGTGGAAGAACATTAAGCAAATGTAATTCACACACGAAAGAAGTCGCTTACAAAACAATGATTTGATCGATTTTTAGTACTGCTCATCAGCGTAGCGTCCTTATCAAATTATACTAACGGAAGAAACAGAGAAGGTCCAACGAAGAGCAACGCGTTTCGTCACGGTGTAGTTTGGTTGGCTTATGGGGTTGAAGGGACCAGACTTCAAAGGTCATCGGTCCCACGGTGTAGTTTACTCGGCTTAACAGCATTTCGAGGATATTCAACAAACTTCAATTGTAGATGCAGCAATAGAGGTGTTGTGCATGATGAGTTTTACTGTTGAAATTTTGAGAGGGTTCGTTCCAGGAAGAGTTTGGAAATACATTACTTTTCCCCAAATTTAATTAATTAATTGTTAAATAAAGTGATATTTTTCCATACCCTTCCTGGAATGGTGACTACCCAAATACGTCTAGTGAAATGACCACGACGAGAAAATAAGTGAAATTAGAGCTCACATGAAGGTTTACTTAGAATCACTCTTCCCACGCGCCATTCGCGAGTGGGGGAGGGAATGGGGTGAGTCATTGGTGGTTCCAAAAGTACCCTCCGCCACACACTGAATGGTGGCTTGCGGACTTTAGATGTAGCCAGATGTTTCACATACAGCGTGTGACTGTTCAGAAGTTAATGCCTTTTTCATAGTAGAGTCCAGCATTCCTGCAGCCTTCCTAATCAGGGTGTGTTGCGAGAAGAGGTACACTGGTGAGGCTACGACTTGGTGGCATCACTGCTCACCAACTGCGCATTTACGTGTGATTGCTTCCACTGCACAATCCGCTATAGTCGATGCCAAACACCGCCAACAAAATGTTATTTTCTGCGGTCTTTCACTCTGGCGGCCATAGTTTTCCCCAAACAAGGGATTCGCATCCTACCTCTCACAAGAAGCACACGAAGAGCCCTGTGGCCACCCGACCTCAAAGATGGAACGTCCCATGCTTCGACTATCCACTATTTGGGCGCAATCAAGTCGGACGTCTCGCCTGTCTTGCGCTAGAATGCCACACCGACTGCCAGTATGACGTCATTTAACGTGCCAACTGAAAGTCTATAGGTCCAACCCAGTGCATATCTCTAATTTAGCAACACATGAGTGTGTAAAACCGTTATCATTAGTCATTGAAGACATGCTGAAGTAAATGTAAATGCTGTACAGCAGGGCATGCCAGAGTGCTAAATCTCGCACGTGCTGGGTGTGCGACCTGCCTGTGGGCCAAGGCTCGGCCTGTCTCGGATTAGCTCGCTCCTTCTCGGAGGTACCCGGCAGACTGCGACATTTCATTTACTATAGCGGTGCGGCATTTTTCGGTCGGCTCAGGTCTCTTCAGCTCGGCAAAATTGTGGTGTCAGTGCTGTTTACCATGCGCTATTTGTTCATGGTATGAAATACGTTCACAGGTCCATTTGCTGTACGCACAAAAGATGAAGCCTAGCGATCTATCGTCACAATCCCCTAAAAGTGAATGGGAACGACAGAAGGGAGGCATGAGATGTCTCAGTATATATTAAGTAATCGCATAAGGACAGGTAGTGTAAATATGGTACAAAACGAAATTACCGTACCATGCAGGAAAAATTTTAAGATTTAATTGACAATGAAGGAGCAAAAAATTACAACAATCGACAGACAGGATTTATTGTTATGAACATCAAGACGACCTTAGTGCTAAATTTGCAGGCATGCAGCACGTGAAAAAATTGGTGGTATGAATAGTAAAATTTCTGAGGTCACATACATTACTCCACTGTCAGTTGCAACAGTTTTCGATGGAACTGAACGAAGAGTCTGGACATTCTATATATTTTGCAAAGTACGTTGGTTAAATCAAGGGATATACCTGGAAAGAATTTTGGATTTAAAAGTCGTTATTGTTGAATTTATGACGGAAAAAGGAGTGCAGGAACGAAAATTAGAACATCCAAAATGGAATGCATACCTCGCACTTCGAGTGGACTTGATTGTACACTGCCCAGTGTAAGACACTGCAAGGTGAGAAGCAACTTCTTTCTGATTTGAAGGTTATGCATTTAAAAAGAAAATCGAGTTGTCGAAGGTACACATTTTGATAAACGAAGTCCGGTTTCCTAAACTAACTGGCGTTGAAGAAAACGCGAGGTTTGAAAAATAGTGCCCTTGAAAGAATTAAAAGATTAGTTTCCTAAACGTTTTGAGGACAATGTCAATACTCCATCAGTTTAAGAGTTGTTTTCGAGATCGTTTCAGTTGAAAGCGCACCTGTGCATGTGTAGATGTTACTGAATTATCTGCAGGGTAATTCACCTTCTAAAGACAATGGTTGTTATTGTAAAACTGTCCAGGACATCTATATTGCTTTCTTCAGGTAGAGTTTCCACGGCTCCATAATGAGGTTGCAAAAGTACAACATTTCGATCAACACTGTGTGTGTGTGTGTGTGTGTGTGTGTGTGTGTGTGTGTGAGACAGAGAGAGAGAGAGAGAGAGAGAGAGAGAGATCTTTTTTCTGTTATGAAACTAAATTAATCATGATTACACGGGGACCTGAGTGCAAAAAACCTGTGAAAACATAAACAGTATAATTTCAGCGTGCCGAAAATAATGAAACAGCACTGAACATTTGATATGTCTGTGAACTGTGCTGTTAACAAATGTGAAATATAAAACCAAATCATATGCGGTGCGACTGCACTACCATTTAAATGTGGCACATTCAGTTTCCCCTCTTCCCCCTCCACATGTTCATTAGGCATGCTGTGGCAGTGGGGGAAGTGTGTAGCGAGGCTGAGGAGTAGGGCACTCTTTGCAGGCCACAGGTCACAAGCTGAATTTTAGGCTAACTCTGCCGTCAACAATTGCTGACTGGAATATCCCATGAGGTGGGTTCAGCCGCCTGTCGGAAGCGGTGTTCTCTGTGCACATTGGCTCCAGCCGTGGCAGATGTTTGAGTGTTGTTTTGCTCTGTATTTGTAGAGTGAAGGTGAATGTAATGGATGCATATACAGTGTATTGTATTGTACTGTACGTGAACCGGGGACCTAGAAACGACGGAGAGGCTCCGTCCCTGCCGCAGCCGCAGTGGTCCACAATCCCACGACGACTACCGCAGTCCACTTCACCCCTCCTCCGCCCCACACCGAACCCAGGGTTATTGTGTGGTGCGGCCCCGGTCTGTGTGTTACTTTCAACCAAACGTGTGCGGGATACATCTGGAAGGCCGTGATACATACTATTTGGTTTGACAGATAATCTTTGGCCGATCCTGCACTTCTCAGAAAGTGTGTTCATGACAAAAACCAAAATCCAAATGAGTCTCTAAATTCACTCATATGGAAACGATGCCCTAAAAACAGATTTGCATCTGCTACAGTTGTCAGAATTGCAGCTTACGATACAGTTATTGTATTTAATGATGGTAACGTAGGGAGGATGAAGGTATTAGAAAGAATGGGGTTCAAATGGCTCTGAGCACTATGGGACTTAACAGCTGTGGTCATCAGTCCCCTAGAACTTAGAACTACTTAAACCTAACTAACCTAAGGACATCACACACATCCATGCCCGAGGCAGGATTCGAACCTGCGACCGTAGCAGTCGCATGGTTCCGGACTGCGCGCCTAGATCCGCGAGACCACCGCGGCCGGCAAGAATGGGGTTCAAGATAGGAAATTTTAGTCAAGACATCCTGAGAAAAATAGATTTACAGCGCGTTTCTGCAGGTGAAAAGTCAGTTGCGACCTGGTAAAGGTTCAAATGGTTCAAATGGGTCTGAGCACTATGGGACTTAACTTCTGAGGTCATCAGTCCCCTAGAACTTAGAACTACTTAAACCTAACTAACCTAAGGACATCACATACGTCCATGCCCGAGGCAGGAATCGAACCTGCGACCGTAGCGGTCGCGCGGTTCCAGACTGTAGCGCCTAGAACCGCTCAGCCACTACGGCCGGCCCTGGTAAAGGAAAGAAGACAGACAACAAGAAACCAGAAGAGAAGCCTTGAAGGGAAGACGACCCAGAGTACAAATGTGGTGCCTTTTGAAGAAGTTAGGCTGAACTTTATATTGCGTTTCCTGTAAAGTTTGTTTTTTAAAGTTTATTTACCTTTTCCTCAGATTCTATGAATGCTACAATTATGAAATTTTGTACAGATATTTTCGTAAACCTAATAAACGTTATCTCAAGAGCAGATTTTGAAATTCTGTTTTCAAGCTGAGATATGGGGCAAAATGCTTGGAATTTTGCATGAATTTAAATTGTAGTTGTGGAATTATAATTAAAAAATTATGAAAATTCTCCTATTTGACCTATTTCAAAAACCTCATGAGAGAAACTTACAACATATAAAGAGATGAAACAGAGAAATTTTTGTAGAAATCTCTTGAATACTATCTGAGAAAAAGAAACATACATTATTTTTTAAAAATAAAACTTCAAATTTCATTCAAAAAAAGCTGAATATATATATTCAAAGGATTTTATGTGTAAATGTGTTACTTTCATGTAAAGCGTTGTACGAAATTTCATTGCCATATCTTCAAAACTGTGGATTTGGTGCATTTTTGAAATAGTGTGTATTTTTCATCAACGTCCCCCTTAAGGGTAATAAGGGCACTACGCTATATACATGACAAACCCACCACCACCGTAAAACATCTGCTCCGTACTCCATTGCTGATACATGATGGCAGGTAATGTTCTCCCGGGATACATCAAAGCCACACCCTTCCATCGAACTGCCACTGAACATAGCACGATTCACACAAGTTTCCAGTCAACCGCTGTCCAGCGACGTCATTCTTTATACCACCTCAATCGCCACTCATCGTCGACAACAGAAGTGCGGCTTATGAGGAGTCGCTCTTCCGTTGTACCTCATTAATATCTTACAGACAGACATTCTGCTACATGATCTACAGGTAGCACTTCTGAACTCATGTGTGTGTCCTTTCACTGATTTCAAGCGATTTATTACAATGTCTCTCTGAAATACTTGACGGTTCCTGTCCACCAGTACATGAAGTCTACTAGGCCTTGGTTTCCACTTCACAGGCACATCGCCAAAAGCTTACTCGTGCAGCCTTAGAAGTGTTGAAATGTTCCTGATGGATGTATTACTCAGGTAATTCAATGACTAGAGTCGGCGTCACGACATTTGGACACCTCAAAGTCATACCAGCTGCCAGCAGTCCACAAGCGCTAAGCACTGTGATTCGCCCGCCTCGTAACTTTGATGCCACACTGTTGGCAGTGCAGCAGGACAGAGCCAACTAAGCGATCAGGTGTTCAAGTGTTCACATGTGGTCTCAATTTTGACGTGTGTCCGGTAGTGAGCGAGATACAGAAGCAAGAGCCTGCGTAGAGGGCGTGAAGACATTCGAAAAGAATCTAAAATTGTCATATCAAATGTACTGAAGTTGTGCATATTCCAGGCTTGATCATATTAGAGGAGGAGGAGGATATTAGTGTTTAACGTCCCGTCGACAACGAGGTCATTAGAGACGGAGCGCAAGCTCGGGTGAGGGAAGGATGGGGAAGGAAATCGGCCGTGCCCTTTCGAAGGAACCATCCCGGCATTTGCCTGAAGCGATTTAGGGAAATCACGGAAAACCTAAATCAGGATGGCCGGAGACGGGATTGAACCGTGGTCCTCCCGAATGCGAGTCCAGTGTGCTAACCACAGCGCCACCTCGCTCGGTGATCATATTAGAAATGACAGGATCACAGAGGTTATGAATGTCGAAAGTACAATCCTAGGCTACATAGAAAGGAAGCGTATGCCAGACAGAAGATGGCCAAAACGTGTATGGCAATGGACTCCACATCAAAGAAGAAAGCGCGGTAAACCTGCGAGATGCTGGAAAGACAACGTCACCGAAGCAATGGCGGCGAGAAGTCTTAATGAAGGAGACTGGAATGACCGTGAAAAATGGAGATTGGGATGCGAGAGGCGGCGGCAGCTGTAGAAACCTCACTCATATCTATAAATGTACTGAAGTTCTTTATTGATCAGGCCAACAGTGAAGAAACCACGAATAATATAAGTTTTGGGCAAGTTCGCCGGCAAGTGTGGCCGCTCGGTTCTAAGCGCTTCAGTCTGGAACCGCGCGACCGCTACGGTCGCAGGTTCGAATCCTGCCTCGGGCATGGATGTGTGTGATGTCCTTAGGTTAGTTAGGTTTAAATAGTTCCAAGTTCTAGGGGACTGATGACCTCAGATGTTAAGTCCCATAGTGCTCAGAGCCATTTGTACCATTTTTTTGGGCAGGTTCATAAAATGGGGACAAAACCTTGTATTTCGGAATCGACTGTATTAGATATTTATAATGCAGTAATGTCGGCGGAATCTCTAGATGTGAGTATCTGTTTTGATTCTCCAAGACAGAGGTATAAATGAAAACATAATTATACGTATTTCGTAGATTTTAATAAAAAGGATAGTGCATAGAACTGTACTTAGGTACCACGACCGATGAGAGTATCCTACAGCTAGAAAACTACAAGGAGGTATTGGTGAAAAAAATTATTCTCGCTCAGAGACCCTCTTTCTTTGTATTCTTCCCTCACTTGGCTTTTGATTCAGAAAGTGTAATGGTGGACGAAAATTTTTAATCGAATACACAGAGATTGTAGCTGAAAGAACGACGTTTTGTGTACAGAGCACTGCTGAGGACAACAGTCATGCAGTACACTTCGATAAAACTTGGCTTTCATAAAACCATTCGCACAAATGTATTTTTCTCGACTTAAGAGCAAATAGTGTCCTGAAAGTACCTACAGTTACTTTTTTATACGATTATCGGCAATTTGGGTGATGTGTGCATTGCCGAAGGGTCAGTAAGATCGGCAAATAAATAATTTTCGTGAGGCACGGAATGTTATCGGTCGCATTAAGGCGAACCGTCGGAACGAAAATACTAGCGGCGGCACACAAGTACTCATGTGATGTCGCACAAGGACTCTAGTAAATAAAATGCGTTCTTACGTAACACCATACAATAATGATGTCTCCGATGTTACCAAAATTAATTTTATAGTTTTCTTAGCAACTCACTCCCTCGCAGTTTCTACAAGGTCCAACAGAACGCAAATTTATCAGCGATGACATTTTTGGTTACACAGGCGAAACAGTTTCGTTCATCTTACGGTATTTTATTTTTTATATCAGAATAAAATATTTATTACATGCATCTATAAACTATCAGAATGTTCGTATATTTCTTCAGTCCAAATATATCAGCGGTTCTGTTTCATCAACAGGCTGAAGTAAAAAATTATTTTTTGTCGCGATGTTTTTTTTTCCGTAGCAGCTGACTAGAATTTTCTTTTAGAATGTACTACATCATATTTTAGACTAAAACTGAAGACATCTAATATTTTTTTCTGGATTTTTACTAACATTTTTTTTTATTACAACAGCACGTAAGACGACCTTAAGGTGGCTATTTTCGTGACGGCCGCTATAGTTCACTGTCGAAATCACTGAGCTCTGCTGGGCGACCTATTCTGCTTTTGCTGCTTCTCTGGTGGCAACACACAATTCACCGCTTCCTTCTGTACTGGCGGTTCCGCCTCTATTGACATCTAGTGGTCAATTTCACACTGAATACGAGTGTTCGTTTTGATCATGTGAGCTGCCTGGAAAGTCCTACAGAATCCTAACTATCGAAACACGAAGCAGAAAGAAACTAGTACCGGTATAGGGATATATATGCATTCAAATACAGAGATATATAAACAGACAAAATACGGCGCTGCGGTCGGCAACGCCCATATAAGGCAACAAGTATCTGTCGCAGTTGTTAGATCGGTTACTGCTCCTACAACAAAGTGAGTTTGAACGTGGTGTTATAGTCGGTTCACAAGCGATGGGACACATCAACTCCGAACAAGTGGGGCTTTTCTCGTACGACCATTTCAAGAGCGAACCGAGAATATCAGGAACCCGGTGAAACATAAAATCTCCAATACCGCTGCGGCAAGAAAAAAGATCCTGCAAGAACGGGACCAACAACGACTGAAGAGAATCGTTCAACGTGACAGAAGTACAACCCTTCCGCAAATTGCTGCTGATTTCAATGCTGGGCCTTCAACATGTGTCAGCGTGCGAACCATTCAACGAAACGTCATCGGTATGGGCTTTCGGAGCCGAAGACCCACTCATGTACTCTTGATGACTGCATGACACCAAGCTTTACGCCTCGCCTGAGCTCATCAGCACCGACATTGGACTGTTGATGATTGGAAACATGTTGCCTGGTCGGACGAGTCTCGTTTCAGATTGTATCGAGCGATGGACGTGTACGGGTATGGAGACAACCTCATGAATCTATGAGCGCTGCATGTCAGCAGAGGACTATTCAAGCTGGTGGAGACACTGTAACGGTGTGGGGCGTATGCAGCTGGATTGATATGAGTCCCTGGTACGTCTAGATAGGACTCTGTCAGGTGACACGTACGTAAGCATCCTGTCTGATCACCTGCATCCATTCATGTCTATTGTGCATTCCGATGGACTTTGGCAATTCCGCCGGCCAGTATGGCCGAGCTGCTCTAGGAGCTTCAGTCTGGAACCGGGCGACCGCTACGGTCACAGGTTCTAATCCTGTTCAAATGGTTCAAATGGCTCTGAGCACTATGGGACTTAACAGCTGTGGTCATCAGTCCCCTAGAACTTAGAATTACTTAAACCTAACTAACCTAAGGACATCACACATCCATGCCCGAGGCAGGATTCGAACCTGCGACCGTAGCAGTCGCGCGGTTCCGGACTGCGCGCCTAGAACCGCGAGACCACCGCGGCCGGCTCTAATCCTGTCTCGGACATGGATGTGTGATGTCCTTAGGTTAGTTAGCAGCCCCACAGCCTCAAAGGGTGCGGGGCAAAGTCAGGACATGCGAGGACCACGCAGCAATCGGCATTGTAATTGTAAACTGTCGAAGCTGCGTTGGTAAAGTACCGAAACTTCAAGCGCTGACAGAAAGCACCGAAGCTGAAATCGTTATAGGTACGGAAAGCTGGCTGAAGCCAGAGATAAATTCTGCCGAAATTTTTACAAAGGCACAGACGGTGTTTAGAAAGGATAGATTGCATGAAACCGGTGGTGGCGTGTTTGTCGCTGTTAGTAGTAGTTTATCCTCTAGTGAAATAGAAGTGGATAGTTCCTGTGAATTGCTATAGGTGGAGGTTATACTCAACAACCGAGCTAGGTTAATAGTTGGCTCCTTTTACCGACCTCCCGACTCATCAGCATTAGTGGCAGAACAACTGAGAGAAAATCTGGAATACATTTCACATAAATTTCCTCAGCATGTTACAGTCTTAGGTGGAGATTTCAATTTACCAGATATAGACTGGGACACTCAGTTGTTTAAGACGGGTGGTAGGGACAGAGCATCGAGTGACATTATACTGAGTGCACTATCCGAAAATTACCTCGAGCAATTAAACAGAGAGCCGACTCGTGGAGATAACATCTTGGACCTACTGATAACAAACAGACCAGAACTTTTCGACTCTGTAAGCACAGAACAGGGAATCAGTGATCATAAGGCCGTCGCAGCATCCCTGAATATGGAAGTAAACAGGAATATAAAAAAGGGAGGAAGGTTTATCTGTTTAGCAAGAGTAATAGAAGGCAGATTTCAGACTACCTAACAGATCAAATAGAAAATTTCTGTTCCGACACTGACAATGTTGAGTGTTTATGGAAAAAGTTCAAGGCAATCGTAAAATGCGTTTTAGACAGGTACATACCGAGTAAAACTGTGAGGGACGGGAAAAACCCACCGTGGTACAACAACAAAGTTAGGAAACTACTGCGAAAGCAAAGAAAGCTTCACTCCAAGTTTAAACTCAGCCAAAACCTCTCAGATAAACAGAAGCTAAACGATGTCAAAGTTAGCGTAAGGAGGGCTATGCGTGAAGCTTTCAGTGAATTTGAAAGTAAAGTTCTATAACAGAAAATCCTAGGAAGTTCTGGTCTTACGTTAAATCGGTAAGTGGATCGAAACAGCATATCCAGACACTCTGGGATGATGATGGCATTGAAACAGAGGATGACACGCGTAAAGCTGAAATACTAAACACCTTTTTCCAAAGCTGTTTCACAGAGGAAGACCGCACTGCAGTTCCTTCTCTAATTACTCGCACAAACGAAAAAATGGCTGACATCGAAGTAAGTGTTCAAGGAATAGAAAAGCGACTGAAATCACTCAACAGAGGAAAGTCCACTGGACCTGACAGGATACCAGTTCGATTCTACACAGAGAACGCGAAAGAACTTGCCCCCCTTCTAACAGCCGTGTACCGCAAGTCTCTAGAGGAACGGAAGGTTACAAATGATTGGAAAAGAGCACAGGTAGTCCCCGTTTTCAAGAAGGGTCGTCGAGCAGTTCTATAAACTATAGGCCTAACTATAGACCTATATCTCTGACATCGATCTGTTGTAGAATTTTAGAACATGTTTTTTGCTCGCGTATCATGTCATTTCTGGAAACCCAGAATCTACTCTGTAGGATACAACATGGATTCCGTAAATAGCGATCGTGTGAGACCCAACTCGCTTTATTTGTTCATGAGACCCGGAAAATATTAGGTACAGGCTCCCAGGCAGACGCCATTTTCCTTGACTTCCGGAAGGCGTTCGATGCAGTTCCGCACTGTCGTCTGATAAACAAAGTAAGAGCCTACGGAATATCAGACAAGCTGTGTGGATGGATTGAAGAGTTTTTAGCAAACATAACACAGCATGTTGTTCTCAATGGAGTACCTAGTAGATAGTGTCGGAAGTTCCATGCGGCTTTTCGCGGATGATGCTGTAGTATACAGAGAAGTTGCAGCATTAGAAAATTGCAGCGAAGTGCAGGAAGATCTGCAGCGGATAGGCACTTGGTGCAGGGAGTGGCAACTGCCCCTTAACATAGACAAATGTAATGTATTGCGAATACATAGAAAGAAGGATCCTTTATTGTATGATTATATGATAGCGGAACAAACAATGGTAGCAGTTAGTTCTGTAAAATATCTGGCAGTATGCGTACGGAACGATTTGAAATGGATTGATCATATAAAATTAATTGTTGGTAAGGGTGGTGCCAGAATCACTGCGAGAGTCCTAAGAAAATGTAGTCCATCAACAAAGGAGGTGGCTTAAAAAACACTCGTTCGACCTATACTTGAGTATTGCTGATCAGTGTGGGATCCGTACTAGGTCGGGTTGACAGAGCAGATAGAGAAGATCCAAAGAAGAGCGGCGCGTTTCGTCACAGGGTTATTTTGTAACCGTGATAGCGTTACGGAGATGTTTAGCAAATTCAAGTGGCAGACTCTGGAAGAGAGGCGCTCTGCATCGCGGTGTAGTTTGCTGTTCAGGTTTCGAGAGGGTGCGTTTCTGGATGAGGTATCGAATCTATTGCTTCCCACTACTTATACCTCCCGAGGAGATCACGAACGTAAAATTAGAGAGATTAAAGCGTTCACGGAGGCTTTCCGGCAATCGTTCTTCCCGCGAACCATACGCGATTGGAACAGGAAAGGGTGGTAATGACAGTGGCACGTAAAGTGCTCTCCGCCACACACCGTTGGGTGGCTTGCGGAGTATAAATGTAGATGTAGGTGTAATTCTAAGTTCTAGGGGACTGATGACCTCAGATGTTGAGTCCCATAGTTCTCAGAGCCATTTGAACGATTTTGGCAATTCAAGCAGAATAATGTGACACCCCACACGTCCAGAGTGGCTCCAGGAACACTCTTTTGAGTTTAAACACTTCTGCTGGCCACGTAACTCCCCAGACATGAACATAATTGAGGATATGTAGGATGCCTTGTAACGTGCTGTTCAGAAGAGATTTTCCCCCCTCGTACTCTTACGGATTCATGGTGTCAGTTCCCTCCAGCATTACTTTAGATATTAGTCGAGTCCATGCAAAGTCGTGTTGAGGCACTTCTGCGTACTCGCGTGGGCCCTACAGTTCATGTAAGCTAATTGGTTCAAATGGCTCTGAGCACTATGGGACTTAACTTCTGAGGTCATCAGTCCCCTAGAACTTAGAACTACTTAAGCCTAGTTAACCTAAGGACATCACACACATCCATGCCCGAGGCAGGATTCGAACCTGCGACCGTAGCGGTCACGCGGTTCCAGACTGTAGCGCTTAGAACCGCACGGCCACACCGGTCGGCATGTAAGCTAATCCTCGAGAGATTAGCTGTGAAGTGTTTCACATCATTTAGCTTTCAAAAAACGAAGTACGGAAACAACTAAACCAAAAGATCCATGACTTGAAATTTTTGTCCTGTTTTCGTAAGTGTAGTGGAAGTGCGTCTAATCTATGACCATGATAGTGGCAACGCAGATTTCGACAAGACGACGAGCACTTTAACACTCTTTCGTATACAAAATTCGGTGAGAACTGCTTCAAGTAAAACCAAGCCTTTATTTTCCAGAAAGAAGTCCGCTGAAGATACATTAAATATAAAAGGCGTAGGTGTCTGGAACGTGCATGAATACTATACTGCAGCAAGGAAAACGCGTTTTGGAGTTATTAAGAGTGTTTTACACTTGCTGGCCATACAAACAAGCTTTTTATCTTTGTCTACGAAAATGTTGGCCTGTATCATGAGTTACACATTACGAATCTAAGATTCCCATGCTACTCATAATAAACCGCAATTAGAAAACGTAATTCTTATATTAGGTTAATCTGTTTCATTCCGTCGTCATATTGTTCCGTACAGGCAGTATCCTTCGCATGAATTGTCGTTTGTCAGAACGGAGATAATATTCCGCATGTAAGGAACAGCAGTCGTGTTTGCAGATTGAGTGCGTCCAATCTGAAACTGCGGCGGACGAAGCAGCTGCCAAAAGCAGCAGCAAACTTGTCTGATAGCCCGTCAAGCAAAGTCAAGCGTGGGCTGTTCCATTAAAGCAACCTCATTTCGCCAGCGATTGGCTCTGGAAGAGAGATCACCCCGAAGCACGGCTCGTACTGAGCTGATACTCAGTAAAACAAAGTTGCTCTAAAGTAGTGATGGAATACAGCTGACGTAAGACTGATATTTCTCGTGCACTCGTGGAATATTTTGCATGTGTAGCACAAATTGTGCGGATGCGTCTACACAGAGTGTTTCAGTAGAAATTTTAAATGTTTAGGGGGGGGGGGGCGCATCAATTAACTCGAATTAGACATTCCTTATAAAGTGTTTCCAGCCATTATTGGTTACAGAGATACAGATGGACGCAGAGGTAAGTTTTCATTTCGCGTGTTGGTAGTCCACTTGCTATGGGTGTGTTTATTGAAACCCATATTTTGGTTTGCTGATCAAGTTGTGAAGCTGTGATTTAGTTTATGTAATTTCCGGTATGGTATTTGTATACAGATTTTACACTTGGAGAAAATATAGTAGACGATTTCCTAACCGCAGAATACCAGACTCAAGAGCGTTCACTCGTATTTTCACTAAACTGTGAGAGAGTGGCGCATTGCCCAGCAATCATATCTGAATTTAATGGTGTGTGGATGAAGTAGAAGACATTATTCAGTTGGTAGAGCATAGCGTAGTCCTTCAAAAATAAAGTTTAAAATTTCTTCAACTATCGGTGTTTTACATTACGTACGCAGGACCACTACCCGTACAATTTACAGTGAAACCAACACTTTATAGAGATGGAGATGATAGTAAATGATAGGAATTTTGTCGTTAGCAATGGTGAATCGCTGAGTAATTCCGTAAATACTTGCAAAATAATTTATTATATTACGATCGCTAAAAAATATGTGATAATGACGTTAACGGTTTCGGCACCAAGTTATGTGTGATCAGTCCACTAAAGAGCATCGTCAAGGCACATAAAAACTGCAGTTAACTCTCTGTACATCATGAAGTCTAAAATACGTAAAATAATATACATCGTATCGTCGTGTGGTAAAAGAGACATATTAAAGTACTGCCTTGTACTGTTCACATATTGATTATGGGAGAGAGGCGTAAGGAGAATAGCGGTAAGGAGGATGGGCCATAGGCAAAGTGGAGCGGTTAACAGCGCTCTCTATGGCTAATACTGTTTATTCCAAGCCACCTTTAAAATTAATGTCTTAAAAGCATAAGAAACAGTATAAATAATTCAGTTTATACAACTTTAAAAATTTAAAGAAGATGATGAGCTGTGCTGTGAAGATTTGAGATTTTTTTCTCTTTAAAATTTAATTAATTTTTCAAGTCTTACAACTTCAAAAAGTTAAAAAATTTCTTACAAAATTAAAAAAAATGATAATTTTTTTAAAAACCTAGACCTATCCACGACCATCACATATTAATATTACGAAAAATATATATACTTTCTCACATCTAATATTACATTAAAGGCAAATTCTATGAAAATATCTAGTACTAAAATACAAGTGCTCATATTAAAAGGTTTTATCTATGAAAATAAAAATTGCCGTATGTATCTGAAAAATCATCACCTGAGAACGGCTCGCTATATTTGGATGACTTTTTTTTTGTTCTGTTCATAGTTGTCACAACAACGTTCGTATGAAAGAAAATTTTTGGAAAGTACACCTGAAAAGTCGGATATTTAGATGGTATTTTTGTATGAAAATCAGGGTGAAAGAAATTTTATGGTCGTTTGACAGTCCTGCTGACATGTTACCATAACAAAAATAAAATAAATGTGACGTTCAGTTTGACATTCTGCTGTCGCATGTTTTCGCTAAAACATCGGCGCTTTTAGCTTTCTGTCCGCACGGAAAGATACAAAGTATCTTTCATCACGAAGCGCTGCGATGAACACATTAAAAACACCAACAAATTATCGTCACAACAATGAATTCCGATTTATTTCATTTCAGTATATTCGCAATCTCACAGGAATTGTTTTGTTTCAATTAACACACATTCAAGGAAATATTCGAATGGATGAATCCCTTCTCGACCAACTGTCTGACTGACAGACAACGCACAGTCTAAATCACAGGAGATGAACGTGGACATGTTATAGAATAGACGCTATCTGTTAGACCGCCTGCGAAAACGAAGATAGTAAGGTGTGCTGTGAAGGTCGTCCATTTTGTTTCCCTTTTCGCATACATTTTTAACGAAAAAACAGGAAAGTTGTGGCTAGGGCTAACTTTATGATCCTACCTCTTTTTAGATTAAAAGCATGCAAAAAACTGTCACTAACGCTACTATCCTTCCAGATCCAGCAGCTCGAAAGATCTCTCTCATACTCTGTGTACTAACGATTCCAACCGATTTACCCATTCGTTTTGATTTCTATTCCCAATCAAGATTCTGTTTGCAGTAACACTGAACAAGAGTAGAGTGAGTGGGAGGAGGAGATGGACAGAGAAAGGGGGAAGAAATTTATGTAAAGAAGGTGAAGGGTAATGCGGACAGGGAGATGATGGGGGAGGAGGCAGATGGAGAGAGTTGAGATAAGAGATGTCCAGGCAGCGGGGGGGGGGGGGGGGTATGGGATGGGGGGGGGGTGGAAAGGTGATGCACAGAGACAGGGGGGAGAAGGAGTAAATGGATAAAGGAAGGTGGGAGGAAGAGAGGGTTAGGGGGAAGAAGGAGATTAGGAAGTATATCCAATTCTCAAACATACCTAGAAATTGCGAAGCATTGCCGGGTTCTCTAGTATGCGTGTAAAGAATAAATGATCAACGGAACCATGACAAACTGTTTTAAAAAAAGTGTCATTAATGAAAAATACAGCAAAAGCTAGTAATTATTAAACATGATTTGTAAATGTTAGCTGAACGATGAGTGCAATCACTTGTTATTATTACAGTGAAAATGAAATCGTAGTAAAGTAGACTGACATTAAAGGAAGCTCTACTGGAAAGTTTGACTACGTAGTTCTCACACCAGCGTCTTCGGTATGTTTGCTTCCGCGTACTCATAAGGCGATTGCGCTGTTCGTCTTCACCGATTTACATCACATTTATGGTGTATGGAGGGCTTGGCCACGTTAGAAAGTTAGAGACGTGAGAAATCCAGATGGCCAAGCGTTTGGAAAAAATTGCATTTTTGGCGCGGTTCTGGAAACACAAAAATGGCTTCAGTCTCAAAGGGTTCAGATCGAATGCAGGAAGACCGTAGATCTAAGAACCGTCGGTATAATAATTGAAAATTGTCGAAGTTGTGTTGGAAAAGTACAACAGCTCCAAGCACTAATATAAAACAATGATGCTCAAATCGTTATAGGCACTGAAATCTGGCTAAAGGCTGAGATGTTCAGCCGAAATGTTGGCGAAGGACCTTACGGTGTTCAGAAGAGATAGGCTAAATACAGTTGGCGGTAGCGTGTTTGTCGCTGTTAGAAGTAATTTATCTTGTAGCGAAATTGAGGTAGATGGTTCCTGTGAGTTAGTTTGGGTAGACATCATTCTTGGCAACGGAATAAAATAATAAGGGGATCCTTTTACCGAACTCCCAGCTCAGACGATACAATTGCTGAAAGGTTCAAAGAAAACTTGAGTTTAATTTCATACATGTACCTGACTCTAACAATTATAGTTGGTGGTGACTTCAATTTACCCTCTATATGTTGCCGAAAATACATCTTTACATCCGTAAATATATATAAATCATGAAATTGTGCTAAAAGCATTCTCTGAAAATTATTTCGAGCAATTAGTTCATGAGCCCAATAGAGCTGGAAACAGTTGTGAGGTCGTGCGGTAGCGTTCTCGCTTCCCACGCCCGGGTTCCCGGGTTCGATTCCCGGCGGGATCAGGGATTTTCTTTGCCTCGTGATGAGTGGGTGTTGTGTGATGTCCTTAGGTTAGATAGGTTTAAGTAGTTCTAAGTTCTAGGGGACTGATGACCATAGGTGTTAAGTCCCATAGTGCTCATAGCCATTTGAACCATTTGAACAGTTGTGAAAACACGCTTGACCTCTTCACAACAAATAATCCTGAGCTAAAACGAGCATCAGGACGAATACAGGGATTAGTGAACACAGGCTTGTTGTAGCGACACTGAATGCCGTAACTTCCAAATCCTCCAAAAACAAACGAAAAATATACTACTAAAAAAACAGATAAAAATTCGCTTGAAGCCTTCCTGAGAAAATCTGCACTCCTCCCAAATTAACAATGTAAGTGTAGACCAGATGTCCCTTGAATTCAGAGTAATAGTATCGACAGCAACCGGGATATTTATACCAAATATAGATACCCCTCCGTTGTGGTTGCATCTACGGCACAGCTGGCTCTATCTGTGAGGAACGCAAGCCACCCCACCAACAAGGCGCATGGTTCATAGGGCGGGGGGAACTTGTAAGCGTATTGTCATATCGCTGGCTTTGTTGTGGAGTATCTTTGCGGGCAGCCGCGTCTGCAGAGTCGATCGCGGGACACGGAACTGTTATGTTGTGTAGTGTGTAGCTCTGCATGCAAGAGGCATTGTTAGTATGGAAGTTGAAGTGTTGCTACAAGTGCTATTACAGTAAAGTGATAAAATAAGTAAATGATTCAGAGGAAAGTGCGTCAAGAAGCAATTTAAAAGTGAGCAGTGCTGCTGATAACGTATTTGTGTATCCTCTCGTTGCGTGTTGTAAAGTACTGTATCAATCATCCGCGCCGTGTTCGGTCTCCAAGAATGAACTAATGTGAATCAGTAATAGTATTTATCACAAAAGACAGCATTTCAGTGCCAATGTCTTGTGGCGAGCGTGAGAACGTGCGTTCGATCATCACGTTCCGCATCATCAACAATCAACCGCGCTGCGACGGTTACGCGCACGCTCGTACAAGTGAGAACTGAAAATTAACTTTACGAACAGTGTGAAAATATCATTACTAGTGTCAAGGAGGACCGGTACCAAATATCCGTGTATGCGTGACGAGCGTAAGAACTTTCGTGCGATCATTCGGCTTCCGCATAATCAACAATCATCTGCGTCTTGTAGGTTACGCGTACGCTCGTCCGAAGACATTGTGGACTGGTAATCATTCATTAATTGGGATAAACACTTATGAATTAGAATGTAAACAGAGCAACGTGCGATTTCCTTTAATCGTCTCAGAATATAGTTTTCATACCAGATGTAGAACAGTGTTGTGTTCTGACGAAGATTGGCTCCCCTGACTCGCTTGCATATTTCGATAGATAATTTCAGGCAAGCCAGCAGCAGTGTGGAGCAGAACAGTACGACCGCCGCGGGATTATCAGGTACGTGGTGTGGACAGGGCGCACCGTCGAAACGACAAACAGTTTAAAAGTACCCCACCCATTTGTACTCCCGGGCGTGTTACGAACTGACTGCACATAGCAAAATATGTTCTTAGCATTTTTGGGAAGGGAACAGTTTCTTCATTCCATATAGAGGAAAATGCTCGATTACGAAAGCAGCCTTTTCGCACCGCACGCTTCTCTTCTTGGTTATTCGAAACTTATAACAAAGTTACTAGTAGGAGACGAAGTACTTTGTATTACTGGACAAAATGCGCGTTTAAAACCAGAGAAACACCTGAAAATGCCTTCCTCGCTCTGTGTTATTCAGGAAACATTTTCTGTTTAAAAATACTGTTGCGCCCGCATCTCGTGGTCGTGCGGTAGCGTTCTCGCTTCCCACGCCCGGGTTCCCGGGTTCGATTCCCGGCGGGGTCAGGGATTTTCTCTGCCTCGTGATGGCTGGGTGTTGTGTGCTGTCCTTATGTTAGTTAGGTTTAAGTAGTTCTAAGTTCTAGGGGACTGATGACCAAAGATGTTAAGTCCCATGGTGCTCAGAGCCATTTGAAATACTGTTGCGTGCACTCGACAGAAATTAAGAGTAAGAAGCAATTGTAAACAGCATTCTGCTTACGTTTTGGAGCACCCAACATGGCAGCACCGGCTTAACAGCGACGTAGCTTCAGTTTGTAGCGCCATCTTCCCAAATTATACCTCCATTGTGAGCGCTGTATTAAACTTAATTGTCTGTTTCCAAGCAACATGGCAAAACAACTATACTATGACTTTAACGCAAATGCCTACCACAAAGCCATCATACGTTAGTTTAAATGTCTACCACGCACCGATCATACATTAGTGCCCCTATTCTGGTCACTATACGTTTATCTGCTCTCCGATAAGGAATACTGGTCAATGAGAAAGAAGACATTTATGTAACAAGTAGGTTTCTGGATAGAAAGGACTTTTCATAACTAAGACATCAGTTCCGCTTGGTCTGACATGCAACCATGTCAGAGCTTTCCCAGGACCGTGAACATGACCGATCACAGACCACTAGACAGCAAAGAAGCAGGCTCCTTCCCTGTTATCGATATTCAGTGTTGCCCCCGTGATGATAGGTACAGATACATCCGGAAACAATTCACTAGTCGTATGTGGATATTAATCAATATATCGCAGCTTTTAAAGATAGTCTAGAAGTCGCATTAACCGTACTATTCACGAATTTAGATTATATAGAGATTTGTATGTACACAAGAATGGTGAATCTAATTTAGTCTGTGATCGGCATATAATCTGTGAGGCCAATAGCCACGAATACTGATGTGAGACTCACAATCACTTTCTTTCTGTGAGGTACAAAGAAAGTGGGTGAATAGACTCTGAATACAGCATTAAGCCATAAGCCCTGCTCCTTTGTAGGAACTTCTCCATTATAAGGAGACAGGTGCACTGATTTCGCTATTCAAGATGTGCCGTCCCCCGCGCGATTCTGCCTTTATGAAACTTCTCGTGCTCCTAATCATCTCTTAAAGCCGAAATTATGGCTTATTGTTTTAACAGACCTACTACTAATAGCGTCACTTGGCCAGGTTTATACAGACGTAGTTAAGTCAATACTACCTGATCGGATTTTCAATGCTGCAGTGAAGCTACGTGGCGCAGGGATACAGCTGCAGGACGAGTTCTCACTGTGTTCATCAAATAAGAATTGGACAAAATTTGGGAACGTCATACTGTCAGCATGATCAAGATTTACACAACTCTTAAGCTTGAATGTTATTTCATTATTTCTATATGGTGATAACGCCGCAACCGATGTGAGATGACTGTAGGATTAATGAGGAATTGAACTGAAGTATACATTAGCATACACTTAGTCAAAAGTTTGTGAATACTAGTGATTATATAAGTGGTGTATCAGTGTCAAATGCAGTCAGTTTGTCTGGAGTATTATGAACTGCTGTATCCAAGATCAGGGCGGCAGGTACTTAATCTGAATCAACAAACTCATGCACGTACGTGAAACGCTGCGATTCAGAAGTCATTTGTCTCATTAATGGCACCAGTCGCAATGAATATTTGTGCAGGGAGAATAATCAGTTATCGAGTGCAGTTACATATATGACTTAACATGTCAGAAAACGTTATTAGATATTATTATGTATTTTTCAAAGAAATTGTAATAAGAAGTTGCTTTGTATGTGAACTAGATTGATGAATTTAGGTTGCTATTGTTTTTATAGTTTTATGTTCAGAGGACGACAGAAAAGAACTAGCTACAGTGCTTGTATGGTTCATAAAGAATATAGCAACTGTTTACCGGACTGCAGTTTTTTATTTCTTTATTTTGTGAGACGTGAGTGAACTCATGAGAAACTATTAAAGTGATATCAAGTTTTAAAATTAAAAATTATAATAGACGCTTGGAAACTTCGACAGCTGTTGATTCTTTGTCATTTCAACTTTTAATTCAATTGCTGAATGCCTCACTCCGCAGAGTCGCGTAATATTAACAAGCAGTCAAATGGTGGTTTTGAGTCCCAGTAACGTATTTTGCGTGAGTAGCTTTTGCTAGAAGATTGTTAGACCCCTCAAAGGCATAATAATATTGACAGATATAAATTTTATTGCGGAATTTCGTGCATGCGATGAAGATTGACAATACTATTGAGATGGTCTCAGGGAACCGCCACAAATGTTACCGTTTTCTCGCTTTTGCTTTAACCCTATGCAATGTGTAATGTTGTATGACGACAGCGTAACCGAGTAGAAGCTTTTTATCTTTAAAATACACTGAAGAGCCAAAAAATCTGGTATACCTGGCTAATATCGGGTAGGGCCACTGCAAGCCTGCAGAAGTGCTGCACAACGACGTGGCATGGACTCGACTAATGTCTGAAGTAGTGCTGGAGGCAACTGACACCATGAATCCTGCAGGACTGTTCATAAATCAGTAGGAGTATGAGGGCTTGGAGATCTCTTCTGAACAGCACGCTGCAAGGCATCCCAGATATGCTCTATAATGTTCATGTTTTGGGAGTTTTGAGGCCACCGGAAGTTTTTAAACTCAGAACAGTGTTCCTGAAGCCACTCTGTAGAAATTCTGGACTGTCCCATTGTCCTGCTGGAATTGCCCAAGTCCGTCGGAATGCACAATGGACATGAATGGATGTAGGTGATCAGGCAGGATGCTTACGTACGTGTCACCTGTCAGAGTAGTATTTAGACGTATCAGGGGTCCCTTATCACTCCAACTGAACAAGCCCCAATACAAAGCCTCCGGCAGCTTGAACAGTTCCCTGCTGACATGCAGGGCCCATGGGTTCATGAGGTTGTCTCCATACCCAAAAATGCACGTCCATCTGCTCGATACAATTCGAAACGACACTCGTCCGACTAGGCAACATGATTCCATTCAACAGTCCTATATCGGTGTTGACGGGCCGAGGCGATGCGTAAATCTTTGTGTCGTGCAGTCATCAAGGATATACGAGTGGGCCTTCACCTCCAAAAAGCGAGCGAGGTGGTGCAGTGGCTAGCACACTAGACTCGCATTCGAGAGGATGACGGTTCAATTCCTCGTCCGGCCATCTTAATTTAGGTTTTCCGTGATTTCCCTAAATCGCTCCAGACAAATGCCGGGATGGTTCCTTTGAAAGGGACGGCCGACTCCCGTCCCCATCCTTCCCTAATCCGATGAGACTGATGACCTCGCTGTCTGGTCTCCTCCTCCAAACAACACAACGCAACCCTCACCTCCAAATGCCATATCGATGATGTTTCGTTGGATGGTTCTCACGCTGACACTTGGTGTTGGCCCAGCACTGAAATCTGCAGCAATTTTCAGAAGGGTTGCCCTTCTGTCCCGTTGAACGATTCTCTTCAGTCGTCATTGGTCCATTTTTTTGCAGGATCTTTTTCCGTCCGCCGCGATGTCGGAAATTTGATGTTTTACCGGATTCCTGATATCAACTGTACACTCTACGAGAAAATCCTCACTTCATCACTACCTGTGTCCCATCGCTCGTGCGCCGACCATAACATCACGTTCAAACTCACTTAAATCTTGACAACCTGCCATTGTAGCAGCAGTAACCGATGTAATATCTGCACCAGACACTTGTTATCTTATATAGGCGTTGCCGACCACAGCGCCGTATTCTGCCTGTTCACATATCTCTCTAGTTGAATACACACGCCTGTACCCTGTACCAGCTTCCTCGGCGCTTCAGTGTAAAACAGCACCATGCTATACCATATAATTACAACCGCACCGAATTTCATACACTGCCCGATTGGAGATTAGTGCAGATCGGTCTATTGCAGATATTCCTAACCAAATACTACTAGAAGTACCAACGGAACAAATAAAAGAAATGATCGATTAAGGTGACTTGGTTACAAAAATCAACACTACTTTTATGACGTAGATCTTTCTACAGGTAATTCGTCAACTTTTTCCGGGATAATGCCATATCAATAGTGTATGTTCAAGGTAGGGGTTTTTATGTTTTTATTTTTTTCGAATTTTAAACTCGCACTGGACGGCCAACCTTGGAATCGTGATGGAGCCTCCTAAGCCTGATAAAGGCACAGAGAATCGTGTTGGAGAAACAAATTTGTTTCATAAACTTCTTTGAAACATGATGGCTTTGTAATTTTTTGAGCGGCTTACATGGATGAATCATTGTTATGTTGTTTTAAAAACATTGGGTGAATGGATAACTAACAACTTCTAATGTATTCTAAACGGTCTGTTGTTGTTGTTGTTGTTGCTGCTGTCATAAGTCCGAATACTGGTTAAAAGTAGCTTTCAACCCTACTCTATCACGGGGAGCCTCTTCATACAAGTGTAACTACTGCAACCTACTCGTACATTCTTTTGAGCCCACCCACTCTGTTCAGGCCTTGTTGTGCCTCTACAATGTTTGTTTCCCTCATTTCCTTCATATACCTAATTGGGGATTGCATGATACTTCAAGACATGTGCTGTCAACCGATTCCTTCTTTTAGTAAAGTTGTGCCACAAATCTCTTTTTTCACCAACTCGATTCAATATCTTCTCATTACTTACACGATCTACGCTTACGAATCCAGGCTGATCTTCTCTGTGGTCGGGTTCTACTAGTTTTACATTCTTCTGTAAGGAATTTGAATCAGTATTTTGAAACAACAATTTATTAAACTGAGAATTCAGTAATATTCACATCTGTCTATAACTGCGTTGTTCGGAACTATGACTATCACATTCCTGTTGAAGTCTTAGGGCATTTCGCCTATCTGTATAACTTACACATTAGGTGAAATAGTCGTAAACTCCAGGTGATTCGTTTTGGTTTCGCCGGCCGCCGTGGCCGAGTGGTTCTAGGCGCTTCAGTCCGGAACCGCATTGCTGCTACGGTCGCAGGGTCGAATCCTGCCTCGGACATGGATGTGTGTGATGTACTTAGGTTTAAGTAGTTTTAAGTCTAGAGGACTGATGACCTCAGATGTTGAGTCCCATAGTGCTCAGAGCCATCTGAACCAGCCGTTTTGGTTTAGGGCTCACAGTGCTCTGTCAAAACTGCCCTGAAATATCTCCAAGTCATCTTAACTTACTTTCTCTTCTGTTTCTGTAATACTGTCTCCAAATTTGTTCTTCTTATGTAGACGCACTATGTATTCTTTTCACTTTCCATCCGTCCCTTCTTTGCTTAGTAAGGACAAGGAGCCCCTTGAGAGAGAGATCGCTAAATGCCAATGATGTTTACGGCATACGACGCTCCACATATTCTCTATCATGCAACCGCAATATTGGCTGCTATTGGCAACAGGGGGCGGGAATAGACCTATCCTGTGGTGATCACAAAATTAGTACAACAGAGCGAAGTTGAACTGCTTATTCGACGAGTAACTGACAACAATGCTACATTGGTAGTGGTGTTGATGCAAACAGAGAAATGGCAACGATAAACAAAGCAAACAGTGCATTCATTATATCTACAACAACATTCCCGAAGTTGACGTTTCGTCAGAAAGGAACCCAAAAAATTTCGCAGAGTGAGAAAGAAGTGGCAGATGAAATATTAGCGTTTTAGACAGATGAGTCAGTAGAAAGTGTGATGTCGCATATGCTCGACCGTGCGGACAATGCATGAGTAGTACAATGATGACAATAAGTGATTGACAGGTGAAAGTGATATTGAAACAGGTGTAGAGCCATGTAGTTCATCATCCTTGAGGACAGTGTAATACGGTAAGGGACAATCGTTGTCCAAGGAGCGGGTACCACGCATAATCACGTACATGGAAGATCATTCGCAGCATAGTAAAAAGACAATTACGAACAAATTTCGGATAAGTCCTCAGCAGTATGACTGTGTAGCCCATAAGAACAACTACGGATATTCGAGGGAGGATACGTACAGTTGTTACAAAAACTGGTTGCTCGATACAATTTACAGGATGTGCATAATAGTGACCTACTACGTTACGCACATCAAATTACGCTCTACATACGCGAGTATTATAGTCATCCCTAAATTGCCACTAAAAATTTGGATGAGATAAGCAATTTTCTCTCATCCTTCAGCAAGGAATTTTTTTTAACTCCGACAAATCGGTAACTAAAGAGGAAATGCATTGAAAGGAACCTTGAAAATTAGAGGTATCAAGAGAATTATATCGGGATCAACTAACAACAATGTCTTGGCGCATCCGTATACAATAATGCAGACAGTTAATATGGATGGTCAATTGGCTAGAAAATTATTTGTTATGTAGCAAAACGTTGGAGGTGCTCTGCCCCCTATGATCCTTTGTCGAGTGCGTAATTTTTTAAGGGCAGTAGGGAATATTTACTTCACACCAAACAAGACAGAGAAAATGGGCATAAGAATTACAACTGGTGGTATGGCCAATAGCTGATCAAAATGATTTGATTTTGCTTTATTCTTGGTCTGCGTATAAAAATCATAGTCTTTTAAAGCAAACCACCCCTCCTGAAAAGTGTGTGACGTTGCAATTGATACCACCTGGAACGACAGCACAAATGCAACCTATGGATGTTTGTTTTTTCCGCGCCTGTTAACATATTATCACAATATCTGTAGCTACGCCTTAAAGGACAGTTACACCACAAATTGTTCCGCATCCGGTTGCATGACAACACATCCCATCAGTTCTCATCACCCCGTTACCCCAATACGACTCTATACGCATTCTTTAGGAGAAGATACCTAGCTGAACGTACTGCATTGTTTGTAACTCCCAAGGAGTTCGCTTTCGATCTTGATGGTTCGAACCTTTGTGATGACTGTGGGGCGTCATGCCTCATTCGGTATTCTTGGTACAAGCTAATGGTTTGTTGTTAACATTTCCTCAACGTCGACGACGTCCATTTCGTGAAGTGTAATATACGTCCTGTAGAAGGTTGGCCTCTACACCTCCCAGACCCCCATTTTCTATCGCTCTCCTGATGCACATGTTGAGTCATTAGCAGCTAATATTTTGTCATAGTTGTTAACACAACACTTTAAAATGAACCTTACTAAAGACTGGACTTGCGACCTCGCACTCGAGGTGTGCCTTGCAAGTTCTCAGTATTCTCCTTCCTCCAAAGATCTTTCTATCTAATTTTCCTCTGAGCTGCATCTGTATTTCCCATGCTTCTACACTTTTGCATTTCTTGAGTAATTAACCTGTTTGCCCAGTTTAACGGTCTATAGCATTGTATATCCCCTAGTAACGTTAAAAGAGCTGACAGTGTACTTTACATATACTCTGCCTGACAAATAGTAGAAGTGAAGCACGCAGAAGAGGAGGAGGAACAAAAGGAAACTGCACTGGTTGAGAGGCTTTGTGATGTTATTTCGTTATGAAGAAAGTGAATCAAATTTATGAAGAACTTGGAAATGCAGACCCACTTACCAGAATGATGAGGCACTCTGCCCTGGATGAACGCAATGATTATGTTGGGAAGGATGTCATAAAAGTGTCGTATACTCTGCTGAGACGAGCTGATATCCTGGACGATGGCACTGGGACGGATTTGATGTTTGAGCTGGTCAAACACATGTTTTGTCGGTGACACACCTGTGGTTCTTGCTGGTTACGGGAGAACCTCAACATCACGGTGGCAGTTTATAGAGACACGTGCCGTGTGTGAACGAGTAATATCCTGTTGAAAACTGGCACCACTACACTGTCACCTGAGAAGTAACAAATGAAGACAAGGCATGTCCGTGATGTACCGTTTCTGCCATCAGTGTCCCCTCAATCACTACCAACCACGACACAGAGTCATAGCCCGTTGTTCCCCACACTGCGACACAAGGACTAACGTCGCTGCACCTCTTCCAGGTCGCCGCCATACTTGCCAACGATGGCCATCTGGGCTAGTGCGGAACCGCGACTCATCACTGACAACAGCGTGACACCATCCATCAGCTGCTGATGCTTCCTTGTCACGGGACCACTCCTAACGGAGCGGTTTGTGCTAATGACAGCCTACACATGCGACGGTAACTGCCTAATCTGTCTCTTGTTAGTCTAAGACCAATGGTGTGGGGTGACAGAAAGTTGTGGGGAGTCCATTGTTTGTTCTCGGACTGCAGGATACGTTGTGCCTGGTGCACAGCGAGGGCATCCTCCCGTGTGATGGTCAGATGTCGTCGACTGGAAGCTTCACGATGAGTACACCTGTCATCACGTTCCCATACAATCCAACATTGGGCCACTGTCACACTCAGATGCTCTACAAATCTAGATATTGCATGATTCGATCAGCCGGCCAAATTGAGACAATGAGACCCTTTCAAACTCAGCGAGGTGGTGATAATGCTGTCTCATTCGAGTAAGCGGCATCTCTGAGTCTTTCACAGTATTCGCTCAACATCAGACGCTGTTCACGCCGCGGGTCTGGTAACAACACTGAACATGAACAACACAAGTGCACTGATGGCAAGCGTACTCGTCAATTATTTGCTGGATGTATTCCAGTCTCTGTCTTCCTCTTCAGTTTTTGCCTTCTGCAGCTCCATCTAGTACAGTGAAAGTCATTCCCTGATCTCATAGCATTGCCGATCGTGTTACTGTGCACTAGACACACGGTAGCTGGTTCACATCAGCGCCTGTCGTCTGAAAACAAGTAATGGACGCCCTGCAACATTCTGTCATACGGCACCATTGGCCAGAGACTATCAGCAGCCAGATTAGGTAATTACCATCGCATGCTTATACTATTGTCAACACCACAGCATAAGCGGCTCCTTTCGAAGTGGTGCCCTGACCGCAAAATATATACTGCTGAAAAATGTTGTTGCATTGCGTTTAGCAATGACGTGTGGTTTTGTACTATTCCGGATGTTCGTTGTCGGCGAGTATGGCGGCGATCTGGGGAGAAGTCCCATTCTTCCAATGTTTTGCAGTGACACAGCGGTGCTACTCTTCGCATCATAGAGTTGGGATGTGACTACACGTCATGATTGGTAGTGACTAAAGGAACACTGACGACGGGGGACATCTTGCGTCCTCATGCGTTACCTCTCATGAAACAGTATTGTGGAGCCGGCTTTCAACAGGAAAATGCTCGGTCACACATGGGAAGTGTCCCTGTGAACTGTCTGCGTGATGCTGATGTACTCCAACGGTTAGCAAGATCCACGGATATGTTACCGGCAGACTATACAGTGTTTAGCTCACTGGACTTGCATTCGGGAGGATCACAATTCAAACCCGCATCCAACCATCCTGATTCCCTAAATCGCTTCAGGCAAATTCCAGGATGGTTCCTTTGAAAGGGCACGGCCGACTTCCTTCCCTAGCTTACACCAATCCGATGGGGCCAATGACCTCGCTGTTTGGTCCCCGCCCCCAAATCAACCAACTGACGAACCATTGTATGGGACCAGCTTAGACGTCAACTCTGTTACAGTGGAAGTATCCAGGATACCAAGGGCTTGTTACAACAGTAACAAGTCTCTGCTTGTCTCAGCAGAGGATGCAGTGGCTTTATGACACACTTCCCAACCGACTTACTCACTGCATGCATCTAGACCAGAGGGGTTGCACAGACATACTGATGAGAGGGCTTATACTGCCAAGTTCTTTGTAAATTTGATTCGGTTTCTTAATCACAAGACAAACCCTTTGTGGTATCGTCCAGAGATCGCAGTGCCACAGCAAAGTTGGTAAGTCTCTCTGGAATCCGCGCTCCTGATGACCACGCCTCGCTCTCTTCACAGCAGGGCCCTCGTACTAGGGATCAATATAGAGCCGAGCAGCCGGCCTTTGTGGCCGAGCGTTTATAGGCGCTTCAGTCTGGAACCTCGCTGCTGCTACGGTCGCACGTTCGAATCCTGCCTCGGACATGGATGTGTGTGCTGTCCTTAGGTTAGTTAGGTTTAAGTACTTCTAAGTTCTAGGGGACTGATGACCTCAGATGTTAAGTCCCATATTGCTTAGAGCCATTTGAACCATTTGAGAGTCGAGCTTGGAAGCGATCTGCCCAATTCGTGACCTCAGCTACAGCACACCTCATCATGTGTAGGAGAGTGATATTTGTGAAAGTCTAAGATTTTGTGCTGCAAGAGAACAGTTTGTTAATAAGTGCATCAAGTGATGCTTCGCTAGTCAATAAGGATTGCAAATTTTCCAGCAATCCTATTTTAAAGAAGTGTGTCAAAGTTAGGTGACTTCATGTGTCCTAGTTTGATCAGCCTTCTTCCAAAGCAATCAAAGAACACACAGTTATGGCCGGACGAAGGTAGTTTCGTCTGGTCAATAGCCCCTCTAAACTTGTGAAGTTTCGTTTCGTTTCCTCTTCCCCATCTGAGTATTTCACTTTTATTGTCATAGACTGTATTGGGTACCAATATCAACTGATAACCAATTTTGATTTTCATTTTAGGATAGCTCTTTCTTCACTACTTGTAACAGTGGAGCGACGTGAAACACAGGCAGGTAGCAGTTGCTTCTCCTGCAATCGATCTCAGCACCAATGTGTTGCGTGCTGCGCGTTGGGCGCGCTACCTCGGAGATGTATCGTGTCATTAGCAGGCCAGGTTGTGCCGCCCGTCATCCATAATTCCGCGCTTTCGACCGTTGCGGCTGTTATTTGCTGAAGGCGTTTACTCCCACGCTGCGGCCGGATCAACAGATGGTCGCTTGCGAGGACCCCACGTCAGCGCCGTGCTACGTACGCCCGTCACGAACCGCTGGTCGTTGTCTGCCGTCCGTCTCCGACGATAGAGGCGGCACGGAGGCGTGGAAAGTGGCCGCTGCTTCCTCATCTCTGAACGAAGTTGGAGCGTCTGAGTGGTACTCAGCTGAACGGAACGACAAATGCGCGAGCAATTCAGAGCACTTTCCGAACATGTTCAAATGGAGAACATTCATGACCTTACAGGAAAGACTATAAAACAAATAATCGGCACAAACTATTTTACTATTGAGACGGTATGGAGCATGGGCATGGGAAGTGGAAAGTACTGGTTTTTAAAGTCCGCAGCTCGTGGTCGTGCGGTAGCGTTCTCGCTTCCCACGCCCGGGTTCCCGGGTTCGATTCCCGGCGGGGCCAGGGATTTTCTCTGCCTCGTGATGACTGGGTGTTGTGTGCTGTCCTTAGGTTAGTTAGGTTTAAGTAGTTCTAAGTTCTAGGGGACTGATGACCATAGATGTTAATTCCCATAGTGCTCAGAGCCATTTGAACCATTTTTGAACTGGTTTTTAAAATGGACTTAAGTCATTAGTCTTGTGACCAGTTTGACTCAGTCGTCAGTTGGAAACGTATTTTTGTTATGCTTTACAGGTTTTAACAAATCAATTTCTCGTCTTCAAAAAACTACAGAATTAGGGGTATCATATAGGGAGGGTCAAATAAAAGTGGCGCAAAGAACAGAGTTCCAGGGTACAAAGAAGATCAGCAGAGGAAAGGAAATACAGTACTACCCTGGCAATGGAAGTTATTGAGTGTGAGCACCATTCATCTCTTGGCACTTCTGGACCTTGGGCAGCAAAGCTGCTCAAGAAGGATCGAAGCTGGACTGCTGGAATAGGTTCAGTCTCATTCGAAATGTTCTGCTATCAGGGTTGATGCGAAATGCCTTAGAATTGAGTGCTCTCCCCTCCCCCCCCTCTCCCCCCCCCCCCTCCGCACAAACACACACAAAGTAATCGCTCGCTGAAAGATCAGGTGACATGGGTGGCCAACTAACACTGTCAGGCGTGAAGATTGTGTAAATGTTGTGCAGGATTCGGTCGGCTGTACGGGCAGTTGCTCTATCCTGTTGGAAGTAACTGTAGTTCTTTTCCTCCTCCGTTAATGCTGCCACAAAAAGTTTCAAAATGTTGGCAGTGTAACGCGCCGAATTCAGCGTGTGATGAAAGAAGATGGGACCAACAAAGCTGCGTGCAAACGCTGCACACCACACACTATCCTTCTGATTATGCAATGATGTTTCTTTGAAGTTACGACGATTCCCCGCTGCCCAGAAACTGTGATTCTGTGAGTTGACATAACTTTTCAGGTGAAACCAGGCTTCATCAGACATAAAGAACAGATCCATGTCTGAGGTATTCATTGTTAGCTCGGTGAACAGCCACTAACAAAATTGAAGGGGTTGAGAAGTATCTACTGGTTCTAAAGCATGAACAACAGACACTCGGTAGGGATGATTGTGAAGATCCGAGTAGAGTATTCGTCCGCATGATCGACGTGATATGCCGGTGTCTTGCGACAGGCGTCAGGTTGATTTAGTAGGACTCTGAAGTATGCGCGCACGTTTCGGACTGTTTCTTGACTTGTTTATAACAGATCCTGTCTGATGCCATTTTCGGACTAAGATCTGCATGGCACTCTTCGCTGGCACATTGACACCACTAAACGTATCAGTAAGCAACTGATCACATCGTTTTCACGAATTTGTTGTCACATAATTTCCCACAACGAACACTCGCTGCTCCACCATGATTACCATCGTTCCCTTGGCGCTGCTCCACTCACACTGACACACCCCGCACTACGCTCTGAACCGGTGTGGGTCACCTGACAGGCGTACAAGTCGTGTGCACGTCACGGGGTATGGTAATATGGACACATTCACGTCCAGTCGTATCCACTCATCCGGGCCACTTTTATTTGCCCCACGCTGTAAATCTTTAGGCCTCGGCTACACATTTATGTCAAGTATAGGAACTGATATTACAGAAACTTACTTAGTATTGGTTTAGCAAATGTCGATATCTTCTTCATAGAAGCATAATGCCACTACATGTCCAGAAATGTATACAGTGTGGTTCATTGATCGTGACCGGGACAAATATCTCACGAAATAAGCGTCAAACGAAAAAACTACGAAGAACGAAACTTGTCTAGCTCGTAGGGGGGAACCAATGGCGCTGTGGTTGGCCCGGTAGATGGCGCTGCCGTAGGTCAAACGGATATCAACTGCGTTTCTTTAAATAGGAAAGACCCTTTTTTTTACATATTCGTGTCGTACGTAAAGAAATATGAATGTTTTAGTTGGACCACTTTTTTCGCTTTGTGATAGATGGTGCTGTAATAGTCACGAACATATGGCTCACAATTTTAGACGCGCAGTTAGTAACAGGTAGGTTTTTTAAGTTAAAACAGAACGTAGGTACCTTTGAACACTTTATTTCGGTTGTTCCAATGTGATACATGTACCTTTGTGAACTTATCATTTCTGAGAACGCATGCTGTTACAGCGTGATTACCTGTAAATACCACATTAATGCAATAAATGCTCAAAATGATGTCCGTCAACCCCAATGCATTTGGCAATACGTGTAACCACATTTCTCTCTACAGCGAGTATTTTGCCTTCCGTCATGTTCGCACATGCATTGACAATGCACTGACACATGTTTTCAGGCGTTGTCGGTGGATGACGAAAGCAAATATCCTTCAACTATCCCCACAGAAAGAAATCCAGAGACGTCAGACGCGGTGAACGTGCGGGCCATGGTATGGTGCTTCGACGACCAATCCACCTGTCATGAAATATGCTATTCAATACCGCTATGTGCCGAACATCCATCATGTTGGAAGTACATCGTTGCCCAATAGTGCATATTATGCCGGTTTACGTTACCGCCGGTGGTGAATGACGCTTCGTCGCTAAATAGAACGCGTGCAAATATCTGTCATCGTCCCGTAATTTCTCTTGTACCCAGTGGCAGAACTGTACACGACGTTCAAAGTCGTCGCCATGCCATTCCTGGTGCACAGAAATATGGTACGGGTGCAATCGATGTTGATGTAGCATTCTCAACACCTACGTTTTTGAGATTCTCGCGCAATTTGTCTGCTACTGATGTCCGGATTAGCCACGACTGCAGCTGAAACACCTACTTGGGCATCATCATTTGTTGCAGGTCGTGGTTGACGTTTCACATGTGGCTGAACACTTCCTGTTTCTTTAAATGACGTAACTATCCGGTAAACGGTCCGGACGCTTGGATGATGTCGTCCAGGATACCGAGCAGCATACATAGCACACGCCTGTTGGGCATTTTGATCACAATAGCCGTACATCGACACGATATCGACCTTTTCCGCAATTGCTAAACGGCCCATTTTATCACGGGTAATACATCAAATACCGTCCGCACTGGCGGAATGTTACGTGATACCACGTTTGTGATTATTACAGCGCCATCTATCACAAAGCGAATAAAGAGGTCCAACTAAAAGATTCATATTTCTTTACGTACTACACGAATATGTAATAAAAAATGGGGGGTTCCTATTTTAAAAAACGGAGTTGACATCCGTTTGACCTATGGCAGCGCCATCTAGCGGGCCAACCATAGCGCCATCTGGTTTCCCCCTTCAAGGTAGACAAATTTCGTCGTAGTTTTTTCGGTTGATGCTTATTTCGTGAGATTTTTGGTCCTGTCACTATCGATGTACCGCCCTGCATATTGCATGCGATTATTGTAAACACAGATTGACAATTTACAGTAAGACAATCATGTCTTTGTACATGCCAAGTTACTGTGCTAGCAGCAAGGAACATGTATAAAAGAATATAAAAATATAAGCAAGGGATATGAAGAAGTTATATACAATACGTTCGAAAAAATATGGGTCATAGTTCTAATATATAAAAGGAATGGGATAATTTTGACATTTTATAAGAGGTGATATGCAATAAAAATACTGTCTGTCTTTTAATGCAAATTATTTAACAAATCTTTTGAATTTTGGTGGAAATGTTTTTATATTTCAGATTCATCTAAAACGGTTCATTTTGTAGCTTTTGTCAACTGTTTGTAAAAATTCTGTGTTAAGCAAGAACGAAGGAGGAAGAGTGGATTTCTCTATTTCTTTGTTTCTTTACTAATTCATACAGCTTGGGTTCCACCATGTACCTGGTCAGAAGTGGCTGTGGACAGGGCTGAGAAGGAACATAGCAAGTCTTTAATTATTCCATCCGGCTGGCATAGTAAATCGCATTTTCTTATTCACGTGTATTCGGCGCTGTAGCAGCCGGCGAGGTAACGGCCAGGGGTGCACACAAGCGAGGTACCTACGCGGTGGAGCGTTGACACGGCGCCACGGCGCCCTCACCCGACGCGATGCAGACGCCGCTCGTAGCTCGGCTGCGGCGCGGAGCTGACAGCGGGTGACGTCGGCCGGCCTAGCGGAAGGTCATGGCGCTGCCCAGAATATCTGACTCCGAACTGCTATCTGGACTCTGGTGATGGCGTGCGATCCCAAGGAGACGGTGGCTGGAGCGGCGTTGGCTGCCCTGGCTGGTCAGCCATAGGTGCCTAATTCACGGCCCGGTGGCGGCAGGATTACGGCGATGGCGTAGACGGATATAGGCGGGCCGTCACTTACTACCCAGCAAGCCGAACATGGCGACGGGCTGGTATGGCCTTGATTAAAAAGTGCTTCCAAGCATTAAAAGTTGCGAAACGAGTGACGTTTTGGTGTCAGCCGGAATCATCTGAACAGGGCTATGACCGGGGTCTGGCATAATCGGCAGCGCGCGTCGTCGACGTGGAAGTGAGTCAAGCCGCAATGGTTTCCCGAAGACTGGTCCCAGGGCACTGGCACCAGAAACGGTGGCAAAGAATTCTTCCTGTTGCTGAGGGGCGCTGATCTAGCAAGGCCGACGGCCGGCTGCGGCCGACGTCCGTAACTTACGTCCTCATTGGTTTGTGTTGTAACGGCGACCGGAACAGTCGCGGGGTTGAAGTAACGGAAACGCAGCGGGACCCGCGGAGTGGCTCGCGAACAACAACACAACGGGAGAGGACGGACACGACCAACGAAGGACCTTCCGACAACAACAAGAACGGACAACAGAGTCAAGAAAACCAAACAAGACAACCACGTCCACTCGTAAAGAAAACACGAAAGTAAATACGCTGTCTAATGCGAGGCGATATGTCCTGAGACGTACGCAAGGTTAGACTGACAGACTGAGCTTTTTTTCTTTCTTTATTGTTATTTTTAAACCCGTACAAACAGGCAGGCTGTCAGCAGCATGTTACGCTGCTCTTCAGCCATAGAATAGACAAAGAAACAACAGAAAGAATACACATAAGTTACATAACGGTGGGTAATAAAACAGTAGCCACATAAGGACAAACACGGAGCCGTTCACACTCGACGATAATCCACACTGCAAACACTTGACACGACGCACAAACACTGAAGATGTCGATGGACCTGGTGAACGATGAAGTGCGACGGTGAACACTGGACACTAAACACGACGGCACACACGAGATACCGATGGCGATGATCTCCAGCGCGCGAATGTCCACGTAGCGTGTGCGAGTCCGTGGACCTGCCAAGAGGGGAAGAAGGGTGAGGGGGGGGAGAGGGGGGAACAAAGATGGCAATGGCGGAGGAGATGGGAGGAGGAGTAGAGGGACAGGGGAGGGGAAGCCTGGGGGTGGGGGAGGAGTGGGGAGAAATGGAGGAGGGAGGGAAGGGGGATAGATGGGAGGGAGGGTGCCCAAAGGAGCAAACACAGGAAGAGGGAGGGAGGATCAAAGTTGGTAGGAGGGTTAGATGGACGGGAGGAGGGCATCAACAGGGAGGAGGAGCTGGCGGAAGCCACCTTGGCAGAGGGTAAGGAGGGTGGAGAGATGGAGAGCAGGTGGGACATGGGAATACAGGCGCGGCAGCGGGCGGGGGTGGGGGAGGATGGGGGAGACAAGCGGTGAGGAGGATCGAGTTTACCGGAGGTGTAGAGGATCCGTATCCTTTCAAGGAAGAGGAGGAGGTGGGGGAACGGAATGAGGTCGCACAGGATCCGCGTGGGGGAGGGCAGACGGATACAATAGGCGAGGCGGAGAGCATGGTGTTCAAGGATCTGAAGGGACCTGTAAAAGGTAGGGGGGAGGGGCAGAGATCCAGGCAGGATGGGCGTAACAGAGGATAGGGCGGATGAGGGATTTATAGGTGTGGAGGATGGTGGAGGGGTCCAGACCCCAGGTACGGCCGGAAAGGAGCTTGAGGAGACATAGTCGGGAGCGTGCCTCAGCTTGGATTGTCTGGAGATGGGAGTCCAGGAGAGTCGACGATCGAGGGTGACGCCAAGGTACTTAAGGGTGGGGGTGAGGTCGATAGGACGGCCATAGATGGTAAGATAGAAATCAAGGAGGCGGAAGGAAGGGGTGGTTTTTCCTACAATGATCGCCTGGGGTTTGGAGGGATTGACCTTGAGCAACCACTGGTTGCACCAAGCGGTGAACCGGTCAAGATGGGATTGGAGAAGGTGTTGGGAGCGCTGCAGGGTGGGGGCAAGGGCAAGGAAGTCGGTGTCATCGGCAAACTGGAAAAGGTGGACGGGGGGTGACGGCGGCGGCATGTCCGCCGAATATAAAAGGTACAGAAGGGGAGAGAGGACGGAGCCTCGGGGCACACCGGTGGAGGGAAAGAAAGGTTTAGGAATCTGTGTGATGGATGGTGACGTAGGAAGGACTGTGGGAGAGAAAGGAGCCGATCAGACGGACGTAGTTAATGGGAAGGGCGAAGGTTTGGAGCTTGAAGAGGAGACCGGAATGCCTTATGCGGTCACAAGCACGTTCGAGGTCCAGGGAGAGGAAGATTGTGGAGCGACGGGAATTAAGCTGTTCGGAAAGGAGATGAGTGACGTGAAGGAGAAGGTCGTTGGAAGAGAAGGACGGCCGAAAGCCACACTGGGTAAAGGGAAGGAGTCAGTGCTGGTGGAGATGCTGGTGGATCTCCAGACAATCCAAGCTGAGGCACGCTCCCGACTATGTCTCCTCAAGCTCCTTTCCGGCCGTACCTGGGGTCTGGACCCCTCCACCATCCTCCACACCTATAAATCCCTCATCCGCCCTATCCTCTGTTACGCCCATCCTGCCTGGATCTCTGCCCCTCCCCCCTACCTTTTACAGGTCCCTTCAGATCCTTGAACACCATGCTCTCCGCCTCGCCTATTGTATCCGTCTCTGAGGATAGATTCCAGGACCTTGTGGAAGACCGAGGTAAGGCTGATGGGACGGTAGGAGGAGACGGCGGATGGCGGTTAACCGGGTTTAATGAACATCAGGATATGGGAGATTTTCCACAGGTCAGGGTAGTAACCGGTGGACAGGACTACATTGTAGAGCCTGGCCAGGGTGGAGAGGAAAGAGACAGGCTGAGCTTTTTTTTTTTTTTTTTTTTTTTTTCTTTATTGAATTTCAATTCCCCCCGAAGGGGGTGGGCTGACAGCAGCTTAGTATGCCGCTCTTCAGCCTACAGATTTTGTGACAAAGATCAGGAGAACAAATAATAATAAAAAACAGGCGATAAAATCGGGGACTTAGAGAGTTACAAGGCGAAAAGAAATCGTGGAACTTAAAACAAATAACAGAGGGATGATGATGCTAATAAAAATACATACGGAGCAGACAGGGAAAACAATAGACAATTAAAAAACACGGCAACAGTCTGGATTCTGTTCGCAAAAGACATAAAATTCACACCCAGCGACAGCATGGTTTCTGTTCGCAACACGAGAAAGAGAAACAACACTGAATAGTCACTGGAACACTGCACGAAAAAGTTGGCAAATGTGACACCACAGTCGAGAGCAGGTGGGGGGAAACTGGACAGAAGATGGGAAAACAAAAAAGGGGGAAAGGAGAGTAAAAGCGAAGGGGGGGAACCGGGAAAGGAGCTGATGGAGGATGAGGAGACAGACGCAACTGGGAGTGGGGTAGGCAGAGGAGAGGAATACAAAAGGACTGGGGGGGAGAAGGGAGGTAGGGAGAGGTTTAGTGGGGAGGAAACAGGACGGAAGGGGGGGGGAGAGGGAGCCCAGGGAAAGGACAGAGGAAAGGAGGGGGAGGGAGGATCAGAGTTGATAGGAAGGATAAATGGAGGGAGAGAGGGCATCATCCGGGAGGGGGAGTTGACGGAAGCCACCTTGGGAAAGGAGATGGAGGGTGTAGAGATGGAGGGTAGGGGGGACACAACGGTGAAGACGTGGCAGGGGGCGGGGATGGGAGAGGAGAGGAGCAACCAGGGGGTGAGGGGGTTCAAGACGGCGGGAGGTGTAGAGGATGTGGATATGTTCGAGGAATAGGAGCAGATGGGGAAAGGAATGAGATCATAGAGGATCCGCGTGGGGGACGGGAGGCGGATACGGAAGGCGAGGCAGAGTGCATGACGCTCAAGGATCTGGAGGGACTGATAGAATTTGGGGGAGGGGGGCAGATATCCAGGCAGGACTGGCATAACAGAGGATGGGACGGATTAAGGATTTGTAGGTGTGGAGGATGGTAGAGGGGTGCAACCCCCATGTCCGGCCAGAGAGGAGTTTGAGGAGTCGGAGGCAGTTGCGGGCTTTGGATTGGATGGAGCGGAGATGAGGTATCCAGGTGAGGTGACGGTCAATGGTGAGGCCAAGGTAGGTGAGGGTGGGGGTGAGACAGACAGGACGTGCGCAGACAGTAAGGGAGAAATCCAGGAGCCGGAAGGAGCGAGTGGTACGACCTACGATGATTGCCTGGGTCTTGGAAGGATTGAGTTTCAGGAGCCATTGGTTACACCATGCAGCAAAAAGGTCAAGGTGATTCTGGAGAAGGCGTTGGGACCGTTGGAGGGTAGGAGTGAGGGCGAGGAATGCGGTGTCATCAGCATATTGCAAGAGGTGTACTGGAGGGGGGGGGGGGTTGGGGCATATCTGCCGTGTACAGGAGGTAGAGGAGAGGGGAGAGGACAGAGCCCTGGGGCACACCAGCAGAGGGGTAGAAGGTGTGGGAATTGGCATGATGGATGGTAACATAGGAGGGGTGGTGGGAGAGGAAGGAGGCCACCAGACGGATGTAGTTGATAGGAAGGGCGTAGGTTTGGAGTTTAAACAGGAGACCGGGATGCCAGACACGGTCGTAGGCCTTTTCGAGGTCAAGTGAGACAAAAATGGCGGAGCGACGGGAGTTAAGCTGGAGGGAGAGGAGATGAGTGAGGCGGAGGAGTTGGTCATCAGCAGAGAAGGAAGGTCGAAAGCCACATTGGGTGTTTGGGAGGAGGTGGTTTTGGTGGAGGTGGAGATGGATGCGCCGGGAAAGGATGGATTCCAAGAGCTTGCTGAACACCGATGTGAGACAGATAGGACGATAGGAAGAGGCATCAGATGGAGGCTTATTGGGTTTGGAGAACATCAGGATACGGGACGTTTTCCACAGGTCGGGATAGAAGCCAGTGGCAAGGATGACATTGTAGAGGGTGGCAAGGAGGGAAAGGAAGGAGGGAGGGCAGTGTTTGAGGTGGCGGTAGGTAACGCAGTCGTGGCCGGGAGCAGTGTTGCGTTTAGTGCGGAGTGTGAGGCTGATGTCCTGTGTAGTGATGGGAGTGTTAAGTGCAGATGGTGGGGTGTGGCCCAAGTACTGGAAGCTAGGAGCAAGGGGAGGAACAGAGGTATTCGTACGGTCCATGACATCATGGAAAAAACATCAGAGAGGTGGGAGGCAAAGTGGTTGGCCTTACTGAGGTTGTCAGGAAAGGGACGGTCATGAAGGAGGAGAGGGTACTGGGGGGTGGGGCGGTTCCCAGTAAGGCGGTGGAAAGCAGACCAATACTTGGAAGAGTTGATGGGGAGCGTGGTGTTGAGTTGTGTACATGTCTGCCGCCAGGCTCGGCGTTTCTTCGCAACAAGCAGGTTGCGGATGTGTCGCTGTAATTGCCGGTGGCGGGTAAGTGTATCCCGGTCACGAGTGTGGAGAAAAGAGCGGTAGAGGCGGCGGGACTCTCGAAGGAGAAGGACGGCCTGTGGAGGCAGGGTGATGCGGTGAGGGTGGATGGCTTTGGTGGGGATATGGGTGGCGACGGCGTCAGACAAGGTCTGGTGCAGGAAGGCAGCAGTGCGAGAGATGTCATCAGGAGACTGGAGGGTAAAGTCGTGGCCGTCAACCTGGGCGTGAATGGAATCCTGGTAGGCATCCCAGTTGGCACGGAGTAATCATGGACAAGTTTAGGAGGGACGTTAGGGCGAGGAGCGTTGCGGGGATGGCGACCATTAGAGATAGTGAGGAGAACAGGAGCATGGTCACTGCCAATGAGGTCAAGGACGTCTGCAGTGATGCGTCCAAGGAGGTTGGGAGAGGCAAGGACCACATCAGGAGTGGTGTTGGATTCAGGTCGGGTGTGCTGAGGCAGGGGAACCAGGTCTCCCTGGAGAGTGGTGAGAAACTGATGCCACCGCTGGAGGTCGGCAGGATCACGGCTGTGGATATTGAGGTCGGCGGCAATCACATAGGTGGAGAAGGTGCGGTCAATGTGGGCCAGGAAATCGTACGGGATGGGGGTGCGAGGGCGGACATAAATGGTGGCACAGGTGATGGTAATGGCGGGGAAGAAGAGGCTGAGGGTGAGATGCTCGGCAGGATTGTTAAGGAGAGGTTGGGGCCGGACAGGGAGGTGCTTGAGGTGACCTATAGCAGCTCCGCCACGTGCCAGAGGGTACGGGTTATCTGTGCAATGTAGGGTGTAAGGGGCAGTGGAGACGGAGATACGGGGTTGAAGGAAGGTTTCATTTAGGACGAAGGCATCCACGCGGTGCTGACGTAGGGTGTGGAGGAAGAGGAGTTTGTGGGTGGGCAGGGAGCGAATGTTGTGGTACAGGATACGGTACGGTTGTTGTACCATGGGAGTGGAGAGTTGGACGAGGGTGGTGAGGGGGGTGAAGGTGAAGTGGGCCTGGTTGTGGGAGTATGTGGCATAGGTGGTAAGATGGAAGATGGAACGGGCAGCGAGGGCGATTTGGGAAAGAGTGTGTGAGCGCTGGAAGGGGTGGATGTTTTGGAGCACAATGGTGGTGAAACGGATGATGTCTCAGCAGTAGGGGGAGGGCGGAGCGAGTTGTTGGGGTGGATGGGGTTGGGCTGAGCGACAGGCAGGCGCTTAAGTACTCTATCGGGGACGCCGTTATCGGCCGCTGCAAGCACGTGTTCCTCTGTGGCGCCCTCACTCTAAATGCGGGCGGGCCAGGAGGTGCGCGCCGCCACAGCTTATGGCGCGATGGTGCAGCGACCTCTATGGGTCTTCGACGTCCATGACGTGTGGCGGGGATTCAAATTCCGCGGCGCACGGTACCAGAGTTTGACGACACGGGAGTTGATCATGCAGTTCAGTGACCAGCATCTGCTGTTCCGCTATGGCTCCAACTTCTCCTATAGTTTTATTCATTATATTACACTAGTTTCGAACCCTTACAGATTTATTTTCAAGCCTGGCCCACTGAGGTTGCGCTGACAGTACCTGATCCCAATAACAACACTGGGTGGCAAAAAATGGTTCAAATGGCTCTGAGCACTATGGGACTTAACATCTGTGGTCATCAGTCCCCTAGAACTTAGAACTACTTAAACCTAACTAACCTAACGACATCACACACATCCATGCCCGAGGCAGGATTCGAACCTGCGACCGTAGCAGTCGCGCGGTTCCGGACTGCGCGCCTAGAACCGCGAGACCACCGCGGCCGGCTTGGGTGGCAAAACATGCGCTTTAAATGTTAGCAGGATGACAGCCACAATCCACACATGCCCGTTACCAAGTCAGAATCTGACTTGGAGTTGTTCGGCAGCCTGGTGCAAGACTTTCTATGAGGGGCGATCAAAGTTTCCTTTGAGGGCGTTGCTGCAACATATATGCAACTTAGTGGGATTCCGATGCTAGTATATAAGCGTGAGGTAACGCGACTTGCAGTTATTCTTTTCTGGGCTGCTGAAGGACAAACACTGATAGACAATCATCGGTGAATGAAGAACGTGTGTGGGGCAGCATATCTGCCGCAAACCTCCGTTATGCGCCAAGGGGTGCCGATGCTCCAAGATTACGCACGTCTCCATATCACACATGTCGAAACGTAAAAGTTACCCCAGATCAAGGGGGAGACACTCGAGTACCCGCCCTACACTCATCATCTCTTCCCACGCCACTATCACGCCTTCGGTCCCTTAGAAAAGACAGCGAAGAGTCAACAATTCCTGTGCAGTAGGCAGTCACAGACTTCTTCAGGCAGCAGGACACGGTCTTTTTTTTCATAAGGATATCTTCAACAGTGTGCGTAGGTGGGATGATTGACTCAATGCTCACGCGATTTCGCCGACTGGAATACCGATTATGGACTTTACGGTATCAGAACGGAAACTTTTTGATCATCCTTTATTTGTGACGCCTTTTGTGCGAGTATGGTATGGTGTAGAGCACGTGACCAGATGTACAAGGTGGTTATAATTAAATTTATGCTGCTTGAGAAGGCCCGCATGGAAAACGTGTGATCGCAGGACAGCGAAATTTTGTGAAAACAAAATAGATCGTTGAGAGGACCATATTTTAATTTACAAATGGTTCAAATGGCTCTGAGCACCATGGAACTTAACTTCTGAGGTCATCAGTCCCCTAGAACTTAGAACTACTTAAACCTAACTAACCTAAGGACAGCACACACATCCATGCCCGAGGCAGGATTTGAACCTGCGACCGTAGCGGTCGTGCGGTTCCAGACTGTAGCGCCTAGAACCGCTCGACCACTCCGGCCGGTTTTAATTTCCACATGAGATCCATGGAGAAGAAATAAAAACTTTGAGGTTCGCCGTGACATTGTAATTCTGTCAGAGACAGCAAAGGACTTGGAAGAGCAGTTGAACGGAATGGATGGTGTCTTGAAGGGAGGATATAAGATGAACATCAACAAAAGCAAAACGAGGAGAATGGAATGTAGTCGAATTAAGTCGGGTGATGCTGAGGGTATTAGATTAGGAAATGAGACACTTAAAGTAGTAAAGGAGTTTTGCTATTTGGGGAGCAAAATAACTGATGATGGTCGAAGTAGAGAGGATATAAAATGTAGACTGGCAATGGCAAGGAAAGCGTTTCTGAAGAAGAGAAATTTGTTAACATCAAGTATAGATTTAAGTGTCAGGAAGTCATTTCTGAAAGTATTTGTATGGAGTGTAGCCATGTATGGAAGTGAAACATGGACGGTAAATAGTTTGGACAAGAAGAGAATAGAAGCTTTTGAAATGTGGTGCTACAGAAGAATGCTGAAGATTAGATGGGTAGATCACATAACTAATGAGGAAGTATTGAATAGGATTGGGGAGAAGAGAAGTTTGTGGCACAACTTGACCAGAAGAAGGGATCGGTTGGTAGAACATGTTCTGAGGCATCAAGGGATCACCAATTTAGTATTTGAGGGCAGCGTGGAGGGTAAAAATCGTAGGGGGAGACCAAGAGATGAATACACTAAGCAGATTCAGAAGGATGTAGGTTGCAGTAGGTACTGGGAGATGAAGAAGCTTGCACAGGATAGAGTAGCATGGAGAGCTGCATCAAACCAGTCTCAGGACTTAAGACGACAACAACAATGAGAGGGTAATTGTATACTATGTTTACGTACCGGGCTACAACCCACGCTCAATGCGACGGCCTCGAAAGCTTGGAATCGCACTAGGGATACCATTTCACAATTGTTCGCAGCACTTTTCGAGTGGTGGACCATGGAATGTCCAGCTGTCGTTCCACAGCTTGTGCACCTCTTGAAGATCGCCCACGTTCTCAACCATGCCAACAGTAACGTCTTACAGAATTTGTGGCTCAATTGACCGTCGGCCTCTCCCGAGAGCATTTCCAAAGTCGCCAGTTAATTCGATCTCCCAAAACACGTTTTTCAACCCAGGTGCGGGAAGACGACTTCTCCGCACTCCTTAAATGCGTCGATACTCGCAAAAAGCACAGCACTTCCGCTGCTGTTTTGATAAAACAGATTTACGAGTAAAGCCCTGCTCACCTTGTCCAGACCCATGTTGACAGTCAGCAGCTGTCAAGCACAGCAATTCTTCTGTTTCAATCCCACGTCGCCGTACTGCTATCGGCGCCTGGCGGAAAGTCATGACACTAACGCTATTAACAATGCAAATCCTACAACGAACAGTCTGAACATCATTCCTATAAAGTATGGTACAATACGGTAAGTAGTCTTCCATTTATACTGGCTGCTATCGGCGCCTGGAGGAAAGTCATGACACTAACGCTGTTAACAATGCAAATCCTACAACGAACAGTCTGAACATCATTCTTATAAAGTTTGGTTCAATACGGTAAGTAGTCTCCCATCTATACTGGCTCAAGTAGGGGAAGTAAGAGTTCTAGCCTTCCAAAGGCCAAGGACAAACCGGCTAATGCTGAGCAAAATTTTGTTTAGTGCTGATTCGTTAGCTCTTCGAATGGAGGGCAAATGAAGTTGGCACAAGTTTAAGTCTTTGCGCTAAAGGCGTTTCCTTTTTAAGTTCATCCCCTATTTATTATATTCTTAATGAAGTAACCGGTAAAAGTCAAATATGTGTTTGAAGTTTGTGGTATCTGGATATGGTTTCAGATGTAGTTCATTAAGTGCCGTCATACATCATTTTAATTTTCGAATCAATGCATTATATTCTCTTTCAGGATTTATATTGCTGAATATTTCACAAATTAATTTGAGAAAAAAAGTTAGCTACATTGTTGAATCAGCTTTTGAAGCTACAAATACTCACAAAGCTAACACAAACGCTGCTCTGTATCATTCAGTGTTGCGTGTTCCACAGCCTTTGCAGCTACGGAATGAATAAAAAGTAAAGGCAAATTGTCAGACTGTTGCGTGCTACCATTCACAGAAGCTGAAGAGAAAAAGAATAAAAAAAACACGAGACGCGTTTACTGTTGATTCGTTCGCGGTTCCTGTTCTGTTTCCGAAGTTGAAAAGATTCTGTTCCTGCATTAGTTTTGTAAGCATGAGCACTATTCTGTCGTCAGAGGCATGTCCTTTCCCTGCAGTTTACAACGTCTGATGAGCAACGCATTGCCTGGCAGCCAGCTGGTGTGGATGCTGTGGACCTCGGTGGCTGGTTGGGGGGGGGGGGGGGAGGGCGGATGTAGTTATCGCCGCTGCGGAAGCCACAGGCGGAATTGAAGCGTGACCCGGCTGGTCCAATTACGGCACCCGCAGCCAATCTCGCCTGCCGACCACTCCACCTTATTAAAGGCCGCGCTTTCTGTACCAGATGGCGCGCTGCTCTCAACTCCCACGAGCCAGATCGGAAGCATATGCTTAGAGAGTTGGTAATAACTACACGCATAATATAGAGCAATTGCGGCTGGGTGCAGAAAAATCGCTAAAACAAGATCCGTGACGATTGCTGCCAATATGAACCTTCAGGACTATTGCGCGATACTGTTTATAGAATCTAAACAGTAACAATATCACGAGACTCGTTTACTGTTAAATCGTTCGTGGTGGCTATTCTGTTTACGAAGCTGGAAAAATTTGACTCCTGTTGGCATTCGTTTTATAAGTATGAACACTCTTCTCTTGCCAGAGGTTTGCCCTTTCTTACATCTGCATCCACATGAGTACTCTGTGGTTCATCGAACCACATTCACATTATACAGTGATAAGCCAAAACATTATGACCACCGAAACTTCCCGGCAGATTAAAACTGTGTGCCGGACCGAGACTCGAACTCGGGACCTTTGCCTTTCACGGGCAAGTACTTTACCAACTGAGCTACCCAAGCACGACTCACGCCCCGTCCTCACAGCTTTACTTCTGCCAGTACCTCGTCTCCTACCCTCCAAACTTTACAGAAGTTCTCCTGCGACCTTGCAGATCTAGCACTCCTGAAAGAAAGGATATTGCGGAAACATGGTTTAGCCACAGCCTGGGCGATGTATGTAGAATGAAATTTTCACTCTACAGCGGAGTCTGCGCTGATATGAAACTTCCTGGCAGATTAAAACTGTGTGCCTACCGCGATGTTGAATGCCTCCTGGTGGTGTCGCTGACACCTGACGCAGTAAGGAAAGAGTGTAAGCGGAAGAGGAGTATTTATAGCGAAGAAATAATCGGTTTTGGTAAAGGGCACATTGTTTTGGAGCTGCGGATGGAATCGAGAGTCTCTGTAACGTCGAAGATGGTCGCGTATTGGAACACAATTGTCGTGAGCAACTATGGAAAGTGGTTGAAGGATAGTGTAATAACGTGTAGGCCGTATGGTACTGAACGGCCTCGTGTCATCACGAAATGTAGAGGTCGGAGGGTCTCTCGCAGTGCCATCCTGGATAGGCGGCGATCTGTGGCAGATCTGTCGACAGAGTACGATGCTGGTGCAGGCACGAGTGTTTCGGAACACATCATTCAAAGCGCTTCGTTGAACATGGAGCTCCACATCACGTGACCTCTACGTGTTCCTGTGTTGACCCAACGGCATCGTCAGTTATGATTGCAGAGGGCACAGCATCACTCCGTTTTCATCGTAGATCAATACAAACGTGTCGCTTGTCGAATTAATCGTATTTCTTATTACCACCAGGCCAACCGAGCGAGGTGGCGCAGTGGTTAGCACACTGGACTCGCATTCGGGAGGACGACGGTTCAATCCCGCGTCCCGCCATCCTGGTTTAGGTTTTCCGTGATTTCCCTAAATCGCTCCAGGCAAATGCCGGGATGGTTCCTCTGAAAGGGCACGGCCGACTTCCTTCCCCGTCCTTCCCTAATCCGATGAGACCGATGACGTCGCTGTCTGGTCTCTTCCCACAATCAACCCCGACTACACCAGGCCAATGGTTGGGTCCTTACATGCAGTCATCCAGACGAATGGCTGCAGCAAACATGTTCAGCACCACAGATGCAGGACGGTGCTATGAGGTACATTGAGCCGGGTTTCCATGGGATCTGCGGTGGTAATCAAGGGCACCGTGACAGCAGTGAATAATGTGAACGTTATTGCGGACCACCTGCATCGCTTCATGCTTGAAGTCTCCCCCTGTAACTATGACATCTTCCAGCAGGATAACCGTCCGTGTTTCAAGGTCATAATCGAGCTATAGTGGTTTGAGGGGCATTATAGCAAACTCACATTGATGTCTTGGCCAAAAAATGTACCTGACCTGTACCCATTGAAACTCATATCTAGCGCCAGCTGAGCGCTCATAAGCCACCAGTCCTGTAATTTGTGCGAATTGCTTCGCCTGTGCGTGGACATCTGGTTTCACATACTTCTGGAATCCTGTAAAGGACTTTTAGAATCCATACCAAGCAGAATCTCTGCTGTATTGTGTATGCATAGTGGACCAACACGCTATTAAACAGGTGGTCTTAATGGTTTGGCTCGTCGGGTATCAGTACCGTTCCGCTACCTAACAGATCGCGGGGAAAACAAACACTTAAATCTTTCAATGCGAATTCTGATTTCTCTTATTTTATTACAATGATCACTTCTCCGCACTCGGAAGAGATCGATGCAGAGTGAAATTTAATGAAAAAAATTCGCCGCAGGAAAAAACGCCTTTATTTTATTGATTGCCACAGCAACTCGCTTACCACATGTGTGACAGTCTCTCCCATGTTTTGGGATACTAAAAAACGAGCTGCCCTTCTTTGAACTTTTTCGATGTCCTCCGTCAATCCCGTTTTAATGCGAATCCCATACCGTGCAGCAGTATTCCATAAGAACACAGACAAGCGTAGTGTAGGCAGTCTCTTCAGTAGATCTGTCACATCTTCTAATTGTTCCGCCAATAAAACGCAGCCGTTGGTTTGCCTTCCCTACATTATCTATGTGCTCATTCAAATCTGAGTTGTTCGTAACTGTACTTCCTAGGTGTTTAATTGAACTGATTGCATTTAGATTTCTGTGATATATCGTGTAACCGAAATTTAACAGACTCCTTTTAGTGCTCTTCTCTCTAAATCATTTTGAAAAAAAAAAAAAAAAAGAAAGTTGAAATGGCTCTGAGCACTATGGGACTTAAACTGCTGAGGTTATCTGTCCTCTAGAACTTAGAATTACTTAAACCTAACTAACCTAAGTACATCACACACGTCCATGCTCGAGGCAGGATTCGAACCTGCGACCGTAGCGGTCGCGCGGTTCCAGACTGTAGCGCGTAGAGCCGCTCGGTCAAATCATTTTGCAATTGGTTTTGATCTTCTGATGGCGTTACAAGTTGGTAAATAACAGTATCATTTGCAAACAATCTGAGAGGGCTGCTGGGATTATCTCCTAAATCGTTTATATAGATTAGAGACAGCAGAGGGCCTATAAACTTCCTTGGGCAACGCCATTATATCAGCTCTGTTTTATCGATGACCCTGAGTCAGTTACTATGAACTGTGACCTTTCTGACGGGAAATCACGCATTCTGGTATCTGCTTTACCAGCGATTAGAATTATGTGGTCGTTCCATTTTAAATCGCTCCATACGCACACTCCTAGACATTTTATGGATTGGGTGTTTCCAGTGATTGTTCTGCAGTTGTGTAATCATACCTTAATAGGTCTTTCTGTCTTTGTATTCGCAATACGCTATTTTTTTTTGTGTTGAGGGTCAACTGCCAATCCCTGCACCAAGCTTCGACCCTCAGGAGGTCGTCCTGCATTTCGGTACGATTTTCTAGCGATATGGAGAAGAAATAAACACATTGGGTTCGCCGAAGACATTGTAATTCTGTCAGAGACAGCAAAGGACTTGGAAGAGCAGTTGAACGGAATGGACAGTGTCTTGAAAGGAGGATATAAGATGAGCATCAACAAAAGCAAAACGAGGATAATGGAATGTATTTGAGTTATGTTGGGTGATGCTGTGGGAATTAGATTAGGAAATGAGACGCTTAAAGTAGTAAATGAGCTTTGCTAACAGCTGATGATGCTCAAAGTAGAGAGGATATAAAATGTAAATGGCAAGGAAAGCGTTTCTGAAGAAGAGAAATTTGTTAACATCGAGTATTGATTTAAGTTTCAGGAAGTCGTTTCTGAAAGTATTTGTATGGAGTGTAGCCATGTATGGAAGTGAAACATGGACGATAAATAGTTTGGACAAGAACTTCTACATCTACATTCATACTCCGCAAGCCACCTGACGGTGTGTGGCGGAGGGTACCTTCAGTACCTCTATCGGTTCTCCCTTCTATTCCAGTCTCGTATTGTTCGTGGAAAGAAGGATTGTCGGTATGCCTCTGTGTGGGCTCTAATCTCTCTGATTTTATCCTCATGGTCTCTTCGCGAGATATACGTAGGAGGGAGCAATATACTGCTTGACTCTTCGGTGAAGGTATGTTCTCGAAACTTTGACAAAAGCCCGTACCGAGCTACTGAGCGTCTCTCCTGCAGAGTCTTCCACTGGAGTTTATCTATCATCTCCGTAACGCTTCCGCGATTAATAAATGATCCTGCAACGAAGTGCGCTGCTCTCCGTTGGATCTTCTCTATCTCTTCTATCAACCCTATCTCGTACGGATCCCACACTGCTGAGCAGTATTCAAGCAGTGGGCGAACAAGCGTACTGTACCCTACTTCCTTTGTTTTCGGATTGCATTTCCTTAGGATTCTTCCAATGAATCTCAGTCTGGCATCTGCTTTACCGACTATCAACATTATATGATCATTCCATTTTAAATCACTCCTAATGCGTACTCCCAGATAATTTATGGTATTAACTGCTTCCAGTTGCTGACCTGCTATTTTGTTGCTAAATGATAAAGGATCTATCTTTCTGTGTATTCGCAGCACATTACACTTGTCTACATTGAGATTCAATTGCCATTCCCTGCACCATGCGTCAATTCGCTGCAGATCCTCCTGCATTTCAGTACAATTTTCCATTGTTACAACCTCTCGATACACCACATCATCATCTGCAAAAAGCCTCAGTAAACTTCCGATGTCATCCACCAGGTCATTTATGTATATTGTGAGTAGCAACGGTCCTATGACACTCCCCTGCGGCACACCTGAAATCACTCTTACTTCGGAAGACTTCTCTCCTTTGAGAATAACATGCTGCGTCCTGTTATCTAGGAACTCCTCAATCCAATCACACAATTGGTCTGATAGTCCATATGCTCTTACTTTGTTCATTAAACGACTGTGGGGAACTGTATCGAACGCCTTGCGGAAGTCAAGAAACACGGCATCTACCTGTGAACCCGTGTCTATGGCCCTCTGAGTCTCGTGGACGAATAGCGCGAGCTGGGTTTCCATGACCGTCTTTATCGAAACCCATGCTGATTCCTACAGAGTAGATTTCTAGTCTCCAGAAAAGTCATTATACTCGAACATAATACGCGTTCCAAAATTCTACAACTGATCAACGTTAGAGATATAGGTCTATAGTTCTGCACATCTGTTCGACGTCCCTTCTTGAAAACGGGGATGACCTGTGCCCTTTTCCAATCCTTTGGAACGCTACGCTCTTCTAGAGAACTGAAGCTTTCGAAATGTGGTGTTACAGAAGAATGCTGAAGATTAGATGGGTAGATCACTTAACTAATGAGGAGGTATTGAATAGAAATGGGGAGAAGAGAAATTTGTGGCACAACTTGAGTAGAAGAAGGGGTCGGTTGGTAGGACATGTTCTGAGGCATCAAAGGATCACCAATTTAGTATTAGAGGGCAGTGTGGAGGGTAAAAATCGTAGAGGGAGACCAAGAGATGAATACATTTAGCAGATTCAGAAGGATGTGGGTTGCAGTAGTTACTGGGAGATGAAGAAGCTTGCACAGGATAGAGTAGCATGGAGAGCTGCATCAAACCAGTCTCTGGACTGAAGACCAAAACAACAACAGTGACTCTTCCGTGTATAGCTCCTACATGTCTAACAGCATCATCCACGAAAATTTTCATGGAACTCTGCACACTATCCATTTAACGTAATGAGGTACCTCGGACAGACTGATCTCCTCCATGCCAATCAAATTGGACTCCAGAAACATCGATCACGTGAAACGTAACTCGCACACTACTCACCAGACATCCTGAAAACTATGAATCAATGCAGTCAGAAGGATAAAATATTTATTGGTTTCCCTCGGGTAGAAATACATGTTGGATATAGCTATTCCTGTCGAAAAGGGTGATCAATGTCGTCTTAATCTTGGGTTATGCTGTTCGACATTTTTGGGAGGCCTGGAAGACGATGAACGCCATGCCACTGACCGTCGCTTGATCTCCGGATAGTACTGGTAGGCCCAGGTCTCATACCATGTAATGATGCGGAAATCAAACACCACGTGACTATGGTGCTTTGAGCGATTCCACTAGAAGCATTTGCTGATAGTTTCCAATTTTACAGCCCATGTGAGGAGTGTGTTATAGCTATTAGTGATTACTTTGAAGGCTAGTAAAGATGTTGTGTTTGTAATTCTTGTTTCGTTTATTTTCTGTGGCCATCCGTTCTTTTCAGACGCACCTTGTGGTAACCTCAGACTTTCGGCAGATGGTGCAGTTATATATAATGAAGAACTGTCTGAAACATGCTGCTCAAATACGAGGTGCATTCAAGTTGTAAGGCCTCCGATTTTTTTCTCCGGACTGGAAAGAGATAGAAACATGCACATTGTTTTAAAATGAAGCCGCGTTCATTGTCAATACATCCCAGAGATGGCAGCACCGTACGGCAGATGGAATTTTACCGCCAGCAGCGAGAATGAGAACTGTTATAAATACTTGAACAGCATGCAATCATTCGTTATCTGAATTTGCGTCGTGTGAAACCAATTGAAATTCATCGACAGTTGAAGGAGACATGTGGTGATGGAATTATGGATGTGTCGAAAGTGCGTTCGTGGGTGCGACAGTTTAATGAAGGCAGAACATCGTGTGACAACAAACCGAAACAACCTCAGGCTCGCACAAGCCGGTCTGACGACGTGATCGAGAAAGTGGAGAGAATTGTTTTTGGGGATCGCCGAACGACTGTTGAACAGATCGCCTCCAGAGTTGGCATTTCTGTGGGTTCTGTGCGCACAATCCTGCACGACGACCTGAAAATGCGAAAAGTGTCATCCAGGTGGGTGCCACGAATGCTGACGGACGACCACATGGCTGCCCGTGTGGCATGTTGCCAAGCAATGTTGACGCGCAACGACAGCATGAATGGGACTTTCTTTTCGTCGGTTGTGACAATGGATGAGACGTGGATGCCATTTTTCAATCCAGAAACAAAGCGCCAGTCAGCTCAATGGAAGCACACAGATTCACCGCCACCAACAAAATTTCGGGTAACCGCCATTGCTGAAAAACTGATGGTGTCCATGTTCTGGGACAGCGAGGGCGTAATCCTTACCCATTGCGTTCCAAAGGGCACTATGGTAACAGGTGCATCCTACGAAAATGTTTTGAAGAACAAATTCCTTACTGCACTGCAACAAAAACGTCCGGGAAGGGCTGCGCGTGTGCTTTCACCAAGACAACGCACCCGCACATCGAGCTAACGTTACGCAACAGTTTCTTCGTGATAACAACTTTGAAGTGATTCCTCATGCTCCCTACTCACCTGACCTGGCTCCTAGTGACTTTTGGCTTTTTCCAACAATGAAAGACACTCTCCGTGGCCGCACATTCACCAGCCGTGCTGCTATTGCCTCAGCGATTTTCCAGTGGTCAAAACAGACTCCTAAAGAAGCCTTCGCCGCTGCCATGGAATCATGGCGTCAGCGTTGTGAAAAATGTGTACGTCTGCAGGGCGATTACGTCGAGAAGTAACGCCAGTTTCATCGATTTCGGGTGAGTAGTTAATTAGGAAAAAAATCGGAGGCCTTAGAACTTGAATGCACCTCGTATGCAGTAGAATGTTGATTAGATTTAAAAGTGGTGTTAGAACTGAAAATTTGCTTTAGATATTCAGAAATAAAAAATTGTGCACATCATAAAACAAATAAAAATGGTGTCCTTACTACAGTATCAACGAGCCATAGTTGGAATCGGTCAACTCATACAAATACTTGGGCGCAACACTTCATAGGGATATGAAAGAGAACAATCACATACGTCCAGTCGTTGGTAAGGTTGGTGGCAGACTTTGGTTCATTGGTAGAATACTCGGGAAATGCAATAAGCCTACGAAGGAGATTGCTTATAAATCACTCATAAGAGTCATACTAAAATGCTGACCATGTGTGTGAGACCCGTACCATATAGGTCAAACATGAGTTATTGAACATATACAAAGAAGGTCAGCACAAATGGCCACATGTTTGTGTGATCAATGGGAGAGCGTCACAGAGATGCTGAAGAAAATTTGCGGGCGCTATCTGAAGAAAGTCTACTTACAAAGTTTTAAGAAACAGAATTATGTGACGAATCTAATAATATACTACAATCCCCTACGTATCAATTCCGTAGGAATGGCGACGACAAGATTACACTAATTACATTGCGCACGGAAGCGTTTCTTCCCACGCTCCGTAAGTGAATGGAAAGGACAAAACCGTAATATCTGGCACAGTGGGAAGTACTCTCCGCCATGCACTTCACAGCGGTCTGAGAAGTATGGGTGCACATGAGGATTCAGATCTTCCAGGAAAAGTGAAACAAAATACAACTGATAAGCGATATACAAAAAAAAAAATGTTCAAATGTGTGTGAAATCTTATGGGACTTAACTGCTAAGGTCATAAGACCCTAAGCTTACACACTACTTAACCTAAATTATCCTAAGGACAAACACATACATCCATGCCCGAGGAAGGACTCGAACCTCCGCCGGGACCAACCGCACAGTCCGTGACTGCAGCGCCTTAGACCGCTTTTTTTTTTTTTTTTTTTTTTTTTTTTTTTTTTTTTTTTTTTTTTTTTTTTAAAAAATCTCATTTCGTTCGTTGTATCTGCTCTGGGCGGACGTCGAAAGACACCCGTTTCAGTTCGTTGTTGATCCATTAACTCAGTTTTTTTTATTACAGAGGCCAACCGGCTCCTTGACCGAACACGCTGAGCTACCGTGCCGGCAGTTCGGCTAATCCCGCGCGGCAAGCGATATACACCTTGTAAACAATAAATTATACTCGTGAAATAATTAAATTGCACGTACTACATGCATGTAGAAAACACGAGCTTAAGAATGTGATAAACAGTATATTCTTCTAATATGATTATCACAAAGTAGCATCGTCGTAAAATATAGACAAATTTTAACTTGGCTTAGTCGAATAAGCGTAATCATACAATACTGTGTGTAGAGTGAGTATGCTTCTCGATGCTGTAGACAGTATTTTCTCAAAGACGAACATAATGTCACATAGAGACCCTGCGATCATGGTGGAACTTTTACTGCGATTATTTTCTGTCATTAATCGCATACTTTATTATGGTAACCGCTTTCGGCGTTAGCAATCTTCAGATATGAGACAACAGATGTAAAAGAATAACACAGTTAACAATTATGTGACAAGAAACGTAATGAACTACAATTCACATTTGTATGGCCTCTGCCAATCCGCCATACCCACAACAGCAAGTTTTGCAAAGTGTAGAAGTAAGAGTTACGATTCAATTCACTCTGCTCGTAGGCGCCTGTGGTACACTCCCAGACCACAGGAAGGTCACTCGAATAAACACTTGTTAATTGTCATGCTATAATTCATTTTTATTAAATGATAATTGATTGTACTTTCCCGACACTCGTTTTGCTTTGCCGTAGACTAAGTGATTTATGCTATTGCAAACTGACGTGCCTTGACGAATGGTCTAGTGGGATCTGAAGCAATCCTCCTACCTGTTGCTTTTGCGTCTGGGCGCCTCATTACCTCGAACATCGTTAACAGCAAATGTATCGCCACTGCGGCAACTTGTGTTACTCCGTCTCAACCAGCGGCACTGTCTCGGCTTTGGAACGAATTGATCACATAAGATTTCTGAGATGAGATTCTTTTCCCCAATTATGTGGTATGTGCTGTGTAGTTTATATGTGACAAGTTTAAATTGTGTGCTGGGTCGAACCAAATTGGGTGCCTTGCGCGCCATTATTCAACCAGTTTGCCTCTAGTTTCTCTATTCCGCACTCTATAACGGTATCGGCATTTTCACATTATTTCCTTACTAAAGTTCTTCCGCTACTTAACTTTACCTCAGTGGTAAAATTGCATTGGCAATGCGTGTATAACAAGCACGCATATACACAACACTGGAAACACGTAAAATTTTACAAACTATGTAAAATTCCAATACTGAATGGCGGTAATTGTATCATTACTGGTTTAAAAATGTTTTACCTAATAGTGCGCCGCTGGCTACAAGGTATCGTGCAACTTTTATTTTAGGATTTGTAATTTATACATTTTCAACAACTGTATTCTACCACAATCAAATAAATAAATAAACTGTGCAGGTGATTTGGCTTGAGACTTTCCTTCCAAATAAATAATTCTGGTCTTTTGCTACATAGGTGAAGAAAGTTTTGAACTGTATATTGGCTCTCGATATGTTCGCTTTTACTGACAATCTTTTTCTACGCCCAAAGATATATTCAGAGTAGTCTCTTCTACCTCGTGACATATGAAGACTGCGAGAGATGCTGGCAATCTCTGTACTGGCTGGTTTTACTAATTGGTGTGGCGCTGTTCTTATTTTTACGCGAATGTACATTAAAATGGTTGTAGACGCCATTGTGTGGCAAATTGGCCCGAATCATACATGGCAATGTACAAGTAGAATTAATATTTTCAATTTACTCACAGTCGCCGATGTTAAACTTTTGATCACAATTTCCGGTATATAATAGCAGGCCGTGAACTCATGTTAAATAGAAAAGCCATATAAAACAACCAGAAGTGATATGCCTTCACAAAAGTGTTATTCAACAGTCACTGATCAGTCATTTCTCACCTGAATTCAGTAAAAGCCACATTCTTCCGTCATGTACAGCTCACACATCAGTTTGCTGTATAATCATAAATCCAGAAACTCAACAACTTTATCACTTAGAATCGTACGTTCGTTAGTCCACCTTGTTACACCTTTTCCAATGAATATTAATCCTCGAGTCGTTCAAATCCTTATTTTCATACAATCGATGGCCAGTATAACTCTCGCGTATCCCGGTTTCCATCTTACTATAACTGTCCGACACACTAATATTACACACACATTAATTTCTCTGTACATAGCAATCATAAAACAGAAAACATGCGTGTACAACAAGTCCATACATACAGATTTACGTATTTCAGTTAACAGAGTACCCATATTAATTCAAGAATGAGGAAGAAAATATACGTAGATAAATATGCCAGTAAAATTCCGTTATAGGATTGACCATGGTTCTTTAAGGGTAGCACGCCTCACATTATAAGTTACAGTTTAGTAGACCATGAGGCGTGTTTATGTACTGCAGTTGTGGTGTACGATTCGCGAAACGTAGGTATCTGTATTAGAATCCCGGTTTGCTACGTAATTTTAAACCGTCATGGTTAAAATAATATTTCATTTACGCCGTATATTAATACGGCTTTTTGTTAAGGGAAAACCAGGAGTGTGCTTCTTATTAACCATGCTCGAATGTCGTTTTAAGCAAGGCTCACCGCACATAGTTACATATTTGGAGAAGATAGCTCAACTGAGGACAACAGTAGAGAAAACCGCAGATAATGGCTCGAAGATGAGCACCGTCTTTCCTATAAATGAACGCTGCATCTTTTTACATCGTAACTTTCACAAAGAGTTCTGTATGTATAGGTATCAGGCATAAACATATTACGTATGCATTTCTTCTTATGATTTACCGTCAGTAACGATAACTTTACAGTTTTCTGAGGACAACAATACTTTCGAGCAGCATGAGAACTCCAGGTTTGCAAAGAGAAATTAGATCGGCTATTAGTGATGTAGAATTTCTACTCAGACCGTTTCATAAAAGACAGTTGACTAACATGAACCCTCAACCTCCTAAGATACGTTCTCTGTTCAAAGTCCACAAAACAGATCAGCCAATTCGCCCGATTTCGAACAGTGTGGATAGTGCTTACAACGATCTAGCTAAACATTTTGATTATTTACAGAGGACCAAATAACGGTACTGATCTCGTCTGCAAAAACTTTTAACGAAGTTAAAGAAAAAATTACTTTCACATGTGAGCTAGAAAACGAATTCTGTCAGTTAAATTATTTGGATCTAGTAGTAACAATAAACTGATACCAAAATCTCCTTTAATATTTTTCGCAAAGGAATCTGTACTGATCAAATAGTGCCATGTTGTTCAGCACATCCTCATTCTCACAAAAAAGGCTTTTTCAGTCTTCCATCCGTAGGCCTATTTCTAGTCCTTTATCTGATGTAAGTCTCAACGCTGAGATTAATTTGGTTAAAACTATTGCAGTCGATAACAGATACGAACAAATCGTAGCAGGTAACATTTTCAAAAATGAAACTAATAATAGACGCACCACTCTTGGCACTTCTTCTAATAACGAACGTAATGAAATTTTTTCTATAACGTTATTAGAACATGTATCTTACAGGATTCAGTGTCTCCTCCAAAACAAATACGCCTGTAAAGTAGCATTTTATACTAATAATAGCTTGAAAAACAATCTCACTCACAATTTGAAACCAGTACAGTATTCCTTACAAAACTCAGGTGTCTATAAAATCAGCTGTGATACATGTCAGACGTAGTATATAGGTCAGACAGGAAGATCAGTTGTTAGATATAAAGAACAACTTGTAACAGAAAAGGTAGAAATATATACATATAAATCGTCCTATGCTGATCACTTATTAATTACAGGCTATAAGCCTAAAGAAGTTCATGACGTGAGTATCCTGCGCACAGAGAAGAAAGGCTTCAGACTTGATATCATTGAAGAATTAGAAACTTCCAAACATCTTTTCCTTGATGACGGTTTCATTCTGAATAAAGAGTTGCAGCTATGTAATAAAAATTTCACCAATGTTATAAAGATTTTACTTGGAAACGCCTAAAATCGACTTCTCTACTCCTCAGAGACGACTCTAAAATATCGTCTTCCTTTCTCCTTTTTATTTATTACATTGTAAATGTTTTGATGCAAAATGTATAGAATTACTGCTATTGCACTGCCCTGTAAAAATTTCATTTTGGATAATACTGGCTGTTGACTTGTAAACGGACACTTTTATGCCATTTAAAATATCTTTCTAACGTAATCAACTGGTTTAAAAAAAGGTCCGTAAACAATGTATCTTCTAAATGTCTATAATGGGGTTTATTGCAATGTATCGTCTCCATAGAGTATCAATCTGCCTGACGGATCTGAAGATCATTCACATGGCAAGGTGGTACTTCCTTCGTGATTGCTCCCTCGTCACCAAAATTGTCTCTCATTCCAACAATGTTTGAATTATTCGGCATAAATGTTAGAATTTTGCTCGCTGAGTATGATTCAGACAAGTTGTAAAGGCATCAGTCGCATCGAACGTATGTTTCTGTAAGACAGTAATATATCTACACAATCAAACGCCTCCGGGGTTTCTTAATTTGACATAGGTAGTTCTTACATTCATGTAGTAGGGACCCCATTCCGAGTCATTGCCATAATGTCGGCTAAAACTGATACTGATCGTTACTGCGGAGGCGAGTCTATTGCACGAGGGCTATCCAGAAGGTAACAGACATTTTGGTCTACCGCAGCAGTGGGCGGAGCAACGGCTGCCATCTTGGTGCCATAAAGTTTTTACACTCAGTACGGATCCAGCGGTGTTAGCGTGAGGTTTGTGTCTCTGCAAACTTGCTTTCTGTGTTATGTTAAAATGTGCACTGCAAGAGAAAAAATCCCGCGATTTGTGAGGTGCTAAAGACTGCCAACTAATTGAAATTTATCGCGATCTTTGTGATGTATGCGGAAAAGGAATGATGAGTGAAAGCCGAGTGAGACAATGATGTATTAATTTTGAAAACGGCCATACGAAGAGAACCATACGCCTAGATGTGAAAATTACCGAACTATCAGTTTAATAAGCCATGGCTGCAAAATACTAAAACGAATTCTTTACAGACGAATGGAAAATCTCGTAGAAGCCGACGTCGGGGAAGATCAGTTTGGATTCCGTAGAAATGTTGGGATACTGACCCTACGGCTTATCTCAGAAAATAGATTAAGGAAAGGCAAGCCTCCGTTTCTAGTATTTGTAGACTTAGAGAAAGCTTTTGACAATGTTGAGTGGAATACTCTCTTTCAAATTCTAAAGGTGGGAGGGGTAAAATACAGGGAGCGAAAGACTGTTTTCAATTTGTACAGAAACCAAATGGCAGTTATAAGAGTCGACGGGCATGAAAGGGAAGCAGTGGTTGGGAAGGGAGTGAGACAGGATTGTAGCCTGTCCCCGATATTATTCAATCTGAATATTGAGCAAGCAGTAAAGGAAACAAAAGAAATTTGGAGTAGGTATTAAAATCCATGGAGAAGAAATAAAAACTTTGAGGTTCGCCGATGACATTGTAATTCTGTCAGAGACAGCAAAGGACTTGGAAGAGCAGTTGAACGGAATGGACAGTGTCATGAAAGGAGGGTATAAGATGAACATCAACAAAAGCAAAACGAGGATAATGGAATGTAGTCGAATTAAGACGGGTGATGCTGAGGGAATTAGACTAGGAAATGAGACACTTAAAGTAGTAAATGAGTTTTGCTATTTGGGGAGCAAAATAACTGATGATGGTCGAAGTAGAGAGGATATAAAATGTAGACTGGCAATGGCAAGGAAAGTGTTTCTGAAGAAGAGGAATTTGTTAACATCGAGTATAGATTTAAGTGCCAGGAAGTCGTTTCTGAAAGTATTTGTATGTAGTGTAGCCATGTATGGAAGTGAAACGTGGACGATAAATAGTTTGGACAAGAAGAGAATAGAAGCTTTCGAAATGTGGTGCTACAGAAGAATGCTGAAGATTAGATGGGTAGATCACATAACTAATGAGGAGGTATTGAATAGAATTGGGGAGAAGAGATATTTGAGACACAGCTTGACTAGAAGAAGAGATTGGTTGGTAGGGCATATTATGAGGCATCGAGGGATCACCAATTTAGTACTGGAGGGCAGCGTGGAGGGTAAAAATCGTAGGGGGAGACCAAGAGATGAATACACTAAACAGATTCAGAAGGTTGTAGGTTGCAGTAGGTACTGGGAGATGAAGGAGCTTGCACAGGATAGAGTAGCATGGAGAGCTGCATCAAACCAGTCACTGAACTGAAGACCACAACAACAACAGGCTTACACTTGTGACTGACGAACTGGTGATGAAAATCAGTGACAAAATTCGTAACAACCGTCGTTCCACGATTACCGAATTTCGCAACATTTTCCCCAAATTTCCCCGAGTTCGGTGCTTGAAATTGTGGCGGAAAAGCTTGGTTACCATGAATTTTGTGCTAGGTGGGTTCCCAAAATCCAGTCGCAGGCGGCAGGTTTTTACAGAGACGGTATAGAAAAACTTGTACCACGGTATCATAAATGGCGATTATGTGGGAAAATAGCTTTATAACGTACCTTCATATAATTTTGGTTCTTCCATATTGTTAATTTTTATTTCAAAACGTCTGGTCCCTTCTGGGTAGCCCTCGTAAACTAGTTTAAAGTAGGAGTGGAGGATCACAGTGTTGTTAAATGAGAATCGGCGAGGGTTCGATTCACGCGAGCGGCTGGCACCGGTGTTGGAGAAGGACGCCGCAGACGCGACAGCCGGGCTGTGACGCACGCATAGCAGACGAGGTGCGCGGCACTCGGCGGACTGCATCCCGGGACTGCGGGTCACGGCGATCTGTGGCCGGGTCGCCCCACGACCGTGGCCTCGAGTCGTGATCTGAGGCCCCATCACCGTGTGCCAGCAGCCGCTGCTACAGTGCCGTTCTAAAGACAACTATTAGCTTGTTGCATAAACTGGTAGCTTTTCTTTTTGCATGTTGGTATCCCTGTTGCTACAGGTTTGTACACTACTGGCCATTAAAATTGGTACACCACGAAGATGACGTGCTACAGAAGCGAAATTTAACCGACAGGAAGAAGATGCTGTGATATGCAAATGATTAGCTTTTCAGAGCATTCACACAAGGTTGGCGCCGGTGGCGACACCTACAACGTGCTGGCGCGAGGAAAGTTTCCAACCGATTTCTCATACACAAACAGCAGTTGATCGGCGTTGCCTGGCGAAACGTTGTTGTCACGCCTCGTGTAAGGAGTAGAAATGCGTACCATCACGTTTCCGACTTTGATAAAGATCGGATTGTAGCCTATCGCGGTTGCTGCTCGCGTTGTTCAAGATCCAATGACTGTTAGCAGAATATGGAATCGGGCGGTTCAGGAGGGTAGTACGGAACGCCGTGCTGGATTCCAGTGGCCGCGTATTACTAGCAGTCGAGATGACAGGCATCTTATCCGCATGGTTGTAAAGGATCGTGCAGCCACGTCTCGATCCCTGAGTCAACAAATGGGGACGTTGCAAGACAACAAACATCTGCACGAACAGTTCTTCGACGTTTGCAGCAGCATGGACTATCAGCTCGGAGACCATGGCTGCTGCTACCCTTGATACTGCATCACAGACAGGAGCGCCTGCGATGGTGTACTCAACGACGAACCTGGCAAAACGTAATTTTTTCGGATGTATCCAGGTTCTGTTAACAGCATCATGATGGTCGCATCCGTGTTTGGCGACATCGCGGTGAACGCACATTGGAAGCGTGTATTCGTCATCGCCGTACTGGCGTATCACCCGTCGTGATGGTATGGGGTGCCATTGTTTACACGTCTCGGTCACCTATTGTTCACATTGACGGCACTTTGAATAGTGGACGTTAGATTTCAGATGTTTTACGACCCGTCAAGGGGGTACCCAGGATCTGAACTTGGGGGGGGGGGGGGGGGCAGGTCATACTAGTCTCAGGAAACAAGGACTCGAGACAACATACAGCACTTCTTATTAAATAAAACAGTAAAGCAGTGAAAAACTGCTTTTAATAAATATTTTAAATACAAGAATGCACTTGTACAATCCGAGAAAACATGCAGCATTTCTTATTAAATAAAACAATAAACTAGTGAAAAACTGCGAATACCTTGGGGGGGGGGGCAGCTGCCCCCCCCCCCCTTCCCCCTCGCTGGGTACGCCCATGCGACCCGTGGCTCTACCCTTCATTCGATCCCTGCGAAACCCTACATTTCAGCAGGATAATGCACGACCGCATGTTGCAGGACCTGTACGGGCCTTTCTGGATACAGAAAATGTGCGACTGCTGCCCTGGCCAGCACATTCTCCAGATCTCTCACCAACTGAAAATGTCTGGTCAATGGTGGCCGAGCAACTGGCTCGTCACAATACGCCAGTCAGTACTCTTGATGAACTGTGGTATCGTATTGAAGTTGAATGGGCAGCTGTACCTGTACACGCCATTCAAGCTCTGTTTGACTCAATGCCCAGGCGTGTCAAGGCCGTTATTACGGCCAGAGGTAGTTGTTCTGGGTACTGATTTCTCAGGATCTATGCACCTAAATTACGTGAAAATGTAATCACATGTCAGTTCTAGTATAATATATTTGTCCAATGAATACCCGTTTATCATATGTATTTCTTCTTGGTGTAGCAATTTTAATGGCCAGTAGTGTATATCGCTTGTCACTTTTTATTTGTAGTTCACTGTTGCTATTTGAGTCTACATATTGTCATTTTGTGATTTGGAGATAGTGAGTGGAGCTGCGGACACTAGAAAATGGAGTACCAAGTGGAGAAATGGGACCATTTCTGACATATTCTTCATTGTGTGGTGAATAGTGGAGTGACGCGACGGAGACAGCCAGAAACATTTGCGCCGTCTATGGGGATAATGCCATTGGTTAGAGAACGGCAAGAAAATGGTTTTCTCGTTTTAAGGAAGGTCGTTTTGACATTAGTAACTCTCCAAGTTCTGGGAGACCCTCGGCGTTTGACGAAGATCGTTTAAACACATTAATGGAAAATGATTCACGTCAGTGTAACTAATAACTGACAAATGTGATGAAGTGTGATCATTCCACCATGAGGCGACATTTGCATGCAATGGGGAAGCTTTAAAAATCGGTGTAATGGTATCGCAAGGTCTAAGCCAAATCACAAAAGTCAGCCAGCGGCCATACGAGATTCCCTGCTTGCTCATCGACAATTGGCTAGTCAACTACACCAATAGTTCCTATCCTGTATCGTTAATGGTAACGAGAAATGATGTCTTTGTGCTAACATAAGGAAAAGAAAGGAATGGTTGAGCCCAAGCAGAGTAGCAACTCGCCCTACAAAGACCTGCTCGCATCCACAAAAGATATTATGCATGCAGTGGTAGAGCGACGCTATGGCGTTGTACGGATTACCTCCCCGAGATTTAACCGTCAATGCTGACATTTATTCTCAAGAAACGAGGCGTCTTGCAGACGCAGTCCAAGTACAACGACCAGGAAGACTGCGTGAAGTGACGGTGCTCACGATAAAGCCCGCTACATCCTGCTACACTGATAAAAAACGTTACACAGGAGTTGGGTTCGGACGTCTTTTCACATCCATCTTATTCACCACATCTTGCGCCCTCAGATTTTTACCTTCTCCGGTCTCTGTCGAACAGCCTTTAAGCAATTTCTTTTCCGGATGAAAATGCGCTCCGAACATGGCTCGACGAGTTCTTCTCCTGAAAACTACATTTTTTTACAATCGCGGAATCGAAAAGTTACCCCGCCGTTGGCTGACTGTTCTAAACAGTGAAGGAAAATGTATTATTGGTTGATCAAGTCTCTGTTATGCATATCTGTTGTGTTTATCAAACCTATGTAAAAACATGACGAACTTATACACCAACCTAACACATTCTCTCGCTGTGTAAGGAGCGTTAGTAGGAGATTAGGAAACTGTTAAATTAGAGTATGTGAGACCGATTACTCATGACGTCTATTATAATCCGTAAGCTGACGTGCAACGATTTCCAAACATTAGGAAGCGACCTCGGCGATTTGTGTAGCTCATAAGGCTCCAGAAGTATAATGCAGACGAATAAAATTGTAACACAAAGATGGCTTGCAACGAATGTCAAACTGGCATGCAGGATACTACATGCTTGGATGTGCAAACAATTAGCGTTTCAGCACAACCGCACGATATACGCAGGAGTAACGCCACCTACATTCTGTATCTAAGGAGGATTACGCAGCTGGTTTCTCATTCAGAAAACGCTCTTGAATGTTGGACGTTTGTCAGAAGATGGTGTTATGCCTCGTCTAAGAAAGAGAAACGTCTACCAGTACATGTCAGAATTTGACAGCGACAGTATGGACGCCTAACTGAGACTGTGGTTCGTCGTTCCACGATCTTGCTGATCACGTTGGTCAACATCCCACGACTGTCATTCGAATACGTAACCGACCAGTTTAGGAGGGTAATAGTCAACGCCATATAGGATAAGAGCATTCCCATGCGACTAGTTCCCGAGAAGACATACTGTGCTCCGGCAGTACAGGATCACACAAACACATCACAGTCGCACAGTCAGGAAATGAGCTTTTCTGCAACCTGTATCTACAAGGACAGTGCAACGACTTCTACATCTACATCTGTACTCTGTAAACCACCCTGAACTACATAGCAGAGGTCATCTCCCCCTGTACTAGCTATTAGGGTTTCTTCCCGTTCCACTCACGTACGGAGCGCGGGAAGCACGATTGTTTGAATGCTTCTGTGCTTGCTGTAAATTATTATTCTAATCTTGACCCCACGATCACTATGTGAGCGATGCGTTGGAGATTGAGGTATATTCTTAGTGTCTTCATTTACTGCTGGTTCTTGAAACGTTGTAAGTAGACTTTCTCGAGAGTCCGCCGATTCAGTTTCTTCAGCATCTCTGAGACACTCTCCCATGGGTTAGATAAACCTGTGACCATTCGTGCCGCGCTTCTCTATTACTTTCAATATCCCCTGTTAGTCCTATTTGATAAGGGTCCCACACACTTGAGCAATATTCTAAGATGGCTGGGACGAGTGATTTGTAAGCAATTTCCTTTGTAGACTGATGGCACTTTGCCAGTATTCTGCCAGTAAATCGAGGTCTAGCACCTGCTTTATCCACTACTGAGCCTATTCGATATCATACCACTACAGGTCCGTCCCGGTAGCTGTACAGTCAGCCTTGAGCGACGCAGCGGTTCGGACGGTGTTTACGTCCCTGCCGCACGTCTGCGCGACAGGTGTTTACGTCAAGTGTGTAGCGGTGTGTCGCGGTATACATAGAACGAATCATAGCCTTGTCGTTCCGCAAATCGACACTGAAATTTAGTTTTGTTAACGAATATGCTCGACCGAAGGCTTACGAGATCGAACGTTATTTACGGGACGAGGTGAAAATCGAACCTGACGTTCTACACTTATCTATAGTAAGCAGCGTGGTCTATGTCAAGCTCATAAATGAAGCGGCATGTGACGAACTACTACTCCGACACCGACAAGGACTTCGTTTCTTTCATTCGGACGGGAATGTGGGAGCGGTAACAGTTGAACACGCCGGCATGGGACTCCGAACGAACCGCGTCTTTGAGCTTCCATTCGAAGTGCCAGAAGAATTGGTGACAGACGCCCTGCGTCCTTATGGAACTGTCCTATCCCACGTGGCTGAAAAATGGGCGAGTTTCAAGACGTATCCGATCCTCAATGGCGTCAGACAAATACGGATCGAACTCCGAAAACACGTCCCGTCATACTTGTACATCGCTGGTTGTAGGGCGATTGTTATCTACGACGGACAACCAAGGACGTGCTCTGGTTGTGGGAAGGAGGGACACTCCGTTCTGAGTGTGTTCAACGAAGGTTGTTACAGCTGCCACAGGATGATCCACCCCTCAAGCCGCATCCGACTGTGCTCCCCATGACTTACGTCGCCGCATTACGTGACGACGTCAGCCGCGAGACAGAGGCGTACCATAACACACAGACAGAGGTAGATCGTGGCGAGCCACGGAAGGACGAGGTTTCGCTGGACCGCCTGCAGCAATCGCAGGACGCCCTCTCTTCGGTGCCGCCTGCGGCCCTTTCAGATAAGGCACTTGCAGACGTCGATAATACGACGGCGCACGATTCCGACGTGCCCCACGAACAACCGGAGACAATACTGACCTCTGATTCTGAAGCACGACAACGCAAACAGCGATCACCAAAACGCCGGAAGAAGCGCCGCCTCACGGTGGAGAACGACCAATCTGTCTAGCAGGCAATTCTGAGGCTTTTTCGTGTACAGAGCAGACGACCATGGATACAGAAGAACTGCCTAGCGTGGATGCAACGGTGGCCAGCGGGACGGCGACACGACCTACCGCTGACGATGCTCCAGAAACAGCGACTGGGTTCCATCGACGGCAACAGGCTACTAAGGAGGCTACGGCGCCTGCACCGCACGACAACAATGGGACACTAGGGGATTGGTCAGAAGACCCACCCCCGTGGGGAAGAGATGATGCCGGAGGAACTGCTCCCACGCTCTCTCCCGTTGTAAGACCGGAAGAGTGCACGGAATAACGGCAGACCATATGAGGGGACGGCGGGGGACGTTAGTACGAAAGCAGCCTGTGTACGGAAGAATTCGCGACCGTACGGTGCCCTGTCTACGTTGAGAGCCATGCAACAAGCTTATCGGATAGCGTCTGTTAACATCAATAGCAGTGGGACGCCGGTAAAAATCAAGATGCTCAGTGACATGATAAGGGCTGCAGATTTAGACGTAGTACTATTACAGGAAGTTCGGGTACTTCCCCCCTCGGACTTTTACGGTTACGACATTTACTGTTCCCCCTGTGACGAGAGAGGTGTCGGCACAGCGATACTATTAAAGGGAGGGATACGTGCAGACGAAGTAGAGTATTTGCCTTCTGCCCGTGGTACGGCCGTGACCATAGATGGAATACGTTTGATCAACATATATGCACCGTCAGGCTCGGATAAGAGAAGGGACAGAGCAGATCTTTATGCCCACGAGGTTACACCGTTGTTCCAGGGACGATACGATGCTTGCATACTCGGCGGAGATTTTAATTGTGTGCTCGACAGAAAGGACCAACATCCTAACTATACTACTAGCCAAGAACTTAGGGAGCTAGTCAACGGGATGGAATTAGTCGATACGAGGGACCTGAAGTATCACAACCGACCAGGATATACATTTTTTACTAGCCACTCCGTGAGCCGTTTGGATCGGATCTACGTTTCAAGGACATTAGCAGTATCGGCGGTGGACGCAGAAATATGGCCGACAGCGTTTACAGACCACGAGGCATATATTTGTACGGTTAACCTTGCTAGACAGCAGGTATGGAGACGAAGGGGTAGTTGGAAGATGAACACCTCCCACCTGCGTGATGCAGACTGCCGACGCATGGTGGAGGACGCATGGCACAGCTGCCTCCGTCGACGAAATTCTTTCGGTTCTGTCCTGCAGTGGTGGATCGAGTGCGCGAAGCCAGCTTTACGGAGGACGTTAATAGGTTACGGGAAGGAGGTTTCTCAATGGCAGCGCACGACCACTCAACCAACTGCACCAGAACGCCAGACGTCCGTCCACAGAGTCAAGGCGAAGCTGGTCCAACTTGCGACGCTGAGAATGGCGGGTACGATGATACGCGCGAAGTCGCAGGATTGCCTGCCCAACGAGGTTCCCTCGATGCATTATGTGATAAAAGAAAGACGAAGAAGACGAAGGGCGTTAATACATGAGATCGATCTCGGCGATGGCCGTCGTTTTACAGCATAAAGGGGCATAGCACAGGCGTTCACGGATCATTTTAGCAGATTCTATGCGAGCAACGTGAGGGTCAGAGGGAGCTGGGGAACGTGCTGGAAGAGATCTCAGACGCGACGAGTGTGAACGGGGAAGCGGACGGGTTATCTGATATTACGTGTGAAGAGCTGGAGGAAGCGATTACACGAGGTGCCTGCAACAAGTCCCCAGGTCCAGACGGATTCCCTTTGGAATTTTACTGTGCCTTTATGACCATTATGACACCGATGTGGCTATGCATGTTTAATGAGCTTCTGCGGCAAGAAGTACCGGTTCACAATAAATTCACGGAAGGGCTCATGATACCGGTACCAAAGCCCCGTGGCGGCAAACGGCCTTGTGATTATCGCCCCTTGACCCTCCTTAATAGTGACTACAAGATCTTCATGCGCATACTGGGCAGTCGTATCAAAAAGTCGCTGGAGAACCGAATACATGCCGATCAGACTTGTCTTGGCGGCATCAGTAATATCCACACAGCCTTGGGAGACTATCTTGACGTCGCCGCCCTCGCGGCTGCATGCCGCCTCCGGGGGGCGATGGTTGCTGTAGATTTCGATCATGCTTTTGATCGCGTGGATCAAGTGTACCTCGCGGCGGTGATGAACAGGATGGGTGTCTCGCCATTATTGACCACTGCCGTGATGTGGTTGTTGCACGGCGCCAGATCAGCGATGGTGATCAACGGAGGGAGAACTGAGTATTTTCCAATCATAAGATCAGTCAGACAGGGTCGTCCCTTGTCGATCCTCCTATATACGATCGCCTTAGAACAGTGCCTCGCAGGCCTTCGCCGCCGTCTTGCCGGGATTTCCCTACGGCATGCATCATTCAAATGCAGAGCATACGCGGATGACATTGTGTTTCTCGTACGGAATGAGGGGGGACTCAAACAGCACTGGATTGGATACAGACTATGAGATGGCAGCTGGAACTGAGGTAAACTACAGAAAATCACTATTCATGCATGTGGGGCGTGGACTAGAACTAGGAACGGAAGGACCGTTACCTGCTGTGCAAACCCTCCGCTGTTTGGGCATCACTTTTCACACGGAGACGGTGGGAACGGCTGCGGACAACTACTGAAGGTTGTTACTCAGAGTCCGCACGGCAATACGACTAAACGCCCTACGGTCAATGGTAATGCTGCAGCGAGTGTTACTCGTCAACCTTTATCTCGCACCCATGATGTGTCACCTGACGCACCTTCTCCCCTTGACGCGCTCGATGGATATGAGGATTCAGGCGGCTTTTGGGTATTATGTAAGCTTGGGACAGCTCTTTAAGGTAAAGTACAACACGCTTACCCTCCCAGCGCGAGAGGGGGGCGTAGGTTTAGTGAACGTGCACGAGAAGGCGCGTGCCATGTATATTAATACTATGCTCAAACGGTGGCGCAACAGGAATCACTCGCTTACGGGGACGATCATCGAAGAACTAGTACCAACATCGCATCTTCCTCCAATCAGTGTCGGCCATATACCGCCCCCGTTAGTGTATGTTGTAACCTCCCCACAAAAATTTACAAGACAATATTATATAGAAATGGGAGCCAAGTGTAACCTCCCGCAATGAAATTTACTGACAATGACAATTAAACAAAAATTCGCAATCTGACTCTGGTGTAAGCTCTTCACAAAAATAATGAAAAACAATTCAGTGCTAATGAAACTTCTGTGACAATGAAAATTCAATTAAACCGAAATATCGGTCTTTGGCCCTGTACAAAAATCAGGATTAAATTCTTACCTCATTGTAACTGCTAGTCAAATTTCTGCTCTTATTCTTGCGCACAGCTTGGAGGAACTGCATTGCAAATAATAATATTCCTTTTTTTTGTAATTCAACTGAGCTTTTGTTTAAGGGAAGTAGAACGAAATCGTTAATTCAATTAAATAAAATTTTTTTTTGTAAAATTGCTTTTGAAATCAAAATTATTATTGGGGCACTTGTTGGAAATTAATTACAATAAATAAACTTTACATTATCTGATGATTACCTTAATTAACAATATACCTCATTCAGCATCTTGACCAGTGTTGCCGACAGACTACATCACACAACCGCACTGGGCTGCTACTACTGACCGACCGCTCTGCTTGACGACTACTACAGAACTGCTCTCAACGACTACTGACAGAGTACTGCTCGCAACACTCGCGCGGTCAAGCGCAGACTAACCACGATTATAGGCTCTCTGGTCAAAGATTTTAACGTGCCTCACCATCGCTGCTATGTTACATACGTGTTTCATAACCCTCCACTGGGGGGGCAAAAATTTGGCAGCGATGGTGAGTCATTTGGACTTGCCATGGCAAGAAATTTTTACAATTTACAGAATATTCAAATTTAGTACATAAATTAAATGTTGTGCACATGCACCGAGGACAAAACATTTCAGACAAAGACAGGATGTGAGTACAAAACATAGTAGCAAATCAGAAAACTGTATATACAAATTATTTGACAGATAGCAAAGTGCACACGCACTGAAAAAATTCTTTAGCATTTTCAGAGCAAATAAACAGAATGGCAGAAAATCGTGTTGATAAGTGACATGAGTATACTCGCACTGGAGTTGAGAACATATTAGCAATTTACGAAATGTATATACAATTAGTAACAAATGACATAAGTGCATACGTACTGAGGTATTGAATATACAGAATGAGTACAAATCATATTGAAAAATGAGAAAAGTGCACAGGCACTGAAGTTCAGTAGAAAACATATTAACACACAACATAAGTACACATGCACTGTAGTTCAGAACATATCATTAAAATAAAATAATAAATAAAAAATGTATATACAATATAAAAGACAAGAGTGCACATACTGTACTTGAGAACAAATCGAAAAATGTCTTAGGTATTTTTGCAATAAATAAACATAATGGCAAAAAAATCATATCGACAAGTGACATAAGTGTACTCGCACTGGAGTTCAGTGAATCAAAAAAAAAATGTATAACCCATGAACATAAATAATGTTAGCAAAAAAAATGATTTTCACTATGTGACAAGAATTAGGATAGGAAAGGGAAGGATGGCATCATGGTTGTAGCACTTTAGATTGCACACAGCTGTTCTGAAAGTCCATATCTTTCCACAGAAGTATAACACCAAGTGACACAATTTGAAGTTCTTTTCCCATCAGAATTTACCAGTGTAGCCAAGACACTGAACTCTCGTAGTAACATTTCATGTTCTCATTTTGGCAGTACATTAGGTACACCAAACAGTGGGACCATAATAACGTCTTCATCGCCCACGGTGGTGGACAGCATGTCGTGTCAACACCACGCTCTTACAAGGCACACCAACGTAGAATTAGTGCAAAACCAAAGATAGTGCTCCATGATCACTAGGATAGACAGGACAAATGGACATTGCAGTAATTCAGGATAGTTAGCTCATGAGGTGAAGGACATTAAGTCACATAATATTGACAATTACAGTCTTCATTAGTAGTTTGCGGCATTCATAGCCCAGTGATTGAACATTTCTGTACCAAGTATGTAGTATTACAGAAAAATGTTCATTAATTGTTTTACATAGAAACAGTAACCTTCTTTTCCTAGTTACAAAGCATTATTAAATAATCGCATTCTTTTCCAGTTACAAAGTATGGCATAATTAATTAATCATTGGTCATTCCAATAGTAATAATCATTAGCCTTCTCCTAATTACAAAGCATTATGAAGCAATCGCATTCTTTTCCAGTTACAAAGTATGGCATCGTTAATTAATTATTTGTTATTCCAATAGTAATAATCATTAGCCTTCTCCTAATTACAAAGCATTATTAAACAATCACATTCTTTCCCAATTATAAAGCATAGTTAATCATTTGTCATTTCAATATAGTAAGAATCATATTCTTTTCCAGTTACAAAGTATCAACATTAAAAACAAGAGCTAATTAATGGCATAATTAATAACATAATTCATTGAGTGACATCAATTATTGGCACTCAGTGGCCATCAAGTATCGAATAGTATAAAACATTGTTCCTCATTCAGTATTATTCAGATCATTAAGAAGTAATAACAATTCATTGAGTGACATTCAGATCATTACGAAGTCATTATTAAAAATCAGCTAATTACAGTCATAGCATTAATAATCATACACATTATAAGTAGTCTCATTACAATAAACAGTGGAGTTATTATAAGGGAAAGCAAGAAGAGAAAAAGAAAAAAAATTGGTTCTGGGTTGTTCCTGTAAATGAAAAATGTGTAACGTCATTCGTCATGAGTCAGCTGTAGCAAGGTTGTGAAACAAGGCAGTAATGTGATCACATGTATAAATGATAGACACAAATGGGTAAAAAATGTAAGTGCTAGTACAGGTATAATAAGTAACAGGTTTAGTAAGTATCTTGAAAAGCTTCTGCTGAAAAAAAATACAAAATGGATTATTGACCTGAAAGAAGAAACGCACACTATGCTGAAAAGTAGTGAACTTCGAATTAACAAGTAGTGAAATGTGTATAAACATGTGTTCCATAGCTGTCCTTTCCAAAACTTTCCAACATCCTACTATGCAATATAACACCTGCTGTCAGAACAAACTGCAACAAATACTTAAACAACTATGTAGCATAAATACATAACTTCAACATTATCTTCATCTGCAAAGAAAAAACTTCATTATTCATCACTTCATTATTCGTAACTCCATCATTATCATCACCTGTAAAGAAAAACTTCATTATCCATAGTAGCACACTCTTCATCATTATTCATCATCACTCATTATCATCTGCAAAAAATCACTTCATTACTCATTACACAACTATTCCTTATCTCTAGCATATTTCATCACTAAAACTAAGATGTGTAGTTCTGTCTGACAGCCTGCATCAATTGCTTCGTATTCTGAAAGAAAAAATTAGTTAAGACTGCTATTCTGCGATGTGTATTGTATATTCTTGTTAATGCTTGTTAATTCTGATCCATTTACTCTTCCTCATAAAGTTTTTGTGCATCTTCTTTCGTTTATTCCGTAGGTAAAGTTCCCATTTCTGTTTAATTTTTTTTTTTTTTTACACTCATCATTTCTTTCTGAAATTGATGAACAGAGATTAACGTCTTGCATTTAAATCATATACCCACTAAATAATGACTGGTTTATGGTAACATACTTAAGCATACAGCATAACATTACAAACAACGTAATATGTCAAAGACATTGACAGTGTTCAAACCCAAAATGTACAGAGAATATCACAATGCAGCAACAAAAAATGTAAAAGTCACGATGTTGAGATGTCATAAGGCCAAAAAAAAATGTCAAAGTCGACTGGTGTGTGTTATATCTTAACTATTTCACAGTGCATATAGACAAAACTGAAATACAATTGTACATAAAAAAGTGGAAAATGTGCATGGTCTGATGTGTAACGACAAGAAAAGCGACCTGCTAACCTTACCTTGCCGGGCACTTGCCAAGAAAAAATACGATAATCATCAGTAATTAGTCAGGTGAAATAATTGCATTGGTAAATGGCATCATAGCATGTTACATCATAAAGTGATTTCATTCAATAAACGGTTTAATGTTTGAGACATGGTGGGTGCCTTTCGATTTTCTGGTTCTCAAAGTTTCGACGTGTACAACATTGGGGTGAGGGATGCTGCGAATCCGATATGGACCTGCGTATAGAAGTTCAAATTTACTGCACTTACCTTTTAATTTGCTGGATAAATAGTGTGTACGTACTAATATTTTGTGTCCAATGTGAAAGTCGCGGCGTGTACAAACCTGTTTTTGCTGTCTTCTCCGGCGCTCTGCGGCACGTTTGATGTTGTTCAGCGCAATGTCAATTATTTCGTGGTGTCGTAAGCGACGAGATGTAGGAAAATTTACAAATTCTTTAATTTTGTTTGGTGGTTCAACGTTTTTCAGTATAACAGACGGAGATAGCATAGTGGATTCATTTGGAATGGAATTAATTACATCTTGGAATGAGAGTATGTGTGTATCCCAATCAATATGTCTTTTGTGGCAGTATATTCGGCACAGCTTACCAATTTCTTTCATTAATCTTTCACAGGGGTTCGAAGAAGCGTGGTACTTGGATATATAGATCGGAGAAATGTTTCTGGCTCGTAACATGCGTGTCCATACGCTACTACGAAATTGAGATCCATTGTCAGAAATTACTTTCATCACATGCCCTACATGAAATAGAAAATGTTTTACAAATGCTTTCGAAACAGTTTTAGCAGTAGCTTTGCGTAACGGAGTGAAGGTAACAAATTTTGAAGTGAGTTCAACAGCGATAAAGATGTAGCAAAAACCTCTGTTAGTTCTCGGAATTGGACCAAAAATATCTACTGCGGCCATATGTCTTAATTTAACAGGTATAATGGGATATAATGGAGGAATATGTGAAGTGGTGTCTGATTTAGCTTTCTGGCAAATTTTACAAGACGCTAAAACTCGTCGTATACGTTTCTCCATATTGTTAAAATAACAGTTCTGTCTCAGTATAAGAAAACATTTTCGTGCTCCGTAATGTGCGTAACTTAAATGAGTGTACCAGATTAATTTGTTAACAAGTTCGTCAGGGATGCATAATAACCAATTGTTGCTGTCAGGATGAGAGCGGCGAAACAGAATGTCATTGCGTACAGTGTAATGGTTTCTAATCGTAACATTATTCTTATCTTGCCAAAGGTGTTTAATTTCTTTCCACACATTGTCTTTATTTTGTTCTTGTGCTATGTCCTGTAATGACGATGAAATAAAATTTTCAAATGCAACTTGCTGAATGTACATGACACTGAAATTTGTTTTGCAGAAGTTGGTTGCTACGTCTTGCTGATTGTTGCCGAGAGAACGCGATAGTGCGTCTGCTATAACATTTTGCGTACCGGGAATGTGAACTATTGTAAAATTAAATTCCTGTAAATAAAGTTTCCATCTGCTTAATCTGTCGTGAGTGAATTTAGCTGAAAGTAAAAATTGTATCGCTCTGTGATCTGTGTAAACGGTGGTATGTCTGCCATAAAGAAAGTGCCTAAATCTCGTGAAAGCCCATACAACACATAATGTTTCCAATTCTGTAACGGAGTAATTTCGTTCAGCAGGTGACAAAATGCGGCTTGCAAATGCGATGTTTTTAATTACTATTGAACCATCTTCTTCAATTTCCTGGAAAATGTGTACGCCTAAAGCGGTGTTAGAACTGTCGGTGGCAATGGAAAAATTTCTGGTAAGATCTGGGTGCGATAAAAGTGGAGCATTCAACAAAGCATGTTTCAGGTTCACAAATTCAGAATGTGCTTGCTTATCCCAAGACCAAATAGTGTTTTTACCTGTTAATTGGCATAGTCTAGGTGTGTCTAAAGCAGAATGATGAATAAATTTACGAAAAAAGTTAATTAAGCCCAAAAAACTGCGTAGTTGCTTTTTTGTCGTAGGAACAGTAATGTCACGTAGAGCTTGAAGTTTTTCCGGATCAGGCGCAATGCCTTCTGCTGAGATTACGTGTCCAAGAAATTTTATAGAAGTTTTGCCAAAGTGCGATTTACTAAGATTAACTGTGAGTCCTTGTGCATGGAAAGTTTGTAACAGTTGTTCAAGAATCAGATTGTGTTCGGACCAGTTAGCTTCTGCAATAAGAATATCGTCTACGTACGTCGTAATTCTGTCCTTAAGTTCTGTCGGAAGTATTGTGTTCAAACCGTGAATAAAAGCTGCAGAAGAAATAGTTAAGCCGAATGGTAATTTACAAAATTGATAACAGTCGCCGAAACAGAGAAAAGCTGTATATTTCCTGCAATTTGGATGAAGTTGAATTTGCCAAAATCCCGATTTCAAATCTAATGTAGAATAAATAGCTGTACCATGAAATTTCTGTAAAAGTTCCTCTAGTGTCTGTGGTCGATCTGTTTCATTAATAATAATGTCATTAATGTGACGTGAATCAAGTACGAGGCGAAGTGAGCCATCTTTTTTCTTAACAATATGTAGCGGGTTTATGTACGGACTAACTGCTGGTTCTATAATTCCTTGATCAAGCATATCCTGCAATTCTTTCTTAACTTGTTCTCTGTGGATATACCGAATGGGATAATGTTTAGCTTTAAATGTATCGTGCTGTTTGACTTGAAATTCATACATAAATCCGGACATAATACCAGGAATGTTGTCAAAAACTGGAGCTTGCTGTAAAAGAATTTTGTGTAGTTGCATTCGTTCGTCGTCTGTAGTTGCACTGCTTTGTCTAACTTTATCGGAAATTATTTGCATTACGTCGTAGTCAGCTTCGTCTGGAGTATTATCGTTATGTACGTACGTATCCGTGAACAATGTGGGATTACTGTCTATGCTACGTGACACGGAAATGACCTCTGTGCGGTTAATTGTTTGTTCTTCCGCAGATAATGAGTGCTGAAATTCTAAAGCCAATTGTACATTTTCATCCTTTAACATTAAATAAGAATTCTGAAAATCAATAACTGCGTCGTGTTGTACCAGAAAATTCGTACCTAAAATTACGTCTGTTGTCAATAAAGGAACAATCCAAAAATTAGAGTGGAAAGTATGACCTCCAATACAAAATGATAAATGCGTCTGTAATTTAACGTCTACTCCTTTACTCGATACTGCTCCTTTCACTTTTGTTTTGCCTAAAGGTAATGTCGGATAAGTATTCTCTTTGTTGCACTCGTTAAAAGTCTCCTCATTTATTACTGATATAGGTGATCCGGAATCGATTACTGCTGAGAATTTCGATGAACCAATTTTAATTTCGATGACAGGATGTGAAATAGTTTTCTGAACAAATGGTCTTTCCTGCAAGAGAGTGTCTCTGATATCGTCAAAAGTAATTACATTTTCGTGAACAACATTTTGCGTGTCAAACGTAGTGCTTGTGTTATTGGAAGATGCGATCTGTACATTATCTAGTCAGATTCTATCTGACGTGTTATTATTATTAGGAGGATGTTGTGGCATTTCGACTATTTGAACTGTCCTATTACTTCTTCCAGACGTATTACGCTCTGGATGGTACCTACTGTCGGGTTCATTCATGAGAATATGTTCTTGTTGATTACTTTGTTGCTGGTAAGACCGACTGTTATTATATGTACGCTGATAATTGTGCTCATCGTTTTTACGTCTGTCGTGATAGTCATTCCTATACGGTGCATTGCGATAGGAATTGAAATATTGTCTTCTTTGTACGTAGTTGTTTCCTTGCTGTCGTGCGTTACTATTTGTTGGATCTGTGACTATATGTGCACGCGGCGGAACATTAAAGCCTGGTTGACCTTGTGCATTACATTGTTGGTTACGTATGCTAACCGGCTGGTTTTGATGTTGTTGTTGTGAAATACCTCTATTGTTACTAAAGTGTGGTTCGTGTTGCTGAAAATTTTGACGATATTGATAATTAGAATTTTGGCTGTTATTAGAGTTTTGGTAGTTGTCGTTCCTAAAGCGTCTGTTATCTTTCCTATTGAAATTACGTGTCTGATCATAATTGCTGTACTTTTGTTGACCTTGGTTATTATAAGAAAAATTTTTGTTTACAAAAGAATAATCAGATTGTTGTACTTCCAAGAGCTGTAAAAGATCTCTGAATGCTGAAATGCTTTCCTTTTGCTGGCCCGTTAGAAGTGACACTCGTAATGACCGTGGTAATTTGGAAATGCATAATTGCATAAGTGCAGATTCACTGTACGGTTCATTCAGGTATTGGTTTTGTTGTACCATGTGCTCAAAAAATTGCGTGACACTGGGAAAATTGGAGTTCTCATAATTTGGTAAACTAATTAACTGATCTTTAATTCCGCGCTGTGTCGTCTTCGACCAATACGCTGACAGAAAAGCATTCTGAAACTCTTCGACTGAATAGCATTGTCTCGCGATCGGTCTCATACAAGTTGCCGGTTCGCCTTCCAAAAAGCTGCAAATAAATTCAAGTTTATGCGTAACAGGCCAAGTCGGTGGAAGAGCAAAGCTAAATTGTTGAATCCAATCCAGTGGGTGAATCTGCGTTCTATCGTTTTTAAATACTTTAAACTTTCTCACTGACAGAAAATGTTTGTAATCGAAATTATCATCTCTGTGTGATGCAACAGGTTCAGGATCGTAAGAGTATCTATTGAACTGTGGTTGTTCGGAATCTAAGTCCCGTACTCTCTGTAGATTACCCAAATTATACGCGCTGCGTGAGTCTGGCAAATGTTCGAAAAGTGGCGCCTGCTGTGATGTGTTATTAACTGAAATATTTTTCATCTCTGTTACTTCTTGCTGTAAACTCGACAGTTTTCTACGCAACGTGTTGTTAGACGAGTCGATCTCATTAATTGTCTGCTGCAAATTTTGAAATTCAGGTGTTTGGTTAAATGAAACCGGCGCAGTGTCGTCTGATTTATTATCATTATTACTTTCAATAGCATCAATACGACTGGCTAATTCATCATATTTTTCAGTCAGTATTTTTGCCTGATCATCGGTTTTAGAATCGGATGCATTAATCTGTTTTTGCAACTTACGCGTAGTTTCGCTCAGTTTTTTAACATCAGCTTTGATGACATCGCAATCCTGTGTTAGTTCTAATTGTTCGAATCTGTCTGTCACTGTTTGAATATCTACTGTGTGTGTATCTGTTTTTGATTTAAGATTGGAAATTTCGTCACGTAATTCTGTGTTCGACTGTTTGATGGAATTAATTTCGTCGGACACTGAGGCAATATTGTTGTCTACGTATGTCTTCGCTTTCGCGAACATTTTACGTTTGTCTTCTTGTCTCTGAGCCGTGATTGTTTCCATGACTTGTCGTTTTACTTTGTTTTGATCTTGAATAAATTTGCGGAAACGCGTATCACTATTTTGTATGTGCTGATTAAAGCGTTCGTCAATCTGAGTGTTCTGCTGTTCGAATTTCGCGTCTATCTTTGCGTCCACTGTGCGCGAAAGTTCTGCTGTCATTGCTTTAAACTCGTCGCGTAATTGTGTAGCTTTTTCAGAGCATTGTTTAGCGACTCCGCTAATTTCGTCTCTGAGTGTTTCTGTTGCGGCTGTTTGCATTTCCCTTAATTCTTGCGCAACAGACTTAATTTCTTCGCTATTTTTTTGTGAACAAGCCTCAATTTCCACGCGTAACTGTTCCTTAGTGTCATGACACTGCGCGGCAACGGCTGCAATCTGCTCGCTAAGCTGTCTGGAATTGTTGTCTAATTTTTCATTTAACTGTCTGGAATTGTTGTCTAAATTTTCATTTATTTTATTAATTTTTTTGTCCTGTTCCCTAAATTGTTGTTTGAAATCTTCTTTAAATTGTTTGTTATCTTCGCTCTGTTGTCTGAACTGTTCACTAAGTTCTTTGAAATTTTCTTTACTTTGTTGTAGCAATAGTGCCATCATTTGCTCCAAGCCAATATTACCAGCCCTATTCTCTGTGCTAATTAATGGTGGAACTGGAATTGTTTCGCTTTGTGTGACCATTTGGTCAATCTGTAATTTACAAAAAGGTTTATCAGTCGAATGTACACTATCAGACACTATTTTGGAATTCAATAGATCCGTCGTACTTCCAGTACACTGTTCATTTTCACTAAAAAAATTTGTCTGTACATTACTTGAATTTTCCAAACCGGGTGTGTTAAGCTGGGCACCGCTCATTACAGTAGTTCGCTCCGCATCATCGATTGTCGTCAAACCAACACAAGACACAATCGATTTCGTTTGTTCATCATTAAGGTCTACATCATCATTAATGGTTGGAACGCATTGATTGTCAGTGAACGCAGGATTGACATCATTACACTGCGTGTCACATGTCCTATCGGTAAAGTCGTTTGAGCCGGTAATTTCGTTCGTAATACCTCGCGATACACTATTCACAGTCTTTCGCGGCATTTTTACAATAGTCACAATTATTCACAAAGCAAATAAGCACAATGCAAAAGCAACACACAAATACAACAGAGCAACGAATTGCCGTTGACCTGTAGAAAGAAAGTCACAAGTTAGTAAAAGCGTTGCACCAAATCCTAATTATATCTAAGCAAATAAGAGCAGATATCTGGCTGTTGTTCAAAAGACTCTCAACGAAATACGATCCTGGACTGGGTGTCGCCAAGTGTAACCTCCCCACAAAAATTTACAAGACAATATTATATAGAAATGGGAGCCAAGTGTAACCTCCCGCAATGAAATTTACTGACAATGACAATTAAACAAAAATTCGCAATCTGACTCTGGTGTAAGCTCCTCACAAAAATAATGAAAAACAATTCAGTGCTAATGAAACTTCTGTGACAATGAAAATTCAATTAAACCGAAATATCGGTCTTTGGCCCTGTACAAAAATCAGGATTAAATTCTTACCTCATTGTAACTGCTAGTCAAATTTCTGCTCTTATTCTTGCGCACAGCTTGGAGGAACTGCATTGCAAATAATAATATTCCTTTTTTTTGTAATTCAACTGAGCTTTTGTTTAAGGGAAGTAGAACGAAATCGTTAATTCAATTAAATAAAAATTTTTTTTGTAAAATTGCTTTTGAAATCAAAATTATTATTGGGGCACTTGTTGGAAATTAATTACAATAAATAAACTTTACATTATCTGATGATTACCTTAATTAACAATATACCTCATTCAGCATCTTGACCAGTGTTGCCGACAGACTACATCACACAACCGCACTGGGCTGCTACTACTGACCGACCGCTCTGCTTGACGACTACTACAGAACTGCTCTCAACGACTACTGACAGAGTACTGCTCGCAACACTCGCGCGGTCAAGCGCAGACTAACCACGATTATAGGCTCTCTGGTCAAAGATTTTAACGTGCCTCACCATCGCTGCTATGTTACATACGTGTTTCAATGTGCGCACGTTCATCGTGGAACACAGTTAACGTTCGAGAGCGTTTACCGACGACCCGACAGTCGACATCGAAGGACGTGTACCATCTGCTTCTTCGACAGATCGCCCGGAATAGGGTGGAACGCAAACATCCAGCCGTTAATTGGCACGTGGTGTGGCACACGGTACACCACCCGCACCTCCCTACAATAGCCAGATCAACATGGTACATTGTAGTGAACCGAAAATACCCTACGAATGATAAAATGTACGCAATACATTTGGCGGATTCGCCCATGTGTCAGCAATGCGGCGTGCTGGATACGGACGACTATCGGCTGGTCTGCGGCGAGGCATTGGCTGTCTGGACTCTCGCAAGGAAGATAATAGCGTTCATGCGGCGCACTATCTATACAGCAGTCTCTTCTCACATAGTATTTTTTTCCAGAGGAAACGTATTTTCCGCGTCATAAGACGAACGCAGTGGCGTGGATCACAGGTACGACGGTCCATTACATCTATAGAGACACACGTCTGAACGTACTGAACGTACTGGATTACTGGCAATACTTGCAAGATGGACACAAAAAACTGTACGGCTAGAAAAGTACAAGGATTGGTATGCCAATTTCCTAGTAACGGTTTTTGCGGACCCGCCATATACTTGGGGTGTGCCGGGTGCGCAAAGATGAGCGGCGGTGCTGTTGTTGTGAAACCGACCAAGTAAAGTGATCAGCTAAGAACAACTATGCGAGTATGCGACCTAGGAAAAACTAACGCTTGCACAGTTAGCAATGGGATGTGCTTCAAATTTTGTTCTCATATCTATAAATACTTTTCTTTAGGGTGCCAGAGGTGGCCCCACTCTGAATTTGTTGTTATTTCACGCTGCAGGGTAGGACGGCAGCGAGGTTCCTTCCAGGACAGTTATAATGTATAAGGAGGTACTATGTTAATTTTGTGAGTAATAAAGGTTTCTGTTTCTCTTGCCTTCCTTTAAAAAAAAAGGTCAACGTAAGGGTCCACAGCTCGTGGTCGTGTGGTAGCGTTCTCGCTTCCCGCGCCCGGGTTCCCGGCTTCGATTCCCGGCGGGTTCAGGGATTTTCTCTGCCTCGTGATGACTGGGTGTTGTGTGATGTCCTTAGGTTAGTTAGGGTTAAGTAGTTCTAAGTTCTAGGGGACTGATGACCGTAGATGTTAAGTCCCATAGTGCTCAGAGCCATTTGAACCAATCAAAGTGAGGGATTGCCGTCCTAAAGGGCCCGGGTTCGATTCCCGGCTGGGTCGGGGATTTTCTCCGTTTAGGGACTGGGTGTTGTGTTGTCTTAATCATCATTTCATCCCCATCCGGCGCGCAGGTCGCCCAATGCGGGGTAGAATGTAATAAGACCTGCACCAAGGCGCCGGACCGGCCACGTAAGGGGACTCCTGGCCAATGACGCCAAACGCTCATTTCCATTTCCATACCACTACAAACTGTTGCACAGAGGTATTTGTACAAGTTCACCGATTTCCAACTGTGACTCGCTGATTTATAGGCAGAGGTTACTACGTTTCTTCTCGTTTTGTGAAGTGCACAGTATTATATTTCTGAATATTTAAAGCAAATTGCGAATCTTTCCACCACATTGAAATCTTATCACGATATGATTGAATATTTATGCCTACCGATAAGTCCTCTATATAGTACAAATTTCACTTGATAGCCCGTATGGTCGTACTTTTGACAATAAGCGTATGTTTGATACTAACTTCTGAAGCGCTACGGACCTTCAGCACCTTCCTTTGACGCGGCAGCAGAAAGAAGGGCGTCGAAGCCTCGAAGCCGTGCGACCAACGACAACGGTGGTCAGAGGTATGACGCCACGTAGTCTTTTCGGACAGGTTCCGGTTCTGCGTTCGGCATCAACGACGGTGGTAGTTGCACAGACCCAACCACAACACTATCTAATCTGGTTAGATTTCATATCTGTAGAAACTGTTATCTAGAGGTATTTGTATAAATTGGCCGAGTCCAACTGTGACTCGCTGATATTATAGTCATAGCTGGTTGGACAGCAAACATTACGTTTCTATGTTATGGCCGGTGGGCGTGATGTTTCCTACAAGATAGCGCAAGACTGCTTCTTGACCATGCCGTTCTGCCCTACCTCTTTGACAACCTATCTGTTGAAATAAAACGTATTGCTGACAGCATAATGTTTTCAAATGTAAATTAAGATGTTTGTTCTTAAGAACTCCTTCTATACTGTAGATAAATTCTTGAGTAGAAATAATTAATCATTTACACAAGAGAACCTTTAAATGAGCAGCGTGTAGCCGTAAAAATACACTCATGTTCAGAGAAAACAGAACACCTTGAACGACTAGAGACAGGATGTTCACATTCACAGGACATGTACATTAGAATATTCTGCAGAAATGATTAGCATTTGAACTAGGTCGGCCCCTCGGGTTCAAGGTCAATATCGAGATCGCTGCGCAGCCCCACCTACCGGTAAAATATGCCTGCGGCTCTCGTTGTCCCTATAAACTGAAGGCAATGGATCATTGTGACTTGAGCAGACGTGCAGGATGCCTCGCAAACGTATGCACGAACCGTATCGTCAAATCAGCGAGTTTGAAAGAGGGCGCGTTATTGACATGAGAGATTGTGATGCATCCATCCGGGAAATTGCTGCTCGTGTGAGACGAAGGGTTTCTGCAGTACAAAGGGTGTGTGCAGAATATCTCTCAGAAGGCTGTAGAACACGAGGAGATGAGTCTGGTCCACCACCCTGCCCCCCCCCCCCGCCCCCCGCCCCCCGACCCCCGCCACTCGCCCGAGGCCGGCCGAAGTGGCCGTGCGGTTAAAGGCGCTGCAATCTGGAACCGCAAGACCACTACGGTCGCAGGTTCGAATCTTGCCTCGGGCATGGATGTTTGTGATGTCGTTAGGTTAGTTAGGTTTAACTAGTTCTAAGTTCTAGGGGACTAATGACCTCAGCAGTTGAGTCCCATAGTGCTCAGAGCCATTTGAACCATTTTTGAACCCCCGCCCGAGAAGATCGGCACCTCATCCGAAAGGCACTGCAGGACATATCTGCATCCTCTTCGTCTCTGGTGCAGCAGTGGAACAGTGAAACACGTAGAACACTATCAGAGTTGACAGTCGGTCGCCATTTATTACGGCAGGGGTTACGTCCACTTTTCCGCCTAGGTTTGACTGATGTGCAGACACTTGCGAAACGGCAAAAGCGTATGCAACGACGAATCCAGATTCTGTTTGTTTGAAAATCATAGCCGCATTTTGGATCGCCGCAGATAGGCGGGGCGCATCGCAGTGGCTGCCATAACGCCTACAAGACGTTATGGTGTGGGATGCTATTGGGTACAGACACAAATCACAGTTGATGCGTGTCCTGGGCACTTTGACCAGCGTGACCGACCTAAATAACACCCTGCCACCCGTAGCTATAACCTTTCTGCACAACAAATGGTTCAAATGGCTCTGAGCAATATGGGACTTCTGAGGTCAACAGTCCCTAGAACTTAGAACTACTTAAACCTAACTAACCTATGGACATCACACACATCCATGCCCGAGGCAGGATTCGAACCTGCGACCGTAGCGGTCGCGCAGTTCCAGACTGTAGCGCCTAGCACCGCTCGGCCACTTCGGAAGGCTCTGCACAACAACCCAGACGCCATTTTTCAGCATGACAATGCACGACCGAACGTTACTGCCCGTACACGTGTCTTCTTGGTGTCACAAGATGTCAGCCTTTTGCCGCGGTCCACGAGATCACCAGTGTGCTCCCTGCCGCCGTTGGATAAGCAGCTGCAGCAGCAAGTCGTATACTCCTAGCTCACTCATTTGTTACATAGTTTAATTCTTAATTTCTTTGCGTGTTTTTGGTACTTGCATTGTTTAATTCATAAATTTCGGGCGTATTATAGTATTTGAGAGTTGTAGCATCGCGTTTTAGTACCTGAATAGTGTAAATTCGCGTAGTCGTCTGTCATCTGTTTTTGTTTTGAACGGCCAGTGTCGGTTGGTCACAGTCAGTGTGCTCCCTGCCGCCGTTGGATAAGCAGCTGCAGCAGCAAGTCGTATACTCCTAGCTCACTCATTTGTTACATAGTTTAATTCTTAATTTCTTTGCGTGTTTTTGGTACTTGCATTGTTTAATTCATAAATTTCGGGCGTATTATAGTATTTGAGAGTTGTAGCATCACGTTTTAGTACTCGAATAGTGTTAAATCGCGTAGTCTCCTTCCGCCGCCGAGCAGTGTGTCAGCAGTGCACAAGTGGCAGCATTACTGCATTTACTAGGCAATCTTGTATTTTAATAACCGCTTCAATTTTGTGTCGTTTTGTTTGCGCTCTCTGTAGATTAGTTCAGACGTTCTTTGCACAAGTTTTTAGCATGGATAGGGACTGCAACTGCTGTGTTCGGATGCAGGCTGAGTTGGCATCCCTTCGCTCCCAGCTTCAGGCAGTGTTGGCTTCGGTCACACAGCTTGAGGCTGTTGCCAATGGGCATCACTGTGGGGGTCCGGATGGGGGTTTGTCGGGGACGGCCAGCTCGTCCCACGCATCCCCCGATCGGACTACGACTGTGGTTGCCCGGGATACTGCCCGCATTGAGGCTGATCCCTCACCTGTGGTAGAGTGGGAGGTCGTCTCAAGGTGTGGCAGGGGGCGAAAGACATTCCGGAGGGCTGAACAGAAGGCCTCTCCAGTTTGTCTGACGAACCGGTTTCAGGCTCTGTCTCAGGCTGATACTGATCTTCAGCCTGACATGGCTGCTTGTCCTGTTCCAGAGGTTGCCCCTCAGTCTGCAAGATCCGGGCAGTCGCAGAGGGTGGGCTTACTGGTAGTTGGGAGCTCCAACGTCAGGCGCGTAATGGGGCCCCTTAGGGATATGGCAGCAAGGGAGGGGAAGAAAACCAAAGTGCACTCCGTGTGCATACCGGGGGGAGTCATTCCAGATGTGGAAAGGGTCCTTCCGGATGCCATGAAGGGTACAGGGTGCACCCATCTGCAGGTGGTCGCTCATGTCGGCACCAATGATGTGTGTCGCTATGGATCGGAGGAAATCCTCTCTGGCTTCCGGCGGCTATCTGATTTGGTGAAGACTGCCAGTCTCGCTAGCGGGATGAAAGCAGAGCTCACCATCTGCAGCATCGTCGACAGGACTGACTGCGGACCTTTGGTACAGAGCCGAGTGGAGGGTCTGAATCAGAGGCTGAGACGGTTCTGCGACCGTGTGGGCTGCAGATTCCTCGATTTGCGCCATAGGGTGGTGGGGTTTCGGGTTCCGCTGGATAGGTCAGGAGTCCACTACACGCAACAAGCGGCTACACGGGTAGCAGGGGTTGTGTGGCGTGGGCTGGGCGGTTTTTTAGGTTAGATGGCCTCGGGCAAGTGCAGAAAGGGCAACAGCCTCAACGGGTGCGGGGCAAAGTCAGGACATGCGGGGACCAAGCAGCAATCGGTATTGTAATTGTAAACTGTCGAAGCTGCGTTGGTAAAGTACCGGAACTTCAAGCGCTGATAGAAAGCACCGAAGCTGAAATCGTTATAGGTACAGAAAGATGGCTGAAGCCAGAGATAAATTCTGCCGAAATTTTTACAAAGGCACAGACGGTGTTTAGAAAGGATAGATTGCATGCAACCGGTGGTGGAGTGTTCGTCGCTGTTAGTAGTAGTTTATCCTGTAGTGAAGTAGAAGTGGATAGTTCCTGTGAATTATTATGGGTGGAGTTTACACTCAACAACCGAGCTAGGTTAATAATTGGCTCCTTTTACCGACCCCCCGACTCAGCAGCATTAGTGGCAGAACAACTGAGAGAAAATTTGGAATACATTTCACATAAATTTTCTCAGCATGTTATGGTCTTAGGTGGAGATTTCAATTTACCAGATATAGACTGGGACACTCAGATGTTTAGGACGGGTGGTAGGGACAGAGCATCGAGTGACATTATACTGAGTGCACTATCCGAAAATTACCTCGAGCAACTAAACAGAGAACCGACTCGTGGAGATAGCATCTTGGACCTACTGATAACAAACAGACCCGAACTTTTCGACTCTGTAAGTGCAGAACAGGGAATCAGTGATCATAAGGCCGTTGCAGCATCCCTGAATATGGAAGTTAATAGGAATATAAAAAAAGGGAGGAAGATTTATCTGTTTGGCAAGAGTAATAGAAGGCAGATTTCAGACTACCTAACAGATCAAAACGAAAATTTCTGTTCCGACACTGACAATGTTGAGTGTTTATGGAAAAAGTTCAAGGCAATCGTAAAATGCGTTTTAGACAGGTACGTGCCGAGCAAAACTGTGAGGGACGGGAAAAACCCACCGTGGTACAACAACAAAGTTAGGAAACTACTGCGACAGCAAAGAGAGCTTCACTCCAAGTTTAAACGCAGCCAAAACCTCTCAGACAAACAGAAGCTAAACGATGTCAAAGTTAAGGAGGGCTATGCGTGAAGCGTTCAGTGAATTCGAAAGTAAAATACTAGGTACCGAATTGACAGAAAATCCTAGGAAGTTCTGGTCTTACGTTAAATCAGTAAGTGGCTCGAAACATCATGTCCAGACACTCCGGGATGATGATGGCATTGAAACAGAGGATGACAAGCGTAAAGCTGAAATACTAAACACCTTTTTCCAAAGCTGTTTCACAGAGGAAGACCGCACTGCAGTTCCTTCTCTAAATCCTCGCACCAACGAAAAAATGGCTGACATTGAAATAAGTGTCCAAGGAATAGAAAAGCAACTGGAATCACTCAACAGAGGAAAGTCCACTGGACCTGACGGGATACCAATTCGATTCTACACAGAGTACGCGAAAGAACTTGCCCCCCTTCTAACAGCCGTGTACCGCAAGTCTCTAGAGGAACAGAAGGTTCCAGATGATTGGAAAAGAGCACAGGTAGTCCCAGTCTTCAAGAAGGGTCGTCGAGCAGATGCGCAAAACTATAGACCTATCTCTCTGACGTCGATCTGTTGTAGAATTTTAGAACATGTCTTTTGCTCGAGTATCATGTCGTTTTTGGAAACTCAGAATCTACTATGTAGGAATCAACATGGATTCCGGAAACAGCGATCGTGTGAAACCCAACTCGCTTTATTTGTTCATGAGACCCAGAAAATATTAGATACAGGCTCCCAGGTAGATGCCATTTTCCTTGACTTCCGGAAGGCGTTCGATACAGTTCCGCACTGTCGCCTGATAAACAAAGTAAGAGCCTACGGAATATCAGACCAGCTGTGTGGCTGGATTGAAGAGTTTTTAGCAAACAGAACACAGCATGTTGTTCTCAATGGAGAGACATCTACAGACGTTAAAGTAACCTCTGGCGTGCCACAGGGGAGTGTTATGGGACCATTGCTTTTCACAATATATATAAATGACCTAGTAGATAGTGTCGGAAGTTCCATGCGGCTTTTCGCGGATGATGCTGTAGTATACAGAGAAGTTGCAGCATTAGAAAATTGTAGCGAAATGCAGGAAGATCTGCAGCGGATAGGCACTTGGTGCAGGGAGTGGCAACTGACCCTTAACATAGACAAATGTAATGTATTGCGAATACATAGAAAGAAGGATCCTTTATTGTATGATTATATGATAGCGGAACAAACAATGGTAGCAGTTACTTCTGTAAAATATCTGGGAGTATGCGTGCGGAACGATTTGAAGTGGAATGATCATATAAAATTAATTGTTGGTAAGGCGGGTGCCAGGTTGAGATTCATTGGGAGAGTCCTTAGAAAATGTAGTCCATCAACAAAGGAGGTGGCTTAAAAAACACTCGTTCGACCTATACTTGAGTATTGCTCATCAGTGTGGGATCCGTACCAGATCGGGTTGACGGAGGAGATAGAGAAGATCCAAAGAAGAGCGGCGCGTTTCGTCACAGGGTTATTTGGTAACCGTGGTAGCGTTACGGAGATGTTTAACAAACTCAAGTGGCAGACTCTGCAAGAGAGGCGCTCTGCATCGCGGTGTAGCTTGCTCGCCAGGTTTCGAGAGGGTGCGTTTCTGGATGAGGTATCGAATATATTGCTTCCCCCTACTTATACCTCCCGAGGAGATCACGAATGTAAAATTAGAGAGATTAGAGCGCGCACAGAGGCTTTCAGACAGTCGTTCTTCCCGCGAACCATACGCGACTGGAACAGGAAAGGGAGATAATGACAGTGGCACCTAAAGTGCCCTCCGCCACACACCGTTGGGTGGCTTGCGGAGTATAAATGTAGATGTAGATGTAGATGTAGACTTGTCGCCAGTCGAAATTGTATTGGTACAGTGCTGTGACCCAATGGCTAGCACCACAGGTGAACTTTGGAAACAAGTGAATGCGGCCTGAGAAACTACACCGCAGTACGCCATTCTCGCCTTATGCGTGTCGATGCCATCACGCATGGAATAAGTTATCAGTGCCCATTGTGGACCCTGTGCCTACTAGTCATCAGGACAGATGAAGTTCCGAGGTAACTGAAATGCTAACCTTTTCTGCAGATCATACTAACGTACGTGTCCAGTGAATATAAACGACTTATCTCTAGTTGTTCAAGGTATTCTGTTCTTTTTCTGAACAAGAGTGAATTTTCTTCAGTTTTCAAATTTTTGTACTACGTTTGTTCAGTTGTTACGCTCCACAACATAACGTTTGTCGTGAATATAATGCATGGAACACGTAACTGATTAACTGCATACGGCGTTCGACTGTTGCCCTGGTCAGCACGTTCCCGATCTCTCTCACCAGTTGAAAACATGTGGCCACGCTTTACCAAGAGACTGGCACGCCAACACTCACCAGCCACTACGGCTGACTTAATTAAAGCAACGTGGAATGACGTAACCTTACCTGTCACCCAAGCTCAGTTCGACTCGATGCATAGCCTGCTGTGAGCTGTTGTATCTGCCAGAGCAGGCAGACCTGGGTACTCAATTTCACACCTTATGTACCCTAACATCATCTACAAATACAATCATGAATTCGTCCCACTGTAGGGTATGGTGCGCGTATTTCGGGTGGTTGCCTGAAGCTGAAAATGTCCCTTTGCTTAGTGGTGCTCGCTCGGCCAACCAGTTGCGAAGATCATTCTGTTGCATCATCGTGAGTTTGGTGCTAGCGCTGTTTACGTTTCGTACTCCACAGCTACTTTTGCACTCTGGTCAAGATAAACATTTTCTGCAGGTTTCAGTTGGAAGCCATTTCTCAAGCCAGGTAACAGATACTTTCAAAGTACTTCATGTGAGAAAGTGGTCTAAGCATGAGCTTTCGTATCTAATAGATAAAACATGTCATTCATCATTTACACAAGTGTTGTATTGTATTGTATTGTATTGTATGGTAACCGGGGACCTAGAAACGACGGAGGGGCTCCGTCCCCGCCGCAGCCGCAGTGGTCCACAACCCCACGACGACTACCGCAGTCCACTTCACCCCTCCGCCGCCCCACACCGAACCCAGGGTTATTGTGCGGTCCGGCCCCCGGTGGACCCCCCAGGGAACGTCTCACACCAGACGAGTGTAACCCCTATGTTTGCGTGGTAGAGTAATGGTGGTGTACGCGTACGTGGAGAACTTGTTTGCGCAGCAATCGCCGACGTAGTGTAACTGAGGCGGAATAAGGGGAACCAGCCCGCATTCGCCGAGGCAGATGGAAAACCGCCTAAAAACCGTCCACAGACTGGCCGGTGCACCGGACCTCGACACAAATCCGCCGGGCGGATTCGTGACGGGGACCAGGCACTCCTTCCCGCCCGGAAAGCCGTGCGTTTGACCGTACGGCCAAACGGGCGGTCTACATAAAGGTTAGTTTGTGCCTAGTTAAAAGAACGGGATGATCCCTAATAATGGGTAGTAATAGACTGCTCTGTTTCGGGTACTCGAAATTTGGCGTCAGTTTATACAAACAGATGTTTTGAATTTTATTTCAGATGCTTCCAAAGTAGCGATGTCTGTGAGAACCGGTAGCTGTGCAGAAAGCCATGGAAGCAGTACAGAAGAACGAAATGGGCTTTTTAAAACCCGATAGGCCTTCAGCATTTGGTGTTACCGAAAGGAAAAGATTCGCAGGGAAGAACCACCTACTCAACGGCAGGATCGTGGTAAGGAAGTCTCCGATTTTGATGAAACTATGTTCAAAGACTCATCATCTGAACATGAAGAGGACGAGGAGTGCATTTACTGCGACCAGTGTGGAGACTTGGTTTGCTTCCGCTGGTGTCATGAGCTTTGTTGATGTGTTAACCATGATATTTCTAAAGATTGTAAATGTGACTTCCGTATCAAAAAACACAAAGACTGAACATTTTTCTTGCTATGGCTGAAACATCTGGAAATTAACAGTCAAGGTACTCAAGGTACCCTCCGCCACACACCGTCAGGTGGCTTGCGCAGTATGGATGTAGATGTAGATAGATGTAGAATTAGGCAGCAAAGTTTACTTTTGAAACAAACATCTGGTGCCGGCGTTCATAGAAACGTAACACTCGCCGCCACCGCCCACTATCGAAGATGGTCTAAAACAGACTGAAACAGGTAAACTAAACTAAAAGAAAAGAAAAAAAACAACTTTCTTGCGGTCGAGACTGTTTATGTTCATTTTAAAGTAATAAAAAACCGCTTTTCTCCGAGAGAAATGTTCTTAAAAGTTACTAACAAGGGAACCTCCCCATCGCACCCCCCTCTGATTTAGTTATAAGTTGGCACAGTGGATAGGCCTTGAAAAACTGAACACAGATCAATCGAGAAAACAGGAAGAACTTGTGTGGAACTATGAAAAAATTAAGCAAAATATACAAACTGAGTAGTTCATGCGCAAGATATGCAACATCAAGGAGAATATGAGCATTGGAGCGCCGTGGTCCCGTGGTTAGCGTGAGCAGCTGCGGAATGAGAGATCCTTGGTTCAAGTCTTCCCACGAGTGATAGCTTAATTTTTTATTTTCAGACAATTATTACCTGTCCGTCCGTCCATCCGATGCGATCACTTTTTTTGAGTGATTATCACATCCACAAGAAAACCTAAATCGGGCAAGGTAGAAGAATCTTTTTACCCATTCGTCAAGTGTACATGTTAGGTGAGTCGACAACATATTCCTGTCATGTGCCGCACATGCCGTCACCAATGTCGTGTAGAATATATCAGACGCGTTTTCCTGTGGAGGAATCGGTTGACCTAAGACCTTGTGATCAAATGTTTTCGGTTCCCATTGGAGAGGCACGTCCTTTCGTCCTACTAATAGCACGGTTTTGCGGTGCGGTCGCAAAACACAGACACTAAACTTATTACAGTTAACAGAGACGTCAATAAACGAATGGACAGATCATAACTTTGCGAAAATAAAGAAAGAAAACTTTTCACTCGAGGGTAGACTTGAACCAAGGACCTCTCGTTCCACAGCTGCTCACGCTAACCACGAGACCACGGCGCTCCTGAATTCACCCTCTCCCTTATGTTGCCTATGTTCCCATGGACTATTGAGTTTGTATATTTTGCTTATTTTTTCATAGTTCCACACAACTTCTTCCTGTTTTCCCGATTGATCTGTGTTCAGTTTTTCAAGGCCTATCCACTGTGCCAACTTATAACTGAATCTGAGGGGGGTGCGATGGGGAGGTTCCCTTGTAAGTAAGATATCGTTATTTGATAACCTTCGTGGAGTTGGAATTTTAATCGCCAGAAGTCTATTTGGTCCTTAGAAACCCTGCAGAGAACATAATCTTTCGTAGAAAAAGATTGGTCTAATAATTCATCTTGCACTAATTGCACTCCACACTAATGTTTTCACAGAGGTTGTTGTCATTCATGAGGATTTTCGGAGCTTCAGCGTCGAGTGTTCTGAGAATTTAGGTACCGTGACAAATGCAGCCATGCCTCACCAGGAAAAGAAGCATCTCAGGATCAAATTCCCTATCGTGCACAGACTGTAACTGCCAGTGGCAATAACGACGTCGAGCAACTGTATCTGAGTTCCTCAGTTATTTTGCATAGTTTCAGTTTCAGTTTGTACACAGATCTGTTAACATGCTCTTGACACACCAGTCTGACGTACCAATCGGTGCAGAGATTTTCTCAGACTTCTTTCCAAGGCCTCCCCTATCTCGAATACTTTATTTTCGGTTAAAACAATAGGTTCACTCGGCCTTCGTTCGTGTAACACACAAACAGTCTCTTAAAATTTCTTCTCTGATCTGCGTATCATCGAATCTTCGTGAACATGCACACCGGGAAATTTTCGTATGAATTCAAGCCGACATTCCACATACGGTCCTGTTTTTGCCTAGTTCATTACAAGAAACGCTTGTTGATCCTTCGGGTGTACCATAGCGAATGGAAACACGACAGGAAACTCCAAACAAAACAGCCGACACTCAGTCGCTCCGTATAGAAGTCACGCGCACGGTGTTTCTGGTTGAGGACCGGGCCCAGCGACATGAGGACAGGGGAAGCCCCGGACTCTGCGAAGTTGCAATAATGACCTCTAGCAACAATATTTGAAGCGATTAAACTTGACAAAAACTGAAAAGAAAACGCCAGTACACCCGATCGCACAGTGCAGGGCAGGGCTTCACAGCATACGTGCTCGCGGAGCAAGCTGTAAGCAGCAAGGCGCGAGCACAGAGTAGCGCGAGCACTCTACCCCCGCTGCCGGACCAGAGCGGAGAGTGGGGAAAGTCACGTGGGGAACACAACAGCTGCCGCCAGTCAATGTAAATCCGCGGCCACCTGCAAGGATATCACTCACGAATTATTACTGCGACAAATGAAACAAATAAAGGAGAATGTACACGTGCCACATAACTTTATTAGCTTAGTGTATGCCTCTACATTCGCATTAATTTGTGAACTGTTACAGAATAAAAGGTGTCACTGAAGTGTGAGATTCTCGGTTATCTTGTAATTTTTGCCCTTTACAATTACGTCTATGTTCGGAGTAATTGTTCTTGTGCATTTTAGGCGCAGCGTGCAGTTTAAATTTCGATCAGACAATGCGTTCTCAGGTACGTCTTGTTACATTTCATTGCAGAGAACAGTTGTTCACAAACATACGTGGAACAGAACATTGATATTATTGTAGCCGCCAGTTTGTGCAAACGAGGAAATCTATCCTGAGGGAAGTGTCTGTAGAATTCCAAAATGTTTTTCTTGTTCTGAAATTTGTCTCTGTATCCTCTGTCACACTGCAGGTCAATGATTTCTTGCTGCAGCTCAGGACGAATCTCTTAAATATTCGCTGAATATGGAGAGAACAGATCAAAATCACTGTCTAGTGCTGTCAGATCTTGAAAGCGCTGATCAACTAAACTATGTGAATAACGTTCACAGTCTTTGTAGACATCTTACATGGATGATAATTTAGGAAAATGAGCTAGGTTTCCTGTTTCCAGCTGACTCACCCAAAGTGCCAATTTCATTTTAAAAGCTCGTATTCGATCTATGAAATGAGTAATTAGCAGATCTTTACCTTGTAGTAAAATGTTCAAAGCATTCAGATGGCTAGTTAAATCTGCTAAGAACGCGAGATCACATTCAAACGTGCGCGCGCATTTCCCCTCCCTCCCCAACCTCCCTACTCCGCGACCTTGCACCTGCTCGCGAGCAAGTGCCTGAGCAGACGCGAGTACTCGCGCTCAAAACCGGCCAGTTGTTAAGCCCTGGTGTAGGGGCACGTGAGAAATACTGGTGTCCGAAACTACGCAAAGCGATAACCGGCACACGCAGTGGCAACAGCCGGAAAACGCGTCACGCGACCCCTGGAGGTAGTCTTTCGTAAAACTTTTGTCTTCATTTGAAATTTAATATATAGTCGGACCAAACGTATGGCAACGGCCTTGCCGCAGTTGATACACCGGTTCCTCTAAGATCACTGAAGTTAAGCGCTGTCGGGCGTGGTCGGCACTTGGATGGGTGACCACCCAGGCCGCCATGCGCTGTTGCCATTTTTCGGGGTGCACTCAGCCTCGTGGTGCCAATTGAGGAGCTACTCGACCGAATAGTGGCGGCTTCGGTCAAGAATACCGTCATAACTGCCGGGAGAGCGGTGTGCTGACCCCACGCCCCTCCTATCCGCATCCTCCCTGGAGGATGACTCGGTGGTCGGATGGTCCCGGTAGGCCACTTGTGGCCTGAAGACGGAGTGCTTTGTCGGACCAAACGTTGCTTTCTCATGACAATATAAAATTCACTTGTTCAAATCCGATACACATGGTAAGTACAAGCTCGCTGATCCTCTTGATGGAGATGATTACGTTAAACCAACTTTTTCTCATTTTCTGGTTCGCTGCGCGGAACCGATGAGTTAACCTGCTATAGTTTATCGTTTTGTTCAAGTTCAAAGTTCCGGTGTTCAGTCCTCAGTTATACCCTAGCAATACGGTAACATCATTTATCTTCAACTTGCGATTTGAAATAGTGGTGTGGAATTCGCTGTAGGTTCCCCTTCAGTTGGCTAGGTAAGTCAGTTCAAAGATTGGAGGAAAGCATGAGCATACCATCTTAATCAGCACCGTGCCTAACAATGCAGTGCGCTGTTCAAACAAGCTTTCGGTTTGTGGATAGCCTTAGCCTTAAAATCCCACGCCCTTCGGAGCACAGACATTGCTCTATCACGTAGAACTACTCCCCATACTACGCGCCTTTATTGCATTACGAGCCATTAAAACTAAAACACCAGTAAGGATAACAAATAACGGAATTTTGCTTATTGTGCGAATACAGCACAGTACACAGAAAATATTACATTTTTCGGTGCTTTGGTGGTCTGCAGAGTACGAAATTTAGTGAATAGAGAAGCCATCTCTTGCAGTATCACTGGCTCTACACCGGCTAGAAATCGCATCGACATGAGCTTGGGTGACAGATACTGGTCCGTAACACTCCGCAACAGTTCATCTGTAGTACTGATTCACGAATGATGGCGTATTAGTCTCTGTGCAGCCCATGGCCACGTGCTGTCAATGGGTGAGAAGGGTAGGAAGCGTGTTGTCCGGGGTCAGTATTTCCTTTGACTGTGTCTGAGACAAGCGTTCTCATCGATAACGTGGCCAAAAACTCCCCAATACTCCTTTCATCACGTTTTTATTACTGCCAGGTTACAACTCACGGGGTACCCTATGTACAGGAACATACACAGAATCACAGAATGACAGAATTGAATACGGCGCTGAGTTAACAGATAGAAGTGAGCGATTTCGAATACAGCAGTTTTGTCTACCGATTAGATAAAAAATTGTAAGAAGTTTCGATTTTAAGTAAAATTAATAAACGGGGCAAACATTTCTGGGTGCTCCATACAGTGATCCATACAGAGGATGATAAACGGAAAGCTGACGTTCTGAATTCGGTATTGGCGAAATTGTTTCATAGGGGAAGAGAGTAATATAGTTTATTCTATCAGTCACTGTACGAACGTCGAACAGCTGTTGTGATAAATTACTGCAGAAGAGAAATACAATTAAAATTGCTCGTCAGAGAAAGACAACTAAACATGGTGAAACCCAAACGATTGTTTATAGATTATGCAAGAGAACGTGTTCCCTTCTCATAGTAGCAGTCATGAAAACAGGCACCTTAAGTTCATCTCACCGTCCGAAAACATTGCCGGTTAGTGATAATTTCAAACGTTAATAAAAATCCCGAAAAACTATTAGACATCTCTATTTTTGGTGTAGAATATGATGAAGTGCTTTACAAAAAAAAAATCTTGCCGCCTTCTAAAAAAAAAGCAAATAAAAAATAACGTTACAAGAAATTTTGTAGAAAAATATTTTCACTTCAACCTGTGGGGAAGAAAAAACCGCTCACATGCTTGGACTCAAAATCATATGAGAACATTCTCACATCTTATAGTTGCATGTATTGCATATTTTATTGTGACGAAGCAGAAATACTCCGAGATAAAACATAATATGCAGTAAGAAGTGTGAAGCTGTTCCCGTTATGTAACGAAAAATGGTATCGCGGATGAATTTACGTTGTGTAGGACATTGTAAAAAATTCCGGAGAGAAAGCTGTCGCAAAAGCTATGAAATTAATTTTGGTAACATCTGAAACATTATTACTGTGTATCGTGTCACCGATGAACGCATTTTACGCACGAGAGAGTTCGTACGCGACAGCGCGCGAGTGCTTTTCTGTGCCGCCGCCTCGATTTTAGTTCTGACGCAGAATGTGCATTTTACACGCAACTTGTTCTTGTTACTGCAATGTCTGTCCATTAATTTTTTTGTTCATTATGCCTTCTAATTAAAAACCAAGTGAGCGGAGAGGACAAAGTACGGACTGCGCTAAAATAATATTTTCACGGAGATCACACTATTTTTATATCCATCGAATCCTATCCTCTGTTATGCTGTCGAAGTTCTGTTCTACGCACCAATTTTTTGTCGAAATCGTCAAATTCCGTAATTTCGGTGTGCATTCATATCCCTTTCTTGGAGAATCGTCAAATTCGTGCTCACATCTAGAGATTCTGCCAATGTTATTGCACTGTAAATTAGGGATACGGTCAATTCGGAGATACTGTAAGATTCTGTTGTCATGAACTTGAGCAAAACATATATTACTCCTGGCTCCTTCAATGTTGGCTAGATCAATAAAATAGTTCAAGTTCGATACGACAATTTTAGATTGTTTTCGAATGTCTTTTCTTACTACACATAGGCCCTTGCTCCTGCATTACGCTCCCTACCAAACATGCGTCAAGTACAGGTATGACTGACCTTAAGATGACGGCCGTTCTAGTAACATTTTATCGTTGGTCGCAAAAGCAGTAAAGCTCTCACAGAGATTAAAAATGGCGCAAGTCTTCCTTATTTTCAAGAAGGGTTCACAGAGAGTCCTTACTAAATTCTGTTATTGTCCAAGGTATCCAGCTACTAGGCCATGATAAAAATTTTGCTCGATAAGAAAAATGATACAAATAGTAAAAAAAAAAAAAAAAAAAAAAAAAAAAAAAAAAAAAAAAACAAACTATGTTAGGAAGTGAAATACGGAAGTTGTGTCTGGATAGTGAAAGCTCGTAGTAAACTGGGAGCACAGAACACAGAGAACACGCAAGCCGTATCGATTGTTATTTCGCGCCGTAAAGGACGCCGTTGAATGCGTGGCGATGCCAATCTAGCAGTAGTACTTGTGGAAGGTGTGATGCCGATCTCACATCCTCCGAAACAGATAACATACAAAACTGACGCCAGGGCGGCGCCACCTGCCGCTTCGTTCCCTCTTTCTGCCGGTAGATGGCTGTGGTGTCAGAAGTCCCGCAAACCATCCAGCTTGAAGCGGGATATGGGCGGGATCTTTGTACTTCTAACGTGATGTTTACAAGCACTTCTCTTGTAATTTATTGAGGAAACAACGTTAAAGATGATGAAACGAGTCCGATGTAATCTTTTTGAGCTAGTTCTTTATACTGTACCAATATGTTTTACGCCACGGGCACGGTAGCACCGACATTGGGACATTCCGCTGACGACCGACATCGGTCGAAGACGGACGATCTTTTCAAATCGGTGAGGCTGACGGCCGTACGTGCATGGTCTCGGTGCGGCCGCCCTCATCGCCCTAACCGTTAGGGCCTAGCGCACAGGCATCGGACGATGGTCGGCAGACTTCAGATCAGTTTGTTTTCTGCGGTCGAGTCGGGCGACATACCCACACTAAACATGGATTGTGAAAAAATTTTAAGTTAAGTACAAGAAGGAAGGAGTCGGTGCCATCCTGAAATAAGAAACACGATAACAGGCACATGTCTTGGAATCTATACTTTAAAACCGCTACTTTGTTGAAAACTACAAGTTTCGAACTACTTAATAATTTCATAATAATTTATTAAACATTACCATACATTACGTTATGCATGTTCTGTGGCTGTGTAGACATTTCAGTCTCATATGTGTACTTAATGCAGCATGTAGGCCCTAAATCTACGCAAAGGCAATATCCGTATCAGGAATTTTAGGCCCAAATTTTAAGCTAAAAAAATTATACGTTCAAGTGAGAAAGGCAGCTTACGTCAATTTTGCTGTTTAAAGTTCCTGTCGTTTTTTTATGGGTTGTGATGCGTGGACATTAGTTGCCTACTAATTATTATTACTGCTTACTTGTGTTTTTATGCCAGTAGAGTGGTGATTCTACAAAATGAGGTGATTTGCAAATGTAGTGTATGTGTTTCCACTTTTCAGAGCTGTTCAGAGTATCTTATTCTGAAATTTATTTTTAATTTTCACACATACGCTGAATGGCAGTGATTGAAAGATAAGTGAAACAGCCTCTTTTGTTGAATTTATTTGAAGTTGTGCAGAATGTCTGTAATTTTGCTTCTCAATGTCACCAAGAATCATCTTCAGCATGTAACAGAAGATTTCTCTCTCCGTGATATACGAGGTGTGATAAAAAAGTAACGGGAATTTAATTTCGCGGGTTTTATAATCCGATTTTCATTTTTTTATCTTGTTGGTACATATATTCCTGATGTACTTTTGCATTTTTAGCTGTTTTCAATATTTAGTTTATTGCTGACAGTTGGAGAAGTTATACGAGTTTTCGAGTGCTCGCGAAATTTTACATTCGGAAAAGATGGATCAAATTATTTGCACTAAATTTTACTTGGAAAAGGGAATAAAGGCATCACCGCATTCGAAATGTTGACTTTCGCTTTTGGTGAATCTACAGTGTCTCAAGCCAAACAATTTTATCGGGTGTTTTTGGTATGAAACCTGTGGCAGCTAAGTTTGTTTCGGAATTGTTGAATCTCGAACACAAACAACGTCGCATAGACAACGCTCAGGAATTACTGAATGATGTTAACAATGATGCGGAACTTCTAACGAAGGCGATAACAAACGACGAAACATGGGTGTACGGGCATGACGTCGAAACCGAGGCCGAATCTGCTTGAAGAGTCAAGACCGAAAAAAATTCGACAAGTCAGAGCACATATGAAGGTTCTTCTCACATTTTTCTTCGATTACAATGGGAAAGTGCGATATGAGTTCCCGCCTTATGGCCGTGTGGTCAGTAAGGAATGCAACCTGGGAGTTATGCGCCTTTTGAATAATGCAATTCGAAGAAAACGACCAGAACTGTGGCAAAACCAGTTGCATCACTGTAATGCTCCTCTTCACACCTCAATGATGTTTGTTACTTTTTGGCGAAAACAAAACCCTTGTGTTGCCTCAGTCACCGTATTCACCGGGCACCTCATCTGCGACTTTTATTTCCGAGGCTGAAGAGAGCTATGAAAGGACGTCGTTTGGTCGCCACTGACCAGACAAAAACTGAATAGCTGAAGGAATTGAACACCACAACGAAAGGTAAGTTCCAGAAGTGCTTCCAAGACTGGAAAAAAATGCTGGCACAAATGTATTTGAGGGGGATTACTTTGAAAAGGACTATGTTGATGTTGATAATAAATAAAAAAAATTTAAGAAAAATAAAAACTCCTGTCGCTTTTTGGTCACATATATTTTAAAACTTGTCTGCTTATTCTAATAACGGAGTAAAGAGTGTAAAGTACTCGGCACGTTCTTGTCTTGACAGTTGTATTACTGGGGAAAATATTTTCCCAGCAATAGATAAAAATCAGTTGCATCAAATGAGCTCCAAACCCAGATTTTTTGATAGGTTCAGGACCGTGTTTAGGCGCTCGCTACGTAGCCTGTAGCCTACGGGCCAGCACTACAAGGCGGCGTGCGCCACAAAAATTTTAAATAAAGAGTATTTTTGTTTTAGTAGTCTGGTGCAGGGACGCTGAATATCGTAAGGACATAGACGTGATTATTTTAAACGGTCTTACTCTGCTGCATTTTTCAATGGACAACTGTAGTGAATTAAGCCAGTATTCACTTATTTAACACCGCGATCTATATCGGGCAGCTCTGACTGCCATCTTCAGGTTATGTCGGGGGGTCCTGATGTCCACGTGACATCGCTGCCTTAGCTGCTGTCGCTACTGTATAAGTTGGCTCCTTTGATGGTTGTGGATCTATAGTGGGTGTTAAAGTTTAGCAGGAGTAGTAATTTCTGAAGTTGTGGAACTATGAAAGTTTGACAGCTGTATTGGGAATGTGAAGTGTTCAAACATTACCACCTAAATTCAAAATATTTGCGGAATGATCAACTTGCGTTAAAAAACACACTATTTTGATTGCATATCATCTCTTATAAAACGTGAAAATTAGCCCATTTCTTTTATATATTAGAACTATGCGCCATGTTTTTTCAAAGGTATTATGTATACCTTGTATTACATGCTTTTGCAAATGTTCCTTGCCGCTAGTACGACAACTTAACATATACATATATGTGATTTAGTTACTGTAAATTGTCAGTCTGCTTTTACAATTCTCACATACAATGAGTACGTTTGTGGACATACCATGGCATTATGCTTCTGTGAAAAAGATGTTGGCGTCTGCTAAACCTATACTAAGTAAATTTCTGTAATACAATTTAATTTGTCGACTCTGATAAAATGTAATAAATATAGTACCGTATTTGCAACTGAAGACTGAATTTTAATCTGAAATATTGAAATTATTAATTACACTGTAGAACCATTATCAGCTTCAATTTTAAGTTATATTAATGAATAAAGTGTACCACAGTTCTAGCATATATATTATGTAGGCCATTTAGGTTGATTTTAAACACACTAAAATGGTAAATTAATTATGATTTTGCAAGCCTGTGGCAAGTGTATTGGGAATCAGTCCGTATTGGTTGTAACAAATAATGATTGTTCCAGAGTGTAACCTCCCCACAAAAATTTTAAAGGACAATATTTAATAAAAATGGGAGCCAAGTGAAACCTTGCCACAAAATGTTGACCGGACGATAATTTGAATGTTAACAAGAATACAACCTAACGTAATCTCCCAGCAGATAAATTTACTGACAATGACAATTAAACAAAAATTCGCAATCTGACTCTGGTGTAAGCTTCCGCAAAAATAATGAAAAACAATTCAGTGCTAATGAAATCTCAGTGATAATGATAATTCAATTAAACCGAAATATCGGTCTTTGGCCCTGTGCAAATCAGAATTAAATTCTTACCTCGTTGTAGCTGCTAGTCAAATTTCTGCTCTTATTCTTGCGCACAGCTTGGAGGAACTGCATTGCAAATAATAATATTCTTTTTTTTGTAATTTAACTGAAATTTGTCTTTAAAGGAAGTGGAATAAAATCGTTAATTCAATTAAATAAATTTTTTTTCTAAAATTGCTTTTGAAATCAAAATTATTATTGGGGCACTTGTTGGAAATTGATTACAATAAATAAACTTTACATTATCTGATGATTACCTTAATTAACAATATACCTCATTGAGCATCTTGACCAGAATGCCATATCGACGCTCCCCGACTGCGTCCCGCTCGCGACCGTGACAGGACCAGACCAATACTGAACTGCTCTCAACGACTACTGACAGAGTACTGCTCAACTCGACGAGTACTGCCGAACTGCTTGCAACACTCGCGCGGTCAAGCGCAGACTAACCATGAAAATAGGCTCTCTGGTCAAAGATTTTAACGTGCCTCACCATCGCTGCTATGTTACATACGTGTTTCATAACCCTCCACTGGGGGGGCAAAAATTTGGCAGCGATGGTGAGTCATTTGGACTTGCCATCGCAAGAAATTTTTACAATTTACAGAATATTCAAATTTAGTACATAAATTAAATGTTGTGCACATGCACCGAGTACAAAACATTTCAGACAAAGACAGGATGTGAGTACAAAACATAGTAGTAAATCAGAAAACTGTATATACAAATTATTTGACAGATAGCAAAGTGCACGCGCACAGAAAAAAATTCTTTGGTCTTTTCAGAACAAATAAACAGAATGGCAGAAAATCGTGTTGATAAGTGACATGAGTGTACTCGCACTGGAGTTGAGAACATATTAGCAATTTACGAAATGTATATACAATTAGTAACAAATGACATAAGTGCATACGTACTGAAGTATTGAATATACAGAATGAGTACAAATCATATTGAAAATGCACAGGCACTGAAGTTTAGTAGAAAACATATTAACACACAACATAAGTGCACATGCACTGTAGTTCAGAACATATCATTAAAATAAAATAATAAATAAAAAAATGTATATACAATATAAAAGACAAGAGTGCACATACTGTACTTGAGAACAAATCGAAAAAAATGTCTTAGGCATTTTTGCAATAAATAAACATAATGGCAAAAAATCATATCGACAAGTGACATAAGTGTATTCGCACTGGAGTTGAGCGAATCAAAAAAAAAAGTATAACCCATTAACATAAATAATGTTAGCAAAAAAATGATTTTCACTATGTGACAAGAATTAGGATAGGAAAGGGAAGGATTGCATCATGGTTGTAGCACTTAAGATTGCACACAGCTGTTCTGAAAGTTCATATCTTTCCATAGAAGTACAACACCAAGCGACACAATTTGAAGTTCTTTTCCCATCAGAATTTACCAGTGTAGCCAAGACACTGAACTCTCGTAGTAACATTTCATGTTCTCATTTTGGCAGTACATTAGGTACACCAAACAGTGGGACCATAATAACGTCTTCATCGCCCACGGTGGTGGACAGCATGTCGTGTCAACACCACGCTCTTACAAGGCACACCAACGTAGAATTAGTGCAAAACCAAAGATAGTGCTCCATGATCACTTGGATAGACAGGACAAACGGACATTGCAGTAATTCAGGGTAGTTAGCTCATGATGTGAAGGACATTAAGTCACATAATATTGACAATTACAGTCTTCATTAGTAGTTTGGGGCATTCATAGCCCAGTGATTGAACATTTCTGTACCAAGTATGTAGTATTACAGAAAAATGTTCATTAATTGTTTTACATAGAATCAGTAACCTCCTTTTCCTAGTTACAAAGCATTATTAAATAATCGCATTCTTTTCCAGTTACAAAGTATACCATAGTTAATTAGTCATTGGTCATTCCAATAGTATTAATCACTAGCCTTCTCGTAATTACAAAGCATTATGAAGCAATCGCATTCTTTTCCAGTTACAAAGTATGGCATCGTTAATTAATTATTTGTCATTTCAATAGTAATAATCATTAGCCTTCTCCTAATTACAAAGCATTATTAAACAATCACATTCTTTCCCAATTATAAAGCATAGTTAATCATTTGTCATTTCAATATAGTAAGAATCATATTCTTTTCCAGTTACAAAGTATCAACATTGAAAACAAGAGCTAATTAATGGCATAATTAATAACATAATTCATTGAGTGACATTAATTATTGGCACTCAGTGGCCATCAAGTATCGAATAGTATAAAACATTGTTCCTCATTCAGTATTATTCAGATCATTAAGAAGTAATAACAATTCATTGAGTGACATTCAGATCATTACGAAGTCATTATTAAAAATCAGCTAATTACAGTCATAGCATTAATAATCATACACATTATAAGTAGTCTCATTACAATAAACAGTGGAGTTATTATAAGGGAAAGCAAGAAGAGAAAAAGAAAAAAAAAATTGGTTCTGGGTTGTTCCTGTAAATGAAAAATGTGTAACGTCATTCGTCATGAGTCAGCTGTAGCAAGGTTATGAAACAAGGCAGTATATGTGATCACATTTATAAACGATAAACACAAATGGGTTAAAAAATAAAAATGCAAGTACTAGAACAGGTATAATAAGTAACAGGTTTAGTAAGTATCATGAAAAACTTCTCCTGGAAAAAATACAAAATGGGTTATTGACCTGAAAGAAGAAACGCACACTATGCTGAAAAGTAGTGAACTTCGAATTAACAAGTAGTGAAATGTGTATAAACATGTGTTCCATAGCTGTCCTTTCCAAAACTTTCCGTCATCCTACTATGCAATATAACACGTGCTGTCAAAACAAACTGCAACAAATACTTAAATAACTACGTAGCATAAATACATAACTTCATCTGTAAAGAAAAAAACTTCATTATCAATCACTTCATTATCCATATTATCATAACTTCATTATTATCATCACCTGTAAAGAAAAACTTCATTATTCATAATAGCATATTCTTCATCATTATTCATCAGTATTCATTATCATCTGCAAAAATATCACTTCATTACTCATTATACAACTATTCCTTATCTCTAGCATATTTCATCACTAAAACTAAGATGTGTAGTTCTGTCCGACAGCCTGCATCAATCACCTTGTATTCTGAAAGAAAAAATTAGTTAAGACTGCTATTCTGCGATGAGTATCGTATATTCTTGTTAATGCTTGTTAATCCTGATCCATTTACTCTTCCTCATAAAGTTATTGCATCTTCTATCGTTTATTCCGTAGGTGAAATTCCCATTTCTGTTGAATTTATTTCTTACACGCATCATTTCTTTCTGAAATTGATGAACAGAGATTAACGTCTTGCATTTAAATCATATACCCACTAAATAATGACTGGTTTATGGTGACACAATTAACCATACAGCATAACATGACAGACAACGTAATATGTCAAAGACATTGACAGTGTTCAAAGCCAAAATGTACAGAGAATATCACAATGCACCAGCAAAAAATATAAAAGTCACGATGTTGAGATGTCATAAGGCCAAAAAAAAATGTCAAAGTCGACTGGTGTGTGTTATATCTTAACTATTTCACAGTGTATATAGACAAAACTGGAATACAATCGTACATAAAAAGTGGAAAATGTGCATGGTCTGATGTGTAACGACAAGAAAAGCGACCTGCTAGCCTTACCTTGCCGGGCACTTGCCAAGAAAAAATACGATAATCATCAGTAATTAGTCAGGTGAAATAATTGCATTAGTAAATGGCATCATAGCATGTTACATCATAAAGTGATTTCATTCAATAAACGGTTTAATGTTTGAGACATGGTGATTGCCTTTCGATTTTCTGGTTCTCAAAGTTTCGACGTGTACAACATTGGGGTGAGGGATGCTGCGAATCCGATATGGACCTGCGTATAGAAGTTCAAATTTACTGCACTTACCTTTTAATTTGCTGGATAAATAGTGTGTACGTACTAATATCTTCTGTCCAACGTGAAAGTCTCGGCGTGTACAAACCTGTTTTTGCTGTCTTCTCCGGCGCTCTGCGGCACGTTTGATGTTGTTCAGCGCAATGTCAATTATTTCGTGGTGTCGTAAGCGACGAGATGTAGGAAAATTTACAAATTCTTTAATTTTGTTTGGTGGTTCAACGTTTTTCAGTATAACAGACGGAGATAGCATAGTGGATTCATTTGGAATGGAATTAATTACATCTTGGAATGAGAGTATGTGTGTATCCCAATCAATATGTCTTTTGTGGCAGTATATTCGGCACAGTTTACCAATTTCTTTCATTAATCTTTCACAGGGGTTCGAAGAAGCGTGGTACTTGGATATATAGATCGGAGAAATGTTTCTGGCTCGTAACATGCGTGTCCATACGCTACTACGAAATTGAGATCCATTGTCAGAAATTACTTTCATCACATGCCCTACATGAAATAGAAAATGTTTTACAAATGCTTTCGAAACAGTTTTAGCAGTAGCTTTGCGTAACGGAGTGAAAGTAACAAATTTTGAAGTGAGCTCAACAGCGACAAAGATGTAGCAAAAACCTCTGTTAGTTCTCGGAATCGGACCAAAAATATCTACTGCGGCCATGTGTCTTAATTTAACAGGTACAATGGGATATAAAGGAGGAATATGTGAAGTAGTGTCTGATTTAGCTTTCTGGCAAATTTTACAAGACGCTAAAACTCGTCGTATACGTTTCTCTATGTTGTTAAAATAACAGTTCTGTCTCAGTATAAGAAAACATTTTCGTGCTCCGTAATGTGCGTAACTTAAATGAGTGTACCAGATTAATTTGTTAACAAGTTCGTCAGGGATGCATAATAACCAATTGTTGCTGTCAGGATGAGAACGGCGAAACAGAATGTCATTGCGTACAGTGTAGTGGTTCCTAATCGTAACATTTTTCCTATCTTGCCAAAGGTGTTTAATTTCTTTCCACACGTTGTCTTTATTTTGCTCTTTTGCTATGTCCTGTAATGACGACGAAATAAAGTTTTCAAATGCTACTTGCTGAATGTACATGACACTGAAATTTGTTTTGCAGAAGTTGGTTGCTACGTCTTGCTGATTGTTGCCGAGAGAACGCGATAGTGCGTCTGCTATAACATTTTGCGTACCGGGAATGTGAACTATTGTAAAATTAAATTCCTGTAAATAAAGTTTCCATCTGCTTAATCTGTCGTGAGTGAATTTAGCCGAAAGTAAAAATTGTATCGCTCTGTGGTCTGTGTACACGGTTGTATGTCTGCCATAAAGAAAGTGCCTAAATCTCGTGAAAGCCCATACAACACATAATGTTTCCAATTCTGTAACGGAATAATTTCGTTCAGCAGGTGACAAAATGCGGCTTGCAAATGCGATGTTTTTAATTACTATCGAACCATCTTCTTCAATTTCCTGGAAAATGTGTACGCCTAAAGCGGTGTTAGAACTGTCGGTGGCAATGGAAAAATTTCTGGTAAGATCTGGGTGCGATAAAAGTGGAGCATTCAACAAAGCATGTTTCAGGTTCACAAATTCAGAATGTGCTTGCTTATCCCAAGACCAAATACTGTTTTTACCTGTTAATTGGCATAGTCTAGGTGTGTCTAAAGCAGAGTGATGAATAAATTTACGAAAAAAGTTAATTAAGCCCAAAAAACTGCGTAGTTGCTTTTTTGTCGTAGGAACAGTAATGTCACGTAGAGCTTGAAGTTTTTCCGGATCAGGTGCAATGCCTTCCGCTGAAATTACGTGTCCAAGAAATTTTATAGAAGTTTTGCCAAAGTGCGATTTACTAAGGTTAACTGTAAGTCCTTGTGCACGAAAAGTTTGTAACAGTTGTTCAAGAATCAGATTGTGTTCAGACCAGTTAGCTTCTGCGATAAGAATATCGTCTACGTACGTCGTAATTCTGTCCTTAAGTTCTGTCGGAAGTATTGTGTTCAAACCGCGAATAAAAGCTGCAGAAGAAATAGTTAAGCCGAATGGTAATTTACAAAATTGATAACAGTCGCCAAAACAGAGAAAAGCTGTATATTTTCTGCAATTTGGATGAAGTTGAATTTGCCAAAATCCCGATTTCAAATCTAATGTAGAATAAATAGCAGTACCGTGAAATTTCTGTAAAAGTTCCTCTAGTGTCTGTGGTCGATCTGTTTCATTAATAATAATGTCATTAATGTGACGTGAATCAAGTACAAGGCGAAGTGAGCCATCTTTTTTCTTAACAATATGTAGCGGGTTTATGTACGGACTAACTGCTGGTTCTATAATTCCTTGATCAAGCATATCCTGCAATTCTTTTTTAACTTGTTCTCTGTGAATATATGGAATGGGATAATGCTTTGCTTTAAATGTGTCGTGCTGTTTCACTTGAAATTCATACATAAAACCGGACATAGTACCAGGAATGTTGTCAAAAACTGGAGCTTGCTGTAAAAGAATTTTGTGTAATTGCGTACGTTCGTCGTCTGTAGTTGCACTGCTTTGTCTAACTTTATCGGAAATCATTTGCATCACGTCGTAGTCAGCTTCGTCTGGAGAAAAGCATTCTGAAATTCCTCTACTGAATAGCATTGCCTCGCGATCGGTCTCATACGAGTTGCCGGTTCGCCTTCCAAAAAGCTGCAAATAAATTCAAGTTTATGCGTTACAGGCCAAGTCGGTGGAAGAGCAAAGCTAAATTGTTGAATCCAGTCCAGTGGGTGAATCTGCGTTCTATCGTTTTTAAAAACTTTAAACTTTCTCACTGACAGAAAATGTTTGTAATCGAAATTATCGTCTCTGTGTGATGCAACAGGTTCAGGATCGTAAGAGTATCTATTGAACTGTGGTTGTTCGGAATCTAAGTCCCGTACTCTCTGTAGATTACTCAAATTATACGCGTTGCGTGAGTCTGGCAAATGTTCGAAAAGTGGCGCCTGCTGTGATGTGTTATTAACTGAAATATTTTTAATCTCTGTTACTTCTTGCTGTAAACTCGACAGTTTTCTACGCAACGTGTTGTTAGACGAGTCGATCTCATTAATTGTCTGCTGCAAATTTTGAAATTCAGGTGTTTGGTTAAATGAAATCGGTGCAGTATCGTCTGATTTATTATCATTACTACTTTCAATAGCATCAATACGACTGGCCAATTCTTCATATTTTTCAGTCAGTATTTTTGCCTGATCATCGGTTTTAGAATCGGACGCATTAATCTGTTTTTGCAACTTACGCGTAGTTTCGCTCAGTTTTTTAACATCAGCTTTGATGACATCGCAATCCTGTGTTAGTTCTAATTGTTCGAATCTGTCTGTCACTGTTTGAATATTTACTGTGTGTGTATCTGTTTTTGATTTAAGATCAGAAATTTCATCCCGTAATTCCGCGTTCAACTGTTCTATGGTATTAATTTTGTCGGACACTGTAGTAATATTATTGTCTACATACGTCTTCGCTTTCGCGAACATTTTACGTTTGTCTTCCTGTCTCTGTGCAGTGATTGTTTCCATGACTTGACGTTTGACTTTATTTTGATCTTGAATAAATTTGCGGAAACGTGTATTACTGTTTTCTATGTGGTGATTAAAGCGTTCGTCAATCTGAGTATTTTGTTGTTCGAATTTCGCGTCCATCTTTTCATCCATTGTGCGCGAAAGTTCTGCTGTCATTGCTTTAAACTCGTCGCGTAATTGTGTAGCTTTTTCAGAGCATTGTTTAGCGACTCCGCTAATTTCCTCTCTGAGTGTTTCTGTTGCGGCTGTTTGCATTTCCCTTAATTCTTGCGCAACAGACTTAATTTCTTCGCTATTTTTACGTGAACAAGCCTCAATTTCCACGCGCAACTGTTCCTTAGTGTCATGACACTGCGCGGCAACAGCTCTAATTTGTTCACTAAGCTGTCTGGAATTGTCGTCTAATTTTTCATTTAACTGTCTGGAATTGTCGTCTAATTTTTCGTTAAGGCTGTCTTGTTTTTCATTAAAGTGTTGTTTGAGATTTTCATTATCTTGTCTGTTCTGTTCTCTAAGTTGTCTGAAATTGTTGTCTGTTTTCTCACTCTGTTGTTTGATATTTACACCAAGATCGTTCTTAAACTGTAGCATTATTGTCATAAATTGATCCAAACTTAAAGTAGCTGTTGCATTCTCAGTACTCTGTGATGGAGTACATGCAATTGTTGCGTTTTGTGTGACCATTTGGTCATTCTTTGGTTCACAAAAAGCTGTCCCTGTCAAATGTACACTCTCATTCACTATTTCGGAATTAAATAACTCCGGCGTACTTTCTGTATCCTTTTCATTTTCATTAGACAAATTTGTCTGCTCGTCACGTGAATTTAGTAAACCGGTTGTATTAAGCTGGGCAGCGTTCATTGCAATAGTGCGCCCATCGTCATCAATTGTCGCCAAATCAACACAAGACACAATCGAGTTCGTTTGTTCATCATTAAGGTCTACATCATTATTAATGGTAAAATTGCTTTTGAAATCAAAATTATTATTGGGGCACTTGTTGGAAATTAATTACAATAAATAAACTTTACATTGGCCTACATAATATTTATGCTAGAACTGTGGTACACTTTATTCATTAATATAACTTAAAATTGAAGCTGATAATGGTTCTACAGTGTAATTAATAATTTCAATATTTCAGATTAAAATTCAGTCTTCAGTTGCAAATCGGTACTATATTTATTACATTTTATCAAAGTCCAAATGACTCACCATCGCTGCCAAATTTTTGCCCCCCCAGTGGAGGGTTATGAAACACGTATGTAACATACGTGTTTCATAACCCTCCACTGGGGGAGCAAAAATTTGGCAGCGATATAGTAACGTACGGCAGCAAGGAAACAACTATGTACAAAGAAGACAGTATTTCAATTCCCATCGCAATACACCGTATAGAAATGACTATTATGACAGACGTAAAAATAATGAGAACAATTTTCAGCGTACATCTAACAACAGTTGGTCATACCAACAGCAAAATTATGCACGAGAACCTATTCTCATGAACGAACCCGACAGTAGGTATCATCCAGAGCGTAATACGTCTGGAAGAAGTAATAGAACTGTTCAAATAGTAGAAATGCCACAGAATCCTCCTAATAATAATAACACGTCAGATAGAATCTGACTAGATACTGTACAGGACGCATCTTCCAATAACACAAGCACTACGTTTGACACGCAAAATGTTGTTCACGAAAATGTAATTACTTTTGACGATATCAGAGACACTCTCTTGCAGGAAAGACCATTTGTTCAGAAAACTATTTCACATCCTGTTATCGAAATTAAAATTGGTTCATCAAAATTCTCAGCAGTAATTGATTCCGGATCACCTATATCAGTAATAAATGAGGAGACTTTTAACGAGTGCAACAAAGAGAATACCTATCCGACATTACCTTTAGGCAAAACAAAAGTGAAAGGAGCAGTATCGAGTAAAGGAGTAGACGTTAAATTGCAGACACATTTATCATTTTGTATTGGAGGTCATACTTTCCACTCTAATTTTTGGATTGTTCCTTTACTGACAACAGACGTAATTTTAGGTAATAATTTTCTGGTACAACACGACGCTATTATTGATTTTCAAAATTCCTTTTTAATGTTAAAGGATGAGGATGCACAATTGGCTTTAGAATTTCAGTACTCACTATCTGCGGAAGAACAAACAATTAATCGCACAGAGGTCATTTCCGTATCACGTGGCATAGACTGTAATCCCACATTGTTCACGGATACGTACGTACACAACGGTAATACTCCAGACGAAGCTGACTACGACGTGATGCAAATGATTTCCGATAAAGTTAGACAAAGCAGTGCAACTACAGACGACGAACGTACGCAATTACACAAAATTCTTTTACAGCAAGCTCCAGTTTTTGACAACATTCCTGGTACTATGTCCGGTTTTATGTATGAATTTCAAGTGAAACAGCACGACACATTTAAAGCAAAACATTATCCCATTCCATATATTCACAGAGAACAAGTTAAAAAATAATTGCAGGATATGCTCGACCAAGGAATTATAGAACCAGCAGTTAGTCCGTACATAAACCCGTTGCATATTGTTAAGAAAAAAGATGGCTCACTTCGCCTCGTACTTGATTCGCGTCACATTAATGAAATAATTGTTAATGAAACAGATCGACCACAGACACTAGAGGAACTACTACAGAAATTTCACGGTACTGCAATTTATTCTACATTAGATCTGAAATCGGGATTTTGGCAAATTCAACTTCATCCGAATTGCAGAAAATATACTGTTATCAATTTTGTAAATTACCATTCGGCTTAACTATTTCTTCTGCAGCTTTTATTCGCGGTTTGAACACAATACTTCCGACAGAACTTAAGGACAGAATTACGACATATGTAGACGACATTCTTATCGCAGAAGCTAACTGGTCTGAACACAATCTGATTCTTGAACAACTGTTACAAACTTTTCGTGCACAAGGACTTACAGTTAACCTTAGTAAATCGCACTTTGGCAAAACTTCTATAAAATTTCTTGGACACGTAATTTCAGCAGAAGGCATTGCGCCTGATCCGGAAAAACTTCAAGCTTTACGTGACATTACTGTTCCTACGACGAAGAAACAATTACGCAGCTTTTTGGGTTTAATTAACTTTTTTCGTAAATTTATTCATCACTCCGCTTTAGACACACCTAGATTATGTCAACTGACAGGTAAAAACAGTATTTGGTCTTGGGATAAGCAAGCACATTCTGAATTTGTGAACCTGAAACATGCTTTGTTGAATGCTCCACTTTTATCGCACCCAGATCTTACCAGAAATTTTTCCATTGCCACCGACAGTTCTAACACCGCTTTAGGCGTACACATTTTTCAGGAAATTGAAGAAGATGGTTCTACAGTAATTAAAAACATCGCATTTGCAAGTCGCATTCTATCACCTGCTGAACGAAATTATTCCGTTACTGAACTTGAAACATTATGTGTTGTTTGGGCTTTTACGAGATTTCGGCACTTTCTTTATGGAAGACACACTACAGTTTACACAGACCACAGAGCGATACAATTTTTACTTTCAGCTAAATTCACTCACGACAGGTTAAGCAGATGGAAACTTTACTTGCAGGAATTTAATTTCGCAATTGTTCACATTCCCGGCACACAAAATGTTGTAGCAGACGCATTATCCCGTTCTCTTTGCAACAATCAGCAAGACATCGCAACCAACTTCTGTAAAGCAAATTTCAGCGTAATGTACATCCAACAAGTTGCATTTGAAAATTTTATTTCGTCGTCATTACAGGACATAGCAAAAGAGCAAAGTAAAGACAACGTGTGGAAAGAAATTAAACGCCTTTGGCAAGATAAGAATAATGTTACGATTAGAAACCATTACACTGTACGCAATGACATTTTGTTTCGCCGCTCTCACCCTGACACCAACAATTGGTTATTATGTATTCCTGACGAACTGGTTAACAAATTAATCTGGTACACTCATTTAAGTTACGCACATTACGGAGCACGAAAATGTTTTCTTATACTGAGACAGAACTGTTATTTTAACAACATGGAGAAACGTATACGACGAATTTTAGCGTCTTGTAAAATTTGCCAGAAAGCTAAATCAGACACCACTTCACATATTCCTCCTTTATATCCCATTGTACCTGTTAAATTAAGACACATGGGCGCAGTAGATATTTTTGGTCCGATTCCGAGAACTAACAGAGGTTTTTGCTACATCTTTGTCGCTGTTGAGCTCACTTCAAAATTTGTTACTTTCACTCCGTTACGCAAAGCTACTGCTAAAACTGTTTCGAAAGCATTTGTAAAACACTTTCTATTTCATGTAGGGCATGTGATGAAAGTAATTTCTGACAATGGATCTCAATTTCGTAGTAGCGTATGGACACGCATGTTACGAGCCAGAAACATTTCTCCGATCTATATATCCAAGTACCACGCTTCTTCGAACCCCTGTGAAAGATTAATGAAAGAAATTGGTAAGCTGTGCCGAATATACTGCCACAAAAGACATATTGATTGGGATACACACATACTCTCATTCCAAGATGTAATTAATTCCATTCCAAATGAATCCACTATGCTATCTCCGTCTGTTATACTGAAAAACGTTGAACCACCAAACAAAATTAAAGAATTAATAAATTTCCCTACATCTCGTCGCTTACGACACCACGAAATAATTGACATTGCGCTGAACAACATCAAACGTGCCGCAGAGCGCCGGAGAAGACAGCAAAAACAGGTTTGTACACGCCGCGACTTTTACGTTGGACAGAAAATATTAGTACGTACACACTATTTATCCAGCAAATTAAAAGGTAAGTGCAGTAAATTTGAACTTCTATACGCAGGTCCATATCGGATTCGCAGCATCCCTCACCCCAATGTTGTACACGTCGAAACTTTGAGAACCAGAAAATCGAAAGGCAATCACCATGTCTCAAACATTAAACCGTTTATTGAATGAAATCACTTTATGATGTAACATGCTATGATGCCATTTACTAATGCAATTATTTCACCTGACTAATTACTGATGATTATCGTATTTTTTCTTGGCAAGTGCCCGGCAAGGTAAGGTTAGCAGGTCGCTTTTCTTGTCGTTACACATCAGACCATGCACATTTTCCACTTTTTATGTACGATTGTATTCCAGTTTTGTCTATATACACTGTGAAATAGTTAAGATATAACACACACCAGTCGACTTTGACATTTTTTTTTGGCCTTATGACATCTCAACATCGTGACTTTTATATTTTTTGCTGGTGCATTGTGATATTCTCTGTACATTTTGGCTTTGAACACTGTCAATGTCTTTGACATATTACGTTGTCTGTCATGTTATGCTGTATGGTTAATTGTGTCACCATAAACCAGTCATTATTTAGTGGGTATATGATTTAAATGCAAGACGTTAATCTCTGTTCATCAATTTCAGAAAGAAATGATGCGTGTAAGAAATAAATTAAACAGAAATGGGAATTTCAACTACGGAATAGACGAAAGAGGATAAAAAACCTTATGAAGAAGAGTAAATGGATCAGGATTAACAAGCATTAACAAGAATATACTATACTCATCGTAGAATAGCAGTCTTAACTAATTTTTTCTTTCAGAATACAAGGTGATTGATGCAGGCTGTCGGACAGAACTACACATCTTAGTTTTAGTGATGAAATATGCTAGAGATAAGGAATAGTTGTATAATGAGTAATGAAGTGATATTTTTGCAGATGATAATGAATAATGATGAAGAATATGCTATTATGAATAATGAAGTTTTTCTTTACAGGTGATGATAATAATGAAGTTATGATAATATGGATAATGAAGTGATTGATAATGAAGTTTTTTTTCTTTACAGATGAGGATAATGTTGAAGTTATGTATTTATGCTACGTAGTTATTTAAGTATTTGTTGCAGTTTGTTTTGACAGCAGGTGTTATATTGCATAGTAGGATGTTGGAAAGTTTTGGAAAGGACAGCTATGGAGCACATGTTTATACACATTTCACTACTTGTTAATTCGAAGTTCACTACTTTTCAGCATAGTGTGCGTTTCTTCTTTCAGGTCAATAATCCATAGCATTTACATTTTTTACCCATTTGTGTCTATCATTTATACATGTGATCACATTACTGCCTTGTTTCACAACCTTGCTACAGCTGACTCATGACGAATGACGTTACACATTTTTCATTTACAGGAACAACCCAGAACCAATTTTTTTTCTTTTTCTCTTCTTGCTTTCCCTTATAATAACTCCACTGTTTATTGTAATGAGACTACTTATAATGTGTATGATTATTAATGCTATGACTGTAATTAGCTGATTTTTAATAATGACTTCATAATGATCTGAATGTGACTCAATGGATTGTTATTACTTCTTAATGATCTGAATAATACTGAATGATGAACAATGTTTTATTCTATTCAATACTTGATGGCCACTGAGTGCCAATAATTAATGACAATCAATGAATTAGGTTATTAATTATGCCATTAATTAGCTCTTGTTTTCAATGTTGATACTTTGTAACTGGAAAAGAATATGATTGTTTCATAATGTTTTGTAATTAGGAAAAGGCTAATTAGTCTTACTATATTGAAATGACAAATGATTAATTAACTATGCCGTACTTTGTAACTGGAAAAGAATGTGACTGTTTAATAATGCTTTGTAATTAGGAGAAGGCTAATGATTATTACTATATTGGAATGACACATAATTAATTAACTATGCTATACTTTGTAACTGGAAAAGAATGCGATTATTTAATAATGCTTTGTAACTAGGAAAAGAAGGTTACTGATTCTATGTAAAACAATTAATGAACATTTTTCTGTAATACTACATACTTGGTACAGAAATGTTCAATCGCTGGGCTACGAATGCCCCAAACTACTAATGAAGACTGTAATTGTCAATATTATGTGACTTAATGTCCTTCACCTCATGAGCTAACTACCCTGAATTACTGCAGTGTCCATTTGTCCTGTCTATCCTAGTGATCATGGAGCACTATCTTTGGTTTTGCACTAATTCTACGTTGGTGTGCCTTGTAAGAGCGTGGTGTTGACACGACATGCTGTCCACCACCGTGGGCGATGAAGACGTTATTATGGTCCCACTGTTTGGTGTACCTAGTGTACTGCCAAAATGAGAACATGGACCATTAGTACGACAGTTCAGTGTCTTGGCTACACTGGTAAATTCTGATGAGAAAAGAACTTCAAATTGTGTCACTTGGTGTTGTACTTCTGTGGAAAGATATGGACTTTCAGAACAGCTGTGTGCAATCTAAAGTGCTACAACCATGATGCAATCCTTGCCTTTCCTATCCTAATTCTTGTCACATAGTGAAAATCATTTTTTTGCTAACATTATTTATGTTCATGGGTTATACATTTTTTTGTTCCGCTGAACTCCAGTGCGAGTACACTTATGTCACTTGTCGATATGATTTTTGCCATTATGTTTATTTATTGCAAAAATGCCTAAGACATTTTTTCGATTTGTTCTCAAGTACAGTATGTGCACTCTTGTCTTTTATATTGTATATACATTTTTTTTATTTTATTATTTTATTTTAATGATATGTTCTGAACTACAGTGCATGTGCACTTATGTTGTGTGTTAATATGTTTTCTACTGAACTTCAATGCCTGTGCATTTTCAATATGATTTGTACTCATTCTGTATATTCAATACTTCAGTGCGTATGCACTTATGTCATTTGTTACTCATTGTATATACATTTCATCATTTACTGATATGTTCTCAACTGCAGTGCATGTGCACTCATGTCACTTGTCAACATAATTTTTTTTGCCAGTCTGTTTATTTGTTCTGAATATGTTAAAGAATTTTTTCAGTGCCTGTGCACTTTATCTGTCAAATAATTTTTATATACATTTTTCTGATCTGCTACTATGTTTTGTACTCACTTTGTCTTTGTCTGAAATGTTTTGTACTCGGTGCATGTGCACAACATTTAATTTATGTACTAAATTTGAATATTCTGTAAATTGTAAAAATTTCTTGCGATGGCAAGTCCAAATGACTCACCATCGCTGCCAAATTTTTGCCCCCCCAGTGGAGGGTTATGAAACACGTATGTAACATAGCAGCGATGGTGAGGCACGTTAAAATCTTTGACCAGAGAGCCTATAATCGTAGTTAGTCTGCGCTTGACCGCGCGAGTGTTGCGAGCAGTACTCAGTCAGTAGTCGTTGAGAGCAGTTCGGCAGTACTCGTCGAGTTGTGCAGTACTCTGTCAGTAGTCGTTGAGAGCAGTTCTGTAGTAGTCGTCATGCAGAGCGGTCAGTCAGTAGTAGCAGCCGAGTGCGGTTGTGTGATGTAGTCTGTCGGCAACACTGGTCAAGATGCTGAATGAGGTATATTGTTAATTAAGGTAATCATCAGATAATGTAAAGTTTATTTATTGTAATTAATTTCCAACAAGTGCCCCAATAATAATTTTGATTTCAAAAGCAATTTTACAAAAAAAATTTATTTAATTGAATTAACGATTTCATTCCACTTCCCTTAAAGACAAGTATCAGTTAAATTACAAAAAAAAAAAAAACGAATATTATTATTTGCAATGCAGTTCCTCCAAGCTGTGCGCAAGAATAAGAGCAGAAATTTGACTAGCAGTTACAATGAGGTAAGAATTTAATTCTGATTTGCACAGGGCCAAAGACCGATATTTCGGTTTAACTGAATTTTCATTGTCACTGAAGTTTCATTAGCACTGAATTATTTTTCATTATTTTGCGGAAGCTTACACCAGAGTCAGATAGCGAATTTTTGTTTAATTGTCATTGTCAGTAAATTTATTTGCTGGGAGATTACGTTAGGTTGTATTCTTGTTAACATTCAAATTATAGTCTTTCAACATTTTGTGGGAAAGTTTCACTTGGCTCCATTTATATTAAATAATTGTCTTTTAAAATTTTTGTGGGGAGGTTACAATATTGAAATTATTAATTACACTGTAGAACCATTATCAGCTTCAATTTTAAGTTATATTAATGAATAAAGTGTACCACAGTTCTAGCATAAATATTATGTAGGCCATTTAGGTTGATTTTAAACACACTAAAATGGTAAATTAATTATGATTTTGCAAGCCTGTGGCAAGTGTATTGGGAATCAGTCCGTATTGGTTGTAACAAATAATGATTGTTCCAGGCCTCAGAACATTATGCCTAAACGTTATACTTATGAAGCTCAATTTGCCAGCGCTTAATCAATGTGCCGTGCGAGTTGGGCCAGCGAAGCTGGCGATCCCAAATCTCTGGTGAGAAAATATTTTTGAATTTCTCAGCTGCTCTCAGAAGCAGCCGTTGCAAATGGTCAATATTCATAAATACCTATGACTCCGATGTTTGTAACTGAAAACAACTTTCCATCTGCGCAACAACCTTATTGGCAGACTTACGCACAGAAATTAAAGACGGTCCAAGGATGTTTCTGACAGGCTCTGAAACACCTGCAGGCTCCACCTGTGCGTTAGTAGAGACACAACTTCGGAAGCAAACATCGTTATGATAAACACTGATGAATCGATAGATCGTTGTTCTGAGAAAAAAAAAAAGGCATCACATAGAAGACATCGATCCGTCGAAACGTCTATCAATTTGTATGTTTATGCCGTACTACATGTGTGTGTGTGTGGTTGTGTGTGTGTGTGTGTGTGTGTGTGTGTGTTTAATGTGTGTATGTATGTGTAGCAAATTAACTATTTGCTAAAACAATTGGCGATAAAATGAATTCCAATTACACTTTTGCGGGCCAGAGTGGCCGTGCGGTTCTAGGCGCTGCAGTCTGGAACCGAACGACCGCTACGGTCGCAGGTTCGAATCCTGCCTCGAGCGTGGATGTGTGTGATGTCCTTAGGTTAGTTAGGTTAAATTAGTTCCAAGTTCTAGGCGACTGATGACCTCAGAAGTTAAGTTGCATAGTGCTCAGAACCATTTGTACCATTTGAATTACACTTTCCCATTTTTATCGTAAACTTTTAATTGCCGGCCGCTGTGACCGAGCGGTTCTTTGCGCTTCAGTCTGGAACCGCGCTGCTGCTACGGTCGCAGGTTCGAATCCTGCCTCGGGCATAGATGTGTGTGATGTCCTTAAGTTAGTTAGGTTTAAGTAGTTTTAAGTCTAGGGGACTGATAACCTCAGATGTTAAGTCCCATGGTGTTTAGAGCCATTTGAACCATTTTGAAAATTTTAATTAAAATATTCGCAGCGCAAGTAAAGGCTGATTCTAAAAGAAAGAACAGATATCAGTCGTTTATTAAAGACAAGGTGAGAAAGATGGAAACATGTTGCACATGTTACCGTATAGAGGAAGATTCAAAATTGTATGTTCGCAAGACACTATACCGTATACTCAACATGAGCACCATGCGTTGCTCGAGAAACATCGGAAAGGTGGTCCATTCCATTCCACACACAAATCAACAGGATCAACAGGTCACTGTTTATTGGATCGACAACTTCAACAATTCGATTTCTCAAATCCTGAGGAGTATCTGCCATAGGTGGGAAAAAGAGTGTCTTTTATGTACCCCAAAGAAGGTAATCGCAAGTGTGAGGCTGGTGACCCGGGCGGGCAAAAGCAGTGTGCAAGATGCTGTTGTCCGCCTCTTTTACACCAACGTTGTGGGATGGTGGTGTTATGATAAGACTACACATCAACGTGAAAATGAGGGACGCGACATCATATATAAAAATGAAATCACTGGAATCTTCGGGAAGTTGAGGAAACAAACAATTTTACAGCATGTCCGGGTATGACATTCCTGTCATAGTTTCCTCCGCAAAAAAGGAAAGTTCATACACTTTGTCAACAGAAACGGCACAAAATACATTTCGTTTCGGTACGTCTCGTGTCATATACGACGACGACGCCAGGATTTTGTGGCCTCCAAACTCTTACATTATGGCGGTTTACCTTGTCCGAAAGACGAATGTCAACTCGTCAGAAAAGATGAATCGTCCGGAAAAAGTGTCCTTTGCCATACCCTGATTAAATGAAGTGCAAAATTCGTAACTTCTTTTATAGTCGACTGGACGCAATTGCTGCAGCAACTGCAACTTGTAAGACTTCATACATAGGCGTTGTTTCAGAACACACCGCTGAAGTTCCTAGCCTATTCGTCCTGAGGACTTATGAGGAACCCGTGTGAACGCATCTCGGATACGCTCGACATTTTCATCAGACGTTTATGGCCGACCGGCTCTCCTCCCTTTGCTCATGCAACCAGCTTGCGATAACTTTTTATGCCAGTCATGAATCTGCTTGTGCAAAGGCGGCTTCATGTTGAATCGACGGCGGAATACACGTTGCACTTTAACAATGGATTGACTTCACACAAACGCAACACTCAAAGTGATTTCTCTCGTGGTGTAGTTGCCATATTGTTACAAACAAACAACAGTGCAGCTTTTGAAGCTGTTGAGCTTCCTTTATCCAGTGACATGTGCAATGTGTTTCTATCTGTCATAGTTTGTGTGTGATGAACAACTGAAACCTATCCTTTCGTTTTGAATCCTTCAGTGTATAACAATGTAATCACTGTAATCAGTAATGAGCATTTTTTTTACTTTATTTAGTATTCAGAGTAGTATTTTACTGTTTGATAACTGAAATTAAAAACAACAGTTGTGGAATCAGTTTCCCCGTCAAACTATTACTTCGTAGAGTTATTGTCGTACCGGCTTTGGAATAAAGTCGTTCGCTTGGAATCGACGTTTCGACAATTGATAAATATTTCATGGCGCACGTTGGCAGTACCGGGAACATAGGTGTAATGTCTTCCCACATCTCCGTAGGACTTCGAGCGACCGGAGCTGCAGCTAAACCAATGTACGTCTGAACTACGGTCGCCACAGTAGCAGTAGATGACGAATGCCTAAACTTCATGCTACTATGTGCTAAACGTTTATGATACTTCCATATATTAGTTGCCTTATCTTCTTTTCGTGACTCGTCGGAATAATCGGATTTGTTACTGATTTTATTGGCGTTCAAATGGTTCAAATGGCTCTGAGCACTACGTGACTTAACATCTATGGTCATCAGTCCCCCTAGAACTTAGAACTACTTAAACCTAACTAACCTAAGGACATCACACAACACCCAGTCATCACGAGGCAGAGAAAATACCTGACCCCGCCGGGAATCGAACCCGGGAACCCGGGCGTGGGAAGCGAGAACGCTTCCGCACGACCACGAGCTGCGGACGTTATTGGCGTTTGTTGTGAATTCATTCAAACGTGTGACCAGTTTACTCTTGGTCAAAGGGTCTTTAAAATGTAATAACTTAAACCTTGCGTCCAATACAGCAGCCGGTGTCACAATCGAGTTACATTAGGTTCTCATATCGCTTTGTCACTGGTTTGCGTAATTCACATTTTTTTACTGTATTATAATCACGTCCATTGGGAAACTATTATTAGGCTCCGCAATCACGCAACTTATTAGCGGTGTTTGGCAGGCAAGTATACTATGAACTGGATTAATTAATTATGGACAACTTTACTTAATTGCTCACGGCAGTCGGAAATAAACCTAGAGAAACCCATTACGGAGATCAGAGTATCCCATGAGTTATTCCAGAACATGGTCTCATTGTCTACCAAATTCCATCCAAATACATTCAGCCGTAGCAGTAATGTTTTTTTTTATCGACAAGTCGAATAGATAAACTATTTCATTTGTATGACACAACGCAAAAAAGTGTTTCATGAGGGAAGAAATGAATACAGAAGGATTTAGCATGCAACTGAGTAATTTTACTGACAAAAGACAATAACTGTATTGCCGGCCGGCGTGGCCGAGCGGTTCTAGGCGCTACAGTCTGGAACCGCGCGACCGCTACGGTCGCAGGTTAGAATCCTGCCTCGGGCATGGATGTCTGTGATGTCATTAGGTTAGTTAGGTTTAAGTAGTTCTAAGTTCTAGGGGGCTGATGACCTCAGAATTTAAGTCCCATAGTGCTCAGAGCCATTTGAACCACTAACTGTATCCCAAACACCACAAACAAAAAGACTGTAAGGAGCAACTAATAACATACGCACTTACCTTTCCAGAATTTAAACTAAATTAGCAATTCCTAATTTTTGAAAATTTATTAGTTCAAGTTACTGTAAGCAAGTAGTACCCTATTTAGGTCACAAATTTCACGAAAATGCATAAAACAGCTAAACTTTAACTGTGAATGGCAGTTGACAAACGAGGGTTATGTTTCAAACCTCAAGCGTGACGTCGATATAAAACACCATTCATATTAACATCATTACATCAATGATTTGAAGCTGGAAACTTCGATGACAAACATCAATATTTTTCAGTTGAATCATCAGTATACCGAAAACATCGATGTATCGTTTGCATACTTAGTCACAGGTGTATTTCTCGGAATCGGAGATCCCGCCACGGTTATTGCCCGCAGATCTCCGGTAAACCCTGCTGTCGGCATATCTTTTATTCCTCATTTCTCCGGCATTGACTGGTAACACATCAACAATTTTGTCAACCTCTCTGTTATAGCAATGTAGCGCTATACTCAAAATTGCCGTCGCGCCTGTACCTATCATTGTAGGCGATAAAACAACAATATAAGAGCAAAGTGAAGTACGAATGCATTAAGACTTCTTTACACACAGACCTGTCAGAACAATATGACGACCTACCTAATGTCCGGTATGTAAACCATCTTTGACAGCAGAACAGCGGCGACGTGTCGTGGCGTGGAAGCAATGAAGCCTCGGCAGGTCGTGGGAGGAGATTGGCACCACATTTGCGCACACAAGACACCTAATTCCCGTATATTCCGGGGAGGTGGCGATGAACTCCGACGCCACGTTCAATCACATCTCTGATGTTTCTAGAATGAGATTTTCATTCTGCAGCAGAGTGTGCACTGATATGTAACTTCCTGGCAGATTAAAACTGTGTGCCGGACCGAGACTCGAGCTCGGGACTTTTGCCTTGCACAGGCAGGTGCTCTACCAAGCTTGCAGGAGAGCTGCTGTGATTTTGGGAAGGTAGGAGACGAGGTACTGGCGGAAGTAAGGCTGTGGAGACAAGGCGTGAGTCATGCTTTGATAGCTCAGTTGGTAGAGCACTTGCCTGCGAAAGGCAAAGGTCCCAAGTTCGAGTCTCGGGCTGGCAGACGGTTCTAATCTGCTAGGAACTTCCACATCCCAGGTATGTTTGATCGGGTTCAGATCTGGCGAGTTGGGGGTGCCAGCACATCAAATATAACTCGCCACTGTGTTCCTTGAACCACTCCATCACACTCTTGGCCTTGTGACATGGCGCACCATCTTGTTGAAAAATGGTACTGCCCTTAGGAATGATGATCGTCGTGAAGGGATGTATATGGTCTGCAAAAAGTGTACGATACACCTTGGCCCTCATCAATGCCCATGTAAATGTTCCTCGTAATGGAACCGCCACCAGCTTGTCTTCGTCTCATTGTTAAGAGTATTCTGTGCACTGTGTGTTCACACAGTGATGTTAGTTCTGCCTCAATTCGCCATCTGTCCTGTTTTAGCAGTATGTCTGGCCTACGACGTCCGCTATATGTAATGAGGGGTGGCCACCAAATCCCACGACGTCTGGAAGTGGTTTCACCTTAGTTTCGTCTCGTGTGAAGACACTCACCACAGCACTGCTCGACCACCCGACAAGTCGTGCAGCTTCCTAAATGCTCACGCCGAGCTTCCGGGCCATCATAATCTGCCCTCGGTCAAACTCAAGATCGACCACGCGCCTTCCCCATTCTACACACAGATAGCACGCTCACTGGTACGACGTGGACCGTGCGTGTGTCTTGACTGGCAGTCATTCTCCGCCAGGCGACGCTTCTATCCCCTGGACGAGTTTATATCGACAGTAGGTCGGTGGTCATAATGTTGTGGCTGATCAGTGTATTGTGCACGCAATTTATTATTATGCTCAGCTATGGAATAAAAACTAAAAAAAGAAAGAGGTATTTAAAAAGGGGAGTGCCAAACGGAAATTCGTTTCCCTTGTTTAATCTCATCAATCCAATAAGTCTAATTGAATACAATAACAATAAACCTTGAATTACCTTAATTTGAGAATTTCAATTGTTATTTTTACGGCTTTGTTATCACAAAATTTGCTCTCGTATTTCCAGCATTTCAGGTTCGGCGCACCGGCCTGTAGACATTAATCGTAGCCCTGGACAGGTTTTCTTCGGTTATAAGTCAGCCGCCGAAAATTGAAACCACCACCCACACCTATCCAATTAGAATCGTCTTGTTCTTGTCCTATCAGATTGCTGGGAGACGATTAAAAAGAATCATGTTTTAAATAGCCTTTCCTGTCTACAGACAGATAATTACTTCGAGGACCGAATGGCAGTAAACTAAGCACTTTAGCTGCGATTTTCACTTGCCACTGTCCTACGGGGTATTGGGGTGACCTGTTATCATTTAAAACACACAATTTTGTTGTCATGCGTCCATTTAGAGATCTGAGGAGTATAATTGTCTCTTAAGACAGAAGACATTTTAGGAGAGCGCACTTCTAACAAATCTCGTCATCTTACAAAGAACATGAGATAACCGTTAAAGATGATGATTTTTGGCGCAGGGACCGTTAAAAAGGCTTAGTATACTATTTCATTGGCATTATGCAGATTACGGAAAAGAGGGACAACGTATTTTATGAAGGTATTGAAAGGCATTTGCCATCATACGTAACACTACTATATCGTCACTTTATGATGACAGCAAGCCAATGCAGAGACCATAACGCTTTACGGCTGTTTCCTATTACTCAGCTTGAGTGTAATTACAACTTCGCTTTAACGAGAAGTTAACGTGTGCTGTAATAAAGCTGTTCCACTTCGTGAAGCTTCGGTTATATGACAAGTCTTTAGTTTCAATAAAGTGTCTGGGCAAATCCTGCCCTATAGCGGACCTTCTCAGTATTAAAACGGCAATCGGACTATCAAAAGAAAGGATTTTATTCCCACGGCGCATCACATTGCACTCGTCGTAGTAGTGTGGTAGCACAGAAAAAAGGACTATGGATCCTCTGACCTGATTTTTAGAAAATCCCAATCGTCGGGAAGACCTCTTGCACTGACAGATCGGCGACACGTAGTAAATCGTCACCATCAGGCAGACAATAAACCAACGCCTATTTATCAAGAGCTGAAATGAATTGAAACGCTGCACTCGCTCGCCCTCTCTTTCGCGTGAGGGTGCCGGTAAACACATACATTCACAGAATACAGAGGCTTATAACACAATAATCATAGTCACATCAATAACTGTGATCGTATTTATTTTATTGAGCAACTTTAGCGCAATGAGGTGATCAGAGATTCACTAAACGACTTGGGAAATTAGTAACTTAGATATTCTGTTAAATAATGAACATGGATCGATTGGCCGGTCGTCGTGAGCGAGCGGTTCTAAGCGCTTCAGTCCGGAACCGAGGTGCTGCTACGGTCGCAGGTTCGAATCCTGCGTCGGGCATGGATGTGTATGATGTCCTTAGGTTAGTTAGGTTTAAGTAGTTCTAAGTCTAGGGGACTGGTGACCTCAGATGTTAAGTCCCATAGTGCTCAGAGCCATTTCTTTGATTGATGGAAGCATGCCAGCAATATTAGAGTTCACTATAAAGCATTGGCAGTTATACCAAACAATGATCTGATGACGGAGAGAAGCTGAGACAGTTTGCAGTATTTAACAAATTAAGAGTAACAAATACTTTATTTAGTGAAAAAGACATCGATAAGTTTACTTGGTGCGCAAGGGGGTGTAGGTCGCTAATTGACTACGTCGTTATGAATAAAAAGTGTTATCTACGAAAATGAAAAGCCGTGGAAGAGCGAATGAAAAAGTGATTAAAATATACCTATTTCAAGAAGAAAATATAAACACTTTTAATCAAAGAAGATTACCTGACTACCTACAAAAACAAGAAATTGGCCAAGGTATTAATGAGGAATGGGATAATTTTATCATAGTCCTAGGAACTATAGTTAACGAAGTGCTAGGTAAAACAGGAAAGTACCGAAAGAAAAAAGGATTACGGATATGGGATAAAGAAATTGCGAACGCAATAAGAGACAAGAAATTAGCTCACCTATAAACGTTACAACAACAAACGGGTGAAGAAAGAGAGCTACAGGGAAAAAGGAGTGATCTGATAAACATTGCAAGGAAAGCTCACAAAGACTCTTCGCACAAATTTATAAAGCAACGTTTGTGACGTAACAAATTATTCCCAGTCTTTATACATTGCAGTGAGGTAAGCGATCTTGTAGTGTGCCGTGTCTTTTAGTCGGAAGAGAGAGCGTAATAGTTTTCCTCTCACATCAGCGCAGTTAACGCTGTGGTCTCTGCGGCAAGGAGCTTGTCTACAACGCGATCGATTACATTATGCACATTGCCTTTCGATATAAAGAATATTATCAGCAGGTGAATGAGACAGCCGACCTGTTGTAATAAATGATCGTTTTAAATTAACCTAAAACCATGGTTTCAACGGATTTCAACCCCTCTTGTTCAGGAGGAAAAGAAACGAACTTCAACTGTCATTTAGTAAAGCGATCTAGTATCTTCACATGAAATGTGTCAGCAACAATCTGTACATCCTTTCGTAAAAATTAAGACCTCAAAGATCAAGAACATGTCACATTAGTAAAATCAATAGCATAAAATGCTAGAGCATATTAAGAGTTACATGCCGACCATACTTGTTCCAAATATTGAAGTGGTATTAAATTTTAATTCAATCTTTTTCATACTCCATATACAGACCTGTGCTAATACTACAACTAGTAAAACTCTCGGTTCATTCTCTTGAATACTTCTGGAGATTTAAAATTTTACCGAAAACACACAACAACCTTTATGGTACTACAAAACTGAGTTAAAACTTATAATGGGTTCACTTATTTCATTTGAAACCATGCCCAAAAAAATAAGTTCATATAAATTATTATTCTGGAATTATCTTTGCTTTCATTACAATAGCTTGCTCAAGTAAGAGTAACCACTTCAAAAATTATTAATTAATTATGGTTTTGTATGAATGTTACGGAGAGTGTGAGGACGTACATAAATTGAGGATGGTTTATTTTATTAAAACTATGTATAATGTATGCGTATGCAAATTCTTCTGCAGTCATGAACCATGTGACATACGCGACATATATCGAATGTGCATGCTTTTGTATAGGAGCAGCCAGAAGAAATGTTAGGTGTTAAATCAGATAATATTTCAATTCTGGGGATAATTCGTATTATGGTTTATTTACATTAAATTTAGAATTTCGTTTATAAACTGCTGTGTGTTATTCTGTTGGCTGACTTCGGAATTACCACAAATATTTGAAGGCTGGAGTTGTTCTGATTGGGTGTTTCAATCGTCGGCCAATAGGAATTAGCAGGTCCCGCACTTAGTAGAGGGCCTTTGTGCCACTGTTCTGTGTCTCTAGGAGTCGCTCAGGAACCGTCTAACAGTGCAGAACGTGTTAACCCATGCCACACAAATTTTGGCTTAAAGAAAACCTTGAGTTCTGTCAGTTCCTTTATCTGAATCGTGAAGCGACTACAGTTTCGAACATTTTTATTTGAAGATCTGAAAACTTTAAGCAACATAATCGGGAAGTTATTTGCGTGTGAACTTTCTTGTTGTACTTAAAATCGCGTTTTTTGAACATCTAGGGTCATTTAACCAAGCATTTCTTCTTAATAATCTCGCTGAACGACTTGGAGTAACTGACGTACAGCTGTGGGTCAATGACTGTATATAACGTGAAAAACACTTGTTTTGGAGCCAATACAGCCTAATAAATGGCACTCTAAAACTTTGTTACGCAAGTTATTTAGTCTCCTGAAAGCCTGATACTTAATGAACGTACAGATGCTGCTTCCAAGCTTGAGTTATGTGGCCTTTGTTTCGTAGGTATTTAGTCGATGCTTCTTGAACACAGCTTTTCATCGACTGAGCTAGTATCTACCAACACCAAATGTAGGGGACAGACATCAAGAATCATACTGATGTAGGATGAATGAGCTATTAGAGGTAGGCACTACAAACTCACTCCACGAGACACTGAATATGATATATATGGGAAACAAATGACGGCCTATAAAATGCTTAGGCATCTAGATAGTGAAAAATGGGGTGAAGCAAATATCAGTAGTGGGACAAGCTTCGTTCTGGCGCAATTTATTAGTGCAGGTTGCCTACATCAGGGGCAGGTATGCACTTAGGGGCAAACCTATTGTTCTCCTTTGATTGACAAAACATTAACCTATTATTCCCCTCTCTGTTGACAGGACCTTAGCCTATTCTTCTGCTAAAAGGATCCTTCCTTTTGATTGACAGGCACTTAAACTATTGTTCTCACACTCCCTCCCTCTCCACTCCCCTCCTCAGGAAAGCTCCCCCCCCCCTTACTGCTACAGGTACACTTTCAGGTCTGAGTTATTGGATAGCCTAGCTCACTCTTATCAATTTGATTGAATACTTAATTAAACTGATAAATTAATTTAACTCTTCCCCTCTGGTAACCCCTTTCCCGTCCCACCCTCCCTCCTGGAAACTGGGGGGAAAAAGACTCAGTTGATCGGTCATTCGGAGGGAATTCGTTTGCAGTGTATACAAAATTATTTAAACAATTTAGACAATGTCTGGAATATTGTTTATTTAAACTACTTTGGGGATTCAAGGCAGTGTATGGAATATAGTTTATTGATTTATTTAAGCAATATTTAAGGTAATTATTTAAAGAATTTTTCAGGAAAACCACCCCTGCCGTCCCGTCTCCACTCCCCTTGCCCCCCTCCCATACCTGGAAATTGGTGGCTCTGTGCTGGAGAGGAAAGATCTCATGAAGGGAAATTCAAGGGTATATTGTTTATTTATATACAAAAAAATTAGTTTGCAGGGGCTGAAATTCTCTTGCTCATCATTATATGCTGTTTGGAAAGACACAGGTCTTGTAAGAAGTAATTAAATCGATCACCCTTCTTTTTATTCCGATAGCACAAGGACTATCATGATGCAGCACACCTCACACGTAATTACACAGTTAAAAATCTATCGCGATGTACACACCGACTGCTGTCGCCTGTCCACTGGACCGCACACGCTGCCAGGAGTCAGGATGCACTGGCAGCTCTATGAAGTGATGACACAGCCGTCAGCTGCTGAACCACACACAGGTGTCAGTTTGGGTCCTGTAGGGATGAGGTGACGGCATCAATTTCATACATTACTCTTGAGAAATACCTGTCGAAATATGTGTTGACCTAGGCACGATTGCTGGTGCAATGATGCAGAGCTGTGGGTCCAGCAGTGAGAGAGATGTAACAGGGCCACCCATCTATTACTTATTGGTCCCTTCCCAGAATTCGTAAAGTGCAGCAGAAATAGTTAACCATCGCTTTTGTAGGAACTTCCGCTACATGTCTCGATTCTCTTCAGTTCTAGGAAATTATTTGACTTCTAAGTTTTCCAGTCAACGCTTCTGGAAGGTGCTGCATCCTGTCAAGAATCTCTTAAACAAGTGTTATAAAGCACAGGCGTCTGGCACTGTGTAATAATCAACAACGCCCCTGCGGTTGAAAGGGTTGGAAAGATATCACTGATGTGGGTTGGTGTACTGTAATCAACATCATTGTCGATAATGTGGCAAGGAAAACTCGAGGATACGCTTAGGGGGTGCCGATGAGAGGACTTTTCTTTTTACAGCCGTATTGCCCATCTTGTTGTACACTACATGTTTTTTTTTTAACATCGGGCAGTTTATAACATGATTACACCTGTCTTTCTAAGACACAGTGGTACCACTCACAAGAAAAACCTATGAGACATGTCCCCCCATCCTTGATTTTCGGTCAGTATTATTTTGCATTGCCAGCAATCATTTACTGGCCGAGAATTATACTTAGTAGTATGGGATGCGTGGGCAGGTGAATAGTGAACTAATACCCAGTTTGTGTTGAGTTGCCTTTTGGACCGCGTGTGTCACGTGTATACTCTGCAGAAATTTGAGAAGATGCAATACAAGTGTTTTCTCTGGCAGTATTGATAGTGTTCGAAGTCTACTTAGGTCCTCCTGGGGTAAGGGGTCGTCCGCAGCTGGCTGGCATCTCTCTGGCTGACATACACTTCTGTGGCTGCGGTCATGGGCCGTGTTTGTGGCAGCAGTTTCCTCTGTCGGCGCTGCACTGCACCACGGTGAGTACATGGGATGTATTTGATGATCTGTATACCACTTTTTGCGGGGTTTAATTGTCAATGAAATATGGCGATCTGTACAAAATAGTTTTTTGCCGCTGAAAGTCTCGTCTGTAGAAAAAAAAAGTCAGACAGTACTCCCACACTGTCAGCAGTAGCAATTTGACAGGTAAATTCAGTAAGAGATGGGCTGTCCTGTTAGGGTCAACAGGAAGAATGAATTCGGTGTTATTCAGGCTATTTTCGTAAACAGGTCCTGTTAGGACAAGAATTTCCATGGAGGCAAGCTGAGACACCACGAAAGTTCCTACAAAGGCAACGGTTAACTATTTCTACAACACTTTACGAATTCTGGGAAGGGACTGATAAGTAATGGATGTCCCGTTACATCTCTCTCAGTGCTGGCTCTGCACCTCTGCATCATTGCACCAGTAATGGTGTCTAGGTGAACACATATTTCGACAGGTATTTCTCAGGTGTCATGTATGAAATTGATGCCAAGAACTGACACCTACATTTGGTTCGGCAGCTGACGGCCGCATTGTCACTTCACAGGACTATCAGTGCATCCCGACTCCTGACAGCATGTGCGGTCCAGTGGACAGGGGATGTCAGGCAGTGCGTGCTTTGCGGTCGATTTTTAAGTGTGTAATTACGTGTGACGTGTGTTGCATGATGGTATTCCTTGCACGATCGGAATAAAAAGAAGGGTGATCGATTTAATTACTTCTGACAAGAGCTGCATCTTTCCTAACAGCATAGAATGATGAGAAAAAGAAATCCATCCCCTGAAAACTGTTTTTTTATATAAATAAAAAATGTACCCTTGTTGTTCTCTTCATGTGATACTTCCTCTCCACCACAGAGCCACCAATTACCAGGTAGGGGAGGGGGCAAGGGGGGTGGGGATGGTGGGTGGGTGTGGTGATCGATTTCCTGAAAAATTCCATACACTGCCTTGAAGCCCCTAAATAGTTTAAGTAAACAATATTCTGCACATTGTCTATATTGTTTAAACAATATTCCATACACAGCAATCGATTTCTGGACCAATTTTTTAACTAAATAAACAAACTACATTCCATACAGTGCTGTAAGTAAATAAACAATAATCTATATTTTGTCTAAATTGTTTAAACAACATTTTATATACTACAATGGAATTTCCTCCAAATGACCGATCAACTGAGTCTTTTTCCCACCAATTTCTGGGAGGGAGGGAGGGAGGGAGAGAGGGTGGGAGGGGAGAGGGGTTACCAGAGGGGGAGATGTTAATTAATTGATCAATATAATTAATTAGTCAATTAAATTGATAAGATTGGGAGTGGCTCTCCAATAACTCAAACCTGAATGTGTACCTGTAGCAGCGAGGGTGGAGGGGAGTGGTAGGGATGGGGGAACAATACGAGGTGCATTCAAGTTATAAGGCCTCCGATTATTTTTCTAATTAACTACTCACCTGAAATCGATGAAACTGGCGTTACTTCTCGTCGTAATCGCCCTGCAGACGTACACATTTTTCACAACGCTGACGCCATGATTCCATGGCAGCGTCGAAGGCTTCTTTAGGAGTCTGTTTTGACCACTGGAAAATCGCTGAGGCAAAAGCAGCATGGCTGGTGAACGTGCGGCCACGGAGAGTGTCTTTCATTGTTGGAAAAAGCCAAAAGTCACTAGGAGCCAGGTCAGGTGAGTAGGGAGCATGAGGAATCACTTCAAAGTTGTTATCACGAAGAAACTGTTGCGTAACGTTAGCTCGATGTGCGGGTGCGTTGTCTTGGTGAAACAGCACACGTGCAGCCCTTCCCAGACGTTTTTGTTGCAGTGCAGGAAGGAATTTGTTCTTCAAAACATTTTCGTAGGATGCACCTGTTACCGTAGTGCCCTTTGGAACGCAATGGGTAAGGATTACGCCCTCACTGTCCCAGAACATGGACACCATCATTTTTTCAGCACTGGCGGTTGCCCGAAATTTTTTTGGTGGCGGTGAATCTTTGTGCTTCCATTGAGCTGACTGGCGCTTTGTTTCTGGATTGAAAAATGGCATCCACGTCTCATCCATTGTCACAACCGACGAAAAGAAAGTCCCATTCATGCTGTCATTGTGCATCAACATTGCTTGGCAACATGCCACACGGGCAGCCATGTGGTCGTCCGTCAGCATTCGTGGCATCCACCTGGATGACACTTTTCGCATTTTCAGGTCGTCATGCTGGATTGTGTGCACAGAACCCACAGAAATGCCAACTCTGGAGGCGATCTGTTCAACAGTCATTCGGCGATCCCCCAAAACAATTCTCTCCACTTTCTCGATCATGTCGTCAGACCGGCTTGTGCGAGCCCGAGGTTGTTTCGGTTTGTTGTCACACGATGTTCTGCCTTCATTAAACTGTCGCACCCACGAACGCACTTTCGACACATCCATAACTCCATCACCACATGTCTCCTTCAACTGTCGATGAATTTCAATTGGTTTCACACCACACAAATTCAGAAAACGAATGATTGCACACTGTTCAAGTAAGGAAAACGTCGACATTTTAAGTATTTAAAACAGTTCGCATTCTCGCCGCTGGTGGTAAAATTCCATCTGCCATACGGTGCTGCCATCTCTGGGACATATTGACAATGAACGAGGCCTCATTTTAAAACAATGCGCATGTTTCTATCTCTTTCCAGTCTGGAGAAAAAAATCGGAGGCCTTAGAACTTGAATGCACCTCGTAGGTTATGTGCCTGTCAATCAAAGGTAGGATCCTTTTAGCAAAACAATAGGCTAATGACCTGTCAATCAAAGGAGTACCGTAAGTTAATGACCTGTCAATGAAAGAAGAACAATGAGTGTATACCTATCCCTGATGTATGCAACCCACACTAACAAATTGCGCCAGAACGAAGCTTGTCCCACTACTAATATCAATGTAATCTAAGAAGAACAATATGTACAATATTATAGACATATGTGGCGTAATAACTCCCTGGAAAAAGTAGAAGAAAACACTGATTCCATTACGTCAGAGGAGAAGATGGAATAAATTCAGAGTTATGGATATAGGGGCCTAATACTACATCAGAGATTTCTGAATCTAATTAACAGATTTTGGAACAGGTATGAGATACAAAGATCCTGGTCGCTTTCCCAGGTTATGCCTTTGTATAAAATGTTCAAATGTGTGTGAAATCTTATGGGACTTAACTGCTAAGGTCATCGGTCCCTAAGCCTACACACTACTTAACCTAAATTAACTTACACTAAGGATAACACACACACCCAAGCCCAAGGGAGGACTCGAACCTCCGACGGGGGCAGCCACCCTGACCCTGGAAAGACACCCAAGACCGCTCGGTTACCCCGTGTGGCGCTTACGATTTATTGTAACGATATAGCTTCATTCAGTAGTCACTTACCTGTGAGTTACAGATAAGTAATTTGCAAAGTCAAAATTTCGATTGTAACAAAATGGCAAATTTTGTGATGTTTCTTTCCTAACTCATTGGCTTCTTGTAAATTCAACCTTTATTGCTATCCATTAAAAATAACTGCTAACCACTTTGTATAATGACTACTATTACAGGCTCAAGGCCTTAACATACATTTGTGACTGATTGCAGTTGTGTAAAAATGTTCAAATATGTTTGAAATCTTATGGGACTTAACTGCTAAGGTCATCAGTCCCTCAGCTTACACACTACTTAACCTAAATTGTCCTAAGGACAAACATACACACCCATGCCTGAGGGAGGACTCGAACCTCTGTCGAGACCTACCTTTGTATAAGAAAGGTGCTAGGAGCAGGTGTGAAAAGTATAAAGGAAGTGTTTTGAATACAGGACATAAAATAGATGCAAGAATATTAAGTAAAAGAGTTGGAGCCATCATAGCCATCTTATTATTAGAAGAGCAAAACGGCTTTATAAAGGGACGACTGGACAGATGCTACTTTCACACTTAATCAAATAATTGAATGTAACATTGGAACTCATACAGTTTTTACTGATTAAGAAAAATCATATGACAGGGTAAGTATGGAAAGGTTATGGGAAATGATGACTCAAAGAGAATATCCAGATCGCCTAAATGAAGTACTAAAATGTATACATAAAGATACAACAACCAACGTACATTTCAAAAACGGAAGATATAGCAAGAAGGTACATATAAACTAAGATGGAAGGCAGGGTTGCAGCTTATCTGCAACTTTGTTTACAATTTTTAAAAACGACTTCTTAGTGAGTGAATGTACGAAATTAAGAGAACCATTTGTACTGCATCAAATTTTAACCTTAGGACGATGCTGTTTGCTGATGATCAGATTATTATCTGTAAAAGTGAAGACGAGCTGCAAAGAGCGGTATATGTGTCACAAAAGTTATATGAGGATTATGATTTAAGAACTTCTATTAATAAAACAAAAACAATGGCCTTCAAAAGTGAATATAATGTTAGAACAAGTCACAGGTTTTAGTTACTTAGTAACATCTGTCAGTTATAAATATGAAAATGATTTTAAAAACTTGTTTCCCATGTTCCAGAAAACATTCAGTACAATAAATAGAAGCATAAAAAACAAAACCAGCAAAGGAACACGAATGAAGTTCTACAATGTAAAAGCTGTTGCCGCTTTTCTCTATGAACCTGAAAAAGAAACGTTCACAAGTACTGATAAAAACAGTATAATTGTTGCCGAAATAAAATTCTTAAGAACAGTAAAAGGATGCATACTTTCAGGTAAAATTGGAAATGAAGAAATAAGGGAGGAGCTGGGAAGAAATTCTTTGGAGGGAAAAATTTACAATCTTGAAATCTATAGAAATGATTGGAGATAGTATGTTGTGACAGGACGCCGAAGGATAGGATCCCAAGAAGAGTGTTTGTACTGTAGGTATAAAGAAAGAAGACATACGGGAAGAGCAAGGAAACGATGTTGAATAAGTTTTGAAACCGGAACGGGAAACATTGCCTAATCCATCGAGTGCAGAAGAAGAAGAATGACCTGACGCATTTTATAAAAAACAAGAACAGAACTTATTGCAATAGTATTTTAAGTCAGAAAGTAATGTTGTAAATCAAATGTAACGATTTAATTTCTTTTTTAGTCTATATGAGGGTGAAGGTACATAAAAGTTCTTAATAATAATCTAGGCGATTATACCACATGTAGCAACACCATAATGATCGTACGCATTGCATCGCCGATATTGGGGATTCATGCTGCAGACGTTGCTCAGCCTCACGTTTGCAAAAGGCTCTCGATTACGTTCCCCTTTGATATTTTTATTTTCTTGTTTTTTGTATCATCCCCTGACTACTATGATACGGCCCGCCACATGTTCCTCTCGTGTATTTTCTTCTTTATCTTGGAGTAGCACTTGCATCCAACGTCTTCAGCTAGCCTGCCCTGTGCCATTAATGTGAAAACCGCCCAAGTTCGACATCAGCGTGCAATAACTACTCACAGTTGGCAGGTCGCAACACTTACAGTGGAGGGTACATAAAGCGTATCGGGGGGACGCGGAAAACAGTGCAGTCGTCGTAATGTGGAAATGGAGTGATTTATTTGTCCAAGAGAGCATGGTCATTGGCCTTCCGATCAAGAGTGAAAGAACTGCCGAGACGCTAACTTTGTAAACCGTTCGCATGCCGCCGCAGTTAAAGTATAACATGCATGGCAAAATGACGCTATGCAAAACGGGCGCCGAGGCAAATGTGATGCACCACGGGTCATACGTGACAGGCACGAACGACGGTTGCGGAGATGTGTATGGGCGAAGAGACGTACTACAGTTGAGCAAATGACCACCCATATGCACCAAGGGGATATCAACAATGTCTCCTCAACGACTGTTCAGCGAAAGCTGCTGCGTATGGGCTCCTGAAGCAGGGTCCTGATCCATGCCTCCACGCTGACTGCTCTTCATTGGCGACGAAGGCCGGAATTTGCACACCTACACCACAAATGGCCGTCAATTGAGTGGCGACAGGGGGCCTTTTCAGATGTATCATGTTTTATGCTCCATCGGACAGATGGCCTTTGGCGTGCACGGCGTGAAACGTCTGGAAGCAAATAACCTGCAACAATTGTTGGAAGGCTCCAGATCGGTCGAGGGAGCGTTGTGGTCTCGGGACTGTTTTCGTGGCATTCCCTGGGTAATACGATTCTGGAAGGCACAACCGATTAACTCAAGCGTGCATCTATGCTTGGCGGCCATATCCACCTCTAAATGCAGTTTCTGTTTTCTCAGAACGATGGCATCTACCAGCAGGACAATACAACGTGTCACACAGCTCGCAGTGTACGTGCGTGCTTCGAAGAGCAACAAGACGAGTTTGCCGTACCCCTCTGGCCACCAAACTCAACGGATTAAAACCCAATCGAAAACATGCGGGACCATCTCAATCGGGCTGTTTGCACCATGAATCCTCAACTGGGAAAATAGCGTATCTGGCCACTAAGCAGGAGTCGGTATGGCTCTACATCCGTGTCGGTACCTTCTGGAAACTCATTGACTGTCTTCCTGCTCGTCGCGCAGAGGTCCGCACTGCAAAAATAGGCGGTTATTCATGATTTTGACAGATGGTTACATTATGTGACACGACAATGAATTTGTTATATAGATTCCAATCTATGTATTCAGCTACATTTTTCACTTTCTACCACTCCCACAATTACCATGAGGGTAATCGTTATGTCTTAAGACATATTCTATCAACCTGTCTCTTCCTCTTCTCAGTTTTTTCTACATGTTCCTCTCCCCGCCGAGATTACGGTGAACCTCTTCATTTCTTATGTTATCAGTCTACTTAATTTTCAACATGATTCTATAGCACCACATGTTAAGTGCTTTGCTTCTCTTGTATTCCAGTTTTCCCACAGTCACTGATTCATTTCCATTCAGTGCCGTGACCCAAACGTAGATTTTCAGTACTTTTTTCCTCAGATTAAAGCTGGTGTTTGATACTAGTATACTTTTGATCAAGAAGGCTATCTTTTTCTGTAATAGTCTACTTTTTAATTGCTTCTTTTTCCGTCATATGTTGTTTTATTTTTCAAGGCAGCAACAATGATTACCAGATTACAAAGGACGACTAAACGAAGTAGAAAGATTTATATATTCAGTAAACTAGATAAAGAGGCAGAAGCGTCAGATCTCAATGAGGAACTTGAAACTTTTATTTCAGGATAGGGCATGAAGGGGAACTTCAGCTCAAGTTTAAAATAATGTTTGACCAGGTGCTGCCTCGATATGTACCGAGCAGATTGGAGGAAACCTCCATGCTATACAGTCATTGTAAAGAAACTCCCAAAGAAACAGACGTTATTGCATAATAGGTATATAACAAAGCATAAGTAGAGATATGCTAAATGAAACACGTTTGTCAAGAGGGCAATGCGCGAAGCCCTCAATGACTACCGTAGCTGAATATTAGGTAAACACCTTTCACAAAACCCGAGGGAATTATGGTCATACGTAAAGGCTGTTAGTGGCGTCAGAGTTAGTGTCCAGACCCCCATGAACGAGACAGAAACTGAAATTGAGGCTAGCAAAGCAAAATCAGGAAAGCTTAACTCTGTTTTCAAATGTTCCTTTATGCAGGAAAACTGAGGTGTAACGTCCCATTTAATTATCATACTTCTGCAAGGGCCAGGGAAACAGATATTGGTGTCAGTGGCGTTGGGAAACAGCTGAAGTCGTTAAAATCTTTACGCCAAAGAGTCCTCCGACAAAAAGCTGTGTCCAGTGGTTGGAAGAAATCATCTACAAGAAGAGCAGCAGAAATGCTTCACAAAACTGCAGTCCGTTATGCTTCACATCGACTTGTTGTCCAGTGTTACGACAGACTCTTAGCTCAAATGTAATGCTATATCTCGAAGAGAATGACCTCCTTCATGTCAGCCAACACGGATTCCGAAAACATGGATCATATAAAACCCAACTTGCCCTTTTCTCATACGACATCCTGAAAGCCATGTATCACGATAGACAGGTAGATGCAGGATTTCGTGACTCCGAAAAGGCATTTGACTCTATACCACACAGAAGATCACCATCGAAAATACGTTCATGTGGGTTTCAAGTGATATTTGTGACTGATTGTCGATTTTTTGGTGGGGAGGAGAGTCATCGACTAACATCACGTGTGCACCAGGAATGTGTGCTGGGGACACTTGGTGTTCATGTACTATGTTAAAGACCTTGTAGACGATATTAGTACTAATCTCAGACTTGTCGCAGATGTTATCAATAAGGGGCAGTCAAGTGAAAACGAGACAGATGGAAAAAAGTAAGTACAATGTGTATTGTTTCAAAGGTCATCACCACATACATTATAACATTTATCCCCCTGTCAGTGCCTTCATGGAAAAATGTTTGCGATTGACTAGGGAACATGATTGTACCCAGGCGTGCACCTCTTCGTCCGAAGCAACTCGACGCCTACAGACGTCTTTCTTCAGGGATCAAAAAACATGGAGATTGGGGCTGTATGGAGGATGTGTAAGTGTTTACCAGCGAAACTTCTACAGCGTAATCGAAACGACCTGGCCACATGAGGGCGGGCATTTTGTGGCTAGTTATTTCAAGTACGCTGCAAAAATTTCGCTGGGAAGTCCTTATATATCCTCCACAAAGTTCCCATCTCTCACCATGCGATTTTCTCATTCGTGGAACGCTGAAGTAAACGTTGGTGGACGAAGAAGTGCACTCCTGGGTACAATCATGATTCTGTAGGTAACAGCTAACATTTTTCCACGAAGGATTTACCGATTTGTCTCACAGTGGGGTAAACGTGCTAACAGTTATGGCGATTACTTTTGTAATAGTAACCACTTCACTTACCTTTTTGGGCTCCGTACCTCATTCGGTGAAAACGGAATCTTTATAGGGTCACTTTGTTGTCTCTCTCTGTATGTCTGTCTCTTTGTCCAACTGGTGAAAGCTCTCTTTCAGTAATGGGTAGACGTGTCAAGGTCTACGGTCCCTTGGTGATGTAAAAAACTGAAGCTTCTAAGTCAATCCAATCAAAAGATACAACCCGTTATGTACCATATTGTAATACTCGCAAACTGACTCATCAAAACATACAGGGAACGTCGGCCAAGAATCGTGAACTTTGGTAAGAAGCTAAACATCCGAAAATTATTTTTTGACATTCTCGAAAGTTATGGATTTCCCGGGACCGATACCTCGCCAGTGTCGATAGCAATAACAGGCAGAAATCGTCGAAATTCTCGATTCCTCGGATGGATGAAGAATCTGTATACAAACGTTGGTTCGTATGGTACCCTCAGTGAACGAATGCACTTATACGGATATGTTTCCCCTCTGTCGTCTCGTTTTTCATTTGACTGCCCCTTGTATAATGAAGTACTATCTGAGAACAGTTGCACAAATATGCAGTCACATTCAAATGGTTCAAATGGCTCTGAGCGCTATGGGATTTAACATCTGTGGTCGTCAGTCCCCTAGATTTAGAACTACTTAAACCTAACAAATCCAAGGACATCCCACACATACATGCCCGAGGCAGGATTTGAACCTGCGACCGTAGCAGCCGCGTGGTTCCGGACTGAAGCGCCTAGAACCGCTCGGCCACCGTGGCCTGCTATGCAGTCAGATATTCATAAAATTTCTAAGAGGTGCAAAGATTGATAGCTCACTTTAAATGTTGATAAATGTAAAATCGTGCATTTCACAAAATAAAGAACATGGTATCCTATGTCTGCAGTATTAACGAATCACAGATGGAATCTGGCAATTCATACAAATATTTAGCAGTAACAGTTCCTACGGACATGAAGTGGGACGATCATATGGCCTCAGTATTGGGTGAAGCAGGCGGCAGACTACTACTGTTCATTGGTAGAATACTGAAGAAATGCAAAGGATATGCAGACAAAACACTCGTGCGGCCCATTCTAGAATACTGGTCAAGTGTGTATGCCACCTGTACCAAATAGGTATAACTGGCGATACTGAAAGGATACAAAGAAGGGCAACACGAACGGTCACTGGTTTGTTTGACCCATGGAAGATTGTTACGAAGATGCTGAAAGAACTGAGCTAGCGGACGACTGAAGACAGACGCAGACTATGCCGTGATAGCCTACATACAAAGCTTCAGAACTAACTTTAAATGAATAATCTACGCATATGCCACAAATCAGTCGATATCGCTCTTATAGGGGACTTAAGGGCAAGACACCTTTAAAGAATCATTCTCCCCGCACTCCATACGTCAGTGCAATGGGAAAAGGCGTTAGCGGGACGTATTCTCTGCCATGCTCTTCATAGTGATTTTCTGAGTGCTGATGTAGGTGTAAACGTATACTGCAAAGTAGTGTGGGGAGTATCAAAGGTGACCTCGGTTTGCGGAAGGCCGGGGTGTATCGGATTCCGTGTCTATGTGGCATGACATATATTGGGCAAACAGTGCGCACCGTCGATGATCGATGCCGGAAACACTACTGGCAGACTCAACTAATGTACACCAATGAGTTGGCGATCGCAGAGAAATGTCAGAGAACCATGCGATAGAATACGAACGCACCAGGATTGAAGTGCAGACTTCCAAATACTGGGATCTAATGTTGGAGAGGTCATCGAAATTCGCACCAGGGATAATCTTATCAGTTGGGACTGCAGCTATAATCTCAGCCAGGCTTGGAATCCGGCACTGGGACTAATTAAGAAGGCGTTCAGCAAGCACAACGATATGGTGACCAGGGCGAACATAACAGCTACATCGACGCTACCACAGACGCCGATGCAAGCGTCTCCGCGACTGAAGACGCGCGCCCTCGGGTACAGACCGCGGAGAGAACGGTATGGGATGGGAGGCGATATAATTCGACCGCGCGACTTCAGGTTCAAATGGCTCTGAGCACTATGGGACTCAACATCTGTGGTCATAAGTCCCCTAGAACTTAGAACTACTTAAACCTAACTAACCTAAGGACATCACACACATCCATGCCCGAGGCAGGATTCGAACCTGCGACCGTAGCGGTCACGCGGTTCCATACTGAAGCGCCTTTAACCGCACGGCCACACCGGCCGGCCGACTTCAGGAGCGCCTAACGATGGCGACATGTCTGATCGCCGAAATATTGTGCCTATTGGACACTATGGACCGGCAGCACAACTGTGGACTTCAGATCAACAAATACGCTGGGAGAAACTGAAGAGTCACAATAATTTGTTGTTCGTCCAAAACGGTCCTGAAGGTGGATCATCAGAGGGAAGTTAAATTACAAATTTTAATCGCTATTTCAAGTGTCTCTAAATAACCGATAGCAACAAGAAACGAGTAGTATTGTTCACATTTGAAATACCACAAGAAAATCATCCACTACTCTCCACAGTGATTCAGAATAAGGTGCGTTAAGCATTCAAAACAAGTTTAGATAGTTTACCATGTAACATGAAATATCTGTCAGGTACTAAGTAACTTGGAAGCTAAAATAAAAAGGTCTCTTTTGGATAATTTCTTCCATCTTACAGACGAATGAAGGGTTAAAAGTGCTAGCATATGCCGTGTATGAGACAGTTATTCCTACTTTTGTCGTTAAATTATTTTTACTGGTTGTAGGTGTACTGCAGAAAATTGCTTTATTTTGATTTCGATTTTTATAGATTTTTCATTATTACCTTTAGTAACTGACAATACATTGGCCTAAAAAATTAATGATAATCGTCTGTAAAGCGACAAGTTTCATAACCACTAATTAATTAATAACTAGCAACTGTCTGACACTTGTCAATATTGAGCTATAGGTAAAAATATACAATTCCATGTCACAAAGATTTTACTGTATCCAGTACGTATTTCCAGGGTTAACCCATCATCACCAGGTGGAAGGCATCTTTTATGTAACTGTTTTTTAAAGTACCGGCTATGTCTTGTGGCAACATGTGAGGTGGCCATGCGGTTATGCTGCTTCTTGCAAGCGTTTTTATGCTAACAAGATGCATTCTAGTCTCATGACCAGTCTCTTTTACCACGTGAGAGCATGATGCATAATTCATTCACATATTTTTTACAATTTAATGATGGTGAGTAAGTACATAACTAGAGTTGATGCAGCATGAGAAAGCTACTTGAGGCTTATTTATCACCTCTGAAGATGGAAATAATATGCTAAAACCTGTAAATATTATCTGTAGTAAATAGACGTTCTTGACATAATAAATTAGTGATTGAACATCGTATGCTGACGCAAGGAATAGCCGACACTTATCACTAAAACACCTGTGTAAAAGATGATTATGGTGGTAGCTTAACCATCTAAACGCGCGTTGGCTGGAGGTAACTCTTTTTGATATGCAAAATTGTGTATTTTTGTATTTTAACTATCGATTGCAGTCCTTTTTTTCATAATGTCCTATTTCCAATTTCATGTGTAATAGTGTAACAAGTGTCATGGAGCTGCGGTTTATACGGAGAAACAAGACAGCCTCAGCTGCGTAGCATGAGAACTGGGTGGTGGGAGCCATTGGTTCCGACTAAGAGGGCTGAGTGGAGCACCGCAGCCTGCACAAAACTTATTACATGGCGGACCGTAGTATTCAAAATGTACAATAAAAAAGATCCTGCAACATAATCTCTAATGGAAGCATAGTTATATAAACTCCATGTTTTACTCGTGCTAATCTTCAACAATTTAAACACACTAATGAAAAAGGAAAGTATCGTGAACGCCTTGAACGGACGCTACCAAACTAATACTCCAGGATTTCCATAGCTGTTGGACTGCATCGGTTGAAACTATATCCTTACGCGAGCTTATTTTAGGTATCGAAAAAACCCAATCCTCCAGACGAAAATCTGTGTGAGTACATGATGGCTGTTGGTCGTGTCCAAAGTTACTGGTACTTTGCGAGTGGATATCATAACACGGCATGTCTAGAGCACGTGCAATTTATCGTCATTTTTCGGGCTTCGAGAAAGGTCAAATTATTGATATGACGGACAAGGGAGCATCGCAGCGACAGAGCACACAGACAATCGGCTGTTGTTGTGACTGCAGTGTGAGGGGTAATAAGATGAAACAGCGTGACAAGAAGAGTAGGCAACGGGTGGTTCCAGAAGTGCTACGTCATGAGTAGTTCGTAGGATTGTACGACTGACTATGAAGAATGGACGGATGACAAGTGCTGAAACGCGGGCATAGATGACGGTGCAGTGTCACCAGGAATAGTCGTGAAAATATTAAAGGAAACTGTACTGAGATCTCGAGCTGCCATGCACTGTTTACTACTGACGCCTGACCATAGACAGTGATTCAACTGGGACACTGAGTGACAGTCTGTGGTGTTCAGTGTGGTGGGTCACTTCTGCTTGTGGCGGTTAGATCTAGGCCAACTTCACTGGCGACGTCCTGGTGAAATGTCAAATGTTTTCAACGTGCTTGAGTTCGTGGCGCTCTTGACCAGCTGAGTTGTTTCCGTGGATCCCCTACAGAATAACTTGTAAAAACTGAAATAATTAATAAAAAGACTTACGAATAAAAGGAACACTCACTTCAATGCAACATTTGAGATTTTTACACGACTTGTCAAATCTTGGTCACAAATGAGATACAGCTAACCTCATGTCTTGATCTGTATTTGGTTTTACTGACAGCCACTGCCGGAAACCAACTCTCGCAAAGATCGCAGGTTGCAAAGGGAATTAACACCCTCACTGTTTTGTTGTTGAACTTTGGAGACCCTTTCCTTACTGAATATTAAAATGTTGCCAATGTCATTGGCGATAACTTCACTTTTAGTGCTGAATGTGATGAAATTTCACCAACTCTTTCTTTTATACGATCTTTAACTCGGATGGAGAATCATTACTGAAGGGAGTTTTATCTCCCTGAAACCTATCAGAGTTTTCAGCAAACTATTTTTGAAAATTAACTTGATGTTAAGATAAATGTCTTCCCATTATAGAAAAAATATCTGCAGTAAGGCACATCTCATTGTTGCTTATAAAATGCTGCAGAGATGGAAAGTAGTCCATTTCTCCTCCGTTGTTCACTTTTCTCTTCCAAAGAAGAGGGTTCTTCTTGAAGGCCGCAAATTTGTCAACAACCTGATGAAATGAGTTTCGATTCCTTGTGGAGAGTTATTGAATGAGTTAAACTCCTCCAGTATATCAGATAAGAACGCGACTGTTAGTTGTTGAAAGTGAGTGTCTAGAACAGTGGTTCTCAAACTATTTGAGCTTCGGCCACATTTAAAAGGCCGCAAATAATTGTGGACGCACTATATACGCATTTCTTAGGAATACTTTACAACAGTCAATACAGGAAATAAATACTGTGATAAAATAACAATTAAGTCATTTTACATTGAATTTCGCGTGCAGACTACAGAAAATACGACTTATATTAATAAAAAACATGCATTATCACAATATGAACAAATAATTTTTCTATAAAAAAAGTGACAGACTCATGAAGCACGATGCCACCCAAATGCGAAGTACGAGCGCCGTGTTATCTCTTACCCTGCCAAGAAGAAAGGCAAGGGAAACTATTAACTGAAACGTTTTGAAACGAAACAATGCAACAAAAATAACGATTAATTCAAATTATAGAGAAAAGTAATAATGCAATACAAATGAAACATATCTTACATCTACTCTTTCTAGTATTTGTGAGAAACAAGAGCTTGATGTGTCTTCGCGATTTCTTCAATGTTTGAAGATATATTTGAAAGACAAACTCTCATTTCCTCTTCAGTAGATTGAAGAGTTTCTCTCTTTTTACATTTCATTGTGGTGAGGGTAGAAAATCCTATTTCACATAAATATGACGTCGAAAATTGAAGTAAAGTGTTCAAAGCCGTTTTAGGTATCGACAAATATTCTTCTTTTGTAGAAAACCAAAAGGCTTCAAAGTCATTTCCTTATGCTTAAACATCAGTCCACGATCAGTAGATATAGCTTCAGTTCTTCTTCTGTTAATGTTAAGCAGAAATCACCTGAAGTTTCCATGAATGGGTTTCGAATCCAATCGCGCTGTTCAGTGTTGAGAGATGGAAAACATGAACTCAGTTTCTCTTCTAAACTTATTAAATGATTTACTACCATTGGAAGTATTTCATTTACACACGTGCTTCTTACCAACGGGAACATTTCCACGTTACCTTGAACAGCTTTTCATTTTCCATATTTGTACTTTTCTATGAAACGCTTTAATTTTGTCTGTGGATGTGAGGATATTTTCGTCTTTCCCTTGCATGCTAGTGTTCAAAATATTGAACTTCTGAAATAAGGCAGCCAAATACTGCAATCTGAGAATCCAAAATTCACTCCGAAGGAGGTTGCAAAAATGTAAATGTTTTACTTCTTCGAAAAACACGAGAAGTTCTTGTCGTAGCTCATGCACTAAGTACATTCCCCCTTGACAACCACCTGATTTCTGTGTGTAAAAGCAACCGTCTGTGTTCTGACTCCATATAGAGACAACGTTTGTCGAATAAATGGGTTCTGACAGGTCTTGTCTTAAAATTTACCATTTGAATAACTTGCTCTAAGACTTCTCTCAGTTTTTCTCCCAATTTTTTTTTGCTATAACGCTTCCCTATGAAAAAAGCAGTGAGTTACGATAACATCTTCATTTTGTTTTTTATTTTTTTACAGAAGAAATAAGGCCCTTAACACAGCGTACCATTGAAGGGACGCCATCTGTATAAATGTCTACACAATACTTCCATGTTAACTGCCACTTATTAAGATAATCATGTTAAATGTTGAATCAATAACTTGCAATGCAGAGTTTGAGTGTGGGTTTATTACTGCATACATTTTTCTCAGTACCAGTAGACATTTCTATAATACACCTGTGAACTGTATCATTCGTCAAAGAAATCTTACTTATTTTCATAGGTGCTTCATTTCCTAGCGTCGTCACGACCATTTTTTTTTTGTAAGCAGGCAAAATAAGTGACTTAGCTCTAGTATGAGCTTTCATACTCTTCGCTATTAGTTCATAGACTTGGTACGAAGCGATCATAGCTTTATCGGAAACAGACATTATACTTTTGAAAGAATTTGCTACCCTGGTTTGCTGTTCAGACAATCTCTTGAAATAACTTATAGGTTTATCTTGCAAATGCGAATGCACTGTTTTAAAATGTTTGCTTAGTTTACTAGAAACCAAAGATTCATTTGCCATTTTATACCCACATACTAAGCATAGTGGGAAAGGATAACCTTCACTCCTAGTCCAAGTGGAACAGTAGCTTAAATAGCTTTAATTGTACTTACGAGTAGGTTGCTGTTTTGCTTTTTTACTTGCACTTAGCGTTTGTTCACTTCTTGAATCGGATTATTCGAAGGCATGTTTATTTTTCAGAAATTGTTCATTTTATTCAATTGTATGTTGCATATAAGATTCACTTCTATCGCTTTGAAAATAAGCAGTACGCTATACACAGAACACGATCCCCATTTACGCTAACAACACCTCACTGACATATCACCTGAAAGCTCGGCGATAACGTCAAGCGCACAACTATGGAAACGCGATTTCCTTTTGGGCGTGGATTCTTGTGGGTTCATGGGTTAATAGTGCTGTCGGCGATAATTTTCAAGTTCCGTTAACCTTGCTGGCAGCTTCAGTCATGAATCCGCTGGATCAGTAAACTGCAGTGGAAATGACGCTCAGAAGTAGCAAGGCTTCATGAACAATGACGATCATGTTCACATGTGCGAGTACTACTCGTCTGTAGCAAAGAACATGAAATGAAATTCTTTTAGTCACGGACAACTCGCGGTCAAACAATAAGCAGCTTCCATAAATACTTTCGTCTCTCAGTTTCTCTTATCAACAATATTCTATTGACAACAGAAAGGTATCCATTTCCATTAAAATATTATTAAAAAGTGACTGGTTGCTGATGTTGTTTATAATTTTTTGATACACTGTCGTGATACCTAAATAGGTCAGAATTGCCAATAATAATGATAACAGCAATTCAGTTCCTATGTGCTGTTGCACCGCCACTCGGAGTTAGTTGGAATAGGTACGCTTGACAACACTGTGGATTAACTCAACGTTTGTTTACAAACTTTAAGGGTGACACTAGTGCCGTAGCGTTTGGTTGCGGAAAGAAGCCACGGAAAGAGACATGCGAAAATAATTTGCACGGCGTCTACAAGGCGAAGAGTGGTGAGAGGAGTGATGGTTAGGAAAATTTGACGACCAGTGCTAGCTATCCACGGATGCCTGTGCCCCTGGTACCGATCAGCGGCTAAGATGGTTATATTTTACACACAAAAATAAAAAGGGTTCGCTAAAAGCGCTTTAATTCTGTCAAAATATGTGAAATTAAGGTAAGGCTGTTGTAATGCAGTTCTTCTGCAAGGAGTTGAAGAAATGGGCATTTGAGGCATTTATTTACTATGAATGACCATGAAGCATTATGTTTTAAGAAACTTGCAGTTCACGGCTGCAATCTTGGACTGCAAGTTATTTACAACATTTCAAAGAAGTTACTATGTTGGCCACAGCAAACTTTACCATGGATAAAATGTTACATTTATAAAATAAAGTTATATTCATTCTTAAATGAATTAATCACTCGCACAACTGCATATTGTTATGATTGTAGCAATGACACAATTATCTGACCATTCTGTTTCTCCAGACCGCAGCATTATGCCATCCGAATGATTGTTTTCTCGCCCCACTGCGAATTACACTTTCCGTAGGATTCCTTACACTTCTCGATGGTGTAAGGGATGACCTCCGTGGGCTAGCAATGGTTTTATCATCATTCATTACTTTGAAATACCTTTACCCAGTTCCGAAGCAGCCGCTACTGTTAGACAGCTAAGATCAGCAGCAATAGAAGAGAGAAGACAGTCGGCATGAAACGTTCCGAATACTGTCGACACTATAAGGAGAATAACGCACCTTATTTTCTTAATCAAACTAAACTATTGGAAAAGACTTAAGGACACGTTCCGTACTACCTCTCGTGAAATGATAAAATTGAGTACAGAAAATTGGAACAGAGATCAACATAAACATCATTTCCGTTCTTTTTATTGCTCGTGAAAACCACACATTGCATGTTGTACCACCATAAGCGAGACCTTCAGAGGTGGTGATCCAGATTGCTTTACACACCGGTACCTCTAACACCCCGTCCTCTTGCATTGATGCATGCCTGTTTTCGTCGTGGCATACTATAGACAAGTTCATCAAGGCACTATTTGTCCCACTGCTCAACGGCGATTCGGCGTATATCCCTCAGAATGGTTGGTGGGTCACGTCGTCCATAAACAGCCCTTTTCATTCTATCCCAGGCATGTACGATAGGGTTCATGTCTGAAGAACATGCTGGCCATTCTAGTCGAGTAATGTCGTCATCCTGAAGGAAGTCATTCACAAGATGTGCACGATGGGGGCGCAAATTGTCGTCCATGAAGACGAATACCTCGCTAATATGCTGCCGATATGGTTGCACTATCGGTCGGAGGATAGCATTCACGTATTGTACATCAGCTACGGCGCCTTCCATTACCATCAGCAGCGTACGTCGACCCCACATAATGCCACCCCAAAACAGCAGTGAACCTTCGCCTTGCTGCAATCACTGGACAGTGTGTCTAAGGCGTTCAGCCTCACTGGGTTGCCTCCGAACACGTCTCCGACGATTGTCTGCTTGAAGGCAATGTGACATTCATCGGTGAAGATAACTTGATGCTATCCTGAGCGGTCTATTCGGCATGTTGTTAGGCTCATCTGTACTGCGCTGCACAGTGTCGTGGTTGCAAAGATGGACCTCGCCATGGACGTTTGGAGTGAAGTTGTGCATCATGCAGCCTATTGCGCACAGTTTGACTCGTAACACGGCGTCCTGTGGCTGCACAAAAAGCATTATTCAACATGTTGCCGCTGCTGTCAGGGATCCTCCGAGTCATAATCAGTAGGTAGCGGTCATCCATTGCAGTAGTAGTTCTTGGGCGGCCTGAGCAAGACATGTCATCGACATGTTCTGTCTCTCTGTATCTCCCCCATGTCCGAACAACATCGCTTTGGTTTACTCCGAGACTTCTGGACACTTCCCTTGTTGAGAGCCCTTCCTGGCACAAAGTAACAATGCGGACGCGATCGAACCGTGGTATTGACCGTCTAGCCATGGTTGAACTACAGACAACACTAGCCGTGTACCTCCTTCCTGGTGAAATGACTGGAACTGGTCGGCTGTCGGACCCCCTTCGTCTAATAGGCACTGCTCATGCATGATTGTTTACATCTTTGGACGGGTTTAGCGACATCTCTGAACAGTTAAACGGACTGTGTCTGTGATGCAATATCCACAGTCAACGTCTATCTCAAGAGTTCTGGGAACTGGGTTGATGCAAACCTTTTTTTGATGTGTGTATATGTTCTTTTATATTTGGCCGTATATTTTGCTAAAAAAAGGACGCATCCGTAAATGTTCTAGAGTTCACCGGTGTGCCCTGGCACACACATTGAAAACCACTGGTCTAGATCAGCAGGTCCCCAACTCTTGCAATCGTGGAGTGAGGGGCTACTGGATATGACAACAGAACTGATTTGCCAACTGTCGAAGGCTCCAATTCTCATGAACTGGCACAGCACGTAGGAACTGAAAGAAATTCCTCAGGAGGACGTTCGGTAGCTCTTTGCTTCCAGTCTACAACGAACCTAACATTCGTGGCCGTTGGAGTCACTCCTGAAACTGATGTTGGTGCTGGACATCGGCTGCTGCTGGAATGGAGGCTTAATCATTTAATATCCTTTATGTAATGATCATCTCCACAAAGTTTAATTGATATTGGATTGGTACTTCAAAGCTGTAACATTTTCCGTTTCCGTCAGTGTAGTCTAAATAGATTCTAAAAATAGTGTATATAACATGATAATGTAATTATACCTTAGCGAAATATTTAGATGTAGTTATTTTGATTCAGCACAGAACGATTCTCGTCGACAGATAAAACAGACTTTATCATTAATACAGAAATCGTAATGAAATATTTGTAGGTTTTCATATTAATTTCGTTTTCTTGCTACCTGTTTAGTAGTCGTATACTTTGTTTTTCCTGCGTGTTCTAATGAGCTGTCAGTGTGTGCTTTCTGAAGTCTGCAGTCCTCGGAGTAAACGAGTCAGTTGCGCCACGGGTAGAGCACAGCAAGCGTTCAAGTATTTCAGAGAGTTTCGCCTTTGGAAAATTTTTAATGAGACCGCCTCTGGGTCGCGCAATTTCCACATGAGTGCACATAATTCTAGCTCAAGCTGCTTTCATTTCGTGTACACTGACTCATTTCTTGTTGGATATTTAGTCAGTAAGATGTTTAACCGCATGAAATCACGTTGTTCTTTTTTTTCCATTCCCAAGAAGCGACAATAATTACGTATTCCATTGCATCAAGAAATTATAAAATTGAAACTTGCAGGTTAAATAATCTGAAATGATACCAACGTTTATTCACTTGGCTGTTCAGTTGTGAGAAAGTCGTATTAGTGACTCAGCTACGAAAAAGCAGCAATTAACGTTCTTTCGAAATCCCTACTGGAGTGTCCGAATACACACATCAAAAAAAGTTTTCCATCAACTCAGTTCCCAGAAATCCTGAAGATAGACGTTGACTGTGGATATTGTATCACAGACACAGTCCCTTTGTTCAGAGAAGTCACTAACCCGCCCATAGGAGTAAACAACTATGCATGACAGCGCCTATTAGATGGAGGGGGTCCGGCAGCCGATCAGTTCCAGTCATTCCACCAGGAAGGAGGTACACGGCTCGTGTTGTCTGTAGTTCAACCATGTCTAGACGGTCAATACCGCGGTTCGATTGCGTCCGCATTGTTACTTTGTGCCAGGAAGGGCTCTCAACAAGGGAAGTGTCCAGAAGTCTCGGAGTGAACCAAAGCGATGTTGTTCGGACATGGGGGAGATACAGAGAGACAGAACATGTCGATGACATGCCTTGCTCAAGCCGCCCAAGAACTACTACTGCAATGGATGACCGCTACCTACGGATTATGGCTCGGAAGAACCCTGACAGCAAAGCCATCATGTTGAATAATGTTTTTCGTGCAGCCACAGGACGTCGTGTTAAGACTCAAACTGTGAGCAATAGGCTGCATGATGCACAACTTCACTCCAAACGTCCATGGCGAGGTCCATCTTTCCAACCACGACACTGTGCAGCGCAGTAGAAATGGGCCCAACAATATGCCGCATGGACCGCTCAGGATTGGCATCACGTTATCTTCACCGATGAATGTTGGATATGTCTTCAACCAGACAATCGTGGGAGACGTGTTTGGAGGAAACCCCGTCAGGCTGAACGCCTTAGACACACTGTCCAGTGATTGCAGCAAGGTGAAGGTTCACTGCTGTTTTGGGGTGGCATTATGTGGGGTCGACGTACGCTGCTGATGGTAATGGAAGGCGCCGTAACTGATGTACAATACGTGAATGCTATCCTCCGACCGATAGTGCAACTGTATCGGCAGCATATTAGAGACGTATTCGTCTTCATGGACGACAATTTGCGCCCCTATCGTGCACATCTTGTGAATGACTTCTTACAGGATAACGACATCGCTGAGCTAGAGTGCCCAGCATGTTCTTCAGACATGAACCCTATCGAACATGCCGGGGATAGATTGAAAAGGGCTGTTTATGGACGACGTGAGCCACCAGTCTCTCTGAGGAATCTACGCCGAATCGCTGTTGAGGGATGGGAGAATCTGATCCAACAGTGCCCTGATGAACTTGTGGATAGCATGCCACGACGAATACAGGCATGCATCAAGACAAGAAGACGTGCTACTGGGTAGTAGAGGTACCGGTGTGTTCAGTAGTTTGGACCACCACTTCTGAAGGTCTCGCTGTATTGTGGTACAACATTCAATGTTTGGTTTTCATGAGCAATAAAAAGGACGGAAATGATGTTTATGTTGATCTCTATTCTAACATTCTGGACGGGTTCTCGAAGTCTCGGAGTCAAGGTGACGCAAAACTTGATGTGTGTAGCTGACTGAACAGTGGAATTTTTTTTCAAGTATTACATACTTCCTTGCATTAGAAGCATTTGTTAATTTTTTTCTCTTGGAATGTGAAACTTTACTCTTTATGGAAGGTTGTTCATCTTCGATATATACATTGAATAAACGTAGTTTTCGGCTTTGTTCGTATTTTTTTAATCGTTTCCTAGTGCCCAGTCTCATTGCTTCGGTCATTTTCAGTCTTACCAACAATGTGATACTAAATTTAAGGATTTATGGGCAGTGCGCCACAAGAAAGTTACCGTGTGATGAGTGAAGGGGTACTATGGTGCCCGAGGATATGAAACTGTTGACGCTTTCACAATGTGTGCTGTCCACCTTAGTATAAAGAGTTTTTGAACTTGTTCGTTACACAGAACATCTCCAAGATGCTCGGAAGCAAATAAGACCATTATGAAATTAAACGAGTCAGCTATCACACCAACAAAATATGGTGCAGAACACTGCAGCATGTCCATGGCGCTCTTTTGGACGTAACATAGAAACCATTGTCTCCAATTTAACTACGGAAGAACCAGACAATAACTTTTTCGTCATTACGTGCGTGCCTGTGGAACATAGGAGGACGTGTACCACATCAGTTTTGGCCATACACAGTGATACCAAATGACACTGAATCAAGTCTGGTGCTTAGATCTTTATGGACATCAAACTCCCAGCAGAGTGAAGATACAACTTGAGACAAATGTGTCCAGATATCAACATTCACTTTCTGATCAAAAGTATTAGGACACCCCTACGTAATGACCAAAGGACCGCTAGATGTCACGAGAGGTGGACCCACCGCTATAAAAGCAGGCGAGAATTGCGTTGCCAGAAAAGAACCAGTAACAAAAAAATGGGTACGTCAGGAGAGCTCAGTCACTACGTATGTGGACTAGTCATTGGATGTCACCTGGATAACAAATACAACAGGGACATTTAAATCCTTCTACAGATTCCCAAGTAAACTGCTGCAGATATGGTTGTGCAGTGGAAACGCGATGGGACAACCACAGCTCAACCAAGGCCAAGCAGACCGCACGTATGACGAGCATAGCGGAGGGTGGTCGTACAAATTCGCATTGAATCAGTGGAAGGAATCACACGTGAGTTTCACAGTTCTGTCGGCAGTGCAACTAGCACAGTGACTGTGCGTTGGGAGTTAAAAAGAATATGAAGTACAGCGGTAGAGCGGCTCCAGATAAGCTAGACATTTCTGTAGGCAATGCTAAGCGACGCTTGAGGTGAAGGTAAAGAGGGACGCCAGTGGACAGTGGAGAATGGAAGCGAGTGATTTGATGAATCACTCTGTACCCTGTGGGAAGGCGATGGAAGAGTTATAACCTGGAGAATGCTTGGATAATGTTACGTGCCATTATGTGTAGTGCCAATAGGGGTGCCAGAAGGGGTGGTTTTACAGTACGAAGTTGGTTTTCGTGGTTGGTGTACGGTACCCTCACTGTGCTTAGAAAAATCTAACTGCGGAAGGATATGAACACATTTTACAACAGTATGTTCTGTGTACAGTGGAGGAACTGCCCGGAGAAGATGCTTTGTTTCAGCTTGTCTGTGCACCCTGTCAAAAGAATCGTCTGTGAGGCAACGGAGTGACGGCAGTAACATTCCTCAATTGGACTGGCATGCCCACATCCACACTCCAAAACTAAACCCAATGCAACACATTTAGGATGATTTAGAACGTCGGTGTCGCTCCACAACGTAGCATCCAACGTTACCACCTTCCCTGGATTTGGCTCTTGAGGAGAAATAGGCTGTAATTTCTCAACAGCTATTCAGACACCTCATTGAAAGTGTCCCCATCAGAGTTCAAGGCATCATAAAGGCGAAAGGTGAACATACCCAATTACTGTTCAATGATTGGTGTTCGGATGCCTTTGACCGGTTAGTGTTTCATGTACTAGTATCACAGGCTGGCTGAGTGAATACTGTCCGAAGACCACAATAAAGCTGTCTAGAGCAACCTTGTGCAAAGTAATGTGGATAGCTTTGAAAAGAATGAACTGGCTCCAGCAAAGAAATCGATAGGGCGACCGAGAAGTGCATGCACTCGACCGGCTTGCGTGTCTCAGAGTTTCGCTGGCTCGTTAAGCGATGCTCGAGGGAGAGAGATGGAGGGAGAAGTAGTGAGAAAAAGGAAGGAAATCTACAGGATGAAGAGAAAGAACTCGATAGTGAGGTCACAGCAAGGTAGGGCCGTGGAATCGAGAGAAATTTTCTAGACAACCACCGATCGGAAACTCACCACTGTGGACATTGTGGGACAACAGCCACAAGACAACAGCCAATGTCGACGAGCGCATTGGAGAGTGCCTATTTAAACTAACTTGCCACAACCAGTGTCTGCTAGATTAAAGAGCGCAGTTACTAATTAAGTTGGCGAAGAATGATTGTTTCAGATTATCAGTCAAAGCTAGGGATAATTACAATCCCACTCACATCTGCTAAAATTGACGTCAATTTTCTGTGTCTTTTCTCGCCGTAGCGAAGAAGTGAGGTAACAGTTTCCAAATTGAAGCAGCTATTTCCAGGGACGAATATGAAACCAGGCCCAGAGATTTATAAGGCTATGAGAAACAACGAAAAGAAACCTAGGAACAAAATAAAATGATGTCTACTTTAGAGTTGCTACTTAGTAATCAAATGTGCCTTTAATGAACGTAGTTTCCTAACTTTCTCTACAATGTTGACGTCAGTCTGTTGTAGAATTATGGAATATGTTTTATGCTCAAGAATTATGACGTTCTTGGAAAACGAACATCTCTATAAAAATCAACATGGATTCCGCAAACAGAGATCCTGCAAATCTCAGCTCGCTCTGTTCCTCCATGAGATCCATAGCGCAGTGGACAACGGCGCTCAGGTAGATGCCGTTTTCCTTGATTTCAGTAAGGCATTTGACACCGTCCCACACCCACATTGCCGTTTAATGAATAAAATACGATCTTACGGAGTATCGGAGCAGACCTGCGATTGAATTCAAGACTTTCTTGCAGATACAACTCAACACGTCGCTCTTAACGGAACTAAATCGACAGATGTAAAGGAAATATACGGAGTGCCATAGGAAGTGTGATAGGACCATTGCTGTTTACAATATAAATAAATGATCTAGTAGAAAGCGTCGTATGCTCTTTAAGGCTATTCGCAGATGATGCAGTTTTCTGTACCAAAGTAGCAACGCTAGAAGATGGTAAGAATTTGCAGAACGACCTGCAGATAATTGGTGAATGGTGCAGACTCTGGCAGTTGACCCTGAAAATAAATAAATGTAACATATTGCGCATACATAGGAAAAGAAATCCACTACTGTACAGCTACACTATTGATGATAAACAGCTGGAGACAGCGTCTGCTGTAAAATACCTAGGCTTAACTATCCAGAGCGGGTCTTACGTGGAATAACCATATGAAACAGATAGTGGTAAAAGCAGACACCAGACTCAGATTCATCGGAAGAATCTTAAGAAAATGTAACTCACCCACGAAAGAAGTGGCTTATAAGGCGCTTGTTCGCCCGATTCTTGAGTATTGTTCATTATCTGGGATCTCTATCTGGTAGAACTGATAGAGGAGATAGAGAAGATCCAACGAAGAGTGGCGCGTTTCGTCACGGGATCGTCTAGCTGGCGAGAGAGCGTTACGGAGACTCTAAACAAACTCCACTCGTTGACGTTACAAGAGAGCCGTTTGTGCATCACGAAGAGATTTACCATTGAAATTTCGGGACAGCACTTTTCAGGAGAAGTCAGACAACATATTACTTTCCTCCATATACATCTCGCGTATTGACCTAGAGGAGAAAATTCGAGAGATATGAGCCAATACAGAGGCTTACCGACAATCATTCTTCCCACGCACTATTCGCGAGTGGATCAGGGTTGGAGGGATCAGATAGTGGTGCTGAAAATATCCTCGGCCACACACCATTAGAAGAACTGCGGAGTATGATGTAGATGTATTTGTTAATGTCTGCATCTAAAGATGGGAAGCTATAGAGATTTGTTTCTTACAATTAGGGCCGAAAATGCAGCTAGTTATTGATTCAAGGTAGCTGCACGAAACCTACGAAATAGCAGATAGTGGCATTATTAATTTTTGTCATTCACTAAGTTTTTTAACTTTCGGTTCTTGTTAAAATTTACTAGAATATCCTCTGAGTCTGTTTTTCGGATTATTTTTCGGTCTATAATTTATTCTTGCGTGGCACAATTTCATGTACCTTCCCTCCTACAATTTTGTCGTATTTTTCCTTCAACTAGCTTCAATAATTGCAATCTCCAATTTAGAAGGTGGAAAAAAATACGAAAACACCACAAATACAACACACTATCATCCTTAATATGGTGTAGGAAACAAGTAGGCTTCAACATAGTTTCCAATCATCTCGGAATGGATAAGCACAGCGCAGAGGGAGTGTTTTCTTCCTGCAGAATAGTGCAGGTAATGTAGGTGGACGACGATCACGCGCCCTTTTCTCCAAAGTAGACCGCAAAGGCTCAATAAAATTGTGATCTGTTTACTGTGATGTCCAGGGAAGATGCGACAATTCATCCTCGTGCTCACAAAACCAGTCCTGGACAAAGTGAGCTGTGTGAACTGCGTCTCTGTCTTCTTGGAACACAGAATCAGCATTGTGCCATTGGCTGGAGCTGGTCAGCGAAAATGGTCACATAATCCTTGTCAGTGATGCGATCTTGCAGAGTGCCCATGGCGACCCTGAATTCCAAGATATGCCTGTCCAAATCTTCACCGATTCCCCGTCGTGGTTCACTCTTGGAACCTAAAAACTAGCCCAGAAGCTGGAAACAATGTGCAACAAGACTCATCCGATCAAATGACTTTGTTCACTGTTCCACAGCTCCTGTTACGGGCATTTGCATCACTGATGAGTGGTCTTGGAATTCCAGCTCAACAATAATTAATTCGCCCGCGTTTGAACTCACTTGTCTCCGGCATTGTGCACTCACAGCTATACCGCACACTGCTCTGACTACGACTGGCACTTGCGACATGCTGAGGACATCAGACAGGTGCTGTTAGTGGACAAATACAACAGTGCAACCTCCAGGCTGGGCTAGCATGTGCATTTATATTCAAGCACGCATTTCTCGCGGTGTCTCAATATTTTTGTTCAGCTCCTGTAACTTGAACTAGCCATTTCACTTTTATATTTTTTTCTAATAGGGATGCAGAGGCATTACGTTCGCTATTTGCATCTGTTAAGACTTTATGTTTGCAAAGTTTTATTAGGTATGTTTTTTTATCCTATTGTATGGGCGCATAACATCTTTAGTTGAAAAACCGTTGGCTACTGCAATTTGCTTTAATATACTAAGTTCTTGGCGTATTTCACTGTCGGCCATTGGTAATAGTCTGCTACAGGCATTTTGTCTAATGTGTTTTTATCAGATTTTTTTGCGTAAATGATGACTACATATAAGCAAGCCCACAGTAGCGACATCTAGGGAGGGTGTAGGCAAACAGGTTTCTGGATGCTTCTGTACCTAACTGCTAGTTGACAATAATCACTATGTGGACGATGTGGCCTATTCTACACCATATTTTAAATCTATGTGACGATGCTATGCTGATTATATTTATATGTTTTGACGATGCCACTATGGCCGTATCACTTTAGGACATGGTGTAAAAAAGGTACGTTATACCATAGTTTATCTCTACATTTCCCTGGTGTATGACAGTATATTGTGATACATATTGCTGTTTTATGTTAAAAGACACACTGCTCACTAGATGTATACATTTATATATTTTAGATCTGAGGATGGTCATAACAGACTGAAACCGGTCATCGTCTAAATAATTCATTTGTGATCAGAGACTGGAATAAAAAAAGCATATTATGATATTTTTGTTTTGTATACAGGGTGTCTCATTTATCTTGACCACCATAAATAACTGTTTGTCCAGATGCAAATTGCCAAATGTTTCAAGCAAATGTTCTTTAGCCGTCAGGGGGCCATCAATCAGCATGATTGCCTTTTTAACAAAGATATGAACAGCGGTATCACGTTTTTAAATGGTACCCTTTATTTTTTATTCAGTAATTCATTTACTCTCCTAAAGACCTATTCAAAAAAAGTATCGCAGTGTACCATTCACTGAAACACAATGTTATTAATTACATAACACAACACTGACTTTGAGACCATGTAAAAACATAACAAAAATTGATTTTGACTCTCTTGTACCATTGCCCAGGAGTAGAACATTCAAAGGTGCTCAAAGTGGTGAACCTGGACACCAATACACTGGTGCACTCGTTAATCAAAGAAGTATTTATTGCTTCCAGTGTTGCCTGATGAAGAGAATTTTCATCTAGTAGGATACCTTCGGTTCAGAACACGATGTGCACCCAAGGCATTATGTGCTGGACATCCATCGTGTTGATACCACATAAGCATTCTGGTTCTTAACGCCACTTCATCCAGAATAGGAGGAAGAATTCGTCCGAGGAAGCTGGCATACGCTATGCTGTTTAGACAACCATTGATGAAATAAGGGCCAATAATTGTAGTACCAAGCATCCCACGCGAAACGTTAACTCTCCATTGACGCTGATGTTCCACCTGTCTAAGCCATTGTGGGCTGTTTTTGGACCGATAATGCATGTTCCTTGTTTCACCTGTCCTTTCTTTGAGAAGGAACAATTAATCGGTAAATAGAACATTGGAGAAGAAGTTCGGGTTGGCGAGGATTTGCTGCTGTGCTCACTGACAGAACTGTACACGATTCTGGAAATGATTGCCATGCAATTCTAGATGTAGAGGTACATCGTAAGGATGGAACCGGTGACATGTAGGAATACCAATCTCGTGTTCAAACTGTTGTGTGCTCACATGTGGATTCATAGCAACGGAAGCGAGAGCAGTAACTTCGGCAGCTTCGTCTGTGCTAGTGCTACGACGGTTACGTTGTCGTGTGTTGAAACTTTCCGTTTCCTGAAGCGTCGCAACAAGACGAGAAAACATCCGTCGGGAAGGTGGGTTCTTGTTGGGATATCGCTCTCTGTACAGTTCCCCTGCCTCTGTAGTATTTCGCTACCTTCCACAACAACAACAATAGAAGAAACGTTATGTCGATGCAGTTTGTAGGAAGGGCAGCCTTTATTGTATGCCTACTCTACGCAACAGTATTTAAAAGGACTAAACTGCTGTACTAAATGTGCCCGTACATAAGAAGACAGTATTTCAATTACTTTTCTGGTAATTTACATTCCCCGTAAATGAGTAACATTTCTACCTTCTCTTCGTTGGTGTACATTCTACTAACACAACTCTTCAACTGACAATGGTTGACGGAATAACGGGTGTACATTCTACTTATGTTTACTTCTGTTCTCTGTCAACGTCAGCACGTGGATATGTTCCATTACCCCGAGTACATGAACTAAGCGCTGGGAGCGTCAACATCAATGTTGCGTTATGTAATCAGTTATGTTGTGTTTCAGTGACTGGTTCACGGTGACACATTTTTGAATAGGTCTGTAGGAGAGGAAATGAATTACCGAATAAAATATACAGGGTGCCATTTGAAAAAGTGATACAGCTGTTTATATCTTTTAAAAAACAAAGCTACAACGAAGGAAATCATGCTGATTGATGTCCCCCTGACGGCTAAAGAACATTTGCTTGAAACATTTTGTAATTTGCGTCTGGACAAACAGTTATTTAGGGTGGTCAAGATGAATGGGACGCCCTGTATATAACGATCTATACTGTGGAACTATAATATCATGATCTGCACATTTGCCCATGATGCCGCGCTGAGTGGCCGCGCGGTTTGAGGTGCCATGAGTGTGTGCGTTGTTCTCAGCGTAAGTAAGCTTCAGCTAGTTTAAGTAGAATGTAAGTCTAGGGATCGACGACCTCAGCAATTTGGTCCCTTAGGAATTCACACACATTTGAACAATTTTTCGCACATGATGGTAAGAATTACATTCTCTGTGCTTCCGTCCCATAATATGACGGGTTTTTCCTCTTTTGTCGTATCCAGGTTTTGGATCTGTAGCTGTCTGCTGTATGCATTGTATGAGGATATCATATTCCACTTGTAGCGCTCTCGACTTATTACATATTCGTATATGGTGTAATATAGTCTACCCGTATTTAAAGGTATATAATGGTTATATTAACACAATGAGTGTTGATTGTTCTCTTTTTATGTACAAGCCCTATTATATTTTTCCTTTTAGTCCGTACTTGAACTTCGAATATAATAGGATAAAACATACGCGTAGCGTGTGCTGTACTTCGTTTTCCAATTAATTGGGGTTTCTTTCCATCCATCTATTCTTGGTTTGGTGCATGCTGCACCTGGACGTCGAGCAACAAGTTTCTAGACACGGAATTTTATGGTTACAACTTTAATATCATGTTACATAAGTTAACTTAATGATTCCATTATCGCACTAATTTGACTATACACTAAGAAGAACTTTATGGTTTTATTTGGAACTGGTTTCCCCTTGTTGGTTTTTACATGCCCATTGGACTATATCAACACATCAAGCAACAGTTTCATTCGCCATTCGCGACCTGCAGTTCATACTGTCTTGAACGCAGTATACAATATAAATGTATTTATACAGTGCTGGCGAATACAGTACTTAATTCTTCACATATGGATTCCCATACTTAAGATTTATTGTCTGTAATGAATCTATATTATCTGTATTTAACACATGAGTGGATTAGTAAGTAATCGATAGTTCTTAGGCGAAAGGCTATTGAGAAAGTTCAAAGAACTGGCATTTTGCCAGATTCCAGACCTATCCTAGTGGCACTAATATACATCTCACGTAATGGCCACGAAGCCACGAAGCCACGAAGGTAAGAGGAATCAGGCATTATACAAAAGGATATAGATAGTCGTTTTTTTTCCATTTCCCAGCAGAACAGGGAAGAGGATCACCTGGAGTAGTACAAGGTACCACTGCCATGCACCACATGGTGGCTTGCAAAGTATGTATGTAGATGCTGGCTGTAACTCTTTGAAAACTGTTGCTATTTTTTCTGTGTCATTCCGTAAATTATTCAGTTTCTGTGTCGTTAACGAACAGATTTCTAAAACGTCGTGGCGGATTTAAACTGTATACCTGACCGAGACTCGAACTCTTGAGCTTTGCCTCTCGCGGGCAAGTTCTCTACCGACTCATCCACCCATTTACGACTCACGACCGCTTCTCACAGCAGTTACAGTTAATAGCTCAGTTACACCGACTTCATCTGTGTTGCAAGATGTTATCAGTAACAGAAACGAAAGACTTACGTACGTGTCACCTGTTACAGCCGTATCTAGACGTATCAGGGATACCATATTGCTCCAACTACGCACGCCCCACACCATTACAGAGCCTCCACCAGCTTGAACACTCCCATGCCGCAACACGACGTGGCATGGACTCCACTAATGTCTGAAGTAGTGCTGGAGGGAACTGCAGGGCTGTCTATAAATCCGTAAGAGTACGAGAAGGTGAAAATCTCTTCGGAACAGCACGTTGCAAGGCAACCAAGATACACTCAGTAATGTTCATGTCTGGGGAGTTTAGTCGCTAGCGGAAGTGTTTAAACTTAGAAGAGTGTTTCTGGAGACATTCTGTAGCAATTCTGGACGTGTGGGGTGTCGCATTGTCATGCTGGAATTGCCCAAGTCCGGTAGAATGCACAATGGACACGAATAGATGCAGATGATCATACAGGATGCTTACGTACGTGTCACCTGTTACAGCCGTATCTAGACGCATCAGGGATACCATATTGCTCCAACTACGCACGCCCCACACCATTACAGAGCCTCCACCAGCTTGAACACTCCCATGCTGACATGGTGGGTCCATGGATTCATGAGGTGTCTCCATATCCGTACACGCCCATCTGCTCGATACAATTTGAAAATAGAGACTCGTCCGATCAGGCAATATGTTTCCCGTCATCAACAGTCCAGTATCGGTTTTGACGAACTCAGGTGAGGCGTAAACCTTTGTGTCGTGCAGTCATCAAGAGTACACGAGTGGGCCTTCGGCTCCGAAAGCCCATATCGATGATGTTTCGTTGAATGGTTCGCACACTGACGCTTCTTAAAGGCCCAGCATTGAAATCTGCAGTAATTTGTCGAAGGCTTGCACTTCCGTCACGCTGAACGATTCTCTTCAGTCGTCGTAGGTCCCGTTCTTCACTGTTCAAAGTTATTTAAGAATACAGGCGACAAGGCACCTATTTTATTCTTTTTTAATGGAATAAAACGAAGAATAGCATCAGATAACTGACATAAAATAGTAAGAAACAATGAAAATATAAAGAAACGTAAAGTAATAAGTAGTCGTATTGGGAAAATAACTATGATAATTTCCCGACGAACGAGTGCTACGTAATTACTCATAGTCCCCGGACGAGCGTCAATAAAATACATACAAAAATATGAAATCGAACATAGGAAGCATTCGAGAAACTACCTGTGTTTGGAAAAGGATATCACACAACTGGATCGGCAAGGAGACCAAAAACCTGTACTGCAGTAGGCTACCATTTCGTCTACTAAATAAAGCCAACATAAAAGCAGTAGAAGTTTTTGTGTTAGTAGAAGAGCCAACACCGTGTTACGAGTGGAGGCCGAAATGCACGCGTTTTAGCTCACGCAGGCTGGCGTGAGGAAGGAAGAACTATACTGACATGAGGTCTGGAACATGACAAGGAATGAGAATTCAGAAAGCGGACGTAATTAGTTTGATACTTAACTTTAATCCATTAATGATGAACGTCGCTCTTGACGGTACATGATTCACAATATTATCTGTTCAGAATACATTCTTGAAGATAGTAATTATAGTAACAAAATATGGCGCCTTGCTAGGTCGTAGCAAATGACGTAGCTGAAGGCTATGCTAAACTATCGTCTCTGCAAATGAGAGCGTATGTAGACAGTGAACCATCGCTAGCAAAGTCTGCTATACAACTGGGGTGAGTGCTAGGGAGTCTCTCTAGACTAGACCTGCAGTGTGGCGGCGCTCGGTCTGCAATCACTGATAGTGGCGACACGCGGGTCCGACGTATACTAACGGACCGCGGCCGATTTAAAGGCTACCACCTAGCAAGTGTGGTGTCTGGCGGTGACACTACAGAAGTATCGTACGTGAAGCATGCCCTGCATATTGTGAAAAGCGAGGAGTGTCGCTACAGATAACGGTGCTCTTCGCTAACGAGTATTCTTAAGAGATGTCATAAATGAAGAAGAGTTTTAATAACTATTATGACGGAAAATGACAGCCTTACTCATAGATACCAGAAGAATGCCGGTAAAGACAAATACCGGAAAAGCGTTAATCAAGAAAATATAAAGAAGTGAAACAAGTTCACATCAAAGAACCAGTATTGGGCCTGTAAACATACTGAGAAAAATTAGGTGAATGTGTAGGTAAAAACAAAACTTGAGAAGAACTAAAGTAACCTGAAAATAATACTTGAGGATTGCTAAACAGTTTTCGTAAGAATCAACTGTAACGGAAATGTGCGATGTGAAGAAGCAGAAAACATGCAATAACATATAGCATGTAGGAAAAGTACATCATTCCTTGCTCTGAACTAACGCTTGTTTTATTGATAACATTCATATTATGTAGTACTGACACCTTTGCCTCACGACGTTTGTCGGGTAATTACATTCACTTTTCCAATATGACTACATATTATGTTTTTTCCCGTCGTTTGTTACAATTTTACGTTAGTTATCTGATGCTATTCTTTCCTTTATTCCACTAAGAAGAAAAAGGAGCCTGGTCGCCTGTAACCTTAATTTTGGGTAATGAGCTTACAGGATAGGTGACTTGTGCCCTGCACTATGCTTTCACTCTATGTTATTTATTCACAGTATATCGTTGATTGTACCCTGAGTGTATAACTTCGTTACTGGTTTCCTTTTGCTTCCATATATTAATTTGTATCCTTTGTTTCTTTTGTATACTACTATATATGACCTCTTATTACGTATTTGTCTGATGTAATTTTTACTGTATATGGCGTGAAGATGACTCTGTTGAGGAAACGGAAGTGGTAGCCTAAATAAAAAGCTACGAAAATAAAAGCTTTTTTTTTTTTTTTTTTTTTTTTTTTTTTTTTTTTTTTTTTTTTTACCGACCAACCGCATTGCTAGTCTCCATAACAACTGCAAGAAGGAGTTATGTTTACTGCAAATTCATACGGTTGTGGCACACTGGACCGGAGGCAGTTTATGTAGTTTTTAGGTAGCCTCTTATAGGTGGGTGTACAATCTTAGCATGTACACTGTGTAGTGCTTTAAGAGATGGAAGGAAGTTACGAGAAAGTCTCATAAACCTACTTTTGTTCTAAGAATCGAAATAAATGTGATATATTGTTGGTTTATTAAGATACTGAAGTAGCCTCTAACAGTAAATTTTTATCCAAGGAAATTCGTTCAACAGAGGTTTTACATAAAAGATTAACTACAAAGCCCGTGGAAGTTAGTTCGTGCAGCACCCTCACTACTGCTTTTCTGCGAGCCATTAATGTGCACATTACCCTGCAGGCGGGTACTCAGAGTCCTTATTATGAAGATAACACAGTTATTTCCATACATTTCAATATTAATATATTAATTTCTTGCGGGCAATGTGGAGCAAAAGTAGCATACATTACTTCATTTACTACCTGCAGACTCTAAAATCCCGTAGCACATGTCAAAATCATAGCACTCGACAAAAATAATGGTTCAAATGGCTCTAAGCACTATGGGACTTAACATCTGTGGTCATTAGTCCCCTAGAACTTAGAACTACTTAAACCTAACTAACCTAAGGACATCACACACATCCATGCCCGAGGCAGGATTCGAACCTGCGACCGTAGCAGTCGCGCGGTTCCGGACTGAGCGCCTAGAACCACTAGACCACCGCGGCCGGCGACAAAAATAGTCATCAGATGAAACGGGTTTGCTTGCTGTATTTCATTGATCCTTACTTATCATACATACTAAATTTTATCGATTTTACATATATATTCATGTCTTCCAGACTTTATCCATCCCCATTACAGGATGTACTCAGATGGCAAAACTGTAATATCGATGTATCCACACATAATGCGCTCGGACAATCAATGTATATCGAACGGAATTATCTCTTCCATCCCATGCCGAAAAGATCTTCCATGTGAAACCCAATCACATCTTGGGAACCATGGACAAAGGCAGTCAAGTAGATCTAGTACTTCTTTAATTCCGACAAATTATTTGAGTCAGTCCCACATCAAAGCTTTTTAACGTAAATACAATCATATAGGGTATCCAACGAAATCTGTGAGTGAATGGAGGATTTATTGGTAGGAAGTACGCAGCGTGTTATGTCGTGTGGAGACTCATCGGTACACGTAACAGTAACTGCAGATGTCTCTCGGGGAAATGTGTTTAGATCCTTGCTGTTCATATTGTATGGTAATGTCGTAGTTTATGAATGCATTGACTCGCGGCGATATGAATTAATAAAATCTTCTCAGGCTTGCAGCCTCGTCATGTGGATAAAATCCCACGCTTTCGACCAATCTCTCCTCGACCATTGAAAAGTGGTAAATGACAGCCGAGATGCCGTGGCCTCTCTGTTATACAGCTGCACTACTGGCTGTGACGTCCCCTGTACTCTCTTCCTCGCTAAATGTGGTGTTGTTTTTCTCCCGTGTCCGTCACGCCATCTTCAACTTGGTGATGGGCGGATCCCAGACTATAATGAGCTGCAAATCACCGTCCTTACCTGTACTAATGGTGACTTGAGGTATTTTTATTTCTATAGCTTCTTTATAATGTTATCGCAAACTCCCCTCATCCTTGTAATGGCAGATGTATCGTCGAATGCAGTTCCGTGTAGATTTTCTAAAGCGTGCTCTTCTACGACTGATTTTTCAGGATTACATAGGCGTAAGCACGTCTCCTGTTCCGAATGGCGTTGATCCACATTGTGTACTGCTTGCTCTTCTTTGATATCCTCATTCGCTGGAAAACCATTGGGAACCTCAGCCAGAATTTCTGCAGGAAACCTACACACACGAATCGGTATCTGCACGCTCTCAGCCACCAACATCCAGGGCAAAAATGTGGCGTTATGAACACCCTAATCGTTTCAGACACTGAAAATCAGCCACTAGAACTAATCCAACTGCACAGAGTCTTCCGGGAAAATGACTACTATCACTGTCAGGCATCAGAGGCTATTTCTGGTGACAGGCGCAGGAAAAACACCAAAACACGGTTCTGTTCGACGAAACATCTGTCATTATGAGAACCACGGAATTTTTGGATAGCGTTATAAAAGAAACTATAGAATTAAAAACATCTGAAAACACCATCAATAAGAATGGGGGTTTTCAGCTCAACACACTCTGGTACGCGGTTGTCGAGAGGCTGAAGCGGGCGCGACGGATGCGGGACGAAAACATTACCACATTTGGCGAGAAAGAGTGCACCAGTCACATCACAGCAAGCAATGCGGCTATATAACGACGAGGCCACGGCGTCACTGCAATCATTTACCACTTGCAATCGCCGAGGAGAGCTGGGTCGAAAGTTCGTGGGATCCCAGCCACATGATGCGGCTGGAAGCCCGCGAATATAAAATGATGTAGTTTGTTGTTAGTGTTGTAGGTATCTGTAATGAAGTTCTTCTTATTTCTTTCATTAGCGGTTACCCCGTGTAGTACGGGCTTCACTGTACTCTAGTTTTGGCAAATTTATTGCTTATTTTAACTCCAAGGCCGGATGACCTTCTTGTCACTGCAGTAGTCAAAATGGCTCTCAGCACTATGCGACTTAACTTCTGAGGTCATCAGTCGCCTAGAACTTAGAACCAATTAAACCTAACTAACCTAAGGACATCACACACATCCATGCCCGAGGCATGATTCGAACCTACGACCGTAGCGGTCGCTCGGCTCTAGACTGTAGCGCCTAGAACCGCACGACCACTCCGGCAGGCACAATAGTCAGGGAGTCGTGTACGCCACCCGTCTGTGAAGTGTATAAATTTTGTTCTGTGCGTGGTCGCATTTTAACTCTTTGTTAATCACATTTGTTTGAGGTGGAAAGAGGGGATCAACCCAGCATTTGCCTGAACGAATGTGGGAAGTCGACTAAAAACCACACTAGACTTGCTGGGTGCATCAGTTGTAACGCCGGAAATGCATATCCTCCTATTTCCATCTATTGTACTATTATTTTTTTTCCTTGCCTTGTTACCTCAAGATATGACATTTCTGTCTCTTTCGTATATTGTAATTGTTTTACTATTTGTATATATATATTTATGCATTTATGTCGATGTATAATTGGTTTGTTTCGTAAATATTATTTGTATTTTTACGCTGGGTCTTGCCTAGGGAAAACTGCTATCGAACGATTACATCGATAGGTCGTGTGAAGAACCAAAGTGTGTAGGATCTTTGGGAGTGTTAACTCTGCCGCGTGGAGCGCGGGCTGAGCTGAGCGGGTCTGGCTGGAGTAGCGAGTGGAGCAGGTGTGTTGTGTGAAGCTCCCGCGAGTTGCCGCGCTTTCGGGGTTTGGCAGCATGTAATTACCTTCGACTTGCGATGATAGTTTCTGACATGGTGTCGCGGACGGGAAGCATTAGCTGGCGCATATCAAGAGCCCGTTTCGTCAGGTGACCGTGTCGAGAAGAAGGCGCGCCAACATCCAGCTTCTGCAACAGCGACGGCCGACAATGAGTGACTGTCGCCACCTCCTCGATCGGCGGCATCGAACCTTCAATCAACCAACAAGGAAGACTGGAAGCATGTAAAGTTTTAGAACTGTATGGCAGACCTCAGCTTTTCAAACTGTACCATTTTCGTAACTATAATTACAGCAGCTTAGCATGAACCTTTGTTGCTCATTGTCCCAATTGCTTTGCCAAGCAGGTCCCTTCCTTTTCCGAAATGAGCCCGAGTGTCGTTGAAATTCAAACGCCAGCATCATTTTATTTCACTGCTTAAATTTCAAAGTTCAGTTAAGGTATTCATAGCTGGCTACAATATTTAGATTGCACAAGCACAAATTAAGAGTGCGAGATTTGTTACCGTATTTTAGTTACCTGTGACTACAGCTCAGCTTGGTAGGTACTAAATTTTACTATTGTTAATTGTTCAGAATCATTTAATTCAATTTCAAAGTTAAATCCCTTATTTCTAAATTGCGTAGATTCAAGTAGCTTTTGAAATGATTGTTGAGGTAGCCCAAGACTAACCATATTTTACTGATTTTCGATGTGCTTCAGAAAGAAAGCTCACTATTAACTTCAGTCACTAAATTAACTTTCGATTTTCCTGTTTTATTAATTCTTTTGCTATATTAAGTCACAGTGTAGCGAAATTTATTACTTCTGACAAACTTTCAGTTTTCACACTGCACGGGTCAACCTTCAGTTGCCACGCTTCTAGTGCTAATTATATGTGTAATAACCTTTCTTTTTCAGTTACTACAGTAATTGTCCTTAGGACTGGCGACCGTAATTTCCCCCAAATCTCAAATATCTAATTGTTAACGTAACAGCCGCACATTTACTTTCTTTATTAATTAATTTCCACCAATTTCATTTGCATTTTTCCTTTCACTTAGGTGTAACCCTTTCCTCCCTCTTTACTGACAGTTTAACTTCGGTGACGATTGCTTTTCCCAAATTTCCATTAGGTACACACGGTTTAATTTTTCACTGTCATTAAGGTCGATAAGTGAAGGGGAGGTCACACGTGGCGACCTGGTGACAGGACCATCTTCGGATTTGAGGTTGTTCTGGACACGAATTGTGCATTGTGCAAATCTCGTAACAAAGTACTGGTTACGTACAGGCCGTTACATCAGCGAGAATAAGTAGTGGGAGTAATCCTAATTATATTTGAGATTTGGCATTTATATTGAAAATTATTAAAATGATTGAAGGCAACAATTGCCAAAATTTGGTAGACTTGGATAAGGAACAATCGGTCGAACAGTGGGAAACGCGCACTGTGGTACCCATTGTTCAGGGGCAGGCGGCTAGCATGAAAGACGCGACCGCCGAAACGCAACAAAGAGCAGAAATGGAATTCCACACTTTAGAAAATGTTTCGGAATCGGAAGTGAAAATCAAATGTGAATCCCTTGATGACGAATACGGGGGGACAATTAAAGAGGAAGCCGCTACGGAAGTAAAACCGGTAGTTTCCGGGAATTTAACTGATTTATTGAATGTTTTGATTAACGAAATCAAGAGTCAATCGGCCAAGCAAGAAGCTCAGTCTGAAAAAATTGAACGAAAGCTAGACAGTCAGAACAAAGCTATTAATGTTGTTAACAACAATGTTGGAGTTGTTAACACAAAAGTTGATAAAATCAAAGAAGATATTGTTGTGATTAATACCGGAATCGGTAATCTTAAACAGGAAATGATAGACGTTCAGGCGGAAATTGCGAGCATAAATACTCGTTTTTATTCCGAAATTAGCAGAATCGAGAAAAGTGTAGGAGAATCAGTTGCTCCGATCATCGAGAAAAAGGTGACGGAACAAATTCAATTAGTAAAAAAAGAGGGTCAAAAGAAGGTGGAAACTTTAAAGGCTTTAGTATCCGAAGTAGATACCAAAGTGACGAAGCAGGCTAATACCTTTGAAGAGAAAAAAAGGGAAGTAGAAACGCTTGCGACAACCACTTGCCAAGTAATTACGAGAGTGTCGGAATTGGAAAAGAAACTTGACGAAAAACAGAGCTATGTGCCAATCTATGCACATAGTTCGGAATTGTTGACGAAAGAGGAGCGGTTCGATCGCTTGAGAAAAGGCGGTATACACGCGACGGATTTCATTAAGAATTGTGAAAGAGTTTTACCCAGATCATGGACTAATGAGAGAAAAATTAATGCGATTATTGATGTGTTGGCTGGTGATGCCAAGCGTTGGGGCTTAAACCTCAACATTACGAACCTGACTTTTGACGAATTTAAAGATTTGTTTCTGGCTGAATACTGGTCAGAGCAAAAACAGCAAAGTGTCTGACGCGAATTTGTCGTATCGAGGCCTTTCGATGCGAATTCTCGCGGTTCGATGAAGGAGTTTTGTGAGGGATGGATCAGCAAGTTGGAATATTTGCGTGATCGCCGCACGGAATCCGAAATAGTCTGGGAACTCTAAAAAAAGCTTCCAGATGATACAAAACGCTACGTAGGAAGCAATTACAGGACAATAAATGATTTCCTGGAAAGAGTTGAGGACGAGGACAATTGGCGCAATAATCGCGACAGTGGTAGAGGCCGTGGTAGCAACAACGGGTACCACAGCAACCACAACAACGATAACCATGGGAATAATGCATACCGCAACCATGGCAGCAATAACAATAATGGTTCGGACCGTAATGACAATCGGTACAATGCAAATAATAACAGGAATGACGGAAACCAGTATCATACTAACGTGATACGGACTTTACAGAATAGTAATAACGCCAGAGGGTGTGATCAGCCGCCTCAGCAGCATCCGGGGACCGTATCTGCTGGGACGAGACAGGGAAACCATTAGCCGCGCCGGTGAGGGGCCGACCGAGCGTGGAGAAATTTTGGCAGCCCAATAACAGGAGAAAACCCAGGTGTCGTCGTTATGAAAATTCCGTGTGGAATAATCAACGGCGGGAGAGTGTGCCAGTGTTAGGAGGAAGGAGTGCGCCCACAAGTAGTAGATCAGCTGTAGACACGGCAGTAGAAAATACACTCCTGGAAATGGAAAAAAGAACACATTGACACCGGTGTGTCAGACCCACCATACTTGCTCCGGACACTGCGAGAGGGCTGTACAAGCAATGATCACACGCACGGCACAGCGGACACACCAGGAACCGCGGTGTTGGCCGTCGAATGGCGCTAGCTGCGCAGCATTTGTGCACCGCCGCCGTCAGTGTCAGCCAGTTTGCCGTGGCATACGGAGCTCCATCGCAGTCTTTAACACTGGTAGCATGCCGCGACAGCGTGGACGTGAACCGTATGTGCAGTTGACGGACTTTAAGCGAGGGCGTATCGTGTTCATGCGGGAGGCCGGGTGGACATACCGCCGAATTGCTCAACACGTGGGGCGTGAGGTCTCCACAGTACATCGATGTTGTCGCCAGTGGTCGGCGGAAGGTGCACGTGCCCGTCGACCTGGGACCGGACCGCAGCGACGCACGGATGCACGCCAAGACCGTAGGATCCTACGCAATGCCGTAGGGGACCGCACCGCCACTTCCCAGCAAATTAGGGACACTGTTGCTCCTGGGGTATCGGCGAGGACCATTCGCAACCGTCTCCATGAAGCTAGGCTACGGTCCCGCACACCGTTAGGCCGTCTTCCGCTCACGACCCAACATCGTGCAGCCCGCCTCCAGTGATGTCGCAACAGGCGTGAATGGAGGGACGAATGGAGACGTGTCGTCTTCAGCGATGAGAGTCGCTTCTGCCTTGGTGCCAATGATGGTCGTATGCGTGTTTGGCGCCGTGCAGGTGAGCGCCACAATCAGGACTGCATACGACCGAGGCACACAGGGCCAACACCCGGCATCATGGTGTGGGGAGCGATCTCCTACACTGGCCGTACACCACTGGTGATCGTCGAGGGGACACTGAATAGTGCACGGTACATCCAAACCGTCATCGAACCTATCGTTCTACCATTCCTAGACCGGCAAGGGAACTTGCTGTTCCAACAGGACAATGCACGTCCGCATGTATCCCGAGCCACCCAACATGCTCTAGAAGGTGTAAGTCAACTACCCTGGCCAGCAAGATCTCCGGATCTGTCCCCCATTGAGCATGTTTGGGACTGGATGAAGCGTCGTCTCACGCGGTCTGCACGTCCAGCACGAACGCTGGTCCAACTGAGGCGCCAGGTGGAAAGGCATGGCAAGCCGTTCCACAGGACTACATCCAGCATCTCTACGATCGTCTCCATGGGAGAATAGCAGCCTGCATTGCTGCGAAAGGTGGATATACACTGTACTAGTGCCGACATTGTGCATGCTCTGTTGCCTGTGTCTATGTGCCTGTGGTTCTGTCAGTGTGATCATGTGATGTATCTGACCCCAGGAATGTGTCAATAAAGTTTCCCCTTCCTGGGACAATGAATTCACGGTGTTCTTATTTCAATTTCCAGGAGTGTACTTAAATCTAACTAACCTAAGGACAGCACACAACACCCAGCCATCACGAGGCAGAGAAAATCCCTGACCCCGCCGGGAATCGAACCCGGGAACCCATCCGACACAAACCTCCAGTTTAAACACTGCAAGAGTATTAAGGAGAAAGATTGCGAAAGTTTTAGTGATAGACGGGCACGATTGGTAGAAAAGCACATAGATTACAGCGTGTATGAGGTTAGAACTGACATTATACGGTCAGACGATAGCAGTGTGGGTTGCGCAGATCTAGCGGAAGTAATTGCAGAAACTACTGGGCACATTCCTCCAGGTAGATTGGCGGATGAGATCAATCTGGCCAAAGAGGAATCAACGAAGGTGACAATTAGTGAAATGATAGCAGGGCAACACTCACTAGGTGACGAGTTACAGGAAAAGGTTTCGGTATTGGAGGCGAAGCTACAGACTAAGCCTCAGGACAAACGTGTTGAAATTAACACTGTATGTGAACAGAGGCTGAAAAAGCCGCCAGATAAACCGGATTTAGGCTCAAAGCCGGATGGTTTTTTTCTGGAATGACCTGGATATGGACAAGGATTTACTGTGGGAAAATAAAGAAACAGTCGAGGACAAGTGTAGACAGATAGTGGTGTCTGTTAATATGCACGATCTTCAACTAAACGTGTTGATTGACACCGGTGCAGAATTGAGTGCTGTATCTGGGAAATATTTGAGTTACTTAAAGACAGACCTGGCATCGTAGTTATGCCAGTAACAAGAGTGAAAATTATCGGTGCTACTGGGAAGGCCAGTAAACCGGTCACAAAACAGATTTTTGTCCACTTCGAGATATGTGGGGCACGATTTGAACAGGAGTTTGTCGTCGTGCCAGACTTAACTACGGAAGTAATTATCGGGTTAGATTGGCTATTAAAGTACCGTGCAGTGATTAATTGCGAAAGCAAAACTTTGACATGTACGTCACAAGATAAAACAATAGTAGTTAGTTTTGACGAGGCAGGAGACGGTTTGCACAGGCAATACCAGCCTATACACATTGATGTAGGAATGAATTTGAACTGCCGTAACGTGAGGAATCTCGGCATTGACAAAAGTGTAGAAAGTGAATTGGAAGAGATAATCAAATTCCCTCCACGGATTGACATTAGTATTGGTGTGAAAAAAGATCGTTTGCGAGAAGTAATGAAGCTAAAAGCCGATGCTCGCATACGTCGTCATGACGCTAAAGCGTGTTTTGCTAAGTTTGCAATCGGAGACTTAGTACTTGTAAAAGCTCATGAGAAATCGAGCGAGATAACCATGAAATCTCTAAATTTAAGTTTGTTTATAATGGACCATATAAAGTAATTGGTATACCTCACACAAATGCTTATTGCTTAGAGTATCCAAGCTCTGGAAAACTATTAGGTATACGGAACATTGTAGACTTGAAATTGTACCAACCTAGGACTGATTAATACCACAGAATGGGTAATTTGTACAGTATGTAATATAGAGTGTAAGATTTAAGGATGTGCCATGTTGCGATGCTTTTGCCTGACCTAAAGGTCATTAAAGAAGTTGTAATTAATAAGTAATTAATTTTGATTAATCAATTTAATTTGAATCAATTTAATCATGATCTAATCAACTGAAAAGTCCAAGCTGCTAGTTTAAGTTTTCAGCTGAGTCACAGTAGATTAAGGAATGTAAATATGATTTTGTAACTAGTTGTAAGATTTCATAAATATGTGATTTACTAGTCATTGCCGATGTACTTAGACGCTGTTTTAAGTTTCAGGCTAGTACATGCGTGTGATGATGGACAGTGTTGAGTTATCCACTGTGATAATGTTTATGGACTCATTGAGATTACTCGGGAGTGAGTTTTTCCGAAAGAATTCAGTGAAACGGACGTTCTGGAAACGCCGTTACAAGGGCGAGTGAGATCAAGCGTGCCGCACGGGCGCAACAGTACTGGCGAGGCGAAGCCGCTGTCGGCTCTTGTGCCGCTGTCGGCTCTTGTGCCGCTGTCGGCATTCTTTGTACTTGCGGGTACGGAAGGCGGAATTGTTTTTCTTCCCGGACAGCTGATGTGAAAGAATTCTGTTGTCAATATTTATGTTTTTGTCGATCTGCTGTATATTATTTTCTTGTTTAGCGTTAAGTGCACACTCATGACGAGAATATTAATTATGAAAAGTTTATATAGAATACGTATTCTATGTAATTAATTGATAATTTGCGTATTTTGATATACCTGTTTTCTATGACCATGTACTCTGATTAATTTTGTAAATAGTATTCCATTTCTTGATAGTGTTACGGATTTTGACGATTTTGGAATAGCTAAACCATTTTCTATATTTTCTATGAATTTTGATATGTTGTCAACCTGTTTATTTTGTGCAAGATGACAGAGTGGAATAAGATTAGGAGTGTCTCCACTCAATTATTATTGTCGAAAAATTGGTTTATGGTTAATTAGACGAATGCTAAATTTTTTTGATGTTTTGAGCATATGCATTTCCGCTGTTTCTTTTTTGGGACATTTTCTGAGTCTGTTTACGTTACACGAACATCCTCAGACAATGTGGGGCACGTGTAACGCCGGAAATGCATATCCTCCTATTTCCATCTATTGTACTATTATTTTTTTTCCTTGCCTTGTTACCTCAAGATATGACATTTCTGTCTCTTTCGTATATTGTAATTGTTTTACTATTTGTATATATATATTTATGCATTTATGTCGATGTATAATTGGTTTGTTTCGTAAATATTATTTGTATTTTTACGCTGGGTCTTGCCTAGGGAAAACTGCTATCGAACGATTACATCGATAGGTCGTGTGAAGAACCAAAGTGTGTAGGATCTTTGGGAGTGTTAACTCTGCCGCGTGGTGCGCGGGCTGATCTGAGCGGGTCTGGCTGGAGTAGCGAGTGGAGCAGGTGTGTTGTGTGAAGCTCCCGCGAGTTGCCGCGCTTTCGGGGTTTGGCAGCATGTAATTACCTTCGACTTGCGATGATAGTTTCTGACATGGTGTCGCGGACGGGAAGCATTAGCTGGCGCATATCAAGAGCCCGTTTCGTCAGGTGACCGTGTCGAGAAGAAGGCGCGCCAACATCCAGCTTCTGCAACAGCGACGGCCGACAATGAGTGACTGTCGCCACCTCCTCGATCGGCGGCATCGAACCTTCAATCAACCAAAAAGGAAGACTGGAAGCATGTAAAGTTTTAGAACTGTATGGCAGACCTCAGCTTTTCAAACTGTACCATTTTCGTAACTATAATTACAGCAGCTTAGCATGAACCTTTGTTGCTCATTGTCCCAATTGCTTTGCCAAGCAGGGTCCCTTCCTTTTCCGAAATGAGCCCGAGTGTCGTTGAAATTCAAACGCCAGCATCATTTTATTTCACTGCTTAAATTTCAAAGTTCAGTTAAGGTATTCATAGCTGGCTACAATATTTAGATTGCACAAGCACAAATTAAGAGTGCGAGTTTTGTTACCGTATTTTAGTTAACTGTGACTGCAGCTCAGCTTGGTACGTACTAAATTTTACTATTGTTAATTGTTCAGAATCATTTAATTCAATTTCAAAGTTAAATCCCTTATTTCTAAATTGCGTAGATTCAAGTAGCTTTTGAAATGATTGTTTAGGTAGCCCAAGACTAACCGTATTTTACTGAATTTCGATGTGCTTCAGAAAGAAAGCTCACTATTAACTTCAGTCACTAAATTAACTTTCGATTTTCCTGTTTTATTAATTCTTTTGCTATATTAAGTCACAGTGTAGCGAAATTTATTACTTCTGACAAACTTTCAGTTTTCACACTGCATGTGTCAACCTTCAGTTGCCACGCTTCTAGTGCTAATTATATGTGTAATAACCTTTCTTTTTCAGTTACTACAGTAATTGTCCTTAGGACTGGCGACCGTAATTTCCCCCAAATCTCAAATATCTAATTACCGCTAGTTAATTGTTAACGTAACGGCCGCACATTTACTTTCTTTATTAATTAATTTCCACCAGTTTCATTTGCATTTTTCCTTTCACTTAGATGTAACCCTTTCCTCCCTCTTTACCGACAGTTTAACTTCGGTGACGATTGCTTTTCCCAAATTTCCATTAGGTACACGCGGTTTAATTTTTCACTGTCATTAAGGTCGATAAGTGAGGGGGAGGTTACACAGTCAAGGTCATTAAACCCCCTGCGGATTCAATCCTGCTCTGGCTAATCTTCCCGTCTTGCAAGCCAGCACGCTGCGCGTTACGCTATAAAACAGGTGGTTATTTTTAATTGACTCTTTCGGGAAAAAGTACGCATATATCCAGTCAAATTTTGGTAAGATTTCAAATTGCTGCGAAGTTCGGCAATTTGATTTAAACGTTCGGAAATGTCAAATTATACATCTCACTAATAGCCGAAAAGTAGTGTTCTGTGACTACAATATCAATGAGCGACTGTTGGAATCAATTAAACAACACAAATACCTGGTTGTAACGATTCGGTGGTTATGAAATAGAATGTTCACATACATTCAGTCATTGGTAAAGAGGGTAACAGACTGTGGTTCGTTTGTAGCATGTAGTCAATATATAAAGGAAATTGCTTAAAAAACGCTTTTGAGACCCATCCTAGATGCTGCTCTTACATACGTTTTGAAACAGGAAAATATTGCAGAAATTTTGGAGAGTCTAGTATGTGCCACGAAAATACACTGTCCAGTGACATTAATGTGAACAGCTGTCAAAAGCCTGAATAACCACTTTTTGCAGTGCGAACCACTACGAGACGTGTAGGAAGAGAGTCAGTAAGGTTCTGGATACCGAGATGGAAGTGGAGCCTCACCAGCCCAGTGGCCCTTGGCCAGCTACGCCAGGTTCCTCAGTTGAGCATCCACGGTGTGAACGGCCTGGTCCCACAGATTGTCGATTGGGTTTAAATCTGGGGATCTTTGTTGTCAGGCGAGTACGGTAAACTCACCCTGGCGCTCTTCGAACCACGCACGTACACTACATATAGATGCTTACTTCTGTTGATCCGTTGCGCCTTCCAGAATGGTGACATCTCCCAGGAAATGGCACTAAAACATTTCCCAGACCACTCCGGCAAGGATCCTTTGCTCTCAGACGTTTCACGCCTTACAAGCCAACGGTCGTTGTCCGAAGATGCATAAAACGCGAGTCTTCTGGTCGCCACACAGTGGACGTCCAGTTACGGTACTGGCGTGCAAGTTCCAGCCTTCGACGCCAGTGAACAGAAGTCAACGTGGATGCACGAACCAGCCGCCTGTTGTGGAGGCACATACAGAATAACATTTTATGAACGCTCGTTGAAGAGACACTGTTGGTGGCCCCTTGGTTCATCTGAACGGTCAGTTACTAAAGAGTTGCATGTCTATTCGCCTGCACACAATTCTGCAGCCCACCTTCGTTACCCGTATCACTGACCTCAATTTGCAATAGGATTTTGGAGCACATACTCTACCCGACCATTATGAATCACCTTTATGAAAATGACTTATTGATACATAACCAAAAAGGACTCAGAAAATATCGTTCTTGTGCAACGCAGCTAGCTCTTTATTCCCATGAAGTAATGAATGCTATCGACAAGGGATCTCTCATCGATTCCATATTCCTAGATTTCCAGAAGGCTTTTGATACCGTTCCTCACAAGCGACTATTAATCAAATAGCGGGCATATGGAGTATCGTCTCAGTTGTGTGACTGGATTCGTTATTTCCTCTCAGAGAGGTAACAGTTCGTAGTGATAGACGATAAATCATGGAGTAGAACAGAAGTGATATCTGGCGTTCCGCAAGGTAGTGTCATAGGCCCTCTGCTGCTCCTGATTTACATAAATGATCTACGCGATAATCTGAGCAGCCCCCTTAGATTGTTTGCAGATGACGCTGTAATTTACCGTCTAGTAAAATCATCAGACGATCAGTTCCACTTACAAAATGATCTAGAGAGAATTTCTGTATGGTGCGAAAAGTGGCAATTGGCACTAAACAAAGAAAAGTGCGACGTCATCCACATGCGTACTAAAAGAAATCCGATAGATTTTGGGTATACGATAAATCGCACGAATCTAAGGGCTGTCAATTCGACTAAATACCTAGGAATTACAATTACGAGCAACTTAAACTGGAAAGATCACATGGATAATATTGTGGGGAAGGCGAAACAAAGACTGCGCTTTGTTGGCAGAACACTTAGAATATGCGACAAACCCACTAAAGAGACAGCCACTACACTTGTCCGTCCTCTGCTGAAATATTGCTCCGCGGTGTGGGATCCTTACCAGGTGCGATTGACGGGGGAAATCGAAGAAGTGCAAAGAAGGGCAGCTCGTTTCGTGTTATCGCGCAATAGGGGTGAGAATGTCAATGATATGATAAGCCAACCCGGTGGCAGTCACTGAAACAAAGGCGGTCTCCTTTGCGGCGAGATCTATTTACGAAATTTCAATGACAAACTTTCTATTCCGAATGCGAAAATATTTTGTTTACACCCACCTACGCAGGGAGGAATGATCTTCATAATACAATAAGAGAAATCAGTGCTCGAACGGAAAGATTTAGGTGTTCCTTTTTTCCACGTGCTATTCGAGAGTGGAATGGTAGAGAAGTAGTATGAAAATGGTTCGATGAACCCTCTGCCAGGCACTTAAGTGTGAATTGCAGAGTAACCATGTAGATGTAGCACATGTTGATGTTATCTACTCCCCGTGGTGCTCCACAGTTCCCTCGGTGCTGTTTTGAATGGCACCATTTTGCTCTGCACGATGTACTTTAACCACGGCGGTAAGGAACCAGTTTACAAACTTAGCTGTTACAGAAATCCCTCCACCTTGACCCGAAAGCCAATGATCATGCCCTCTTGGACGTCAGTCTAATCGCTCCGTTTCCCCATAACAATAGAGACTGCTTGTTTTTCCGCATTGCTCGACGAGTCTCATACCCCATCCACTGTTAGTGCTGTCACCTGTCTTATGTGAGTGATTACTGCACGCTGACGTCAAACATACGTGGTAGTCACATCAATGTGACTGGACCGCATATACGTGGTTGCGAAATCCGCTCGCTTCAGTATATGAACGTTTCGTTGCACCTGTCATCTCGTATAACTTCGCTTCCGGACGAAAATTTCTAATTGCACAATGAAGGAACACTGAAAAAATAGCTTGAGAACATACTCTTATCCTTATATTTCCCTCCTCTACCTCGGATAGGACTGAAACAGCTTACTGCAGACTCCTAACTAAGGTACGAGCATATGGGATTGGTTCCCAAGTACGTGAGTGGCTCGAAGACTTCTTAAGTAGTAGAACCCAGTACGTTGTCCTCGATGGTGAGTGTTCATCGGAGTTAAGTGTATCATTTGGAGTGCCCCAGAGAAGTGTGATAGGTCCGCTGTTGTTTTCTATCTACATAAATGATCTTTTGGATAGGGTGGATAGCAATGTGCGGCTGTTTGCTGATGATGCTGTGGTGTACGGGAAGGTGTCGTCGTTGAGTGACTGTAGGAGGATACAAGAAGACTTGGACAGGATTTGTGATTGGTGTAAAGAATGACAGCTAACTCTAAATATAGATAAATGTAAATTAATGCAGATGAATAGGAAAAAGAATTCCGAAATGTTCGAATACTCCATTAGTAGTGTAGCGCTTGACACAGTCACGTCGATTAAATATTTGGGCGCAACATTGCAGAGCGATATGAAGTGGGACAAGCATGTAATGGCAGTTGTGGGGAAGGCGGTTAGTCGTCTTCGGTTCATTGCTGGAACTTTGGGAAGATGTGGTTCATCTGTAAAGGAGACCGCTTACAAAACACTAATATGACGTATTCTTGAGTACTGCTCGAGCGTTTGGGATCCCTATCAGGTCGGATTGAGGGAGGACATAGAAGCAATTCAGAGGCGGGCTGCTAGATTTGTTACTGGTAGGTCTGATCATCAGGCGAGTGTTACGGAAATGCTTCAGGAACTCGGGTGGGAGTCTCTGGAGGAAAGGAGGCGTTCTTTTCGTGAATCGCTGCTGAGGAAATTTAGAGAACCAGTATTTGAGGCTGACAGCAGTACAATTTTACTGCCGCCAACTTACATTTCGCGGCTCGTACAGAGGCATATAGGCAGTCATTTTCCCCTCGCTCTGTTTTGGAGTGGAACAGGGTGAGAAGATGCTAGGTGTGGTACGAACTACCCTCCGCCACGCACCGTATGGTGGATCGCTGAGGATGTATGTAGATGTAGATGTAGAACAACCTTGTCATTGCCCACGAGACAGTATTAATTCTTTCACAAGTGCTCTCAGACCTGTTATCGCCCTGACCAGCTCGTAAGACAGATGTAATAATGAATCTCGGCCAGAAATCTTTCCTTCATGCACTAATATGGATGGCGAAAACACCGGTGACGCGAAACGCAACTCTAGCGGTTTTCTCACATAATACCTGGAAACTACGGCTCACGGCAATGACGATGATTCAGCATTCTTGAATTTTACAAGTATTTGATTGACTATTAGACCATTATTAATTAAAATGTGATCATATTGGATATCAAAAGAAATCTGAGGCTTGATTGATGATTTATTGGCAAAGAAGCCTCAGGATGTTATCTTGGATGTAGATTCACCGACAAATGACGAAGCAACTACAAATGTGTCCAAGTGAGGTGTTTTCGGATTCTTGCTTTTCATGTTGTTTGTTAATTACTTTACGGGCAATGTTTATTGTAACCTCATATTTTGTGCCATTTATAGTTATTTATTTTGAAGTACTGTTCGAAAAAAAGAAGCTGCACTAATATCCAGTTAAACCATGATAAATTTTCGGAGTGGTACAAACAATGGCAACTTGCTTCAAATTTTCTGAAAGTCTTAGAAATGTTTCGGTTTCTCAAAACACAAAAACGGGGTATCTTATTACTACAGTATCGATGACTGCCAAATGGAATTAGTTAATTCTTACAAATATCAGAGAATAACAACGTGTGGCCATACGAAATGGGATGATCACATGTGGCAGACTTTGAGTCTACAACAAAGTCTTGCGATGACAACACTTGTGTGTCCCACCTCAGAATATTGAAATGTGTGGGATCTATACGAAATGGAATTAGCTCGGGATATTGAACATTGACAAAGAATAGCAGCACAAATGGTTACACGACCCTCTGACGAGAGGGCTTCGCAGAAGTGCTGAAAAACATGACCTGCAGACTCCTGAAGATGGACGTCGACTACCAGCCGGAGTGGCCGAGCGGTTCTAGGCGCTTCAGTCTGGAACCGCGCGACCGCTACGGTCGCAGGTTCGAATCCTGTCTCGAGCATGGATGTATGTGTTGTCCTTAGGTTAGTTAGCTTTAAGTAGTTCTAAGTTCTAGGGGACTGATGACCTCAGATGTTAAGTCCCATAGTGCTCAAAGCCATTTGAACCATTTTTTTTGGATGTCGACTGTCTCGCGAACAACGTTTCAAGAACAATCACGAGATGAAGAATCTAGACATATTCAACAACCTCTTGTATGTCTCTCCCGTAGGGACCGCGAAGTCAATATTAGACTAATTACGGCGCTCACAGAACAATCCAAGCAATTTTCCCACGCTTCATAAGCTAATGAAACGAGAACAAACCATTATTTATGGGAAAATGAGAATTTCCCTCTGCCATGCACTTCAACGTCGTGTGCGTAATACGTAAGCAGATCTTATACAGTTGGCCCCGCCGTGTTCAAGTTGTTTGTGTAATGATGTTTCAGTTTCTTTACAAAAATTAATAGTGATATTTATGAAGTATGTGCAAAAAAGGTGAATAAAGGTATACTGTGCATCGACTGCAAATGCTAATACCAAGACAAATGTGCAAAAATAAATATGAAACGTATAAAAGACAAATTACATAATGGTGTCCAGGTACTTTTGTTCAGTTAGTTTACATAGGAGGAAGCAATCCTTTTGTTCACTGTATATTTTGGCATGTAACACCACGAGATGAGGAGAGAGCCACAGGAGAGAAAATGTGGACGCATCAAACCAATCAGAAGACCACAACAGAAGCCTTAGAAAAGTTTATCTTTTCACATTTTCCGCTTTATATTACTCTTACAAGGATATTGCAAGTGATTAAAATGACTCATGTGTGTATTTGTTTTTATTCATGTTCTTTTCTGGCATTATGAACACCTTAGTCAGCCTTACTTTCTCACAATGTTCCTTATTTTTCCAAATGATATGGAAAAAAATCCTAATCTTTCTTTTCCTTGCCTTCTCTATGAAGTGCAAAGTGATAACTGCTCCACTGGTACATTTTCTGAAATCACACCGATCCTCGTCCGGTAAACCTTTTCGCTGTTTTCTTTCTTCCGCAGCCGGTTCTTAATTTTGTTAATAGTTTACAAGCCTGAGATATATGGCTGATTTTCCGACATTTTTGCTGAGCGAAGATTAAAGGAGCATCCGCAAGATGCGGGTCATACATCCTCGATTGCCCACTCGATGTAGCATTTCTGCAGCTTGCTTGAATCGTGTAAGGTGAAACGACACTACTGATTTTCTTCCCAACCCCGACCGAGTGCACAGCCTCTTATGACCTCGTCGTAAACAGGGTCATAAATCCTACTCTTCCTTCCTTTCTTTCGAAATGTTGGGACAATGTTCGTCTTACCTGAAGTTTAACAGTCTTTGCACACAGTGAGGAATAACACCTCAGGTAAACTATTTAGACAAACTTATTTCCTTAATAACAAACATACTGCTTATTAATAATTTCACATGTTGACATTGCTCGTTCTATGCCTACAAGGCATACTGCCACTCTTCTTTAAATTTATTTTTAGTCTGACTACCTTAGGGTGACTGAACTTAGCATCATTTGTAATTGGATGGAACATTTTTTGGAAGATTTCATGATGCCTTCAGCTACCGTTCTTTTTATTTCAAGTACGATTGTACAATTTCGGCCTTAGGCCAGTTTCAAGTATTTTAAGGCTTATTTTTTATGCTATGTACGAGGGTTGGAACTTAAATACTGACAACTATTTATTCACAACCGATACAAAAGAGTTACATTTTTGCATCTGTTACTGCCCTTCAGAGAAGTCACCAGCGTTGTATAGAATCCGTTGCCAGTGATGTGGAAGGCTTAGTATACCGTTAGCAGAGCCCGTTGTGCGAATGGTGCGAATGGAGCGATCTACTGCCTGTCGAATTTCTGAAACAGTTCTGAAGCGAATGCCACGAAGTGGTTCCTTCATCTTCAGAATCAAATCAAAGCCACAAAGGCTTAAGTCCGGGGAGTGTAGTGGATGGTACAGTACTTCCTAGTCCCATCGACCGAGCAGAGCAGTCACAGCTTGCGCTGTATGCGCCCGCGCATTGTCGTGCAAAATGATGGCTGGGTTGCGCAGGAAGAGTCACCGCTTCTTTCGGAAAGCTGGGCGCAGGTGATGCTCCAAAAAGGAACAGTAATACGACTTATGTTCTTGTGACTTTGATTTGATTCCGAAGATGAAGGAACTACTTCGTGGCATTCGCTTCAGAACTGTTCCAGACATTCGACAGGCAGTAGACCGCTCCATTCGCACCATCAACAGAACAGGCTCTGGTAACGGCATACTGCGTCTTCCACATCGCTGGCATCGGGTTCTACACAACGATGGTGACTACTTAGAAGGACAGAAACAGGTACAAACATGTAACTCTTTTGTGTCGGTTGTGAATAAATAGTTGCTACTATTTAAGTTACAACCCTTGTATGTCGTTGCTCCTATGACTCCATGTTACGCTCGTAAAATAAATCCGAGATGTTTTACGCTATTTTAGGAGCACGTTACTTTCGAACAGTTGTTGCTAAGCTCTTGTTATGAATGAGTCATTGACAAATATAGAAGTAACATCAGGGAAATATGTTAAGATCCTTTCTGTTCATGCTATAAATCAACAATCTGGCTATCAATATCAAAAATAATCTCACACTTTTCGAAGTTGTCTGTACTGAAAGACTACCGGAAAGGCTGCTCGAAAACTGTCAGATCTTCAAAAGATTTCATGATGGAGCAAAGGTTGGACATTCCCGTAATGTTCAAAGGTGTAGTATTGTAGTCTTTACAAAAAGGTAAGAAAGCTTAGTATCCCATTATTATAACATCAGTAAGTCACAAGTGGAATCGGTCATCTGATAAAAATATCTGGATCTAACAATTTGTACCGATATGAAACGGAAAGATCACATAGGCCCAGTGGTAAACAAAGCGGGTGACAGACTTCGGTTCATTGGTAGAATACTACGGAAATGCAATCAGTTTACAAATGAGATTACTTACAAAACACTTGTGCGGCCCATCCTAGACTACTGCTCAAGTGTGTGGAACTACCAAGTAGGACAACAGGGGATACTGGACGTGTACGAAGAAAGGCGGGATGGATCTCACAGGTTGTTACGAGAACGTTACGGACATGCTAAAACACTTGAACTGTCACAAGCCTGAAGACATACGCTAAATATCTTGCGCTAACTTACATACTTTCAAGAACCTGTTTTGAGTGAGGAATCTAGGAATACGCTACAGACCCCTACGTACCATTCCCATATCGAGCGAAATGGCACAGTGGTTAGCACATCGGACTCGCATTTGGGACGAGGACGGTTCGAAATTACTTCCGGACATCCTGCTTTAGGTTTTCCGTGATTTCCCTAAATAGCCTCAGGTAAATTCCGGAATGGTTCCTTTGAAAGGGCACGGCCGATTTCCTTCCCCATCCTTCCTTCATCCGATGGGCTCGATGACATCGCTGTTTGGTCCACTCCCCCAGATCAACCAACCAACCAATCAGCTCTCCATATGTGAACAGCACGGGAAGAAACCCTGATACGTGTTACATTGAGAAGTTTCTTGTACTGTGGACTTCACAGTAGTTTCCAGAACATAGGTGTAGCTGCAGAACAGTAAACTTTGTCGATAAGATCAGATAAGATCGGATCTACGTGAACGTCATTTATTAGCAATTCTATTTCGTCGAAAACTGAAACTTTGATGCCGTGACTGCGTGCAAAATGTAGGTTGATTCTTTCAAAGGAAAAGGATAGCAACCAGCCACTATTAAAGCTATTTATTTAAGTAAGTAGCCCCGTACCCTGTTTCGAACTGACAGGTTCATCTTCAGTCAACTGTTCACAAATGCGCATTTGTTTGACTTTTCCATACGTTTCTTGCTCATTATTCCTTCTCGTAGCCAAAGATTCTCGGGATGTCGATGCCATCGAAAAGTCTGCGTAATTTTGTTGGAATGTTGCTGGCTTGTATTCACAAAATACTTGCCACTTTGCAAAAACTTACTGGTGCGTGTGTGCCTGTGTGGCGATTTACGTAGTGTGGTTATATAGAAATCATATAAGTGTTGCATATACACTATAGTATTCCAACAAAATTAGGCGGTATTTACATGGCACCACAATCCCATGAATCTTTCACCACGAGGAGGAACAGTGCGCTAAAACTTAAAACAAATATGCGTCTTGTGAATAGATGTCTGAAGATGAACCAGTTCGTTCGAAACTGGCTAGGGCACTATTTACTTAAATAAATAGCATTGTTAATAGTATCTGGTTGTTATCTTTTTCTTTAAAAGAATCAACCTACATGCATTAGCAATCAATATCACTTACACCCGGTACACTGTTGTACATTTCCCCTACGTTTCGATTATTCTCTCTGGGTTCTTGATGCTCTTCACGGTGACCACAGAGAGGTATTTGTCGCCGCCTTGGAGGGCGATCTTTCCTGTCAGGAGATGTCATTGTGTCTAGCTACAAAGTGTCCGCTGCGCCGCCGCCGCTGTCTCTGTACTCCCCTGGGATGTGATCCTCCCGACGTTATCACGCTCCCGCATTTTTCTCCGCCGACCACCAGTTCAGCACAGCTCCTACCACCATTATTACTGTCATACAGAAATTTCTTACAGCGCCTGAGCGTTTCCCACTTCCAATTCTCGACCGAAAATCGTCTCTCAGGTCGTTCCTGTGAGATTACCGGAAAAGTTATGAACTTTTTGTAGATCTTTCTTCACGCATAAAGGGGGAAAACTTTAAGGTATGCTCCACAGCTTCGATAAAAGACGTTCCCGAAAGAACAGACACCGTTGATGACCATGCAGCTTCTCTAGAATGAAGTGATAATTAAATCGAAACTCTTAGCTGCCAACAGGTGTTGTTGATATACGTCAATGGGGACAGCTGAATATGTGGGCCCCGACCGGGACTCGAACCCGGGATCTCCTGCTTACATGGCAGACGGTCTATCCATCTGAGCCACCGAAGACACAGATGAATAGCGCAACTGCGGGGATTTATCCCTTGCACGCTTCCCGTGAGATCCACATTCCCAACTCGCACGGGAAGCGTGCAAGGGATAAATCCCCGCAGTTGCGCTATTCATCTGTGCCTTCGGTGGCTCAGACGGTCAGAGGGTTAGCTGCCCTCTGTAATAAAAAAACTGAGTTAATGGATCAACGACGAACTGCTACGGATGTCTTGCGACGTCCGCACCGAGCAGATACAACGAATAAAAAGGAACAAAATGAGATTAATAATAATAAAAAAAGATGGATAGAGTGTCAGCCATGTAAGCAGGAGATCCCGGGTTGGAGTCCCGGTCGGGGCACACATTTTCAGCTGTCCCCATTGATGTGTATCAACAACAGCTGTCGGTAGCTAAGGGTTTCGATTTAATTATCATTTCATTACATAATTCTCTTTTTGTTTATTTCTAGGTACACGACTACAGTCCTGATAGACATAGAAAACCCAGCGCCACAGAACCGTAGCATACTTCTAGACGAGACAAAACAAAATGGTGGAGCACATCTCCACCGTCTGCCAGCTTGCAGACATGTACCTAAAAATAAATAAAATGATAATTACGGAAATTAATTTTTTCGAAGTGTCAGTTACAACTGTATGACTACCTCTTGTAAACCACCTAAATGCTAATATAATAATTTTTTTTGCTGTACCTACGAGCGACATTCAATAAGTAATCCAACAAATCTTTTTCTGAAGGCAGGTTCGTTTTACTCGGGACTCCAGTACACTACATTATTCCCTACTCTTTTGCTTACAAAACCCTGTTTTTCAACATAATCTCCGCTCAACGCGTCTGCCTTACGCCACCTTACTATGAGGGCCTGTATGCCCGCGAGGTACCACTCTACTGGTCAATGTCGGAGTCAACGTCTTCCTGCATCATTGACCTCCCCATCATTCACGCGCTGCTTCCCGCGGATCGCATCATTCATTGAGCCAAATAGATGCAAGTCGGAAGATGCGACATTCAGGCTGCATGATGGATGAGGAAGGACAACCCAATGAAGTTTTGTGATGCGCAGACTTCTGTGAGGCCGTGCGCTGAGACGTACGCTGGCATTTTATTGTGGCTATGAACACACTGAAGTCGTTTCTTGAGTTTCCCGTGGATAGCACATTACACTTCAGAGTTGATCATTGCATCATGAAGGAGGAAATCAAACAGAATAACCACTTCAGAGCCCCAGATGATGGCTGTTTTCTCGGAGGAAAGGGGGTGCAGCACCGCTCCATGGATTGCCGTTTTGTTTCTGGTTCGAGGTGACGACCCAATGTTTCATCGCCTATGACGATGTCTGACAAAAAATTATCACGGTTAGCCTCGTAATGCGTCAGCAGTTCCACCCAGATGATCTTTGGTTGCTCTTTATGGTCTTCCGTAAGGCGGCGAGAAACCTAGCGAGTGCACACATCTTCGAGAACCCCAACTGTGGATGAGTGTGCCAGCACTACCAACAAAGATGTCTAGTTGAGTGGCGAGGTGTTTACAATCCGTCGATCACCTCGATTGGGAGTGTGCACGTGTTCCAACATGGAGAGATTTTCAGCTGTGTGTGGACGGGAGATCGACAGGTTTGCTTGATCTTGTTGCGACGATGACATACGTCTTGCCCTGTGACACACCGAGGGATTCTTCACTGCCAGACCTCCGTAGACATTCTGCAAGCGCCTACGAATATTTGCAAATCTCTGGTTTTTCGCCAAAAAAACTCAGGGATAGCTCTTTGCTTGAAACGCATCTCCGTTACAGACGCCATTTTGAAAGTCACGTATATCTCCGCCGCATATGGGAACTTATGAAACTACAAAGGCTGATGCGGTAATATTCTGCGACGTCCCACAGCAAATTCCGCGTTTTTTCAACCGAAACTGACCGAGAAAAAATGTATTGCATTACTTACTGAAAGTCCCTCGTAAATTCGGCTATATCGTCATCATCTGGAACGCGTTAAACCTTAAAATGTTGTATATCGCGTCTGCATTATTGTCAAAAACACTAAACATGTAGTTATATCTTTATGCCTGTTAAAACAGTGTTTTTAATATAAGATTTTTTCTCTATAGTTTACTCTGTAACGGTAAACAACTACAGTTTTTTCAGTCATTTAGCTGATGTATTTTAACTAAACCAACATAAAGGAAATTTCTATCAATTTTACATAGGAAGATAGATACATTCTACTCCGATGAATGATCAGGCCGCGGAATAGTCATTTAGGTGAGGTGTTCAAACGGAGCATTTTTTTTCTGAATCTGATACTAAATACGTATTTCAGACGACCTGAGGATGACGTGTGAAGTCGCTTCTGTGACGGGGCGACGAACTTCCTCGATTCACTATTTGAGATCATCATCGGATAGATTGTAGAATGTATCCTCAGACTGCCGTACACAAGGCAGGTCTGAATGTATTAACAAACTAGGTTCGGTCTGCCACGGATATTGACATGAAATAAAAATGGCATACACATTCAACGAGTACAGTGACATGTTGCTGACAGTCGGTGAATACCAACACAATTCCAACGAATCAGCCATTCCGCTTCTCGGAGATCCATATGAGCTCTTAACTAATTCAGTAAGCTTTTCAGTTGTATGATGGTCTTTTGAAGTCAAATGGTACTTGACACATACCCTGAAAAACCTGGATCAATGCTATAAGACTAATAAATTTGTGATGGTGGGTCCAGGTTAATTCTGTACATGCAGATATAAATCCCATATTTTTGTAAATTATCAAGTCTTGGCGTATTTGAAGTTTGTATTTCGAATGAAATACACTTGATGAAACTGTGAGAATTGCATTGCCTTTATTAATCTAAAATTCAACCTTTAAAATTTTTTATTAACCTTCACACACGTAATTTTACAACACAATCAAACATTTCAAGCAAGCAAGTAATTGAATGAATGAAAATAAACAAATAATCCACTTGAACACAGCAATTACGTACGTCATGTTGCGCCCACCCTTAAAGCATTCAACGTTTCTCGCTCCATTCTTAAAAATGCTAGACATTTGATTTAAATTAATTTGCACAACGTTAATTTAAATAACTCACCTACGAGATAGAAGAAATTTATTACTTGCTGTAGGAAACGGGAGATTAATGATACACGATGCGCAAAATTTATGAAACTGACAGATTACCAACAGAGTTTTGAAAATAGTTATTATGACACCGCCAAGTGAAACACTAACCAGTAGAGAAAACTGTAACAAGGGAGGAAGAAAGCACTCGAAAGTTGTGGTGATTGGGCTTTATTAATACACTCTTCACTTGTCCGGTCAGGTGCGTAGTTGTATAATCACTTACGGCATTTTAGATCCTTTTATGCAAACACTAAAAAGTGTATTTATTTTACCTCACGCGTTTCACTTTATTGGATGAAGAGAACGTCAGTAGTCTAAATAAAAAAAAATGTAATTTTGGAGTAAGTGTAGCAAGTTATTGCGGTTTGACTTATTGAATTAGAGCATTTTAATCCGTTTTCTACTGACACCCGAATCTATCGCGGTTATGCACATTTATCAAAACAAAAACCGAGTCTAGCGGATAAATTGGTGACACCACGGATACAAACATTCACAGACATAAAGAAAGATCCACAAGCAATAGTGGAGCAATATTTAGTCGTCTATTACATGCTGCATGTGAAAGTGAAGACAGATCAAATAGAGCAATGGTAAAGACATAAATACCTGACAAATATGAGTGCTGAAGGGACTTCCTGGTTTAAGCAGAAGGGCAAGTAAAATGTTGTAAGTTAAAAAGTCCTGCTTCAGTAGTTTCCAAAATGAACAATTTCTAGCCACAAACAAACCACTATTGTAAATAAGCTTTATTCCAGACGACTGAGAAACGTAATCCTTACTTTTCTCTCATGACGAACTGAAAGCCACGCATCAAGTCACTAGGTAGACGCAGTATTTCTCGATTTCCGAAAAGCATTTGTCTCAGTACCAAACCTACGATTATTATCAGAAGTACGATCGTATGAAGCGAACGCTGTGACTGGACTGATGATTTTTTGGCAAGGAGGACGCAGCATGTTATATTGGTTGGAGAGTTTCAACAGGTGTAGAAGTAGCGCAGGGAAGTGTTTGGGTCCATTACTTTTCATGTTGTGTATTAATAAACCTCGCAGAAGTTGTATTTATCTACAGTATAACGAAGCAGAATGTGAAAGAAGCTTCACAAGTATTCAGTAAGATCTTGATGAGATTTCAAAGTGATGCAAAGATTAGGAACGTGATTTAAGTCGTCAGAAAAATAAATTTGTGCATTTCATAAAACGAAAAAATATAGTACCTATGGCTATAATATCAATGAGTCACAGTTGGAATTGGTCAACTCGTACAAAAACCTGAGTGTAACAGTTTGTAGGGACCAGAAATGGAACGATCACGTAAGCTCAAATGTGGGTAAAGCAGAATTCAGTACACAGGGCAGCCACCTCTGGCAGGAATAGATCTCTAATCCAGCTGAACATCAAATCGGACTGAGCTTGGATGACGGATACCGGTGTGTTATTCCATGCAGCTTCAAATCTGTGCCAAAATTCTTCAACCGTTGTGTTTTGGGAGTGTTGACGTGCTAAGCCTTTGACAAACCTAACCAGATATTTTCAGAGGGTGAGATGTATGGAGAACATGTTGGTCGGCGCAAGAGTCTACGTTCCATATCGAGACAGGTCAGGGCAGCACAGGCAACAGTTGGTCATGTCTTATCTTGTTGAAAGATGTCGTCATGGAGACCTGGAAGATAGGTCACAGCCAGTCGGCTTAACACGTCAGAAATTTATACGCTGCTGTCCAGACCAGGGGCTATGCTCGTCAGAGGTACCCAATGACACCTCGTACCATCACAGCAGACAGCTGCGGCTCACACCAATAGCTATGCGAGCCAGAGGTGATCTCATTGTGCATCCAGTGGCAGCCCATACCATCACTGCAAATGGTGGCGCGAATGGCAATGACGAATGAAATCTGGCAATGTTCGTTCTGCTTGGAGCCTCCACACACCTAAGTCCATCGCGATGCCGCACGCAGAACCAGAACATACTTGAAAAGACGAGGTGGTGCCGTGGTACCCATTGATGCCGTTGGACACGCCACAGTCGGTGCGCCTCTGTCTGTTGTTGCGTCAGGTCAGCCGCCGCAAAGAGCAATGTTGTTGAACGATGACACGGTGCTGCCACTGTAGAGTTCTGACAGGTGCTGGTAGACGTTTATCCTTGCACGAGGCATAATATTATTTTCTCGCAAACAAACATACAGGTGCGATTTCTGAATGAGATACCCACTACGTAATCCTTTATTATTTATAGAATGTAGATGTGGCGTTAATCGTAGCTACCTTGTACGATTGCGCTGAAATAATAACCATTTTCATATCCAAGCATACAGCACATTTCGCATGAGTTTGGCGTTTCTTGTGAACCACCCTTATCTACACTCCTGGAAATTGAAATAAGAACACCGTGAATTCATTGTCCCAGGTAGGGGAAACTTTACTGACACATTCCTGGGGTCAGATACATCACATGATCACACTGACAGAACCACAGGCACATAGACACAGGCAACAGAGCATGCACAATGTCGGCACTACTACAGTGTATATCCACCTTTCGCAGCAATGCAGGCTGCTATTCTCCCATGGAGACGATCGTAGAGATGCTGGATGTAGTCCTGTGGAACGGCTTGCCATGCCATTTCCACCTGGCGCCTCAGTTGGACCAGCGTTCGTGCTGGACGTGCAGACCGTGTGAGACGACGCTTCATCCAGTCCCAAACATGCTGAATGGGGGACAGATCCGGAGATCTTGCTGGCCAGGGTTGTTGACTTAAACCTTCTAGAGCACGTTGGTTGGCACGGGATACATGCGGACGTGCATTGTCCTGTTGGAACAGCAAGTTCCCTTGCCGGTCTAGGAATGGTAGAACGATGGGTTCGATGACGGTTTGGATGTACCGTGCACTATTCAGTGTCCCCTCGACGATCACCAGTGGTGTACGGCCAGTGTAGGAGATCGCTCCCCACACCATGATGCCGGGTGTTGGCCCTGTGTGCCTCGGTCGTATGCAGTCCTGATTGTGGCGCTCACCTGCACGGCGCCAAACACGCATACGACCATCATTGGCACCAAGGCAGAAGCGACTCTCATCGCTGTAGACGACACGTCTCCATTCGTCCCTCCATTCACGCCTGTCGCGACACCACTGGAGGTGGGCTGCACGATGTTGGGGCGTGAGCGGAAGACGGCCTAACGGTGTGCGGGACCGTAGCCCAGCTTCATGGAGACGGTTGCGAATGGTCCTCGCCGATACCCCAGGAGCAACAGTGTCCCTAATTTGCTGGGAAGTGGAGGTGCGGTCCCCTACGGCATTGCGTAGGATCCTACGGTCTTGGCGTGCATCCGTGCGTCGCTGCGGTCCGGTCCCAGGTCGACGGGCACGTGCACCTTCCGCCGACCACTGGCGACAACATCGATGTACTGTGGAGACCTCACGCCCCACGTGTTGAGCAATTCGGCGGTATGTCCACCCGGCCTCCCGCATGCCCACTATACGCCCTCGCTCAAAGTCCGTCAACTGCACATACGGTTCACGTCCACGCTGTCGCGGCATGCTACCAGTGTTAAAGACTGCGATGGAGCTCCGTATGCCACGGCAAACTGGCTGACACTGACGGCGGCGGTGCACAAATGCTGCGCAGCTAGCGCCATTCGACGGCCAACACCGCGGTTCCTGGTGTGTCCGCTGTGCCGTGCGTGTGATCATTGCTTGTACAGCCCTCTCGCAGTGTCCGGAGCAAGTATGGTGGTTCTGACACACCGGTGTCAATGTGTTCTTTTTTCCATTTCCAGGAGTGTAGTTGCAGTTTCATTGTCAGCAGTGTATTATTACCCTTTCCTGTCATTATTTACGAGATATTTACGATGTTTTGATGTGTCAGAATGTGGACTGGTGGCTCACTGAGGACGTGTCACACAAGAAATATAAAAGTTCAGGGTGGAAATTTCGGCAGATTCTAGACTGTTTTCTGTCATTTATCGAACCTTTCATCTGTTGCATTGATTTTTTTATGTTTAAATGACAAGTTTCACCAGCGTTAAATAGCAGATCACCTTGTAACCTGCAGAATAAGTCAGTGGGTGGAGAAAGTGGAGCCCATATCATGTCAAACAGACCATGTCCAGAATATACTAGTATGGTCTACGCAAACTTCGGACTGAACACAGCTCTACTTTGTTCATCATGTTCCAGAGACTGAGATAGGTTTACCATCATTCTACATTGTTCGTTTGTTTTTATTAAATCAGATATTTGTTGGAGCAGGGAAAAGTCTTGTGATAGACGTATTCATGTACCGCCAAAATATCACAACAGGGCAGCAACCGGAAATCGTTACCCCACTGCTGTCGACCTGGGCGAACATTATCTACCCCTTCCTGCTTTTTTGCGTGCGGTCAGTGCACAAACCACACCTTGCTCGCCGTCTTTCTTCCCGTCAACCGATGCCACAAAACTAGAAATTGCTCCAGTCCGCGGAACCTCTATCTCTTTTACATTCGTCGTTGCAACTAGTAAACATATGTATTTATTTTACCATAATCATTCCGTTTTATTGGCTTAATCTTCGTCAGTCTACTTCTACATCCATACTTTGTAAACCATTGTGAAGTACATGTTGGAGGGTACATTCCACTTTCCCAGTTACTAGCTGTTCCTACCGTTCCATTCACGTATGCAGCGGGGTAAGAATAATGGCTAAACCACATCTGTACGCACTGTAATTAATCTGATGTTCTCCCCACGATCCCTATGGTTTGCGATACGTAGGGGGTTGCAGCTAGAATATCCCTAAAGTCGTCATTTAAAGCCGCTTCTTGAAACTTTGTAAGTAGACTTCCGCGAGATAGTTTTCGTTCTCTGTAGTCCTGTTTGGTACAGGGCCCACACGCTTGAGCTATAATCTAGCATGACTGATTGTATTTCTCCAGTATCCTACCAATAAAGAGAAGCGGCAGCCCATACCATCACTGCAAGTGGTGGCGTGAATGACAATAACGAATGAAATCTGGCAATGTATGTTCTCCTTGGAGCCTCCACACAAATAAAATTACCAGATTTCATTCGCCTTTGCCATTCGCGCCACCACTTGCAGTGATGGTATGGGCTTCCACTGGATACAAAATAAGATCACCTCTGGCTCGCATAGCTATTGGTGTGAGCCGCAGCTGTCTGCTGTGATGGTACGAGGTGCCATTGGGTACCTCTGGCTAGCATAGCCCCTGGTCTGGACAGCAGCGTATAAATTTCTGACATGTTAAGCCGAGTGGCTGTGACCTATCTTCTAGGTCTCCATGACGACATCTTTCAACAAGATAACACATGATCAACTGTTGCCTGTGCTGCCCTGACCTGTCTCGATATGGAACGTAGACTGTTGCGCCGACCAACATGTTCTCCGTACATCTCATCCGCTGAAAATATCTGGTTAGGATTGTCAAAGGACTAGCACGTCACCGCTCCCCAAACACAACAGTTGAACTCAGGCATAGATTTGAAGTTGCATGGAATAACACACCGTTATACGTCATACAAGCTCAGTTCGATTCGATGTTCAGCTGGGTTAGAGACTTTATTGCTGCCAGAGGTGGCTGCCCCGTGTACTAAATTCCGTATCATGTATACCTTTAAATTAACAACAACCTTCATCATGTATTCTTCCATGTATACTCTATAAGCACAATATGTAAAATTTCATTATTTTCTATCCTTTCTAGAGTTCAGTTTTAATGTCCAGCCGTGTAAGTAATTCGGGAAGAACGGGCTTTGTGACTACAAGTTGAGAAATTACCTCGTCTTGCATGGAGTTTGACTGTTCCTCCTACTTGTTGAAGACATGCTATCGTAGAACTTGTAGGAAAGATGACTTTGAAGAAATGCCCATCAGTTCCATTCACATTTTGTACTTGCAGTTCTGTAATATGTGTTGTTGATCGGTTGTGTTTAAGAGTACGTACGCATAAGGGGCTATTAAAAAGTTTCCGTCTGAGGGTGTTGCTGCAGCGTACATGCAACCCAGAGTAACTAGGATGGGGGTCAATAAGCACCGACATGTAGGCATGGAGTTAGTATGGTATTCGTGCCTTCCCGAGGTGCGTGCGGTAAAAGCAAACGTGAACTTCGGCGACCTCATTACCAAAAGTGTCCAAACAGGACCAACGTGCTGTTATTCTTTTCTTTGCTGTCGAAAGAAGACACCGGTAGACGTCCAGTGGAGAAGGAACAATGTGTATGGGGCAGCATGTCTGTCGAAAACCTCCGTTGTGAAATTGTGCACCAAGTTTCGTCAAGGAACCTGGAATCTCTGGGGAACGGTACTGCGCAACGCTGGAGTAATTACGGAGTGCAATTGAGGCGAAACGTCCGGAAAAACTGCGGCAAAGGGTGCTTCTGCTTCACGGTAAAGTACGCCCCAAATCGCAAATGTCGTAACGCAGAAGTTCCGCTAACTCAAGTGAAAGACACTTGAGCACCCGTCCTATAGCCCTGACCTCTCCCCATACGATTGTCACGCCTTCGGTCCCTTAAAAAATGCTTTGAAGGGCCGACGATTCCTGTTGGTGGAGGATGTGCAGCAGGCAGTTATCGACTTCTTCATGCAGCAGGACACTGTGTTTTACCAAACGTGTATCTTCAACTTGGTTCGCCGATGGGACAGTTGCTTCAATTATTCAAATTTAAGTGATTAAAATGGCTTTAAGCACTATGGCACTTAACATCTTAGATCATCAGTCCCATAGAACTTAGAACTACGTAAACCTAACTAACCTAAGGACATCACACACATCCATGCCCGAGGCAGGATTCGAAACTGCGACCGTAGGAGTCGCGCGGTTCCGGACTGAAGTACATAAAACCGTTCGGCCACCGCGACCGGCTCTTCAATTATTGTTTGGTATATCGATTGTGTACTGTACGGCCTTCAACGGAAACTTTTTGATCGCCCTTTATAATGTAGAATGGGCTACATCCAAAGAAATACACTGAGTCCATGAGCCTGGACTGACTAGCATTATACCATACGTACGACTGTAACGTTTTTACCCAAATAGATTGGAACACATGAAGTGGTATCATTCGGCAAGAAAACCATTAATGCTTGATCACTTAAAGCATGAATTACAGAGATATCCTCAAAGTGATGAGATTTTGCACTCTGATGTCGACAATGCTGCTCGTCTTATCCTGCATAGCAATGTGTTTTCTGCAGTGATGAAAATGGTTGGTTATGGTATTCGAAATTTAAGGAGATGGGACCTGGATAAACTGACTAAACCAGTGGTTGTACAGAGTTTCAGGGACAGCCTAAGGGAACAATTGACAGGAATGGAGAAAAGAAATACAGTAGAAGATGGATGGGTAGCTCTGAGGGATGAAGTAGTGAAGGCAGCAGAGGATCAAGTAGGTAAAAAGACGAGGGCTGGCAGAAATCTTTGGGTAACAGAAGAAATATTGAATTTAATTGATGAAAGGAGGAAATATAAAAATGCAGTAAATGAAGCAGGCAAAAAGGAATACAAACGTCTCAAAAATGAGATCGACAGGAAGTGCAAAATGGCTAAGCAGGGATTGCTAGGGGACAAGTGTAAGGATGTAGAAGCTTATCTCACTAGGGGTAAGATAGATACTGCCTACAGGAAAATTAAAGAGACCTTTGGAGAAAAGAGAACGACTTGTATGAATATCAAGAGCTCAGTTGGAAACCCAGTTCTAAGCAAAGAGGGGAAAGCAGAAAGGTGGAAGGAGTATGTAGAGGGTCTATACAAGGGCGATGTACTTGAGGACAATATTACGCAAATGGAAGAGGATGTAGATGAAGATGAAATGGGAGATACGATACTGCGTGAAGAGTTTGACAGAGCACTGAAAGACCTGAGTCGAAACAAGACCCCGGGAGTAGACAACATTCCATTAGAACTACTGACGGCCTTGGGAGAGCCAGTCCTGACAAAACTCAACCATCCGGTGAGCAAGATGTACGAGACAGGCGAAATACCCTCAGACTTCAAGAATAATGTAATAATTCCAATCCCAAAGAAAGCAGGTGTTGACAGATGTGAAAATTACCGAACAATCAGTTTAATAAGCCACGGCTGCAAAATACTAACGCGAATTATTTACAGACGAACGGAAAAACTGGTAGAAGCCGACCTCGGGGACGGTCAGTTTGGGTTTCGTAAAAATGTTGGAACACATGAGGCAATACTGACCTTACGACTTAACTTAGAAGAAAGATTAAGGAAAGACAAACCTACGATTCTAGCATTTGTAGACTTAGAGAAAGCTTTTGACAATGTTGACTGGAATACTCTCTTTAAGATTCTAAAGGTTGCAGGGGTAAAATACAGGGAGCGAAAGGCTATTTACAATTTGTACAGAAACCAGACTGCAGTTATAAGAGTTGAGAGGCATGAAAGGGAAGCAGTGGTTGGGAAGGGAGTGAGACAGGGTTGTAGCCTCTCCCTGATGTTATTCAATCTGTATATTGAGCAAACAATAAAGGAAACAAAAGAAAAATTCGGAGTAGGTATTAAAATCCAGGGAGAAGAAATAAAAACTTTGAGGTTCGCCGATGACATTGTAATTCTGTCAGAGACAGCAAAGGACTTGGAAGAGCAGTTGAACGGAATGGACAGTGTCTTGAAAGGAGGATATAAGATGAACATCAACAAAAGCAAAACGAGGATAATGGAATGTAGTCGAATTAAGTCGGGCGATGCTGACGGAATTAGATTAGGAAATGAGACACTTAAAGTAGTAAAGGAGTTTTGCTATTTGGGGAGCAAAATAACTGATGATGGTCGAAGTAGAGAGGATATAAAATGTAGACTGGCAATGGCAAGGAAAAGCGTTTCTGAAGAAGAGAAATTTGTTAACATCGAGTATAGATTTAAGTGTCAGGAAGTCGTTTCTGAAAGTAAATAGCGGGTAGGTCGGGGAAGAATGCCAGTGTGCACTCGGTGTGCTTGCCGGGGGGTCTCGTCCGTAATGTGGAGGAGGCCCTTCCGGCAGCTATTGAACGCACTGGGTGTGACCGGCTGCAGATAGTAGCACATGTCGGAACGAATGACGCCTGCCGCTTGGGTTCTGAGGCCATCCTTGGTTCCTTCCGGCGGCTGGCTGATTTGGTGAAGACAACCAGCATCGCACGCGGAGTGCAAGCTGAGCTTAATATCTGCAGCATAGTGCCCAGAGTCGATCGTGGTCCTCTGGTTTGGAGCCGTGTGGAGGGTCTAAACCAGAGGCTCAGACGACTCTGCGACTATAATGGTTGCAAATTCATCGACCTCCGTTATTGGGTGGAGAACTGTAGGGCCCCCCTAGACAGGTCAGGCGTGCACTACACACCGGAAGCAGCTACTAGGGTAGCAGAGTACGTGTGGCGTGCACACGGGGGTTTTTTAGGTTAGAGGGACCCCCCCTTGGGCGAAACGATGAAATACCTGACGGCTTACCAGAGAGGACATTATCATCGTTGATAAAGAACGTCCGTCCTCAGAGACCAAAAACAGGAAAAGTTAACGTAATATTGGTAAACTGCAGGAGTATCCAGGGCAAGGTTCCTGAATTAGTATCTCTTATTGAAGGAAATAGTGCGCATATAGTATTAGGAACGGAAAGTTGGTTAAAACCGGAAGTGAACAGTAACGAAATCCTAGACACAGAATGGAATATATACCGCAAGGATAGGATAAACGCCAGTGGTGGAGGAGTATTTACAGCAGTAAAGAATTCAATAGTATCCAGTGAAGTTATTAGCGAATGCGAATGTGAAATAATCTGGGTTAAGCTAAGTATCAAAGGTGGGTCAGATATGATAGTCGGATGCTTCTATAGACCACCTGCATCAGCAACCGTAGTAGTTGAGCGCCTCAGAGAGAACCTGCAGAACGTCGTGAAGAAGTTTTGTGATCATACTATTGTAATAGGGGGAGACTTCAATCTACCAGGTATAGAATGGGATAGTCACACAATCAGAACTGGAGCCAGGGACTGAGACTCTTGTGACATTATCCTGACTGCCTTGTCCGAGAATTACTTCGAGCAGATAGTTAGAGAACCAACTCGTGAAGCTAACGTTTTAGACCTCATAGCAACAAATAGACCGGAACTTTTCGACTCCGTGAATGTAGAAGAGGGTATCAGTGATCATAAGTCAGTGGTTGCATCAATGACTACAAGTGTAATAAGAAATGCCAAGAAAGGAAGGAAAATATATTTGCTTAACAAGAGTGATAGGGCACAAATCGCAGAATATCTGAGTGACCACCATCAAACGTTCATTTCTGAGGAAGAGGATGTGGAACAAAAATGGAAAAAATTCAGAAACATCGTCCAGTACGTCTTAGATAAGTTCGTACCGACTAAGGTCCAAAGCGAGGGGAAAGATCCACCGTGGTATAACAATCATGTACGAAAGGTACTACGGAAACAAAGAAAGCTTCATCATAGGTTTAAGAGTAGTCGAATCATAGCTGATAAGGAAAAGCTGAACGAAGCGAAAAAGAGCGTAAAGAGAGCAATGAGAGAAGCATTCAACGAATTCGAACATAAAACATTGGCAAACAATCTAAACAAGAACCCTAAAAAGTTTTGGTCATATGTAAAATCGGTAAGCGGATCTAAATCCCCTATTCAGTCACTCGTTGACCACGATGGCACCGAAACAGAGGACGACCGAAGAAAGGCAGAAATACTGAATTCAGTGTTCCGAAACTGTTTCACTGCGGAAAATCGTAACACGGTCCCTGACTTCAGCCGTCGCACGGACGCCAAAATGGAAAATATTGAAATAAACGATATCGGAATTGAAAAACAACTGCTATCACTTAGTAGCGGAAAAGCATCCGGACCAGACGAGATACCCTTAAGATTCTACAGTGATTATGCTAAAGAACTTGCCCCCTTTCTATCAGCAATTTATCGTAGATCGCTGGAAGAACGTAAAGTACCTAGCGACTGGAAGAAAGCGCAGGTCGTTCCCATTTTCAAGAAGGGTCATAAATCAGATGCGAATAATTATAGGCCTATTTCGCTTACGTCAATCTGTTGTAGAATAATGGAACATGTTTTGTGTTCTCGTATTATGACGTTCTTAGATAATACAAATCTCCTTCATCATAACCAACATGGATTCCGCAAACAGAGATCATGTGAAACTCAGCTCGCCCTATTTGCCCAAGAAATTCACAGTGCCGTAGACACTGGCGAGCAGATTGATGCCGTATTCCTGGACTTCAGGAAGGCATTTGATACGGTTCCGCACTTACGTTTAATGAAAAAAATACGAGCTTACGGAATATCGGACCAGGTTTGTGATTGGATTCAGGATTTCCTAGAAGAAAGAACACAACATGTCATTCTTAACGGTTCAAAATCTGCAGATGTAGAGGTAATTTCGGGAGTACCGCAAGGAAGCGTGATAGGACCTTTATTGTTTACAATATACATAAATGACTTAGTTGACAACATCGGTAGCTCCGTGAGGCTATTTGCAGATGACACGGTTGTCTACAAGAAAGTAGCAACATCAGAAGACTCGTACGTACTCCAGGAAGACCTGCAGAGGATTAATGCATGGTGCGACAGCTGGCAGCTTTCCCTAAACGTAGATAAATGTAATATAATGCGCATACATAGGGGCAGAAATCCATTCCAGTACGATTATGCCATAGGTGGTAAATCATTGGAAGCGGTAACGACCGTAAAATACTTAGGAGTTACTATCCGGAGCGATCTGAAGTGGAATAATCACATAAAACAAATAGTGGGAAAAGCAGGCGCCAGGTTGAGATTCATAGGAAGAATTCTAAGAAAATGTGACTCATCGACGAAAGAAGTAGCTTACAAAACGCTTGTTCGTCCGATTCTTGAGTATTGCTCATCAGTATGGGACCCTTACCAGGTTGGATTAATAGAAGAGATAGACATGATCCAGCGAAAAGCAGCGCGATTCGTCATGGGGACATTTAGTCAGCGCGAGAGCGTTACGGAGATGCTGAACAAGCTCCAGTGGCGGACACTTCAAGAAAGGCGTTACGCAATACGGAGAGGTTTATTATCGAAATTACGAGAGAGCACATTCCGGGAAGAGATGGGCAACATATTACTACCGCCCACATATATCTCGCGTAATGATCACAACGAAAAGATCCGAGAAATTAGAGCAAATACGGAGACTTACAAGCAGTCGTTCTTCCCACGCACAATTCGTGAATGGAACAGGGAAGGGGGGATCAGATAGTGGTACAATAAGTACCCTCCGCCACACACCGTAAGGTGGCTCGCGGAGTATAGATGTAGATGTAGATGTAGATGTATTTGTAATGAGTGTAGCCATGTATGGAAGTGAAACATGGACAATAAATAGTTTGGGCAAGAAGAGAATAGAAGCTTTCGATATGTGGTGTGTAACATTCTGCGTGGTGTCTGTTTGTTCTATATCGTGTCTCCCTACCACTTTCGCGCAACGACGCTCTGAGCGTGTTTTTTAGGGAATTGACTAGTTTGAACCTGGGACCTGTTGCTGGTAAGGAGACGCCAGACCACACATGACATGTAGAGTTCAGAAGAGTTCAGTGAGACTAGCGATGATATAACCAAATACTTAACGATTTCAGGGTCAGCTCCACTGCACTCCCTGTAAAAGAATCTTAATGTAACTAAATTTTGTGGAAGGGGTTCAAGGCTTTCCTATTTTTAGTTAGCTGGTAAAATAACGTCGGAAAAGCAGTTAAGTTTAACATTGGATTTTTTATTCTACTCACAAAACATTGTTTATAAATTGCACTATTGATAAAAGGAAATGTTTTAATACAGGATGTTAAAAACCAACTGCGTTCAACAAAAATGTGAACGAATATTCCCTGAGTGGGTTTCCAAGTTCTACAATGGATCGAAGGATGACCTATGCCATATCACATCTGTAATCTAGGTTTAAATTAAGTTTCACAAAAGAGAAAACTATCAAAATGGTCTACAGTGACCCTCAATTATCTTTAATTACTTATCTAACTTGTCGTAAATTACAGTGGCTGATGTGGCTTCTCAATAACTACATAACAGAAAAATCATCACGTTTCAGATTTTTACTCCAAGTGGCAAATGTGAACACCATGAGCTTTAATTGACGATCGACACTAGTATTACGCAAAAAGGGGGTGTAACAGATGAGACTTCTGCAGTTCTGAGTGAAGCTTTATGCGCTGTTATGCGGCATCACGTGCGTTCATTACCTTGTCGGTGTTCGTCAGCAGGCGGTGGGCAGCACAACTCCGCTCACCTCGCCGTCTCGGAAGCAACACTCTCCTAACTTCTCCTTACTGCAATTTACCGAAGTTGGTTTAAAAACTGTATCTGGCTGTGTTTTCATCTGACCAATCAGGCTCTCAATGTTAACCTTAAGCTCTGCCTACAAAAATTCTGTCTATCCAATGAGAAACGTTATACTTTTCGTGGTGGGGCAATGTTTTTAAAGTTTGCAACGTAACAGAGACACGAAAAAGTCTCACGCTAAAACTTGCAGCTGGTGTGGTCCTTTTAGTTCTATCGTAAGATCTATACTGTTCTTCTGGAGGGCTCTATCTTTTAACATGGGCTGGGGGGTGGTCCTGACGTAACTGAGACTCGAAAAAGTCTCACACTAAAACTTGCGGCTGGGGTAGCCCTTTTTGTGTTATCGTAAGATCTATACTGTTCTTCTGGAGGGCTCTAGCTTTCAACATGGACTGGGGGGTGGTCCTAGCGGTTAACTGGCGACGTGGGTGTCCGTCCCTTATCGTAGGGCCTTCCAGCTTAACACGGTTCTGCTCTCGGCTTCTGTTCTCGTTTCTCCCCTCGGAACTGCGTCTGTCTCACGGTGGGAAGGTATGACATGCATTTAGGCATTCTTGTGTTAGTCTGTGGTATTCCATTTGCTCACTCGTTACTCGTATTACTTTGGTTAATTTAATGTCACGATTTATTCGGAGCTATGTGACATACTACTGGATTTGCTTATCATGTCAGGGTTTTCATGGAAGGTGTTGGATTTGCCTGACACCTTACATGTGCTACAGAAGAATGTTGAAGATTAGATGGGTAGATCACGTAACTAATGAGGAGGTATTGAATAGGATTGGGGAGAAGAGAAGTTTGTGGCACAACTTGACTAGAAGAAGGGATCGGTTGGTAGGACATGTCCTGAGGCATCAAGGGATCACAAATTTAGCATTGGAGGGCAGCGTGGAGGTTAAAAATCGTAGAGGGAGACCACGAGATGAATACACTAAGCAGATTCAGAAGGATGTAGGTTGCAGTAGGTACTGGGAGATGAAGGAGCTTGCACAGGATAGATTAGCATGGAGAGCTGCATCAAACCAGTCTCAGGACTGAAGACTACAACAACAACATGGTATTTAAGTGTGGTTTCATCCAGTAGCTGCTATAGAGTTTCGACAGGCAGATTGGTGTTAAGGGATTGGTTACCAAAATACACGTCAAACATGTAGATAGTAAAATGTAATGTTGTGCGTAATGTTCTTTGTAATTACATTAGTAGCAGAGCACACTGTGTATGTCTACGTAGTGAGACGGCTAGTAGCATTGTTAGAAGAAATGTCTTATTGTATATAGACATTTATTCTTTGGGAAATTAAAGAAAAGCAGTATTGACAAAGGCCAGATTGTTACGGCCCGGTGCGTGGGAATGAGCATCTCGGAAATGATAAAGCTGATCGGTGCATCACGAGCATCTATGGAAAGCAATTGAAGGACGATGCAACCACGAGTAGTAGACCAGATCTTAGACGTCCACGATTATAGTGGACAAGGGTTCCTCGTGATGGGACCATGGGTTCATGGGAATCTGTCCCCTCGTTACTGTTTGCCTAAGTATCTCTGCTAAATACGCGCTGCTTTCGTCTACATCTATATTAACTGCACTTTCTGATATGCTGAATCGTCGCTAAGTTTAGTATAGTATAGTTCTCTATTCTTAAGTAAATTCTACTTCACCACATATTGGAAATGTTCAGCTTCACTGCATTACAGCAGACTCGACAACAAGAGAGTGCTCAACAGCATACGGAAAAGGGTGACCGTAAGTTTTTATCGTTAAACTACATTCCTGAATCTAATTTTACGGGGATTTCTTCAATTTCCCTCACTTCATCTCCAAGCAGAAAGACCTATTTCCAAGAAGGAATAACACAAATTTAGTTTTAACAGTATGTAATGAGAGATAGATAAACAGATTGTGTGTGTGTGTGTGTGTGTGTGTGTGTGTGCGTGTGTGAGTGAGGGAGAGAGAGAGAGAGAGAGAGAGAGAGAGAGAGAGAGAGAGAGAAAGGATATATGAATATTTCCCGGCAGTGGACATGAAACAGAGAGCAGGCGCAGTTACTGTTTTCTGCCTACGACTCGAGACCGTGCTAACATGAAATGGCTCATGACTTGAATTCGAACGGGAGATGTGAGTATGATCCGCACGTCATAATATCATCGCACGCTATTAGAGGAGCCAAATGGAAAATGTCAGAGCCCATTTATGAAGTGGTGTATTACAGGCTGCCAAGGGCCTTGCCGCAGTGGTAACACCGGTTCCAGTCGGATCACCGAAGTTAAGCGCTGGTGGGCTGCGCTAGTACTTGGATGGGTGACCATCCGGTCTGCCGAGCGCTGTTGGCAAGCGGGGAGCACTCAGCCCTTGTGAGGCAAACTGGGGAGTTACTTGATTGAGAAGTAGCGGCTCCGGTCACGTAAACTTACATACGGCCAGCAGATCGGTGTGCTGACCACATGCCCCTCCATATCCGCATCCAGTGACGTCTGTGGGCTCAGGATGACATGGCGGCCGATCGGTACCTTTGGGTCTTCATGGCCTGTTCGGACGGAGTTTAGTATTAGTATTACAGGCTGCGACATAGTCGTGAATAAAAGCATCGATCTAGGCAGTATAGAATTTTCTTCTTTCATTCCAGTCCAGAATCTCAGAAACCGTTTCCTGAGACATCAGAAAACGGTCATTACTGACGAAAATCGATAGAACGATGACAATTTTTTGTTATCATTGACTAGAATTAAAGAAACGAAGTGAAGTATACCACGGTAATTGGTGGTGAATTGGTGAAAATGTACAGCAAGAATGTGCCTTCATAACCACAGAGTCGTTAGGTGGCTCAGACGCTTGCCGTGTGCTCAAACAAGTTTGAATAACGAAGAACGGAAACGCCAAGGATTGGCGTGCCTCAATGAGAGCGGTAGTGGAAAATCTGGCCGGTGCGAATAGGGTTGGCGCAAGGAGGTTTCGGTACAAACTTAATTATGTATACAGGGTGTTACAAAAAGTAACGGCCAAACTTTCAGGAAACATTCCTCACACACAAATAAAGAAAAGATGTTATGTGGACATGTGTCCGGAAGAGCTTAATTTCCATGTTAGAGCTCATTTTAGTTTCGTCAATATGTACTGTACTTCCTCGATACACCGCTAGTTGGTCCAATTGAAGGAAGGTAATGTTGACTTCGGTGCTTGTGTTGACATGCGACTCATTGCTCTACAGTACTAGCAGCAAGCACATCAGTACGTAGCATCGACAGGTTAGTGTTCATCACGAACGTGGTTTTGCAGTCTGTGCAATGTTTACAAATGCGGTGTTGGCAGATGCCCATTTGATGTATGGATTAGCACGGGGCAATAGCCGTGGCGCGGTACGTTTGTATCGAGACAGATTTCCAGAACGAAGGTGTCCCCACAGGAAGACGTTCGAAGCAATTGATCGGCGTCTTAGGGAGCACGGAACATTTCAGCCCATGACTCGCGACTGGGGAAGACCTAGAACAACGAGGACATCTGCAATGGACGAGGCAATTCTTCGTGCAGTTGACGATAACCCTAATGTCAGCGTCATAGAAGTTGCTGCTGTACAAGGTAACATTGACCACGTCACTGTATGGAGAGTGCTACGAGAGAACCAGTTATTTCCGTGCCATGTACACCGTGTGCAGGCACTATCAGCAGCTGATTGGCCTCCACGGGTACACTTCTGCGAATGGTTCATCCAATAATGTGTCAATCCTCATTTCAGGGCAAATGTTCTCTTTACGGATGAGGCTTCATTCCAACGTGATCAGATTGTAAATTTCCACAATCAACATGTGTGGGCTGACGAGAATCCGCACGCAATTGTGCAATCACGTCATCAACACAGATTTTCTGTGAACGTTTGGGCAGGCATTGTTGGTGATGTCTTGATTGGGCCCCATGTTCTTCCACCTACGCTCAATGGAGCACGTTATCATGATTTCATACGGGATACTTTACCTGTGCTGCTAGAACATGTGCCTTTACAAGTACGACACAACATGTGGTTCATGCACGACGGAGCTCCTGCACATTTCAGTCGAAGTGTTCGTACGCCTCTCAACAACAGATTCGGTGACCGATGGATTGGTAGATGCGGACCAATTCCATGGCCTCCACGCTCTCCTGACCTCAACCCTCTTGACTTTCATTTATGGGGGCATTTGAAAGCTCTTGTCTACGCAACCCCGGTACCAAATGTAGAGACTCTTCGTGCTCGTATTGTGGACGGCCGTGATACAATACGCCATTTTCCAGGGCTGTATCAGCGCATCAGGGATTCCATGCGACGGAGGCTGGATGCATGTATCCGCTCTAAAGGAGGACATTTTGAACATTTTCTGTAACAAAGTGTTTGAAGTCACGCTGGTACGTTCTGTTGCTGTGTGTTTCCATTTCATGATTAATGTGATTTGAAGAGAAGTAATAAAATGAGCTCTAACATGGAAAGTAAGCGTTTCCGGACACATGTCTACATAACATATTTACTTTCTTTGTGTGTGAGGAATGTTTCCTGAAAGTTTGGCCGTACCTTTTTGTAACACCCTGTATAGAACTGTAAGAATGCAGAGTCTCGCGGCGGTAGCATCCAGTAAAACGTCAAGTGATTAAAATTACACGAGCTTTCGGCACATTCATAAACTCTGAGGATGAGATTGTCATCAGTTTTGATGTTGTGGCGCTGTTTACGAATGTGCCCGTCGAAGACCCTTTGTACTTAAAATCCCAGTTCTTTGTTGAGGACCGTGGTCGAACTATTTAGGCACACTGTTACGTCTTCTTGTTTCCTGTACAAGGCCAGTATTACGATCAGACGGATGACGTTGAAATGGGATGCCCGTTAGTTCCGAAAATCTCATCGTGGAGAATTTTGTGAGTGTCGTCTTAGACATGGCAGCATTAAATCCTAGGGTTTCTTTCGATACGCTGACGACACGTTTGTAATTTGGCCTCACGGACGTGAGGAACTTGATGAGTTCTTGGAACACCTCAACAGTGCTCATAGTAACATTAAATTCACCATGGAGGAGAGGAAATGGATCCTTGGTCACAGCGTCTGTAGAAAACCCAGCCACAGCAGCCTGTACTTGAACACCATCAGCCATCACCTGGCGCAAAAGCGCCCTGTTTTACAAACACTGGTGCAAGAATAATATCAGGCGCTGATAACTTGCTCCATGAGCTGAGCCACCTACGCAAGGTGTTCATGTAAAACGGCTAGGACGTTCGTCAAGTAAAGGAGTGATTTCAAACAATAATGACAATAAGACCATTGACGAGTAGCAGGAAAAGAAACATGCTTTCATGCCATTCTGTGCGGCTGCATCTGGAAAGATATGCCACCTGTTCAAAAGACACAAGAGAAAATCGGTCTTCAGGCCTCCGGCAAAAATCCGTCAAGCACAGAAACAGTTGAAAACGCAGCAGGTCTCAGAACACATGGGGTCTACAAGATCCCTTGCGTTCGTAGCCAGTCTTGCGTCGGACAGACAGTGCGTGGTGTGGAACAACACAGGAAGGAGCATGAGAAGTTTTATCGCCTACGCTACACGGAGAAATATGCTTTAGTTGAGCCTGCTCGAACTAACAGCTTCTCGGATTGTGTAATTAAAGAAGAGAATGAAATAAAAATCACTGATATCACCCTAAACAGAGATGGTGGTCTGCTGCTCAGCACGGCATCCAGCGACCGCGCTGTTGAAGCGGGCTCATCGAACTCCGAGTCAACATGTGCCCTTATACGGCGATGTCCCAAGCATCACTGACATCACAGCCGGCAGCTTGTGTACTGACAGTCACTATGACTTGAAAGTGGCCAAAGTGCTGTAAGCTCGTGTAATTTTAATCACTTGACGCGGCGGGAAACAAGAGAACTTTTCATTCGACGTACAAAGGAAGTTTATCCATTCCCAAAATTGAGAATATTAATGATTTTTACATTTTATCGACATTAATGTTGGCAAGATAGCGGTCCCATGAATTTGAAGACTTTCGAAAATATTTTAATTCCAAGTCTGAAATCGGATAACAAATCACAAAAGAAACATTTTTTTCGTGTGATATGATTACAAATTTTGAATTATCAGATTTTTCCTTCACTTTCACTGTGAACCTCGCTTATTGGCATATTTCATGATTCTACGTCAACGCAAAGGACCCGTTAGGTTTTGATGAGTGCGTTTTCGGGAAACGAAATGTGTGATATAAATGAACGTATCGTTTGATTGAATTGACTTAGAAGCTTATAATTTCTACACCGCCAACGGACCATATGTCTTAATATGTGACACAAATTTGAACTTGATATGTCTGCTAGTTCATGAGGAAAAGGGTGTTTAGCAGTCGGACAAATAGACAGACAGACCCGCCGGCCGATCGACCGACCGACAACAGAGCGATCCTAAGAGGGACCAATTTTAACAGATTGAGGTGTGGTAACCTAAACAGTGAGAATTAGTCATCACTTTTCAACCTATTCCATTACGATGCCGACAATCCTCGCCGCCCAATGGGTGGCTCGACTACTTACACCCATTCAAAAAAACCGCCGAACCGAAGCAGCAGCGGAAATGTTGCAACTGGTTCAAAAAATGGTTCAAATGGCTCTGAGCACTACGGGACTTAACTTCTCAGGTCATCAGTCCCCTAGAACTTAGAACTAATTAAACCTAACTAACCTAAGGACATCACACACATCCATGCCCGAGGCAGGATTCGAACCTGCGACCGTAGCGGTCGCGCGGGTTGCAACTGGGTCACGCCAATCCAGATCACTTCTTTAGCCGCCTAGTCAAAATGGGCGAGTGCGGTGAGTATCACTGTGACCCTGAGGCAAAGGAGTAGGCCAGTCAGTGGCAACATGTGGGTTCGCCAACGTTGAAAAAAGCGAAGACCCAGCCATCAAGAGACAAGGTAACACCGAGTACGTTTTAGGACTGATGTTGAGTGGCGCTAACAGTTTATGTCATAAGGGGAAAAACTGTCACAGAAGCTTACAGGTGAAGTCTCATGACGAGGTTACTAGAGGCTGTCAAGCCCAACTCTCGCGGGAACCTGACCGAGGGAGTGTGTCTGCTCCTCAACAACGCCCCACCCCATTCTGCATAGGACACAGTCACACACACTCCTCTCTCAGGCTATTAAATTCTGCATTCTCCTGGCACGATGACCAGCGAATTCTTTGTCATTTCTCGGACGAAGAAACCATTGTGTGGCAGGCACTGTTAGAAAGACGACGAGCTGATTTTTCGAAGTGGAGCGTTACCTGAACAACCAGAATACAGACTTGTGCAACAAAGGTGTCCGCCACATCATTCTCCTTTGGGAAAAAATGTATTGCAAAAAATGGTTCAAATGGCTCTGAGCACTATGGGACTTAACATCTGAGGTCATCACTCCCATAGAACTTAGAACTAGTTAAACCTAACTAACCTAAGGACATCACACACATCCATACCCGAGGCAGGATTCGAACCTGCGACCGTAGCGGTCACGCAGTTCGAGACTGAAGCGCCTAGAACCGCACGGCCACACCGGCCGGCCAATGTGTTGCAGTGAAGGGTGAATTTGTCGAGAAGGACCAACACAATCACAAAGTTTCATAGTTGCAGCTTGGCTTTTTCCGGGGTATAATTAAAACTTCATGACGAACACTCGGTATTTGGATCCAACTTTATTGTCTGTAAAGTGTGAAGACGAACAATTACTTTTCCCGATTTACTGAATGTTCCTGATCAATTAAAGGAAAGCGGAACTAACCCATTACACCGTGCTCACCGAGCCACGTGTCGCATTGGTTAGCCCACTGGACTCGCATTCGGGACGGCAGCGGTTCGAATTCTCGTCGGGTGATCCTGATTTAGTTATCCCATGATTTCTCCTAAATCGCTCCAGGTCGACACCGGGATGCTTTGAAAAGCGCGCTGCAGATTTCTTTCCCAATATTTTCGTAATATTTCTTGTGCTCCGTCTTTAATGACCGCGCTGTCGATGGGACGTTAAACTCTATTCATCCTTCCTTCCTTATTCCGCGCTTGACCTGTTTTCAACTGCTTGTCGGAAAACTCTGACATGTATTCTACGAGCACAGTTGTGACCACTGACTTGTATCGAATATCCTCCGACATGTAGGTGGTTATGCGTCAAGAGCGGGAAGGACTGCGGAGGGCAGGTGGTGCGGTTGATTGAATAAAGGTGACGGCCATTGATTGGCCGGCCTAGGCCTGTGTCTGCAGGGGCAGAGCAGGCCAGGTTCCGGCGATCGAAGGCGGCAGCTGTGCCCGTGGCTGTTGGCACAGCTCCAAGTTTGGCGGCTGCGCCTCCCGGGTTGTAGAGGGGGGGGGGGAGGGGAGGAGGAGAGGACAGGACATGTGCGACATCTGGCACCCGGAAGAACGGCGGCGTTTTGGCAGTGGGGGCGGCTCTCCCAATAGTTCTCCAACTACACTATCTGTTCATATTATCCGGGCACCTATTACTAGGCATTGATATGGGATGTGTCCATATTTCGCCTTTATAACTTGAAATCTGCTAGGGACTCTTTTAGTGAGGTGTTTGAATGTCTGTGGAACTATGGAAATTCATTTTTCCTCAAACTCCTAAACCAGGGAAGGTAGTGATGTTTCACTCTGGGGTCTCGAGCGAAGTCCACACCCTATCTCATATCAAAGTTGTTCCACTGGGTTCAGGCTGGGAGTATGGACAGGCTAGTCCATTTACGGAGTGTTATTGTCCACAAACCATTGTCTCATAGATGTTGCTTTATGACAGTGTGCACTGTCATTCTAGCTGGAACATAGTCTCCGAACTGTTCCTCTACTGTAAGCAGTACACAATGCTGTAAAGTGTGCTCACCCTTCCATTTTAGCATTTCTTTAAGCGCAGTAATTGGATCTCATCCCATACACGAAAACCACCCCCAATCCGTAACGTCATCTCCTCAGTACCACACTGTCCATCCTGCACTTGGTGGTACGTTAAGATCTCAGGAAATTGCGAAAACCAAAAGTACCATTGGATTGCCACTGGCTATAGCGTGGTTCATAACTCAAAAAACTCGTCTCCAGTACTTAAACTGCCTCAAGCGTTGCTTAACGGTTTAGGAGCTGCTAGATAATTGTACCTTTATTTTATTTATTTTGTTTTTACACGTAGCGTACAGTTATTCTGACACTTGGACTGCTGATAGCGCTTTGAGTCACACGAATGATCCCTCGCTGATTTCATGCGATTTTTACAACCATCCTTCGCAATACTCGACGATTCTTGCCCGTCAGTACATGAGGTCTGCATGGCCTTGGTTTAGCTGTGGTTGTTTCTTCGCGTTTTCACTTAACAGTCACGTCTTCAGAAGGGTTTAAATGTCCCTGGTATATTTTTTACCCAGGTGACATGCAATGACTAGTACACCTTCGAAGTCACTAAGTCCTCCTGCATGACCCGTTCTGCTGTTACTGCTTCCCTTCTGACAACAGAATATTCGCAGCCTCCTTTTATATCGGCCAGTCCGCGTCTCGTAATATCCAGTGATCAGTTCCTCATTGCTTAGTGATGTTGGGACGGTTTTGATCAGCTAGTGTATATACACATACTCTGTAAACCACTCTGAAGTGTGTTGCACAGGGCAGTTGCCAATGTTGTGTTTTGTAAACCATACTTGGCAGCCCAGTCTGAAATGTTGGCGCAGAGCATTTCCCACTGTACCACATGTTATAGCCTCTTCCCATTCCACTTGGATATGAAGCGTGGCAAATTGGCTGCTTACATGAGTCTGTGCGCTGCAATTACTCCGCTCCACCTAAGTTCTACCAGCCCCTGCAAATCTTTGAAAGCCATGCTCTCCGCCTCGCGTCCGTATCGGTTTATCTACCAGCACGCGGTTTCTTCAACATCTCATCAAATTCGCACATCTTCTCACTCACATCGAACACCTCTGTAGGATCCTGATCCTACACGATTCAAAACTTGACTCCACCTATCCGATAATTTCCAATCCTGGTTTGCTGCCGCACCTATACCGACACATTCCATCAAACCTACAACTAGACACCCTCTCCCAATCGACGGTTCAATCCCGTCTCCGGCCATCCTGATTTAGGTTTTCCGTGATTTACCTAAATCCTTTCAGGCAAATGCTGGGATGGTTCCTTTGAAAGGGCACGGCCGATTTCCTTTCCCGTCCTTCCCTAACCCGAGCTTGCGCTACGTCTCTAATGGCCTCGTTGTCGACGGGACGTTAAACACTAATCTCCTCCTCCTCCACCCTCTCTCAATTTCAACCGTCTCCCCTTTCCTATTTCCATCCCCCAACTATAGCTCCTTTCCACTTATCCCACCTCATCATGGCTCCATCCCATCCCCTTCACTTTACAGCTTTCGCTACTCTTTTCACCCTTCATATTATGGCTCTATCCGTACCCCAAACTACTCCGTCCTTGCTGTCTTTCCAACACACACTTCAGTTCCTTTTCCATAGATATTATCCAACGTACCTTTATACATATGTCCTACTAAACACCTGATCTATTTCCCAACGCAAGTTAGAAACCTTTTTCCCCAGTGCTGGTCCTTCAACTTTTAATGAAAGACCCATGCTCCTTTTTGAAGATTACTGTTTCTAGAACATGTTTTAAATGCACTGGGGTGACAAAAGTCTTGGCGTACCTCCTAATGTCTTGTCGGACCTTCTTTTGCCCGGCGTAGTGCAGAAACTCGACGTGATATGGACTCACGTCGCTGGAAGTCCTCCACAGAAATAGCGAGCCATGTTGTCCCTATAGCCACCCATAATTACGAAAGTGTTGCCGGTTCATGATTTTGTGCGCGATCTAACTTTTCGATTAAGTCCCATAAATTTTCAATGGGATTCATGTCGGGCGATCTGCGTGGCCAAATCATTCGCTCGCACTGTCCAGAATGTTCTTCAGACCAATCGGGCGCGAACAGCTGTAGCCCGGTAACAGGGTGCATTGTCATCCGTAAAAGTTCCATCGCTGTTTGGGAACATGAAGTCCATGAATGGCTCCAAATGGTCTCCAAGTAGCCGACCATTTGCAGTCAATGATCGGTTCTGTTGGACCAGAGGAGTCCACTCCATGTAAACACAACCAACACAATTATGGAGTCACCACCAACTTGTACAGTGCCTTGTTGATAACTTGGGTCCATGGCTTCGTGGGGTCTGCGCACACTCGAACCTTATCATCAGCTCTTACCAACTGAAATCGGAGCTCAACTGAACAGTCCACGGTATTGCAGTCGTCTAGGATCCAAACGATATGGTGAAGAGCGTAGGAGAGGCGCTGCAGGCAATGTCGTGCCATAGCTCATTAACTCCAAATTTCGCCGTGCTGTCCTGACGGAAACGTTCGTCGTAGGCTCCACGTTGATTTCTGAGGTTATTTCACGCACTGTTGTTTTTCTGTTAGCACCGACAACTCTACACAGACGCGACTGCTCTCTTTCGTTAAGTGAAAGCCGTCGGCCACTGCGTTGTCAGTGGTGAGAGCTAATGTGTGAATTCTTGACACATTCATGACACTGTGCATCTCGGAGATTTCCGAAATGGATTGTCCCACGCCTACCATTCCGCGTTCGAAGGATGTTGATTCCCGTTGTGCAGCTATAATCACGTCAGAAACATTTTCGTATGAATCAGTTGAGTACAAACGACAGCTCAGCCAATACACTGCCCTTTCATACGTTGTGTACGCCATCTATATATGTGTATATCTCAATCCCATGACTTTTGTCACCCCTGTGTATTATTATTGTTTTCATTTTACCTCTTAGTTCCTTCCTAGCAGCACTCCGTCTTCAGGCCACAAATCGCCCATCGGGACCATCCGACCGCCGTGTCATCGTGAGCTGAGGATGCAGATAGGAGGAGCGTGTGGTCAGCACACCGCTCTCCCAGTCGTTATGATGGTTTTCCTTAACCGGAGCCACTACTATTAGGTCGAGTAGCTCCTCAATTGGCATCACGAGGCTGAGTGCACCCCGAAAAATGGCAACAGTCCATGGCGGCCCGGACGGTCACCCATCCAAGAGCCGGCAACGCTTGACAGCGCTTAACTTCGGTGGTCTGATGGGAACCGTTGTATTCACTGCGGCAAGACCGTTACCATTAGTTCCTTCCTGATGTAATGAAAAAAAAATCCTCTAAGGCAACTGAGTTTCTTTTCTATAAGAACCTTCCACAATTCACCCTTCTACAAATTTTCAAATTATTTGTAGATATTTTACCTTTCAGCTTTTACTTTTCCTCATTGTTTATGTGCAAACCCTTTGGTTCGTTGCTGACAACCAACTCCCCTGCCTGCATGAGTGAGAAAAATGAAAGAAAAAAGAAAATGAGAGTAGTTTGATGTCTTTGCAGTCCCTAAGTGGGACCATTTAATGAATGGGATGTAGAATATTCTTTGATTAATCACTTTATAATGTGTAGAGTTTGGTTCTTAAAATTTTCCAGGTATGCATTGCAGGAAATCTGATGTATTTCTTTAAGTGTCTTCCACTTCAGATTTCTGATGATTTTCGAGTCGCTTTTCCCTTGAGTGCAACAAACCTATGATTAGTCGTACTACCCTTCTCGTATATTCAGTTTCCGGTGTTAGTCCTATCTGTTGTGGGTCTCACATACTTAAGCAATACTTTAGGTTGGGTCGCACGAGTGCAGTTTACTCTGCAGACTAATTGCGTTTTCCCAGCATCCTACCAATGAGCAGTAGTGTATCACCTGTTTTACCGACTATAGAGCCTGTGTGATCAATCCATTTCACATCCCACAAACTGTTCCACCCAGATATTTATATGAATCGAGTTGTTAGATTGTAATTGTGACTTTCTTATATTTTGTTAATAGGATACAACTTTTCCGCTTTTTGTGAAGTGCACTATTTTACAATTCTCAACATTTAAAGTAAGTTAAAATTCTTCGCACAATTGTAAAATATTATCACTATTTGACTACGTAATGAACTGCACGTGTTAGGTGATTAAGCAGTTTTTAAAGGTAGTTATTGTATACATATTCGAAGCTATGTATCTCTGTTTGTTTCATTTGGTACATTGTATTGTCAATTCTTCGTTATTTCGTGTGCAGGCGAATACGTCTGAATGGATACATAACAGTAATCTCACTACTTTACTTTGATAATATTACAAAATTTTTCGGTATGTACGATAGCTAATAACATAAATACATTTTTTCGCTTTATGGCGGGACTAAAATCCATTTCCATTGCGGTACAAATGCCTTCCTGTGCTGCTGGCTACTTGTAAAACGTGGGAGACGCCTAAAGGCCATCTAGTTCAAGCATCTTTCCAAGAGATTGCACGCATGTTTTAAATCTATCTCTGACAGGAAAAGCAAATTATGTACGTAACACATATTGCTTTGTAAGGCCACAGCTATGATTGTGATAAATAGTAAGAATTAGTCTGTTTGTAGAATAAAAAGCTTAATTTGACTTCACTTTTGTGGTGTCACCGCCAGACACCACACTTGCTAGGTGGTAACCTTTAAATCGGCCGCGGTCCGTTAGTATACGTCGGACCCGCGTGTCGCCACTATCGGTGATTGCAGACCGAGCGCCGCCACACGGCAGGTCTAGTCTAGAGAGACTCCCTAGCAGTTGTACAGCCGACTTTGCTAGCGATGGTTCACTGTCTACATACGTTCTCATTTGCAGAGACGACAGTTTATCATAGCCTTCAGCTACGTCATTTGCTACGACCTAGCAAGACGCCATATTCAGTTACTATAACAATGTATTCTGAACAGATAATATTGTGAATCATGTACCGCCAAGAGCGACGTTCATCATTAATAGATTAAAGTTAAGTATCAAACTAATTACGTCCACTTTCTGAATTATCATTCCTTGTCATGTTCCAGACCTCACATCAGTATAGTTCTTCCCTCCTCACGCCAGCCTGCGTGAGCTAAAACGCGTGCATTTCGGCCTCCCCTAATAACACGGTGTTGGCTCTTCGGCCAACACAATAACTTTTCCTTCTTCCCTGGGCTGGTTCTGGAATGTAAAGTTCAGAGCTCAAAACCAATGTGTGTAGTAATGGTACGAGCCATCTTAGAAACTGCCAAGGTCAAGGAGTAAATATCAAAAAATGTTAATAAACGATCAGAATCTTAATTATATGTCGAGTGGAAACATTATAATAGTAAATAAGTGCTAATTTTTAGCCATTTCAATTTTTCGTGCAAATTTCGTCATTGCTTTTCTGTTTGGCACAGAGAGCTAAGAGCCAGAGATCGCTTTATTCAGTGCCGTCTTTGACGCTCTTATCGTTTATCACAGCTCCAGCATAAACGTACTCTTAGAGAGGACCTTTAACTTCTACTGTGACACATTTTATCTTCGTCTATATACGGGGGCTTTAAAGTCTTTGCATCGAACGTGTAGGGGAGATGAATAATGTCATGGGGAACAACTTTTGTTCGAGAGAAAATGTTTACTGACACTTCGTAGCGACACAAGGCGTCGTTGGTAGTTAGTTATGCACCTCAGAGGCGGCAGAGAGTAGACATTCGGTGACGGTTGTATTCAATTTGTATTGTCTGTAGCCCAATCAACAGCTCCGCTTTGAGGTGGGTAGGTCGAGCTTCTAAAAGATCTTTCTGCGCTTAGAGACACTGATTCTTAAGGTTTTCCTGTTGAAAAGCTTATATTATGATGGGCGGGTCGTACTAAACCGCAGAACACCTGGTTAGTAGACGCTGCTAGTGCAGTGAAATCTCCGCGTCTCAGGGCTGGCGAATTCAGTTAAACCGCGCCTACCATCGCCAGGAAGTCTCAGAGAACATTTTATCTCTAACAAAAGTTGCTCCTGATAACGTCATCTGTCACCCGCAGACGTTTATTGCAAAAAATTTGAAACACCCTGTGCACCAATTGATTTTCCTGCGGTGAACCTTTTATTGCTCAGAGGCTCCTGGCAGATGAAAACTGTGGACCTGACGGGGGCTCGAATCTGGAACGCCGCCTTTCACGGGCACTGCTCTTACCGAGTGAGCTATCCAGGCACGACTGACAGCCACCCTCATAGTTTCACTTATGGCGGTGCCAGGATGTTGCAAGCTTAAGCTCTGTTGCGTATTTTGCGAGCGGCACTCTGCAAGAGAGGCACGGGTACAAGTGAAGCTACAAGGTCAGGCCGCGTCGAGTTGGCTCTCTCGCTGAGGCACTCATTGCCTGTGGAAGGCAAGGCTCTGTCTACGGGCCACAATACGGGATATATGTTTAATAACTGGCGGCATGGTTCAGGAACCCGTGATGTCCGCCGGTATGATGAATGAATAGTAGCGTCTAGGTTACTATTTTCACGTTAATGATGTCTGGTTTCGATCTGACTAGCATATCATCTTCAGTTATAATCTGGGAAGGAGAGGAACGAGGTGCGAAAATCTAAAACTTACATGAGCGTAACACTACAGATAATACTGACAGTAACATGTATTACAAACAACACTAAATCATCACAAACTTATCCATACCTAGTGCTGCAAGGTGGTGTTTGTCAGTAGTGGTAATAATGGAATATAAAACTCTGTACAAAAGACAGAGGATGCAATGGAGATAGCTACATAGTCAATTATATGTCTTGTGCCTCACTCACGACTCAACTCAGCCTACTATGGTATGTGACAAAACACCTACAGCCGTCCTTATAGTTTTATTTTATTTTGTTGCAACCAGTTTCGGCACTTCAATGAGCCATCTTCAGGTTGTAGATGATGCGGGACGGGTTGGTACAATCCGCATATATATCGCGTCAGTTGGCAGCATAACTGGATACGCAGATAATGAGTCAGCACCCTAACCGTCAACTGCCAACTTCGAGCATCCACTACAGCCTGAAGATGGCGCATTGAAGCGCTGAAACTGGTTGCAACAAAATAAAATAAAATCATAAGGACGGCTGTAGGTCTTTTATTTTGTCACAATAGTAAAAGGCCGTCGTCCCAAAGACCTCCTGCCAAAAGGATGGACATACAAATACTATGGTATGTCTCGCACCTTAGAGGGCCACTCTGTGTTTTCTCACACTGTTATATTGCAGCTCCTTTGTTAGAAGGTATAGCTGTTTTTGTAATCACCTTTTTTATCATTTTAATCTTTGTTTATATTAAGAGCCCTACTTATTTTTATTTTTAAATGAACGTAAGTTTTTAAAGTTGTGTTTTAGTAGGTCAAATAATGCAAATGAGATGTGTGCATTAATTCTGCTTTGTCTCATAAAATTTAAAACAAAACACATGAAAATGTACGTACAATTTAAATATAATGAAAGCTTGTTTCCTAGATTTGTATTTATACTTTTGTCTTGGAACACATCATCCATAATGACGTGTATTAGGTTAACGTACCTTCGATTTTAAAAATTTTACTTGTGGAAGAGTCTTATTTGCGCTGAATCAATCGACTAGTCAGTCATGTGGCGGAACTGACTTGTCAGTTTGTCTCCTTATTGACCATGTAACCTTCCGTATGGCATCTGCTGCATCTTTTACGTAGTTTTACGTTACATTCTTATCATTACTGACAAAGTGCGCCTTCCAGGAGGAGGTATGAATATGTGCATAACGTTTTAATATTATTTGTACTTCCACTCTCGGTATTATTTACGACGTTACATTCACGTAATTTTTATATTAGCACGACTGAGTCTTCCTTTTCTCACTTTCGTCTTCTACTCAGATTGAAATGGATCGTCGATTAAAAAAATAGCAATACAGACTGTTTTTTATCACACATACATAATCTTCCAAAGGAGTTCCTGTTCATTTTCCATTTACAAACACCGTAGTACAGGATGAAAACACACACACACACACACACACACACACACACACACACACACATATGGAAAGACACGCACAGTTAGTCTAGAAAATGTTTGTAAGAGTGACATGGAGTATGTTATCCTAGCGAACGAACAGGTGGATTTCGCTTTGAATGACCACGTTGCCTCATTTGAGACATGAGCTCTCTTGGAGAGATTGCAGCGGCAGTAATTCCAGTGTCCTTTTGTAGCTCAATCACTGCATCGTGGTACTTTGTGTAAATCTGTCTTTTCAGCTTGAGCTACCAATAAAAATAACAGAGAGAAAGACCAGGTACTTTCGTAGTCCAGAAGTCCTCAGTTAGTGTGCAGTATCCATTGTTCAGCAGATATATGATGAATTCCTGTCAAGACCATACATCCACTGTGCGCGTTGTTACATCATAATAAAAATATCACACAGTAGTTGACTTCCTGTCATTTGACCCACAGGTGCATTAAACGAATTCCAGGTAAACCGGACACATTTCGCACCGATTTAATTTCGGCCACAATGTGTTCTCAGAGAAAGCGCTGTTCTTTCTGTGGGACACCTAAAGTTCACCGTAACACACCATGTAAATGTGCATTCTATATCTCTCCTCGAATGAGTACCTTCTTGAACTCGTCGGCGCCCACTACAACAGTATTTCTGATGACCGGACGGAGAGAGAGAGAGAGAGAGAGAGGGAGAGGGGGGGAGGGGAGGGACCGAGGGAGAGAGAGAGAGAGAGAGAGAGAGAGAGAGAGGGAGCGACGCGGTGGCGCGCCCGGCAGGCAGGCGGGCCGAGGCGAGATAAACGCTCGAGACTGACAGGTGTCAGCGAGGTGTGGCCCTGAGTTGCCGGCTAGGAATTCAGCTGAAGCTAGAAGACATACTCCTGTCGCGGTGCTCAGTGGGTAAAACCCGGCCAGGTACTTGGCGTGGAGTGTTGCCGGTTGCCGCTGACCAAACCGCAGAATTAGCAGAAACTCACAAACTCAGACATACTGTTATTAACACTGTGGACGGACCAGTGGAGTCTTGTAACATAAAAAAGAACTATCAGACGCAGACTTTTAAGCTTAATCAAATGAAATGAGCCCCTACCACCACCACAACAAAAAAAATGGTTCAAATGGCTCTGAGCACTATGGGACTTAACATCTATGGTCATCAGTCCCCTAGAACTTAGAACTACTTAAACCTAACTAACCTAAGGACAGCACACAACACCCAGCCATCACGAGGCAGAGAAAATCCCTGACCCCGCCGGGAATCGAACCCGGGAACCCGGGCGTGGGAAGCGAGAACGCTACCGCACGACCACGAGATGCGGGCACCACCACAACACAGACAATTAGTTACAGTTAATATAAGAGCAGTAAATTCACTAAAATTACGAAAATATAAGCGCTAACTGCACATTTCTTAGATATGCAAACGCTTCAGCCTAGGATACTTTTGCCGCACAGCCATGTGTAGCGTTTATTTTATTCCGATATATGTATTTTCTGGGGTGCACAAGCACTTAAAATCAGGAAATCATGTTATCCGTGAATAAACCGCTAAAATTGAGTGAATTTTTCTTCAAATGTCGCTATGCGACGATTAATAATTTTATTTCCATATTTCTTTAATATGCACAAGAAGATGTATGTCACAGCCTCGACGGAAACACAGACCACAGTTGCACGAGAAGGCTTTGGTGGTCCTCCATGAGGATTCTAGGAAATACTTGTACCAGAGGGAGAAGAGCGGAGTCCCAGAATCTAGCAGGCAGGTATCCGTGTTTGATTCTGTCGAACGGCATCGCAAATCTTTGAAGACTGCTCTCCATCCGCGGTGTTTCCCTGGGATATTGTGAGGCGAAGTGAATCGAATCATCCTGTTTGGGCTGATACAAATAGCGGGCTTGTAGTTTCTGCTGTTTACCGTGGAAAAATGGAATGCTTTTGCAGTTCCGGAATGAGCATCAAATCTCACATTTGCGCTCTGACATGGACTCGGCCAAACAGTGGGTCACTGCCTTTAAGCCAATACCAACCCCTGCATGGAGGAATACGATTTGTAAGGGATGGAAGAAAAGTTTCGGCGGCTTTCCCCTGCACTGTGGGTAAAGTTGGGATTCCTCTCATCCATGTAGATTTGTGGGTGAGAGGAGAGGGGAGTAGGGGACGAGAAGTTGGTGATGGCGATGCTGTCCTGCCACTGAGAGACGAAAGTGTCTGCTGCGTCTTCGCCCTGGCGTGTTTTGCTGTGTACTTTGAGTGTCGCGCTTTGCATCTTGCACTACCCGTTCTCTACGCACCTCACACTCTTCGTGTTCCCCTCGTATGCTAGGCTATATTTCGAAGGATCTAGTATACATTTCATTTTTACATACTTGTGAGAAACTCGTATTGCCTTAGTATACTGCATTCTAGTCGAATGGTCTAGTACCCGTTTCATCTTTGCATCTTTGTGTGCAACTGGTGTTGCCTTAGTAAACTGGATTATAGATGAAGGATCTAATATACGTTTCACCTTGCCTAATTGTGAGATGCCAGATTAGGTTGTATATCGTGTACGCTAAACAGATTCCAGCTAGATTCGAAAAATCGTCGAAGATCTGGATGATTCCGTCAGATGCCAGTAATTTCCTACTTGAAAGTGTTTGCTAAAAATAGACTAAGATTCGTACGGCGATAACTGAATAACAGTCAACTTTTCTTTTGTTGATTGATAGAATAAAACTGCTGTTACTAAAGTGGACATTTATCCTGCAGTTTTTTCAGTTTCATAATCCTACAAAAGATTCAGACTAGGCGACCCTTAAGAAATAAATGTAGTCAATGCAGAGCTATATTGTAGTTTCACTGTGACGGAGTTGCTGTTGCAATACAGGTGGCCACCCTTTGAAGACTGTAAAATGAATTGCTTAATTACTGTGCGACGAGCAGTGCATTCGTTCGTATAGCATATTATTCGATGGTGATGTCGTCAGAGCAGATAGCACACTATACTGCCGAGCCCCAACACGACGTAAAGGTAGACGTTCCAGAGTCTCCCACACAGCTTTACAGGCGCACCGATTCTATGCGCAAGAGTTTCAAATGCTAAACACATGTTAGGTACAGTGGTTGAGAAGATATAGACAGGAAAATGTCTGTAAAACTCATAAATATTTATGACACGATTATTCAAAAACTGATTCAGTGAAGTATTTCGAATTTATTGTCAACGGGTGCAATATTCAAACATGAACCCACTGATGGTTTTAGATCTTTTGTATGTGCCAGATTTTAACAATTATTACAAGTTCATATGTTTTAAGTTCGAAATCACTCATCTCCTGACTCGAACAAGGGACAAACTCTACAGGGCGATTTTGCTAAGTGTGTACAAACTGCAGGAAACGGTCCCTGAGAAGATAACGAGCCAAAACGTCATATCGACACTGGACGGAAATGCGTTACGAGGGAGAACACACACTTCAGTGCGCGGATACAAGATCTTTGACAGTGTCGGTTTCATTGATGGAAAGCACACATCAGAAGACGCCAGGCAAGGGTGGGCGGGGCGTGGGAGAGGAACGTTCTGTCTGCACTAGTGTTTATCTCCACACTCAAGGTGGCAATAAGTTGGAGCATGTAATGGTACTTGAATTACGTAACCATTACGGCACCTCACATCAACCTCTCGATACCAGCAATATTCTACTGTGTTTCTGTAAAGTAGTTAACATATTTCTGAGACAACATTCAGATTTGATTTCATTAATCTAGAGGTACTTTGATACATCGATGTGTTTATATTGCAATTATATTATTCTTATGTGTATTCTTTCTTTTGTCACTATGATCTTTGACGTACTTGTAACTCTGATTTTTGGGCGCGTAAGCGGTTATTAGAGAGTCAAGTCTTAGTCGTCATGTTGAAAAGACGCAAATTGTAGTCAGTTTATGAAATTTGAACTTTAACAGTGAGGAAGATATTTTCAAGTATATTTTATATTGTGAAGTGATGTTTTCTGAGTTACGTGATATTGCAACAAAAGTAATAAAAAAAGAAGTGTAACTAAAATACGGAGTGCTGATTACTTTTTTTACATCACCATTGTACTAACTTGCAATAGTTTAAACTTCAAGAATGGTTTATGAAACACATCTATTAAACTTTTGAATATCGCAGAACAACACCTCTTCGCATCCGAGCTTGGAATCATCACCACCTAGATTTTCGACTATTGAGCCATGAGTTAACAACGAGACCAGCGTGGGAAACACGAAAAGAAGAGTGCCTAGTATATCCATTATTTCATGAAATGACTTTGTTAACTGTGCTCTAATGACACCTGCCACATAATATAACTTTGTTGTTGCCCGAAAATGCAATATTGAGCAGCCTGAGCAGCACTACAATCGTAATTAATTTTTGACCTTTGTAGTGGCAGGGTTGTTAGAAGCACCAACATTAAGTAGCACCAAAGGCAAGTCTTTCAGTAAGGGAGGCAGGGTCATCCGCAGGAAGTATAGATGTGCCTCGCCTGTGAGGCGCTGTGGAAGAGTGACACCTCTCACGAGGTGGTAATCAGTAATCCGTTCCCACACACACTAAGGCTGAACTGGTGCTGATGTTTCGTTGCCGCCATGCCATGGGGATTCTCCTTAGCCTGCAGGTGGGCGTTGTGAAGGCATTGACACGTTGTTAAGTGATCAGTTAGTAGCGGCCGTGGAAAATGTTCGACGTGGTCGTCTGGCTTACTCCACGCCTGGTGCTGCTATGGAGGTCACTGTCGAAGATCTACCTCCATCTTCAAGTGGGTGTACATCCCACCCATATGTCCGTATGATCTTTCTTGCTCCTTGTACTCTTACGTATCATTTCCAATCGTTTGTCTCCATTCAGGAAAATCAGCCTATAGAAGGTATGAGAGTGGAACTGTGCTACACTCTTGTTGTGGTGGTGGAGTGAGAGTCTTGAACTGGCAGTGGACAGTGCAGGGAAACGCTGGGATCGCTGATTACTTATGACTCTCGTCTGTGTGTCCGTCTGGGTGAAATGTACTCGCCAGTAACACGCATTCGCTGACCGACCTCCTCTCGTCTGTTACCTAGTTTTGGCACTGCTTGAATTCTCCGTTGTTGTGCTATGCTTCCGAAACAGCAGCCGCGCCCCGCAGGCAGCCTAAGTGCCAGGCGCTGCCAGCGTGTACTCACCCGCCTTGTCCCGCGGCGCGAGGTCGACTCCGCGGCGAAGCAGCACCCTGAGCAGGAAGAACGTGTGCTGGCGCAGCGCCGCCTCTCGCCTACGCGTCGCGTCCTCCACCTGCAAAAAACGCGATCCAAGGCTCTATCACGTGACATTTTCGGCCGTAGAGATATATTTCAGCTTCATGAAACAGCACTGTAACAACTTCTTCCTCTAATTTCAGTTAATGATCACTAACATATTGTCATAATCGATTTCGGTCCACAATGACCATCTTCAGATGGATCGGGAGAAGGGAAATCAGAAACAACTGCTGGACAATACGCCTCATGTAAACAATAAAATATTGTATACGAAGGAATTATCCGAATGGGATGTAAATCGGCAGATGTGACATACATGTACATGCAAACAAACGATTACAATTTTTGACCAATTGGATGATTTATTGAGGAGAAAGAGCTTCACAAATTGAGCAAGTCAATAACGCATTTGTCCACCTCTGGGCCTTAAGCAATCAGTTCTTCGGCTTGGCTCTGATTGACAGAGATATTAGATATCCTACTGAGAGATATCTTGTAAATTTCTGTCCAATTGGCGCGTTATATCGTCGAAATCTCGAGCTGCTTGGTGGACCCTGCCCAGATTACTCCAAAGCTTCTCAATAGGGGAGAGATCCGGCGGACTTGGCTGGTCAAGGTAGGGTTTGACAAGCACGAAGACAAACAGTAGAAACTCTCACCGTGTGGGAGCTACCATTATCTTATTGAAATGTAAGCCCAGGATGGCTTGTTGCGAAGGGCAACAAAACGGGGCATTGGTATGTCGACGTAAGCTGTGCTGAAGGGTGCCACGGATGACAACCAAAGGAGTCCTGCTGTGAAATGAAATGGCACCCCAGACCATCACTCCTAGCTACCGGGACGAACGGCTGTCCGGGGCGTCTCCAGGCACGCATTCGTCCTGTAATCTCATTAACTGGAGGAAAACTGTCTTCAGTGATGAGTTCCGGTTCGTGAGCCCCGATGACCAGCAGTGGTGGGATACCAACCTGACCATCGCCTGCTGTACAGCCTGACAACCAGGAGCGATTCTCTGGGGTGCCATGTCCTTTCATAGCAGTACCCCTCTGGTAGTCATCACCGATACGCCGACTATATTCTAAGCCACGTTTTGTTGCCCTTAATGGCAAGCTATCCTGGACTTACATTTCAACAAGATAACGCCCGCACGCACACGGCGAGAGTTTCTATTTCTCGTATTCGTGCCACCCAAACCCTGCCTGGGCCAACAAAGTCGACGGATCTCTGTCCAATTGAGAAAATTTGGAGTATTATGGGCAGAGCACTCCAATTATCTTGGGATTTTGACGATCACATTTCTACAGTTGGACAGAATTTGGCACAATACCTTCAGGAGATATCCAACAACTCTGACAATCAACGCAAAGCCGAAAATGGTTTAAATGGCTCTAAGCACTATGGAACTTAACGTCTGAGGTCATCAGTCCCCTAGAACTTAGAACTACTTAAACCTAACTAACCTAAGGACATCACACACATCCATGCCCGAGGCAGGAGTCGAACCTGCGACCGTAGTAGCAGCGCGGTTCCAGACTGAAGCGCCTAGAACCGCTCGACCACAGCGGCAGGCTCCAAGCCGAATAAATGCTTACTTAAGGGCCAGAGGAGGACTAGTGCGTTATTTACTTGCTCAATTTGAGAACGTATTTCTCTTGAAGAAATCATCCAGTTTGTCTAACACTGCAATCGTTTTTTTGTCCATCATATCCCCTGATTTCCGTCCCGTTCGGACAATTCCTATGTGATGCGTGATTTTCTTGTCTTAGGTGTATACGGGAAACACGAGCTTAAAAATATGATGAAACATATTTGAATAAACCAGGAGAAGCCATATATTAACCTAACATGATAAAGCCAAAATGGTATCGTCACGAGATATGAACGAAGTTAGCTTGGCATCGCTGAACAGCTATGCTAATACAGTGGAGGCGAAACCACAGTGCTGAAAGCCTCATAATGTGAACGGTATTGCCAATCTCAGAGTATTGGGATGCAGCTGCGACACAAAAACGTGTTCGTGACGTAAACTCGCCAGGTGTAGTTACTGGATACGCATTTAACAAAAATGTATGTACAATTAAATATAAAAGGACTTGTCGAAAGTAGAATCGCGTCTGTATTGCGTTCCAAAGATGACCTAACGGACTAGTCGTGGTATAGCCAGGGGAAGCATCGCGCAGCCTGTTCACTTGCTTGCGTCTCTGTGATGCGGTACAACCCTGCTGCTCTTATGGCGGGGGTCCGACATGCAGATGTCAGTGTACTTGTTTTCAGTTTCTGGAGGAATGTGGCACCAGGTGTCTAAGTACAGGTAACGAAAATTTCGTAAATTACTGGCCAACGGTTTGTGAATGCGGAGCTGGAGCCTGATAAGTTCCAGCATCCGTCTGGATCAGATACGGCAAATTGATGGTCAAGACATCAACGTGTGTTCACTACCGTGTTCCTAAAACCGTCCTGGTGGAGGATGTCATCGCCGTCGAGAAAGACATCAACCATGATAGGATGCAGGTGCCCCGCAATGTTGTTGACGTGGTCTACAGCTGCATGGCTCGTTCGATCACTACCGTCCGATGGAAGCCGAAGTGAGTACCCCTTATGCCGTAACTCTGCGCCTACCGAACTACCTCCGTGCCGCGGTGCATGTTTCGAGCGCTCATTAGCATGGATGACGATGTTTACAGACACGACCGTCGACCAGATGTAACAACATGATAAACCGGACCAGGTGACTCGTTTCCACTGGTTCACGGTCCAGTCTCAAAGATCCCGTACCGCAGCAATAGTAACTGCAGATCTCGTTGGGTACATAAGGGAACACGTAGAGGGCTGTCTAACGTGTTCTGCGAAACACTTTTGCCTGCACCAGTACTGTACTCTTTCGTCAGATGTGCCTCAAGTCGCCGCCTATCCCGCTTCACAAAGCGGATAAATCTCCGCAGTCCAGTTTCTGTGACGAGGCGTGGACGTCCAACGTCCACCACACGCCTACTCGTGATTTCTCCGCCCTTCAACCACTTCCCATAGGCAGTCACGGAAGTTGCACGCGAACTAAGACGCTCATTTCCAGGCGCCGGGTCTTACCAACCTGGCCATTCTCAAAGGCGCTTACTACAGTAGATTTCCCCTGTTACTGCACGTTGTCGTCGATAGGATTGTTTCTCATTCGTCTCTGTTCCGTTGATATACGTCACGTGCCCGCATCTTCTCCCGCGGTGGGCTGTGGTCTTTCTAAGCTCACCGGAATAAACGTTAGTCACCCTAGAGAACTCATTATAAGCATAATTTAATAACGTGTAATTCCGTTCCTGGATTTCATAAGCGCCCGAATTCAGTTGGGAAGTGAGCCCACAAGGTTGTTCAGGTACGTCGGGTCAAGGTGAAGCCACTAGCAGAGTATTTGATAGTGCAATTCTCCCAAACTGCGGGATGCTGTTATCGACGTTTTACCCACTGCTCCATTATGTCACAGATTTTCTATGGGCTGAAGCCAGGGGGTTTTGTGGGCCAGTCAGGATACATTAGGGAGAGGAGAGCTCAGAAAACAAGACACGTATTCTTCAAGCTCGATAAACTCCACTGTTGTCGACTTGAAAAATTGGGATATCAATAGCATTCTCATCATCCAGATGTTGACTGAAAGGTATCACCTGATCATTTAGAATGTTTAAATAAATATGCTGCTTCATGTTCCCTGTCACTTTAATAAGCGGGCACAATTCAAGATAGACACGAAACGCTTCATTTGGCGTTCGGAGCACTCGATAACGGAAGTCATTTGAGTACAGGTTAAAAACAGGAGGCCACACTGAAAGAGTTGCATTAGATACCTTTCGTAGTTCTTAACATGTCTGTCACTGTTACCCCTAGCTGCTTTGTGGTATCTGCAGCAGACGTCGAAGAAGAAGTGTCTGTGTTTCAGCATTACTCCTGTTACTCCCCATCCTATGTGTAATTCAACTCGAATGAACAGTAGAGTGAATAAATGTTCATTTCTACTTTCAACTTCTTGCTTGTCTAGGGAAATGAAGTATTCTAAAATGGGTTTGAGTCTTTTATTTGAGTGAAGGATTGCATTTCTGCTAAAGCAAGTTTGCCAATACTAAAATATTAGCAAGTGTACAGAGAGGTTACCTGTACAAATCGTTCCGGATGTAGACAAAGGGTGTTCTCGCGAAGTTTGTAAGAGCACGGAAAGCTTATTTGAGAAGCTTTCCCCCTCCACAGCCACGATCGTCAAATTTCGTGGAGAGTTACCAGAGGGTCAGGTATAAGGTGAGACATGAGTTGTACCTAACGGTTACTGCTGCTAAGTTGCTCTCGCAAACAGCAGTCCATATGAGTAAACGAGTTGGTTCTTTACTCGTACTTTAGGTACTTGGGTTTTTACGGCTATGTTTAAAAAGAGTTGCTCGTTGTAGTCACAGGGTCGAGCCGCACACGTCTGTTTTCATACCCTGCAGCTAATTCGCTGCAAATAATAGTAATAATCTGTATCTGTGATCCGGCAGTCAAATAGTCTATGCATTGGCTGGAATTGCGAGTTAATGAAATACACAGAAATGATTAAAATTAAATGAATACCATAAAAACGAAGGTTCTATTCTAAAATCTGCTCTTAATGTAGTCGACAGGGAATTATGCTGAATAACGTTTATTCAGGGAAGTACATGTCAAATAATCGGGAAGTGATCCCAAGATACTCAGATAATACCCTTACAAAATGCAATAAAGGTACGTTGAGAGCGTTACGAGAACAGTAGCAGAATCCCCAAACTAATTAGTCATGAAAGACTCGCGAAAAATAAGTCTTTTTCGTGTTCAGAATAAACAAAGTCTTCATAAGCTCAAAACAGTTCAGCTTTCAACATGCTGATACACAAATTAACGCACGTGATACGACGAATAGTAACTCATAAACTGTCAATTGTCAAACTTCCTGACAGATTAAAACTGTGTGCTGGGCCGAGACTCGAACTCAGGATCTTTGCTTTTAGCGGGCAAGTGCTCTACCAACTGAGCTACCCAAGCACGACTCACGCCCCGTCCTCACAGCTTTACTTCTGCCAGTACCTCGTCTCCTACGCTCCAAACTTTATAGAAGCTCTCCTGTTTTAATCTGCCAGGAATTTTCATATCAGCGCACACTCCGCTGCAGAGTGAAAATTTCATTCTACATACATCGCCCAGGCTGTGGCTAAGCCATGTTTCCGCAATATCCTTTCTTTCAGGAGTGCTAGTTCTGCAAGGTCGCAGGAGAGCTTCTGTAAAGTTTGGAGGGTAGGAGACGAGGTACTGGCAGAAGTAAAGCTGTGAGGACGGGGCGTGAGTCGTGCTTGGGTAGCTCAGTTGGTAGAGCACTTGCCCGCGAAAGGCAAAGGTCCCGAGTTCGAGTCTCTGCCCGGCACACAGTTTTAATCTGCCAGGTAGTTTCATATCAGCGCACACTCCGCTGCAGAGTGAAAATCTCATTATATCCATTGTCAGTTCCACAAATTAAGGGGGAGTAATTACTCCTACTCTGGTGTACATTCAGACGTCTCGAAGTATAAAGTCCCTTCAGAAGTTAAAGTGTGGTAGCAGCCGTTCACTGGCCGGAATCAACCACCTCCACAATCCATCACCACTCGTTACCACAGGCAGGTCTGCCTCCTTCCTGAACTCTCGTAAAAGTGCCCAGAATCGCTCGCTTGAGCTCGTCACTCGTGAAGTCTCCGTCTCCATTTGATTTCCGTAGTGTTCCAATACTGTCTGCTTTTCCATTAACTGAAGACCATCCCCACCAAAAATACATCGTTCTTAAGCTGTAAAGGCACGATTTAACTCAATATGACCACTTCCCAGACTAAACTAATATGTTACAATAATACACTCCTGGAAATGGAAAAAAGAACACATTGACACCGGTGTGTCAGACCCACCATACTTGCTCCGGACACTGCGAGAGGGCTGTACAAGCAATGATCACACGCACGGCACAGCGGACACACCAGGAACCGCGGTGTTGGCCGTCGAATGGCGCTAGCTGCGCAGCATTTGTGCACCGCCGCCGTCAGTGTCAGCCAGTTTGCCGTGGCATACGGAGCTCCATCGCAGTCTTTAACACTGGTAGCATGCCGCGACCTCGTGGACGTGAACCGTATGTGCAGTTGACGGACTTTGAGCGAGGGCGTATAGTGGGCATGCGGGAGGCCGGGTGGACGTACCGCCGAATTGCTCAACACGTGGGGCGTGAGGTCTCCACAGTACATCGATGTTGTCGCCAGTGGTCGGCGGAAGGTGCACGTGCCCGTCGACCTGGGACCGGACCGCAGCGACGCACGGATGCACGCCAAGATCGTAGGATCCTACGCAGTGCCGTAGGGGACCGCACCGCCACTTCCCAGCAAATTAGGGACACTGTTGCTCCTAGGGTATCGGCGAGGACCATTCGCAACCGTCTCCATGAAGCTGGGCTACGGTCCCGCACACCGTTAGGCCGTCTTCCGCTCACGCCCCAACATCGTGCAGCCCGCCTCCAGTGGTGTCGCGACAGGCGTGAATGGAGGGACGAATGGAGACGTGTCGTCTTCAGCGAAGAGAGTCGCTTCTGCCTTGGTGCCAATGATGGTCGTATGCGTGTTTGGCGCCGTGCAGGTGAGCGCCACAATCAGGACTGCATACGACCGAGGCACACAGGGCCAACACCCGGCATCATGGTGTGGGGAGCCATCTCCTACACTGGCCGTACACCACTGGTGATCGTCGAGGGGACACTGAATAGTGCACGGTACATCCAAACCGTCATCGAACCCATCGTTCTACAATTCCTAGACCGGCAAGGGAACTTGCTGTTCCAACAGGACAATGCACGTCCGCATGTATCCCGTGCCACCCAACGTGCTCTAGAAGGTGTAAGTCAACTACCCTGGCCAGCAAGATCTCCGGATCTGTCCCCCATTGAGCATGTTTGGGACTGGATGAAGCGTCGTCTCACGCGGTCTGCACGTCCAGCACGAACGCTGGTCCAACTGAGGCGCCAGGTGGAAATGGCATGGCAAGCCGTTCCACAGGACTACATCCAGTATCTCTACGATCGTCTCCATGGGAGAATAGCAGCCTGCATTGCTGCGAAAGGTGGATATACACTGTACTAGTGCCGACATTGTGCATGCTCTGTTGGCTGTGTCTATGTGCCTGTGGTTCTGTCAGTGTGATCATGTGATGTATCTGACCCCAGGAATGTGTCAATAAAGTTTCCTCTTCCTGGGACAATGAATTCACGGTGTTCTTATTTCAATTTCCAGGAGTGTATATAAATAAACAAATATCATAAACGTTCACTTACACTCAGATTATTCCCAATAGCTACTTATAATTAAAGATATTCTGATTATTAAATAAACCAGCATTCTTCCGCAAGTGCGCTTACATTAAATGACAACAGATTCTTACTACAATTTGCTTAAACAAATATTTATGTCTGCTTGACAGAAGTGTCTTCTGACACTACTTTCAATTGTGATGTCCGCTAACACTTGCGACTGACAACTTTTAAAATAGCACAGTGTTTTAATATCACTTGCAAACATTTAAATAAAGTTGCTGGTAAAGTATTAAACTGCTTGTTAAATAAAATAGCAAGTATAATAATATATGAGGTACTGATGCTGTGTTCATTTGCTGTGTAAATGTGGAGAATGCGATGTCCTGACAGATATTTACATAACAAAAAAGATATAAAAGACGTAATAAAACAAGAAATAAAATAGACACAGATACGTAGCCTTCAGGGATGACAGTTATAGTGCAATGCTATAATCTGAGATAACGTTTGTTGAAATCGCATGAAGCTATTAAAAGTTGTTAAGTGAGAGGGTCATTGTGAAAAATGTTTATTCACTGTGAGATGTTGACTTCTGTAGTTTTGAAGTTATTGAGATATTAATATGTCACTGGATGCGCCACGCTTTTCTGAATTCGTGAATGTGTTCAGATTTGCATTAATATTTGATGTTAGCTGTTGTCGAATCTCAAAGAGCTGTAACTTGGCCGTCGTTTTGGTTGTCTGGCACTCCACCATATCCTTGAGCATATTCTGCACAAGGGTAATGCGAGCATCAGCAGCCCAAATTGGCAGCTCTGGGATTTACCCGTTTTCAGCCCAGCACCCATTGTCTTTGCTGGACTCGCCGGAAACCCTCCTCAACCAGGCTGGCCGCGGCGCGCCCTGTGCCATGGGCCCGCTAGCGTTCATCTCTCCTCAGTAGCAGTCCCAGGTGGACGAATAACTCGCCCACACACTCCTAACGTTACAGACAGACGTTGACACGCTACACTTTAGATTTAGTATTCCGTAGATATTCAAATTCTTAACTTTTTACGCCGTTTTTCTTTTAGTGAATATATATTTATTGATATTTCCAAGTTCAGATATATGCATGCCACACGTTTAGGAGTACTTTTCGTTCATTCGCAAGATTTATTTGTGTAGAGGACTGTTGGGCCACACGTATCGAATATACAAAAGAAGTGGACATTTACACTCCGGTTATCGTTACGAACTATTTCTCAGTTTCGAGGAATAATTACTGTCAATCAAAGCGTTTCCCGCGAATTCGCAATTTATAACCATTTTTGTATTAATGGATTTAAGAATTCTTAATTGTTTACCACCGTCCGTAATATTTTGTATGAGTTGCAAAACACTAGAAAAGGCTATGCTTATTCAAATTATACCCTCCAAGCGGGCTACTTTACCTTCTGTATCACGACTGATATTAGTGCACTGATGTTCAACCACGTGTCCTTTGGACAATCCGCCAGGATCCTCAATACCGGTAGTGGAATAACGTCACCTTTGGTAGTGGTTATTTAATCATATCCAATAGTAAGAGATGCTCAAAGTCCCGGTTTGGTGTGAGGTAAGAATTGTTGAAAACTTCGAACTTTCCTCTTTGTGATATGGTACTGCCTCTCTGTCCACGAGTTGTAGCAGGGCACGTCGTAGCCTTATAATAGGACGTTTATACTCAATGATTTTATGGTGTCCGAATGCGCGAGTCTTCTATACGTTCCTCGTCTCAGAAACCCAGCAATGCCCTTAGTATTCTCGCTGCTTGTCTACAGAAAGCGTTACTTTAATGGTAGTATGTTCCTTTCACATATAGAAAATGTTCTACGGTAAATTATTCTTACGAAATAGTATTGTTTTAATTCGTATGTGCGGCTTATGATGATCTATACGGTGAAAATTCAAATGTGAATCCACAATGGTTTTTGCAAGTATTCTCCCTTTCATGTTTTGTTGATCTGACTGATATTCAAATCCACAATGGTTTTTGCAAGTATTCTCCCTTTCATGTTTTGTTGATCTGACTGATATTCAAATGCAGTCATAGTGGGTCACCCTCTTACTCATGCAAATATGTTCTGCCTGGCGACCCGCTACTCATATTGTCCTCTCCAGTACACTTTAAACCTAACCTTGCCTCCGACGCCGCAACAGATAGCTACAAATCACAGATTGTTTACATTATGTTCTACCAGTCAGGTACTGTCCGCGTTAGATAATTTCTACCTCGTTGAAGACACGCAGCTTTATGTACCTGTCTGAGCAGTGGCCTCTTGCGAGGTGACCGACTCCAGAAGTTCATTGCATGCAGGTCCCGTCGCAATGTTCCCTCGCTGACAGGTTGTAAGAAACCTTCATTCACTGCCTGAAGCAATTCCTGTCAATTGTATTACCATACTCTGAGAGGAACCTGACTGGTATGTGATTTTTTTGCTCAAGCCGTGAAACGGATCTCCGGTCACTCTCAGCCAGTATCTTTTCCCCCACCAGTATTCAGACGTCGAGTGTCGTGGTGACGTGTGTTATACCACTGCTTCTGGATACGCTGAAGAGTTTGCCGCCAAACACCAACAAATACGGCAACTTCACACACCGTATAGCCACAACACTGCCATCCACTGTTGCCCATTTTTGCCACTCTGTCACGTCCATGTTTACATACGACGTCCGCTTTAGACATGAATATCTCATTGTTTTTCCTTATGCTCACTTAGAGGCAGTGCACACACGTTTGGGCAAGTGATTCTATCGCTGCGACCTCTGTAAAGGCTTAACGGATCAACTGTGCGTGCACAATGAGGTGACTAATTTTTTGTCCGGTCAGCTTATAATCAGTGTATATTTAACATCTCGTGAAGTCTCCATTATGGAACTGTCTTCTTTACTTTATTCCATTCGGTAGATTTTTATGAGAAATTTAAAGGAACGTATTTCTAGACATCGTTAGGAGACAGCTTAGCGCAGTAGATGTAGAGCTGTTAGAGTAACCAGATAGGAAGGCACTCAAGAGTACGACTACCATCGTTCACACACACACACACACACACACACACGGTAAGCGACAGGTGGCTAATTTACGCTGGATTAGGGAACAGCGGAACTCGCGTAAACGTTGATTATACTGTGATGGGAAAGGCACCAAATTATCAGTACATACTCTAAATTAGTAACAAAAGCTAACAACATTTAAAAGATACAGTTCTCACCGACACTCTGTTTATTTATTATGACACAATAATATCCGCAGATGAATATGTTACTCGTAACGCATACGACTGGTGTTCGTTTGTGAGATGAAACGATCACGTATACAAACATATACGAAAGCATTTGAACAGATTTTCAAAGGCGAGAGTAGGTACGTGGTTGGGAGAAATGGACTGTCGTTGCTCAGACATTAACATCATTAAACACCCGATCCAGATCAAACTCTATATGATAAAATTACAGCCGCGCAGATTGGCCGCGCAGTTTGAGGCCCCATGTACGGATTGCGCAGCCCCACCCGCCGGAGGTTCGAGTCCTCCCTCGGGCTTCTGTGTGTGTGTTGTTCTTAGCATAAGTTAGTTTAAGCAGTGTGTAATTCTAGGGACTGATGACTTCAGCACATTGGTCCCTTAGGAATTCACACACATTTTTTGATAACGTTATCAACTGCAGTATCAACGCTAACCATATGCTTCTAGTAAATGGCAAGGCAACTGTTTGTGATAGTGCCTCATTAAAGAATACCTGAACGGTTCTCTATTCATCGCAGCTCCCCCTTTAACATTGCATCACCAGACATAGGTAGTGTGACGTACTGAGTACGGCGATGTTGCTACTATAGCATCGACTTTAACTACGAGGCATTTGCTAACTCTCTGCAGAGACTGTTTAGCCATACAATGCAGTCTCTGGTCTGCCTTGTACGTTACATATTTCCTTGCTGCCCCACCACGCTTATCTCACACAGCATCCCCGTGACACAATTCATTTACTCGAGTAAAAGAGAGACTGACATTAGGGTGTCTACAGACTAACGATTCTACATCTACATGATTACTCTGCTATTCACAATAAAGTGCCTGGCAGAGGCTTCAATGAACCACCTTCAATCTGTTTCTTTACCATTCCACACTCGAAAAGCGCACGAGAATAATGAACACTTAAATGTTTCTGTGCGAGCCCTGATTTCTCTTATTTTATCGCGATAATCATTTCTCCGCATGTAGGTGGGTGACAACAGAATGTTTTCGCAATTGGAGGAGAAAACTGCTGATTGAAATTTCATGAGAACATCCCGTCGCAACGAGAAACGCCTTTGTTTTAATGACTGCCACTCCAATTCACGTATCATGTCTGTAGCACTATCTCCCCTATTTCGCGATAATACAAAACAAGTAGCTCTTCTTTGTACTTTTTCGATGTCATCCGTCAGTTCCATCCGATGTGGATCCCAAACCGCACAGCTATACTTCAGAATAGGGCGGTCAAGCGTGATACAAGCAGTCTCTTTAGTAGACCTGTTGCACCTTCTAAGTGTTCTGCCAATGAATCGCAGTCTTTAGTTTGCTCTACCCACAACTTTATCTATGTGATTGTTCTAATTTAAGTTATTTGTAACTGCAATCCCTAAGTATTTGGTTGAAATTCCAGCCTTCAGATTTGTGTGACTTATCGCGTAATCGAAATTTACTGGATTTCCTTTAGTATTCATGTGAATAACTTCACAATTTTCTTTATTCAGTGTCAATTGCACTATTCGAACCATACAGATATCTTATCTAAATCATTCTACAATTGGTCTCGGTCATCAGATGACTTTAAAAGACGGTAAATGACAGCAACATCTGCAAACAATCTAAGACGACTACTAAGATTGTCTGCTATATCGTTAATGTAGATCAGGAACAATAGATGGCCTATAACACTACCTTGGGGAACGCCGGATATTACTTCTGTTTTACTCGATGACTTCCCATCTATTACCACGAACTGTGACCTATCTGTCAGGAAATAACGAATCCAGTCGCACAACTGAGGCGATATTCCATAAGCACGCAGTTTGGTTAGAAGACGCTTGTGAGGAACAGTGTCGAAAGCCTTTTGGAAATCTAAAAATATGGAATCAATTTGACATCCCTGTCGATGGCACTCATTACTTCATGAGTATAAAGAGCTAGTCGTTTTTCGCAATAACGATATTTTCTGAATCCGTGCGAACTGTGTGTCAATAAATCGTTTTCTTCGAGGTACTTCACATCATGTTCAAATACAGTATATATTCGAAAACCCTACTGCAAATGACGTTAGTGATATAGGCCTGTAATTCAACGGATTACTCCTACGTCCCTTTCTCGGTATTGGTGTGACTTGAGCAATTTTCCAGTATTTAGGTACAGATCTTTCTGTGAGCGAGCGGTTGTATATAATTGCTAAATATGGAGCTATTGTATCACCATACTCTGAGAGGAACCTGACTGGTATACAATCTGGACCAGAAGCCTTGCGTTAATTAAGAGATTTAAGCTGCTTTGCAACACCTGTGATATCTACTTTTATGTCTCCCGTCTTGGCAGTTGTTCTTGACTGTAATTCAGGAATATTTACTTCGTCCTCTTTTGTGAAAGAGTTTCGGAAAACCGTATTTAATAACTCTACTTTAGTGACATTATCATCAGTGATTTCACCGTTATTATCGTGCAGTGAAGGTATTGATTGCTCCTTGCCACTGGTGTGCTTTATGTATGACCAGAATCTCTTCGGGTTTTCTGCTAGATTTCGAGACAGAGTTTCGTTATGGAAATTATTAAAAGCACCTCGTATTGAAGTAAGCGCTATATTTCGACCTTCTGAAAACTATGCCAGTCTTGGGAATTTTGCGTTCTTTTAAATGTGGCATGCTTTTTTCGCTGGTTCTGTAACAGCGATCTGACCCGTTTTGTGTACCATGGGGGATGAGTACCATCACTTATTAATTTACGTACTATATATCTCTCAACTGCTTTCGATACTATCTCTTTCAAATCATTCCACAACTTTTCTACGCTTACATGACCAGATCGGAAGGAGTGCACTTGCCCGCGAAAGGCAAAGATCCCGAGTTCGAGTCTCGGTCGGGCATACAGTTTTAATCTGCCAGGAAGTTTCATATCAGCGCACACTCCGCTGCAGAGTGAAAATCTCATTCTGGAAACATCCCCCCGGCTGTGGCTAAGCCATGTCTCCGCAGTATCCTTTCTTTCAGGACTGCTAGTTCCGCAAGTTTCGCAGGAGAGCTTCTGTAAAGTTTGGAAGGTAGGAGACGAGATACTGGCAGAAGTAAAGCTGTGAGTACCGGGCGTGAGTCGTGCTTCGGTAGCTCAGATGGTAGAGCACTTGCCCGCGAAACGCAAAGGTCCCGAGTTCGAGTCTCGGTCGGGCACACAGTTTTAATCTGCCAGGAAGTTTCATATCAGCGTACACTCCGCTGCAGAGTGAAAATCTCATTCAGGAGTGAAGATTGTCTCTTAAAACGGCGTTAAGAGCATTTTTAACACCTTTTATAAATAGATGTGTATTGCATTTCTTTTTGATGTTTGTAGGTGTTACGGCATTCAGCCTAGCAGATACTGCCTTGTGGCCGCTAGTCTCTGTATTCGTCACGATACTCACTATTTGTCCAGGATTATCTGTTGCTAAGAGGTCAAGTATGCTTTCTCAACCATTTACGCTTCTAGTGACTCATGAACTAACTGTTCAAAATAATTTTCTGAGAAAGCGTTCAGTACAATTTCGGATGACGTTTCATGCCTGCCGTCGGCCCCGACACATAATTTTTCCAGTATATCGTGGGTAGATTGAAGTCGCCACCGACTAGAACTGTATGAGTGGGGTACCTATTTGAAATGTAACTCAAGTTTTCTTTGAACTGTTCAGCAACCATATCTTCGAAGTCGGGGTGTTCGGTAAAACCATCCAATTAATAGTTTACTCCGATTGTGAAGTATAACCTCTACCTATACTATTTCGCAGGAACTATCTACTTCAATTTCACTGCAAGGGAAACTATTTCTGACAGCAATAAATACTGCAACACCAGCTTTATTTAATCTACCCTTTCTGAACACTGTTAGATCGTTTTAAAAAATTTCTGTTGATCTTATTTCCGGCTTTAGCCAGCTGTCTGTACCTATAACTATTTGAGCTTCTGTGCTTTCTATTAGAGCTTGGAGCTCTGGTTCTTTCCCAACACAACTACGACAATTTACAACTACAATACCGATCGTTTCTACATCTAACTTACTGTGTTTTACTTGACCCCCTTTTAGAGCGACGCCATTTCTGTGGTTTCCTGAGCCGGCCGGAGTTGGCTGAGCGGTTCTAGGCGCTACAGTCTCGAACCGCGCGACCGCTACCGTCGCAGGTTCGAATCCTGCCTCGGGCAGGATGTCATTAGGTTAGTTAGGTTTAGGTAGTTGTAAGTTCTAGGGGACTGATGACCTGATAAGTTAAGTACCATAGTGCTCAGAACCATTTGAACCAGTTGTGGTTTCCTGAGACTCTCTAACATAAAAAACCGCCAAGTCCCTTCCACACAGTCCCCGCTACTCGTGTAGACGCTTCCTGTGTGTAGTGGACTCCTATTCTATTAAGCGGAACCCGGAAACCCACCACCAGATGACGGAAGTCAAGGAATCTGCAGCCTACACAGTCACAGAAGCGCCTAAGCCTCTCATTCAGACCCTCCACTCGGCTCTGCACCAAAGGACCACAGTCGGTTCTATCGACGATGATGCAGATGGTGAGCTCCGCCTTAATCTCACAAGAAACGCTGGTAGTCTTTACTATCTCCACTAGCCACCCGAAACCAGAGAGAATCTTCTCCGATCCAAAGCGACATACGTCATTGGTACCGACATGAGCCATCACCTGCAGCTGGCTGCACCCTGTACTCTTCATGGCATCCGGAAGCACCCTTTCCACATCCGGAATGACTCCCCCCCACACAGAGTACACACTGGCTTTGTTCCCCTCCTTGGCAGCCATGTTGCTAAGGAGCTCCATTACGCGCCTAACGTTGCAGTTCCCAACTACCAGCATACCCACCCTCTGTGAATGTCCAGACCTTGCAGGCCGAGAAGCTGCGTCTGGAACAGGGTAGACGACTGCATCCGGCTAAGAGACAAACCTTGGAGGCCCTAGGATCGGCTCCTCGGAAGGATTTTCGCTGCCTGCCAGACTCTGGAATGATCTCCTACTCTACCAAGGGTTAGCAGTCAGCCTAAATTGGAGGCAGTACCCCGGACGGCCTCAGCAGTGGACCGATCGGGGGACACATGGACGTGCTCGCCGTCCCTCGGATCCCTGCGTCCGATCCCCCCCCCCCCCCCCCCTCCACACAGTGATGCCCCTTGGCAGCAGCCTCAAGCTGTGTGACGTAAGCCAACGCAGCCTGGAGCTGCGAGCGAAGGGTCGCCAACTCAGCTCGCATCTGTACACTGGTACACTGCAATCGCAGTTCCTATTCATTACTACAGTCGCTCCTGTTTGAAGTTCGCAACAATACGTAACAAACGAAGGGTGTACTCACATTATTAGCAGCAGGAACACGAGGTGCTCTGTCTCTGGCGGTCTATCCGATACTGTTCTTTCAAATGTCTGTCCATTAATTTACAAAAGCTCTTGTTACAAATAAGTTACATTATAATTGAAGATAATGATATAATACTAGGTTCTAGATTAAAAATCTCTTTCCGTATTGGCTCTTAAAGTGAATACATTTGAAAATTCCTCCCATTTAGCTGCAACTACATCAAGTGTCCACTAGGGGCGTTCAATAAGTGAGGCAAAACTTTTGTTTTCCTCGGCCAATTTCGGCTGAAAAAAAAACGAATTTTATTGTGGGACATTGTGGAATATTACCTCTTCAGCCCCTATAGTTTCACGAAGTTGCGATGGGAGGCGGTGCTATACGTGGCCTTGAAAATGGCGTCTGTAACGGAAGTGTGTTCTAAGCAGAGGACAGTTATTGAATTTCTTTTGGCGGAAAACTAGAGCATCGGAGATACTCATAGGCGCTTGCAGAATGTCTACGGAGACCTGACAGTGAAGAAGGGCAAGGCGAATCGTTGGGCTAAGCGGCTGTCATTATCGCAATAAGGTTGCGCAAACGTGTCCGATGTCCCGCGTGCGGCCGTATCCAACCAGCTGTTAGTTTTGTAATGTTGGAAAGTGCGGACACGGATTACAATCAAACACGTCGCTGAACCAACGACCTTCTCTGTTGGTAGGGATGACACACTTGTCCACCAGCTGTGGCACTCAAATGTGTGTGCCAGCTGTGTTCCTGGCCACCTAACAGAAGACCATAAAGAGGAGCGAAGAACAATCTCCGCGGAATTGCTTGCAGGTTATAAGGCTGATCGTGACAATTTTTTGTCGAACAGCGTCAATGGCGATGAAACATGGACTTATCACATCGAAACGGAAACGAAACGGCAGTCTGTGGAGTGGCGTCACATCACCTTTCCTCCGAAGAGAAAGTTCAAAGACGCTTGGAGAATATCTATGAAGACCTGACAGCCAAACGTGACTGCAATTTTAATAAAAGCAGTGTATATATCTATTATTATATACGCACCATTGTGTATACATATCACTGTTTGTATGGATGCTTTATTTTTTCAAGGTCCGAAATGGAAAACACATGTTTTATTTGCAACAATTAGTTACAAAAATGGCTCTGAGCAGTATGGGACTTAACATCTGAGGTCATCAGTCCGCTAGAACTTAGAATTACTTAAACCTAACTAACCTAAGAATATCACACACATCCATGCCCGACGCAGGATTCGAACCTGCGACCGCAGCGGTCGCGCGGTTCCAGACTGAAGCGCCTAGAACCGCTCGGCCACGCTGGCCGGCAATTAGTTACACCTTTCAGCTTTTTTTTCTACATAGTCGCCGCCCCAGCTTAGATATTTGTCGTGGTGTAGTACCAACTTTCGATTACTCTCGCCATAGAAGGCTTTCCGCCAATTCTGCACGCTGGGCTAAAGCCCGCTGCCATGAGAAAATGCTGTTGTCGTAGCGAGCGGTCCAAGTGAGAGAAATTCTACTGTTCTAGGCATCTTTATGCATTGACTGCGCAATTACGACTGAAAAGTGCGACGTAGTTCTGCCGTCGGATATAACAGAGGCACACCGTAAACATCTGCGTAGAGATTCTTCGGATTTTCAGTGTGGTTTTAACTTTGCGACCAATGGGACCTCGGAAAAAAATAGCCCTCATATACACTTAAGCGCCAAACAAACTGGTATAGGCATTAGTATTCAAATACAGAGTCATGTAAAAAGGCAGAATGCAGCGCTACGGTGGCAACGCCTAATAAGACAAGTGTCTGGCGCAGTTGTTAGATCGGTTACTCCTGCTACAATGGCTGGTTATCCAGATTTAAGTGGCTTTGAACGTGGTGTTACAGCCGGCGCAAGTGCGATGGGACATAGCATATCCAAGGTAGCGATGAAATGGTGATTTTTCCGTACGATCATTTCATGAGTGTACCATGAATATCAGGAATCCGGGAAAACATAAAATCTCCGACATCGCTGCGGCCGCAAAAAAATCCTGCAAGGGCGGGACCAACGGCGACTGAAGAGAATCGTTCAATGTGACAGAAGCGCAACCCTTCCGTAAATTGCTGCAAATTTCAATGCTGGACCATCAAGTGTCATCGATACGGGCTTTCGGAGCCGAAAGGCCGGCCGCGGTGGTCAAGCGGTTCTAGGCGCTTCACTCCGGAACTGCGCGACTGCTACGGTCGCAAGTTCGAATCCTGCCTCGGGCATGGATGTGTGTGATGTCCTTAGGTTGGTTAGGTTTAAGTAGTTCTAAGTTCTAGGGGACTGATGACCTTAGAAGTTAAGTCCCATAGTGCTCAGAGCCATTTTTGGAGTCGAAGGCCCTCTCGTGTATCCTTGATGACTTCACGACACAAAGCTTTACACCTTGCTTGGACCCGTCAACACTGAGGAGCATTGGACTGTTGATGACTGGAAACATGTTGCCTGGTCGAACGAGTCTCGTATCATATTGTATCGAGCGGACAGACGTGTACGGGTATGGAGACAACGTCATGAATCCATGGACCCTGCATGTCAGCAACGGACTGTTCAAGCTGGTTGAGGCTTTGTAATGGTGTAGGGTGTGTGCAGTTGGAGTGATATGGGACACCTGATACACCTAAATACGACTCTAACACTTGACACGTACGGAAGCATCCTGTCTGATCACCTGCATCCATTCATGTCCATTGTGCATACTGTCGGACTTGGGCAAATCCAGCAGGACAATGCTACAGAGTGACTCCAGCAACACACTTCTGAGTTTAACCACTTTTGCTGGCCACCAAACTCCCCAAACGTGAACAATTTTTAGTGTATCTGGGATGCCTGTTCAGAAGAGATCTGCTCCCCCTCTTACTCCTACGGACTTATGGGCAGCCTACTGCTCCCTCCAGCACCTCGTGCTTCAGACATTAGTCGAGCCCATGCCATGTCGTGTTACGGTATTTCTGCCTGCAGCGGGGGCCCTACACGATATTAGGCAGGTGTACCAGTTTTTTTGGCTCTTCATCGTATACTATCGGGAGCCGTAGCCCAGTCGGAATCCGCCTGATTTCAGCAGAGAGGCGCTGTTTGCATGTCCTAACCGCCTTTTGTAGGACATTTCAGACAGCGGCCGCATGGTTGTCGATTGTTCATAGAAGGCCGCAGCAGATCTCTCATCGCCGGCCGGAGTGGCCTTGCGGTTCTAGGCGCTATAGTCTGGAACCGAGCGACCGCTACGGTTGCAGGTTCGAATCCTGCCTCGGGCATTGACGTGTGTGATGTACTTAGGTTAGTTAGGTTTAATTAGTTCTAAGTTCTAGGCGACTGATGACCTCAGAAGTTAAGTCGCATAGTGCTCAGAGCCATTTGAACCATTTTTTGCTGGATATGCCGCTGATTACTGCCGAATAACTCGTCAACTACTCTGATATTAACTCTCCGCCTTGAGTCCTGGTTGTCGGCTCTTGGATACTTTGTTTGTGGCAATGCACACAGTTGACAACCACGACAACAGATGTGAACTTTCTAAAAGCTAACTTAGAACGTTTGTTTCGGATTGATCACTACAGCTTTGCATTTCTCATGATGTGTCTGTGTTTGTATCTTGATCCGTCTCAATAAACGGTAATAGACATGCCCTTTAGAACAAGAAACGATGTTCCTTGTGTTAGTTACGCAATTTCCAATTACTGGTGTTACAAAGCGACAGCTGTCGGCAGACAACTCCAATCAGCCGGGCAAACAAACGTCAGATTGCACAGGGCTTCACAGGATAAATGAATGAGAGCAGTCGGCAGGAAATCCCTCTAGTTAAAGAGTAAAGGTGAACACTGGAACAGAACCCGTAGCAGTAGCTGTATATCACGGAGACCTCTAAGAGATCAAAGAAACTGTCAACTACGGGATTATTTTAGAAGCATTAAATATCGTACTGACGTGAATGAACGCTAAAAATTAATTACTTAAATCTGATAACGAATTCCATTCTTGTGTAATGTATCTATGGACCGACACTACAGCATCAATGTTAGGTGACGACTAAGGTTGCTCTAGAAACATGAACCACTAAGAATGAATGAGCGCAAAGAACTGACGTGGCTCATGCACCTCACAGTAATGAAAAAGGAGGTGCATTAAATTTTTTTACACTTCCATTGTTCAGCACATCTTTTTGTTTCGAATCAATTTGGGTATATTTAGTCCGTCTCCGTAGCTGAGTAATCGGCAGTGCTGACTGCCATGCGGAGGACCAGAGTTTGACTCCTGGCACTGTCAGGCGTTTTTCCTCGGTGGGAGGACTGGATAAACGTAAACTCAGCCTCGTGATGTCAACTGAGAAAGTACTTGCCCGAATAGTAGCAGCTCCAGGGTATGTAAACGGACAATGGCTTGCAGTCTCAGTTCGAATGTGATAGCTATCTTGAGGTTGAGAAGCTTATGTCCACGAATCAGCATGGTTTTAAAAAGCATCGCTCGTGTGAAACTCAACTTGCCATTTTCTCACGTGATATACTGCGAATTACAGACGAAGGGCAACTGACAGATTCCATATTTCTAGATTTACGGAAAGCATTTGACACAGTGAAGCACTGCAGGCTGTTAACGAAGGTACGATCATATGGAATAAGGTCACAGATACGTGAGTGGCTCGAAGACTGCTGAAGTTATACAACCCAGTATGTTGCCCTCGACGGCGAGTGTTCATATCGTCAGGAGTGCCCCGGGGAAGCGTTCTAGGGCCGTTGTTGTTCTCTGTATACATAAATGATTTGGCGGACAGTATGGGCAGCAAACTGCGGTTGTTCGTTGATGGTGCAGTGATGTACGGTAAGGTGTCGAAGTTGAGTGACTTAAGGCCGATACAAGATGACGTAGACACAATTTCTGGTTGGTGTGATGAATGCGCAGCTAGCTCTAAATGTGGAAAAATGTAAGTTAATGCGGATGAGAAGGAAGAACAAACCTGAATGTTCGGTTACAGTATTACTAGTGTCTTCCTTGACAGAGTCAACTCGTTTAAATATCTGGGCGTAGCGTTGCAAAGCGATATGAAATGGAATGACCATCTGAGATCTGTGGTAGGGAAGGCGAATGGTCGACTTCGGTTTATTGGGAAAATTTCAGGAAAGTGTATTTCACCTGTAAAGGAGACCACATATAAGACGCTGGTGCGACCTATTATTGAGTGTTATTGGTGTTTAGGGTCTGTGCAAGGTCGGATTGAAGGTAGAGGTCGAAGGAATTCAGAGGCGGGGTGCTCAATTTGTTACCATTTGTTTCGAACAACGTGTAAGTGCTACTGAGACGCTTCTGGAACTGAAATGAGAATCCATGGAGGAAAGGCCGCGGAATGTCTATATAGATGCAGATGTAGAGCGGTGCGGTGACCCCACACCCCTCCACACCACATCCAGTGACGCCATTGGTAGAGGATGACACGGCGGTCGGTCGGTAGCGATGGGCCCGCCAGGGACTGTGGACAGAGTTTACGTTCAAAATTTTAGAGACTATTTAGACACATACTTCTATGTTTCATTTTATGGATTGCACGTACTACTTGTGAGGTCCGTTGTGGAAAACCGTGTATTCTGTTTGTGTGCAGATCAATAGATTTATGACGGGGGCTGTGTTTGTTGTGCAAACCCGGATAAAATTAAGAGATCAGATGAGTGTAAAAACTGTCTAAATTATCGACTCCTAGGAACTCCGGTTATGGAACTGCCCTACGATTCAGTCAGCCAATCATTCGCTTAGCGCATCTGGTTTTCTGCTTCACCTGCCTAATTTGAGAATAAGAGCTTAATACCCCACATTAACTGACTGTCTAACAGTGCATAGCTAACCAACGAAACATGAAGTATGTAAAGTCAGTTGTCCATCCACGGACATACCCCGATTAATAGCTAAATAGTAAGTGTCAATCTTTTACTGGATTTATGACAACGATCGTTTAACTAATGAATTTTAAGAAATCGCATTATTGGTTTCATCTCCAACACGCAAGATTATTTTTGCAGGAGAATGTAGATTAAAAAGTAGTACTTGAACATGGATTCGATTACCTACTGTAACTATTGATAGCCAGATAAAAATGGCGTCGTTAATGCAAATAGTACACACAATTTTGACATGTGTTAATAAAATTTAAAGTTCAGAGATTCATTAAATAAAAACGAGATCTTTTAGCATTTGCGTCAGGTAAGGACACTACCGTAAAATCAGTCAGTAACAATAGTCTCTTTATAGGTCACTGCAGCGAGACATTAAGGAACTAGAAAACCTATCCCTCAGAATAAGGTTTCCAAACTAAACTATCTAACACTGAAAGAACATTACTTTTACGATGTCCATTGAAGGAATGAGCAAAACTGCTTCAGGGATAATGGGGCCGAGTCGTAACATTCACATATGGCAGCACTTACTTGGAACACATAAAGCAGAAGCCGATTGCACAAAATTCAGCGCATTCATCAATTCCTTTTTCTAGTATGTTTTCAAAACTAAAACGGAATTATTTGTCTTTTACTTTCATCAACGAGTATTTTTTCAACTGAGATTGTGCAATATAAGAAATGCAATCTTTCTCAAATTTGGCTAGTTATTTTAATCATATTTTAAACACTTCACTTACTTGGTGCAGTCGCATTGATGTGACCACCGCCCATACTCGACGCCAACTGGCAATTACTACTTACGGACGGCAGGTGTGAGCACTAGCAGTGGAGGTATATGAAGCGTGTTGCAATGGGGGGACACGGAAGAAGTAATATAGTCGTTGTCGTAATGCGAAAACGGAGCCATTTATCTCGGTCTAAGAGGGCATGATCATTGGCTTTCGGACGAAAGGTGCAAGCTTTCCGGAAACGGCTAAGTTTGTAAACACTTCGCGTGCCACCGTGGTTTAAGAATACCGTGCTTGGCACAATGGCGCTATTGAAATCCGGAACCGAGGCGAAGGCGGTGCAACGCGAGCCATAGACGACGGGGTGAACGACAGCTGTGGAGATGTGCACAGGCGAACAGATGTGCAACCGTTGAGCAACTGACCGTGCAGATGAACCAAGGGGTTCATAACCGTGTTCCCTCGACGACCATTCAGCGGACGTTGGTGCGTATCGGGCTTCGCAAGTAGGTGCCTGATCCACGCACCCACGCTGACTGCTGTTCGTCAGCGACGAAGGCTGAAATATATATCAGGGCGTCCACTGAGTGGCGACAGGTGGCTTTTTCAGATGAATCACGTTTTATGCTCCTTCAGACAGAGGGACATTGACGTGTACGGTGGGTGACGTCTTGAAGCGAACATCCTGCGACACTCATCGGAAGGATACAAGCCGGAAGGGGGAAGGTTATTGTCTAGGGAATATTTTCGTGGAATTCCACTGTTTTTATTCGGCACTATGGCATCTACTAGCGGGTTAATGCAATGTGTCATATGGCTCGCAGTGCACGTGCACGGTTCGAAGAGCATCAAGATGAGTTTACCGTACTCTTCTGGCCACGAAACTCCCGTGATTGAAATCCAATCGAGAATGTGTAGGGCCACCTCTGTCGGACTGTGAGCGCCGTGGACCCTCAACCGAGAGACCTAGCGCAGCTGGCCATGGCACTGGAGTCGGCATGTCTCATCATCCCTGTCGGTACTTTCTAGAGTGTCACTGATTCTATTCCTGCTAGCATCGCAGCGATCTGCGCTGCAAAAGGCTTTTCACAGGTGGCCGCATTAATGCGACTGGGCAGTGTATTAAATTACTGGCAATTAAAATTGCTACACCAAGAAGAAATGCAGATGATAAACGGGTATTCATTGGACAAATATATTATACTAGAACAGACATGTGATTACATTTTCACGCAATTTGGGTGCATCGATCCTGAGAAACCAGTACCCAGAACAACCACCTCTGACAGTAATAACGGCCTTGATACGCCTGGGCACTGAGTCAAACAGAGCTTGGATGGCGTGTACCGGTACAGCTGTCCATGCAGCTACAACACGATACCACAGTTCATCAAGAGTAGTGACTGGCGTAGTGTGACGAGCCAGTTGCTCGGCCGCCATTGACCAGACGTTTTCAATTGGTGAGAGATCTGGAGAATGTGCTGGCCAGGGCGGCAGTCGAACATTTTGTGTATCCAGAAAGCCCCGTACAGGACCTGCAACATGCGGTCGTGCATTATCCTGCTGAAATGTACGGTTTCGCAGGGATCGAATGAAGGGTACAGCCACGGGTCGTAACATATCTGAAATGTAACGTCCACTGTTCAAAGTGCCGTCAATGCGAACAAGAGGTGACTGAGACGTGTAACCAATGGCACCCCGTACCATCACGCCAGCTGATACGCCAGTATGGCTATGACGAGTACACGCTTCAAAATTGGTTCAAATGGCTCTGAGCACTATGGGACTCAACTGCTGTGGTCATAAGTCCCCTAGAACTTAGAACTACTTAAACCTAACTAACCTAAGGACATCACACACATCCATGCCCGAGGCAGGATTCGAACCTGCGACCGTAGCGGTCGTTCGGTTCCAGACTGTAGCGCCTTTAACCGCTCGGCCACTCTGGCCGGCAGTACACGCTTCCAATGTGCGTTCACCGCGATGTCGCCAAACACGGATGCGACCATCATGATGCTATAAACAGAACCTGGATTAATCCGAAAAAATGACGTTTTGCCATGCGTGCACCCAGGTTCGTCGTTGAGTACACCATCGTAGGCGCTCCTGTCTGTGATGCAGCGTCAAGGGTAACCACAGCCGTGGTCTCCGAGCTGATACTCCATGCTGCTGCAAACCTCGTCGAACTTTTCGTGCAGATGTTTGTTGTCTTGCAAACGTCCCCATCCGTTGACTCAGAGATCTAGACGTGGCTGCACGATCCGTTACATCCATTCGGATAAGATGCCTGTCATCTCGACTGCTACTGATACGAGGCCGTTGGGATCCAGCACGGCGTTCCGTATTACTATCCTGAACCCACCGATTCCATATTCTGCTAACGGTCATTGGATCTCGACCAACACGAGCAGCAATGTCGCGATACGATAAACCGCAATAGCGAGAGGCTACAATCCGACCTTTATCGAAGTCGGAAACGTGATGGTACGCATTTCTCCTCCTTACACGAGGCATCACAACAACGTTTCACCAGGCAACGCCGGTCAACTGCTGTTTGAGTATGAGAAATCGGTTGGAAACTTTCCTCATGTCAGCACGTTGTAGGTGTCGCCACCGGCGCCTACCTTGTGTGAATGCTCTGAAAAACTACTCATTTGCATATCACAGCATCTTCTTCCTGTCGGTTAAATTTCGCGTCTGTAGCTCGTCATCTTCGTGGTGTATCAATTTTAATGGCCAGTAGTGTATTTTTATTATTAACAAAATCAAATAATTCTTTAATAAAGAGATTCAACATTATGTACACTCAGATAACTTAAGAAATTGAGAATAGGATCTTAGCACAGGAGGCGTGTCAAAGGTCAACAACTGTCTTGTTACACACTAAGCTTAAATTCACAAACATATTACGTCTCAGTGAAGAAGGTACGGAATCATGCATTTTTACAAGTCCAAAGAAACAGTACATTGCTTGAAGGTGACGATGCGTTGAGCTGCAGCGGCGATGGCATTGATTTGTGTTGTGCAAGCATGGTTCTGCCTACTAACTGATGAAATGTAATTTTTCTTTCGACATCCAAACATTATTAAACATTTCACGAATATTCCACGCTGCAGTAAGCAGGTAATGCGTCCATCCGAGGCTCATTTTCAATAAATTTGTTGATAACTTATCCTCGCTTCCAATACATGGTGTTGACAGTCGAAAGGCTAGATACTAACTGATTGCCTTTTCTCTCTTGGTGCTCCACTACGCGCACTGGCGCCTTTTATTTTGGAGTACTAATCACGGCCTACGCATAGATTGCCTTCAATCCAGGTTTCCTTGCGTAACGGTACATTGCCATCTAGGACGTGCTGAAGGCCCGAATGACACAGACCGCCGGCTGGGGTTGCCAGGCTGAGAGAGACCCCAGAAGCGCCGCAGCTGTTCAGATTTCTACACAGTACTAATCACTGTTAGTAGAGGCCGTTTGCGGTGCCAAGATGACAGGGATGTCCAAGTACAAGATTTGTATAGAGTGCGCTTAATAATTAGTAGCGAAAACTAATACGCGTGAAAGCGTGCGAGGGAAATGGGTGGATGGTGGACGAGGGGTGCGAAATGGTAAGTCACTTGTGCGCAAAAATGGTCTCCAACTGGTTCTATTTCTGCCTATAGATACTATGAATGAGTCACTAAGAGATCCAACAGCTTTTCGTACATAAATCACACTTAAAAAAACACTCATCGTCACTGCAAATAATGAAAAAAAATACATTTTTCAAGAGAAAAAAGTAATACAGCTATAGTTATATTAATGTCATGACTTGTCTGTGTTACAAACAATATGTAAAACATTACTGCTGCGATAGTGGTTCAGTTTCGAAATAGTTTTAATGAAGTTCGCAGCTCGCAGATGTCCTTCAACTCAGCAATACAGAAATCGACTCAGAGAGTGGGAGCGATATTCTCTGTGTAGCAGATAGTTCGGCTTTCGTCTGCTAAGACTCTAGGAGTCGCGATAAAGATGATACATGGAAATCACTGTTGTTTCTCTATAGCCAAAATATTCAGTTCGGCGGGTGGATCGGTAGTTTGTATGTCGTCTTTTAAGCCTTTGTTTCTACGATTCACGAATACAGCTTGTACTAATCAGATGCCCTTGATGTCAAACATAGAGGGTCGCGCATGAAATGTGTTACCATTTTATTTTGAATATAAACTTTATTGTCAATACAATCTGAAAGGAATATATACTACAATGAAGAGCCGTCCATGGAGATTTGTTCTAACTCAGCACATACTCAATATGTCCACCATTTCGTTTCCTAACTTCCTTCAAAGGAACACTGAAGTTAGTGATTACCCTACGGCACATGTCTTCCGTAATTTCACTGCAAGCTTGAAGAATAAGTCTTCTGAGCTCCATTGAATCACGTGGACGTTTCGGGAAATTTTTTTCCTTTAGGTACCTCCAAAGAAAAAAGTCACATGGATTGAGATCTGGACTATTGGGGGCCAATTTTGTCCGTCATTGAAGCTACCTGGAAACCTGAGTGAAATGATCCGCATGTCGAAATGCTCGTGTAAAAACTCCAACATAGTGTTTGCAGTATGTGGCCTTGCTCCATCTTGCATGAACCACTGCGTGTTGAAGGGCAAGGCAGTAGCAAGAAGCTGTGGAATGAAGCTATTGCGAAGCATGCTCAAATAACGCTCGCTGTTCACAGTTTCTACAAAGAAAAAGGTTCCAATAAGTCCGTGACTGGAAATTGCTGTCCACGCTGTAATCCTCGGAGCATAATGTTGCCATTCATGAAGCACTTGTGGGTTTTCAGTGGCCCAAAATCGTACATTTTGTTTGTTAACTACAACGTCTAACTGAAAATGCGCATCATCTGAAAACCAAACGCTGTTCAGAGTTTCTTCCCTATCCTCATCCCACTGAGCAAACAGTAGTCTCTGCTGCTTGTGTTCTTCAGTGAGCTTCTGTGCACAGGTCATCTTGTATGGGTACATATGGAGGTCACTTTTACGAATGCGTTGAACGGAGCGTCTGGATATTCCCAGTTGCACTGCTGCCTTTCTACACGATTTCCCGGGACTTCTCTGTACAGAAACTCGTACCGCTTCAATATTCTCCGGCGAACAAACAGGCTTAGGCCGACGTCGCTACGCTTCCAATACTGTTCCTTTCTGCACACATTTATCGTACAACCTGTGGATGGTCTTCTTGCAAGGGACCCATCGTGTGTTAAACTGTTGTCGAAAACGCCTCTGAGTCACAACAAGGCTTTTCGTTTCATGAAAAAGTAACACAACTGCCGATCGTTGCTGTGTCGTCAGTCTTCCATTGTCAGCCATTGCTACTTACTAGTCTCCTAGCGGCAGTATCGTGAATTATACGTCATTTCGTAACCCATTTGCTTTTCCAAGCTCTGCTGGTACTGCTGCAGAGATCCCAGCGGGATATCTAATGTGCGTCGAAAATTGTGAAAGAAACAATTTGTAACATATTCGTGCGCCACCCTGTATGTGGCACGAAGAGAAGCCTGTACTACAGAAAGTAGTTAGTGTTACGAGGTGGTTTGCTTGCACGCAACAACGACGTGGTCTAGTCACAGGACCAAACATGGTTAGGTAACAGCTATGAAAAAATGATGGCAACATACATTAGCAAACAATTTAAAATAATTTTAAAAGACATTTTACATATACTTAACTGCAGTCTGAAGATGATGTATGGCAGTAGTTCAGTGTTCGCTTGCACTGATATGTCTTTCACTCTCGTTCAGCCCTGAATCCAATAAACAATAAAAGATCACTTCTAGAAGGTCCAGTTTGGCTCTTCTTGATGGCGGCTGTAGGTATGGCCCTGAAGCTGCCATACTGTGTGGCATATAGTTGAGTGAATCCGCGTGTCGTCTTACATCTACGTTTGACGGGCGGATGTTTACTTGAGAACTATTTCTGTGAAGCATAAAATAGCCCTTGCCTTATTTTGCGCCCTCTGTTGGAGGCTGGTCTTAATTCCACCCGAGTATTAGTCAGCCCGGCGCTCTTCTATGTATGGCTGTGTTCTGTATCCTCTGGCGGACACAGCACGGGCTTTACCTCGGCGTTCTATACTGGGAGCTTAATTTTGGAACTCAGTTTGATTATATGTTACTGGTTAAGACGAATTTAGTTTTGTTCAACGGCACTGATTCTAACTCGTGTTACTTGCAGTTGTAGCATTGATTCCCTACTGGAGTTTCAGCTGCCGGTTTAGCTTCGTTCTTGGTTTCCACACGCTACGTGGTTCGCGGCAGTGACCATCCTAGCGACGAGGTTTTCAGACTCTTGCCTGTTGTTAGTGCGTAATGGAAGAAAAAATTATACTGTTCTGTATCAGTATCTTATGCTGCAACAGCAACAGCGGTAATAATGACAGCAAATTCAGAAACAGTTCGAGTTACTACAGAAAGAGCAGGGTGACCTGCTGAACTAAGCAGCAGAACAAGGCGACGTTTCACTAACATCATCAACAGCACTGCTGTCAACACCAACGCTGTCAGCACATTCGTTTCTAGTGTTCGACGCTTCGACGGGAACCAGAATCACATATCTCAAACAGGTTATGCTGTTTTTGAAAGTTAGAGGTATTTCTAATACTCGTGTTCAGTCCGCTTTCTTATTGTTTCCTGGTAGTCACTTCTACGAGCTTGTCATTCAATGCTCCGTGCAGTTTTTGCTCGGTCGTAAAAGGCTGTCATGACTACTAGACCAAGAGTCAATCAGAGTTAGATGGAAGTTAATCAGTCGTAATCTTGGTCGGCTGATTTACAGGGAGTGTAGAATCTTGGGATGTCTGCCCGGTCACGACGTAAGTTCTCCAAGATATTTCGATGGACTAGTTGACATCTTCAAGTGGTACCTGTTGACTGTTTCTCTGCCCACGTCGGTGTTCTATACCCGTTGGACGCTAACCACTGCATTACTCCACTGTCGATACCCAAGCAGAGTTGTGGCAGTGGTGATGGTGGCGACGCCTTGCTGCGAACTGCGAACTCCAGGCTCTACGGTATCACCATCGGCGCGAGCCCCACTGCACGGGTTGCTTTGCACCGAGAATGTCTGTCGAAATATGTGGAGAAGTTACAAGGTGACGGGTACGGATACATGGGAGTTCTACAAGTTAAAAACATACCGATAAAATAAAACAGATCGCTGCACGGTCTTAATCGCCAGTGAAATTTCCGGCTCAGAATGGTACACCACTTACCCTGGGCCTTTAATTTTGGTAGTGGTTTTGTGTCTAGCCCCCTACCACTTTGATCAGACTAGCGCACTTAGAAATTTTGACCCTAACTCGAGCATCTTCACATACCTCAATCATTTGGAATCACATCAGCGCTAAAACGTGTATCGGAAGTTGAGTCGTCAGCTGCCCAATGTAAATCCGATGATGACTGTGGCACGTCAAGAGTGCGTTCTAGAAAGAGTCGTTCCCTTAAGTCAGTTGATGTCTCGAGAATGTCATCTGCAGGTTCCATAGTACCATCACATAGAGTTGTAAAGACGACGAATACGGATGTAGTTACAAATTTACCGTCAACGTCGACTCATGCGAGAACGCGATGTAGGTAAACTAGCGGTACGAGTGGTGGTAGTTACCGTAATAATAGATGGCAAAGTGTAGGGGAAACATGAAAATCCTGTACTAGTAAAGAAAAGGTCAGACTTGACATGCCGAAACCTGCCGTGATTTTTTTTTGCCACTTGTATTTGACATCTGTTAAAATCCACTTGCTAAATTTCAGTTGCCGGCATGAACTGGAGGTTACTTCAGAAATAACAAAACGGCAACTTGCTAGCCTTGCGCTTGCAACTCCGGGATGAGATACCACTACATCTCGCTAGCTGGCCGTGTGTTTAGCACTTGATCGGGGAAGTGCGCCACTCGTGCTATCGCCACACCGCTCATTGAACAGGAATATCGGTTCAAGGTTTTGTTATAAAGGGAAGCCAATGTATGTTCTTGGTGCTATTGTATTTGTAAACATATATTCCTGACCCTAGTTGGCTCTAAAATGGCTCTGAGCACTACGGGACTTAACATCTGAGGTCATCAGTCCCCTAGAACTTAGAACTACTTAAACCTAACTAACCTAAGGACATCACACACATCCATGCCCGAGGCAGGATTCGAACCTGCGACCGTAGCAGTCGCGCGGTTCCGGACTGAGCGCCTAGAACCGCTAGACCACCGCGGCCGGCGACCCTAGTTAGAGTTTAAAAAATAATATTGTGTACATTCAATCTCGGCTCGCATGTTACTGGGAAAAAAGTGAGCGTTTTACCAACTGAAGCCATCAACAGAAAAAATGAGAGATGATTATGTGATGTGCGTGTCGGCCGGGGTGGCCGAGCGGTTCTAGACGCTACAGTCTGGAACCGCGCGACCGCTACGGTCGCAGGTTCGAATACTGCCTTGGGCATGGATGTGTGTGATGTCCTTAGGTTAGTTAGGTTTAATTAGTTCTAAGTTCTAGGGGACTGATGACCTCAGAAGTTGAGTCCCATAGTGCTCAGAGCCATTTGAACCGTGTGATGTGTGAAACGGAGTTTAAAGTTTTAGATGAGCATTTAAATAGTGCAGACGTACGGTTAGAAACGACTGTAACATTTCATATTGCACACTGTAGACCCTCTGAAGACGGAAAAACTGAAAAAACTTAAAACCATGAAGCATTTTTGACCGACAGTGTCACATTTAACTATCAGTTATCTCTGAACGAAACGCCTGGACCTGAAGTTACCTTATCAGACAAAAAAAAGCGCCTACGTGTGAGTACTATTTAAAAGAAATTTCGCTTTGTCCGTTCTGAGGGAAAATTATATAGATGGAAAATGAAGTTTCAGAACGACGTAAGAGTCTATGAGATATAAGACGATTTTAAGCGGGCGTGTTTTTCAGCCTTTTTCGTTAAAGTAAGACAAAATTTATTTAGTTTCAGTGATACCATTGGTGGTGACTAGGCTTTAGATATTACTGTGGATATAGGCACAATCTCATAATTCTAGTAGCTGCTTAAAAAAACTGTGTCAAATTGAAGTGATCGATAGTTTTATAACAATCGAAAAGTGTAACATCACCAATTTCAGTGAACGTCACGTTTGTAATTAGTCCCATCCTGAAAAAAGGAATACTAACTAAAAGGACGCTTTCATTCAAAGGGCAAAACCAGATAGAGGCGGATGACACCGTGCTAGATGAATAATGTTCTATACAGACAAGCTTGTGGTAAACTCATCGAATTCTGGAAAAATGGGAAAGGAAAACACTATACTTCGCGCGCGTCACACTTTTGTGGGAACAGATTCCTTTCTCCTTTTAAATTCTGTCGTGTCATAGATGTTCTGAGCCATTACTTGCACTATTTCAATTTTTTCTGGCAAAGAATTAGAGATACTTAATATTCACGTCGTACGACAAATATACTGGCTGTTAAACAGAGCACTTTTCCTTCAGTCGAAAGCGTTTTAAAAAGCATTGACACACAAAATTACAATGAACATATCACTGCAGCTTTCAGGCAGCCCTTTGGACAGCATTGATGAAAATAAGCGAAAATGTAAGTTACAGTCACTAGTACATTATCAGTATTCCTCTCGTCGATTTCAAAATCTGATTGAATGTCCTCGTACTTCACAAAATATAGCGATATTAGGCCGGACTCATTCCTGTCTCCGTCCCAGTTTTGCCTAAAAAGGACTAAATCTGTGAGTCGCAAGCTGTAGGATTTCGTTCTGAACTGTACGTCCACGTTCACCGATAACATTAACTCGAATCTTCGCATTAATAATTCATAGTTTTGCATTATTTGTATATACTCCATACTAATTTGTAAGGAACTTTATGGATAAGATATGACTTGTATTTCACTATGGATATTTAATAATATTACTGTCGTTTACAATCGATGATTCAGCGCTCACCCCGTAATCCAACAGTAGCGGTGACAAGAGAACGCAGACATAGCATTAAGGGCTATAAACCAGACAGTTTGAAGTGCAGAAATCGTGTGAAAAATGTCACATTTCATAATTATTGTTCGGTAACTTCCAGTTTATGTCGACAGCTGAATTTTAGCGGAGGTCAACTACGATTGGCAAAAAATCAGGGCAGGTTTCGTCGTATTTCTGCAGCCACAGCAGGCGCTACGTGTTGTGACATGTGTCAGCCGTCTGTCAAACCGGAGGAGGGCGCGATGTAGTACTGCACAGATCACGTCAGTGCGATAATCCGATACCGAAACTTCATTCTAACTTAGTGATTTTCCTGTATCAGCAATAAGGCGTGGTCCAGTACACATTTCTGCGCATTAAGCTTCGTTTCCTAATGCTGTTGACATCATCAGGGGCTATATAGATTCAAATAGCAGTTTCAAACTCGAACAAGCTCAGCAAGCCGAACTGTTTATGCGTATCCACGCAACGGTTGAGATGTACTGACATCGCCGTCATAGATCGGATAGTTGTGCCGACGTGTGTTACAAAGCTGTCGCTGTTTGCTATATTTAGTACTGAGGCCCACAGCTTGTCTAATGTCACTTCTTCTTCTTTTCTATTAATGCTGTTTTTGTGATTTTTAATTTCTGTTGCCTTTCTGTAGATGCTAGCATGATAGTGATTGGATATTGATAAAACCGCAGAATGGGAGAAACGAATTCAGTCGTCCCCTGTTCCCAATGCGTGATATCGTACTGCGGATTTATCCGTGTTTCCCAGATGATAATTGCTCTTGTGTTCCTAAGTTTGACTTTTTTTTTGTAGTTCCTATGTATACTTGGCAGTATTGTGCAAGGAAGTCTGTATAATTCTGCTTGTAACTTCTGCTGAAAAATTTAGTCAAAAATATAAGCGAATTTTGTCAAAATGCCTTAAAAAGCAGACACATGGAAAGTAGGAATTTTATCGGAGTTTGCAAATGGATAAATGGAAATGAGCGTTCGGCGTCATTGGCTGAGAGGCCCCTTGCGGGGCAGGTCCGGCCGCTTTGGTGCAGCTCTTATTACATTCGACGCCACATTGGGTGACCTGCTCGCCGGATGGGGATGAAATGATGATGAAGACAGCACAACACAACACCAAGTCCCTGAGCGGAGAAAATCTCCGACCCAGCCTGGAATCGAACCCGGGCCCGTAGGACGGCAATCCGCCACGCTCACCACTTTTTTTTTCCTTTCCAATGTATTGGTCATAACATTCACAGTAGTACATAATTTTCAGCTGACATTTAGAAGTAATAAAACAAACTGAAATTAATTACAAGTTCCTTGACATTTTAGAAGAAATCCAAGTCTAGACCAGAGAGTGACGTTCGTCATTTGACCGTATGTGTTTTTCAAAGATCAAATTGTCTCTCCTTTCTCCGTGTTCTGAATCGCATCATCGAAAAATGAAGTTCACATGACGGTTCTCCTGAGGAAGTTGGCGTATGTATCATAGTCAGCTATCGGGGCGGACAGCAAATGGATATAGAAATCGCATCTATGATGCGACCAAACCAAAGAATACTTAAAGACAATTGTTTCTGTTGTAAAGTAGAGACTATGGTCTTCTTTGTGATCATTCTTCTTTGTGTTTCACAGGTGCGAGGATTGTAATATCTGGATGCTCTTACTTTTTTCGGTTGATAAAAAGTCTGCACTGCTGGAAATTATGTACTTGTTATATTTAAAATGTAACTTCTGTTTGTTAAAGTGATACGTGAGTTTAATTATGTTAAAATTTACATCTTCTCTCTGTCGGGGATATTCATTGTTAACAGCCATTACTGTCTGGATTACTAATTTGTTTAAATACGGCCACTGCGGCCAGCTCATTCAGAGAAAAAGTACGTCGTTAGTACTATTAAGATTTTCAAGAATTTCAGCAAATTCTACAGAGTATGTTCCGGCATTAACGCAGCTAACACTTTTATCTTCTGTCACAAATGTTAAATATTCTCTTTAAGTTTAAGCAAAAGCTACATTACATCTGCCACACATATAAAGAAGCACATTTTCTCTGTAAATAAGAGAACATGATGCTCTTGATTGCAAAATTGCTGTTACGTGAAGAGGGCAACACCTCACTTAGATCACTGCCAGCCATTCTTCAGGAAGTCCTCCTTGCTGTGAGACGAACCATTTGACATTAGGAATTCGTGTTGTAGTTCTATCTCTCTTAAAATTACGCAAGCATACACTATTGGCCTTCGTGTATAAAAGCCCGCAACTGCAAATAACGTTAAACAATACGATGATAATTGCTATTGCGTTCCTTAAACTGGCTGTTTTTATAGTTTCTACATATACTTGATAGCATGTGCAGGGATTCTGTATTCTTCTGCTGTGGCAAGCGACGGGCCTACATCCATTGCAGTGTTTAAATATTCGCGCACCTTTCTTGCTGGTTTAAACACTGTGGCAGTATCGTGTCTTCTTAGTACGCTGCTGATGCGATTTGTGACTGTTTCTACGAGCGAGAGAAAACTTTCGCTTTAGCTGGTTCCTATTCACTGGAAGACACAGATCATTTCGGACCTACTGCCCTATTTACATCTTCGTCAGAGTAGCCGATTCTTCTGGTAGTAGTACTTAAATGATTAAGTCTTCTTCCAAATACTTTTGTTCAAAGATTCTTTTACTCCGCTCCACCACTGTTTTGATGGTTCCTCTTTTCTGTTTGACAAGGTAATTGTGAAAGTATCTGTCTGTGTGAGTGAGCTCTCTGTAGATTTGCGCCCTAACGCTCTTTCAGGTTTTTTGAGTTCTGTGCAGCCAAAAATTACATTTGACCTTCTTTCTCTTTTTCCTCGGTGAAATTTCCTTTTGTTTTTTGGGGGTTGGGAGACGGAGATCATCAGTCTCCTGAATGGTTATATGCGGCCCGGCACGGATCGTCTCTTGTGCCAACCTCCTCATCTCAGAGTAGCTCTTGCGCTCTACGTCCTCAATGATTTGAAGGACGTATTCAAATCTCTGTCTTCCCCAACAGCCTTTATCCTCTACTGCTTCCTCTAGAACTATGTAAGCTATCCCCTGGTGTCTTAACGCATATCGTCACCCTGTCACTTCTTATCAGTGTTTTTCATTTGTACGTTTCATCGTGGGTTCTGCGGAGAACCTCTCCATTTCATACGTTACCAGTTCACTTAATTTTCAACATTTTTCTGTTGCACCACGTATCAAATGCTTCGATTATCTTCTGTCCCGGTTTTCCGATAGTCCATGACTCACTTCCGTACAATGCTGTGCTCCAGAAGTACATTCTCGGAAATTCCTTCCTCAAATTAAGGCCAATGTTTGATTCCAGTAGATTTCTTTTGGCCAGGAACGCCGTGTTGGCCTTCGCTAGTCTCCTTTACGTCTTCTTTGCTTGGACCATCATGAGTTATTTTGCTTCCAAGGTGGCAGAATACCTCGCCTTTATCTGCGTGGTAACAATCAATTTTGATGTTAAGCTCCTCGCTCTTCTCATTTCCTCTACTTCTCATTACTTTACATTAGAATTAATATTATTCACTTAAGTCAGAAACTCTGAGCGTTCTTTCTCTTGACGAGTTCATACAACGGAACTATCATAAACCTACAGAAACCAACAACAGTGTTTCTTCTTGTCCTTCTGATGGGCTGTTTCTTCAAATTACTCGATATAAAAATTCTCTACAAGTGCGTTCAGTGAGTCTCAACTAGTCATGGCATTAGTTCACTCAGAGTTTGTCGTCCAGTTGACAGTAATTTGATATGAGAGAATTTTTAAACATATCTTCTGTATTCTTTGCGGTAATACATTCAAACAGCGACATCACTTCATTAAAATGATGTATAGTAAACAGCCGTATAACATCAAATGCATTTCGGTTGGCTGGAGCACCTGGCCAAAGCTACGGAACAGGCATTATTGACCTATTTTTAGATCCGTCACAAGGCCATCGTTAGTTAGTGGGTATTTGTAATTGCCACAGAAGCATACGAGTGCTAGGATGTGATGCTGAATGTTCTCTAGCCTCAATCGTCAAGCTATTACATGAAAACGCGTTGGGGAGTGTCGATGATGAAGGCGTTGAAAATCATGTGTAGAAGCCAGCTTTTAACATTCACGTAGAACATGCGGTAGGAGCTGCACGCGAAAACAATCTAACGCGACGCGACAGTATAAACCGATCAGCGATGTTCATCGTAAGTTCATCGGAACTTATGGCCCGTTCTAGAGGCTATACTGTCACTCGTTGTGGGCATTATAACTTCCCACACGTTTCCCGGAAGTTTTAATGACATTAGCAGCACCAGCGGCTACCAGTGACAACTCAATGAAGGGTTTCACAGCCGGTGTTTGCTTCTGTACTAAGTTCCAAACCGAGAGGAACTGGTGATTGCGTAAAACAATTGTTAAGTTGCCTATCTCCAGTAAACCCAATTAGAGATAAACTTGTCAAATGTATCAAAAGCTGAAGGTGTGCCAAATTTATAGGAACATTGTGAGTTGTATGGAGAGGACCACCATTCGTTTCGGCTCGTGACAGCGAATGCATCTATGTCAGGTGATAACATTCTCGATTAAAAACAACCAATCGTTAACTTTACTGTCTTGGTGAAAAGTCGACAACTACTTTTTCCATCAAAATTAGGATGGTGTTTATAAAATTCTATTACGTCCCTACAAAGGTGCCCATGGTAATGCTATATCTTTTCCAAAATGCTGGCCTCAAGAAAATTTATTTCACAGTCTCCACTTTGCAAGGAATGGCATGTTAAGGCAGACTTAACGGTTTGTTCAAAGCGACACTTCCTCCTATGTTCGGCTAAGGAAATGTTGATACTTGTTTTTCTTTTTTATTGTTCCAATACATACTTAGACACCACTGCAAGAATTTGTACACAACAGTTGTCATTAGTGGAACATAAAACTTCTACACTTCTAAGGAGTTATAGTACAACAAAAAAGGAATACTAATTATAAATTCATTGTAGGCCCAGCAACGGATTCAATAGCAGAGGAAATCATTTTCCTGCTAAGGGAAAACAGAAATAACGTAAATAAGGAAACTAAAGTGACCAGGAAAAGAAGAATCCAGAGGAATAAAGTATAAGCTTAAAATAAGGCTCTCCTCACAAAAGCTGACAAGGATAACTATGTGTTAATAATGAAACAGGAAGGCCACAGAAATAAAACCCAAACATTTTTTGAACAATAAAACTGTAGTAAAGTTAAGCAGTGGACAACACAAATATACCAGAAAAGAACATACAATCCTAAAAAAGGAAAAATCTCACAGATATGCAGAAAATTAGATTTATAGAATTAAAGAACCCCAAGGCAATAATTCTAAGCAGCTTATCAAAATTTCTCTAGTATCATTCACTAATCTGGGTAGTTATAAACTTCATATGAACTAGCTAGAGAGATACACACATACTTTCAGAAATATTATGTATTCAGTATTCACAGACCGCCGAATTTTAGAGAATGGTGAGGAGCTGACTCCGAAGACATACACATCAATAAATTGGCAACAGCCACAGGCATTTCATTCGATATTCCATGTACACTATCCATGTAAACTCTCATCATAAAAAATCAATTGCAACCCAAAGAGACTCCCGAACAACTCATAGATGGATAACGGATACTTTAAAATTAATGACAGAAAAAAACTTTGACAAAGAATTAAATTCATAACATGACAGGTCCACATAATCTTAAATCACATCGAGAACAAAGTGCTTGAAACCATAGTAAAACACAAACAATACAAAATAATATATTGTCATCGTTATTTAGGTGACGATATAACTTGTAGATGAAACATGCAGTCACATACAGTAACACCACAGTGACACAATCACACTCCAAATATAAAATTTATCATGAAAATAGAAAGTGACAAAGACGTGAATTTTCTGGAACTCACAATACACAGACACAACAGTCAACATCAGTGTTCCATATACAGGGAACACACCACTACCGGCACCAGTGCCGTACTTCACAAAAGTTCAAACTAACTTATAATACACAAACAAGCTGCTTTTCGATGAATGTTATACAGACTGAATGAAACATCTATACGGATAACTACGAAAATGAGATACAGACAATCAAACAAACAGCTGTCATGAATGGATCTGAAACAAAAGTGCTACACAGCTGAACCATAAAATTAAAACAATGATGAAAGATACATCTTGCACAAAAAAACCCTGAACATCTCTGACATGCAAACACATATCACGAACTCTTACAACACACCTGTACAAAAAGCACAAAAAACCAAACAGTACACACTCAACTACAACAATAACGGAGCTCACAAAACAACCATCTCACAAAACAGATCGGAAAATAGCCTACAGAACAGAGAGCTGAATACAAAAGAAACTAAGAATACCTAAAACCAATACAATACACTGACATTTGTCAACTGACGTGTCAGAATCGCAAATCCATTTATATCAGGCAGAAATCTAGAAATTTCACCATTAGATACACAAAACAGGTAAGTGAACAAAAGAGTGTCAATCGACATTTGAAGTACACCTTGATACTGAGGACATATGACAGTTGAGCACATACTAACCATGATTTAAATTTTTTTAAAGGCATAACACTCTTCGACGGAAAGTAATAATTGATATAAAAACTACCGTATACAGCAAGACCATAGGAGAATGGAAGGAAATAATAAATCAACACGCTAACTTCTGTTAAGGGAACACTGCTCTCGGCTCTGAAAGAAATGCCTTAAGTTCCTAACTGAAATGACACAAAACCCCTCAAAGTATCCCATAAAAAATGCAAAATATCCTTGATAACGTGAAAACCACGAAAGGTACGTTAAAATATATCATGTGCTCACTGACGAATAAATTACAAATATAATTAACATAGCACTGTTGAAGGTAGAAATTAACAGATGAACAGTAACAATAATATGAATGACATTAACGATGCGCAAAGTAACTCAAACAGCAATAGTCACACACTACACCAGCTTTTTTGTTTTGAATTTTAAAAAAAATTATAGAAAGCTCCTTAGCTGCATCTGTACCTATATCTATTCCCTGCAAGCCACGTTACGGTGTGAGGCGGAGGTGTACTTTGTGTACCACTATCACTGACCCGTTTTCATATTATAGTCACGAATGGTTCACGGGAAGAACGATTGCTGGTAAGCCTCTGTGTCAGATGGGATTTCTTTACTTTCTACCATCACAGTATTTTCGCAAGAGATACGTAGGAAGAAGCGCTGTAAACAGCCGGGGTGGTGACCTCTACGGTTGAGGGTTGCAGTAATGCAGCATGGAGTGGGCTGATGCCCGTTGGTCGCCCCGAAGGCGCCACTGCAACATCATTAAGAAAGTAAACAGTTACTGCTAAGAAATACACAGCTGTCTCCATTCACAGGCTGCCTGGAGCGGCGAGGCAGGAGCGGTGTGCACCACCCCAGGAATACAAAAACACCAGCGCATAGCGTGCAGTCTGATCCCGCGACGGTAGGAGAAACAGTGTCGTCAGCACCCAGAGATATCTCGGAGACAACTAGCCACGCGGGCGAAGCTGCTCGCTGCAGTCACTACTGCCAATAGCTGCGGTAAGTGGGTGCCCATAACAGGCCCAATCTTACCATAGATTACGTGCAGGACACACACCACCAGATCTGCGAAAAGTGCGTGAAGCCGAGGAGGGTAAGTAGATGACGAGAGCACACCTGATTGTATGATTGTATCTTAGACTCCTTGCAGGATAGCCATCACCAGTTCATCGCAAAGTGGGTGAAGACGTGCAAAGTATGTTGGTGATCAAGGCACGCCTAATCGTACCGTATACTGCGTGCAAGAAAGCCACCATCAGCTCTGTGCAAAGTGCGTCAAGTCGTGCAAGGTCACACTGTGACCAGCTAACAGGAAAACGGCCGACAGCGTCGAAGTCTGACCAGAGGGTGTGTTCCCTGGACCCACTGGCTAGGTCACCAGAAGAGCCAATGGATGATACTAGTCGCAACTCCCTGTTAGTCTTGGCTTGGATGACAGTGTTGCGGCTCGTTGAAGCTATATCCCCAGACAGGACTCGCGGCTCATGGAAGCTATATCACTGGACAGGACTCGCTGCTCCATCAAAGACTGTAGATCAGCAGACGAGAAGGGAATAGACTGACGTGTTTAGCCTCCTGGCCGCATGGGTGCGAACTGAGTAGATCCCCCACCAAAACGAGAGCACTGGCTCGTGTGCTTTGCTGCTGTAAGGTACCAATGATATCACTCTGCCTACTTTTCTTCTCTAATCAACTTCTCTGGTCACCCTGACTGGACCTGAAAGATGTCTCAACTTTATCTTTCAAGAGCGGTGCCGGATGTATTCCGTGAAGTCAGAGTACTGAACAGCTATGCTTGTTTCCAACTTATGCCTTCTTTATCTGCTCTGTGAAGTGATCACAATTACAGGATCCCTTTCCCCTTATGATGTCAGTCTGCTACATTGGCGCCTTGGGCTGCTGGCTATTACAGTGTGTAGCAATTAACTCTGTCTTGTGGCTAAATTACATGCAGCATCAGTGGTCCTTCCTTGTTGGTATTCGGCCCAGCTGTAGCATACTGACTTGCTTTGCTTACCACTTGCATTATCAGGGGAAGAATTCAGAATTTTACACCACTATTAGGTTGCCATATCTAACTGGGTCCTCGCCGGTACAGAATGAGATGGAGGTAAAAAATGTATTTAATATAATTACTTTCTATTTAAAATACAGTTATATGGAACTTGTTGCGGCAAATGTAGTTGATACACCATATATTTCTCGGAAGATTTCACGTTTTTCAGAAAGTCTTTTTTCCGTTTTATATATTTATAAAAATCCCAGCTAATGAGCCTGCAGTTAAACTGGCACAGTCGGATTGATCCCACGGTCCATGGAAGAAGTTGATTTCTTTCATCGGTCCACTGGACTGAAATCAGCAAAAATATTTTTTCTGCAGTGGCGTTGTTTGCGGGAATGGAAAACAAATAAATACTCGCATACTTTTAGCAGCTGACATTTGCGTTCAATACATTCAGTTTCCTTAAGAAAGTAAATCCACCTATCTTCCACGGAGTGTTTAGACTTCCATTTTTCCTAATCTTGCTTAGTTTCTTAAAAGCTCTTCGGATGATACGTATATTCCTGAAAACAATTGTCAGCTGAAATCTTCATTCCATTTTAGTCTGCTACATTATAGTGTTTTCAATCATTACCCAATCTCGGTTTCAGATAGCGTCATCCAGTTATTTATATGCTATTTATTAAAGGAAACAGCAAGTTTCTCTAAGTAATCAAATGCTATGGCATACGAAGCTCTTGTCTCTTCCTCAAATTACGAAATCAAATTAATTATATCTTGGTTAGGATTCTCATTCTTTAATTTGTTCAAATTCATCTTCGTTTGCATGCTGATAAAACTGTCAGTCTTCCTTTCATTCAGACATGTTTTAGTGTCGATTAATATATTTATTATTTCAACTATCGAGAGTTTATCTTTCTCCATGCCTTTTATATTTTTTGCAAACAGAGTAAATATCACTGTTCGGACTACTGAAACAATCTGAAATCATTTTAGGTGACCTGTCTTTGGCATAAAAAATTGTTTTAATGGAATCCAATTAAAATGTCTCAGCTGCGGACATTAACGACAGCCATCTTTTTTTTGGACTGAGATAGAAGAGTCTGATGATGGACATCAACGTATAAGAAGAACTCTTTTAGCTTCTCTGTCCTTATCCTGTCATTGAAAAATAATTAAATATTTTCGTGACTATTATCTCAATGTCGACAGTTAAGACTCCAGAAGCGCTTGATATTGTATTGTGGAGAATATGGGTAGGGCATCAAATTCCTTCCACATTTTTTCCTGGTTCTTCTTTCATTTGGTGAAATTAATTCCGATGGCCGCTTCGATGATCTCCAAAGTTGGTACTGGTACTGTCTACACAAAAATCTATTAGTTTATCTAATGGAATTAGCAGTAGTCTTAAAGTGTCAAGACAAAACTTCGCAACTGTCTCCTGTGTTTCGTTATTCGGCAAATCAAACTTCAACAGCTTTTATAGGATTCCGTCAGTTTCAGTATAGTATTGAACAACTAAAGGAAACATCTTTTCACCCTTGTGGTTCCATGCGTCGGTGCCTATTCCATAAAATGAAACTTATTGCAACTTTTATGGATTCGGGCACAGAGTGTGGTGCGGGAATATTTTGAGCAATCGCCTTAGCTTTGGTCCTGGCTGTAGACTGCTTTGCGGTGACTTCGGAGTCAGGATACATCGCGGCATTTAGTTTAACGGTACAGACAAGAGAACTGAAGGACTGGTGATGCTTAACGACTTTATAGTAGCTGTGTTTAGTTCTGCAGCAGCAGCGAGCAATTCTTCCTGGGTATTTTCTTTAAGCACAAATGTAGAAATGGCTTTGATGTCGATGTGTGATTCTCTTAGAAATGTGATACCTCACATCTGTCTTGCCTCCAAGAGTTACTGAGATGAAACGGCTACAACCCTCACACAACGCTTCCTGATCCGTATGTCCTTTCTCGACAAAATCCCCTCTTCTATGAATCATCCGAAATCTGATATTATCTCTTTCCATTCTTAACCTATGGTAAGTTTATCTGACGGTAAACAGTCGACAATAACACTTTAGTCATCGAAGTACACGTCATTTTACACTTCACGCGATATATACCCGTATTAAACACTTCAAACATTACTAACTTCCTCTCATTGTTGGTATTACGTTCAGAAAGAATTCTCTTATCAGATCGCAATTCAAATGCGAGTCGCCCGATTCTTCCACGCGGCGCTGCTTAAATTGTTCCTGCCCCGTACTACTGGAGAAGTCTTGTATTTTCACGAATGATGGCGCTAGATCATTAAGGTGCTTGCATCGTAGATACAGCATAGGCAACATGCAACGCCATCTGTGAGACGAGTTTCTCAACATAAAGTTGTTGACACAATAAAACTGAGTCAGCATTTACATGCTGCGCTAACAGATGGCGTTACTTCAGTACTTGAGCCAAACTCGTAACAGTATTTTGCAAAATCGGGACGAAACTGGTCTTATCGCGATGTTGGGACAAGAAGGTCCTTAACGGTGACGGTCCCGATATACAGGGTGAGTCACCTAACGTTACCGCTGGATATATTTCGCAAACCACATCAAATACTGACGAACCGATTCCACTGACCGAACGTGAGGAGAGGGGCTAGTGTAATTGTTTAATACAAACCATACAAAAGTGCACAGAAGTATGTTTTTTATCACAAACCTACGTTTTTTTAAATGGAACCACGTTAGTTTTGTTAGCACATCTGAACACATAAACAAATACGTAATCAGTGCCGTTTGTTCCATTGTAAAATGTTAATTACATCCGGAGATATTGTAACCTAAAGTTGACGATGAAACCTCCGACTTTCAGTTGCGTGTTGTAACAAACACGGGCCACGGTCGGCGAGCAGCATCTGCAGGGGCATGTTTACGATGACGACCGTGTTTACGAGTGTGGTTCAAATGGCTCTGAGCACTATGGGACTTAAAATCTTAGGTTATCAGTCCCCTAGAACTTAGAACTACTTAAACCTAACTAAACTAAGGACATCACACACATCCATGCCCGAGGCAGGATTCGAACCTGCGACCGTAGCAGTCCCGTGGTTCCGGACTGAAGCGCCGTGAACCGCACGGCCACCGCGGCCGGCTTACGAGTGTGGCTGTAGTGCACTGTTGTGGTTTGGTCTAGCTGTCGCAGTGTCCGCATGTAGCGCTTGCTGCTACTGTTATTCAGCATTCGTCTCCGCACGCAGACCAACTGTAGTACACCGTGTTACCAGACGTCTGTGATAGTGTAGTGTTGTAGGAACTGTGACCATGGTGTATTCGAACTCTGAAAAGGCGGAGATGATACTCATCTATGGCGAGTGTCGACGAAATGCAGCTGAAGCCTGCAGGGCGTGTGCAGAACGGTACCCGGACAGAGAGCATCCAACGTGCCGCACATTGCAAAACATTTACCGCTAACTGTATGCAACAAGTATGGTCGTAGCACGCAAACGGGTCCGTAACAGGCCCGCCACAGGAGAAGCGGGTGCAGTTGGTGTGTTAACTGCTGTTGCCATGAACCCACACGTGAGTACACGGGACATTGCGAGAGCCGGTGGACTGAGTCAAAGTAGTGTCATGCGCATACTGCATTGTCACCGCTTTCACCCGTTTCATGTGTCGCTACATCAGCAATTACATGGTGATGACTTCAATCATCGAGTGCAGTTCTGTCAGTGGTCATTAACAGAGAATGCGTTGCAGTTCTACATGCTTACCGATGAAGCGGGTTTCACAAACCACGGGTCAGTGAATCTACGGAACATGCATTACTTGTCCGTGGACAATCCTCGCTGGCTCAGACAGGTAGAGCGACAGCGACCGTGGACTGTAAATGTATGGTGCGGAATCATTGGCGACCACCTCATTGGTCCTCACTTCATAGCAGGGGCCCTAACAGCTGCAACATACATCGCGTTTCTACAGAATGATCTGCCAACGTTGCTCGAAAATGTCCCACTGGAAACGCGTCGATGTATGTGGTATCAGCATGATGGTGCACCTGCACATTCCGCAATTAACACTAGGCTGACCCTTGACAGGATGTTCGACGGGCGTTTCATAGGACGTGGAGGACGCATAAATTGGTCAACCCGTTCTCCTGATCTTACACTTCTGGACTTCTTTCTGTGGGGCACGGTAAAGGAGAATGTGTACCGTGATGTGCCTACAACCCCAGAGGATGTGAAACAACGTATTGTGGCAGCCTGCGGCGACATTACACCAGATGTACTGCGGCGTGTACGACGTTCATTACGCCAGAGATTGCAATTGTATGCAGCAAATGATGGCCACCACATTGAACATCTATCGGCCTGACATGTCGGGACACACTCTATTCCACTCCGTAATTGAAAACGGAAACCACGTGTGTACGTGTACCTCACCCCTGATGGTAATGTACATGTGCGTCAGTGAAAAAGACCAATAAAAAGGTGTTAGCATGTGGACGTAATGTGCTGTTCCAGTTTCTTCTGTAACTAGGACCCATCACCGTTCCCTTTAGATCCCTACGTAATTCGGTGCTCTCCGATACACACGATCGAACAGCGGAGGAGTGGTACTCAAGAGTAAACTTTAGGTTACAATATCTCCGGATGTAATTAACATTTTACAATGCAACAAACGGCACTGATTGCGTATTTGTTTATATGTTCATATGTGCTAGCAAAACTAACGTGGTTCCATTTAAAAAAACGTATGTTTGTGTTAAAAAACATACTTCCGTCCATTTTTTTATGGTTTGTATTAACCAATTAACACTAGCCCCTCTCCTCACGTTCGGTCTGTGGAATCGATTTGTCAGTATTTGATGTGGTTTACGAAATATATCCAGCGGTAATGTTAGGTGACTCACCCTGTATAGTGACCGATGGCAACCCTAGTTATACTCACAGTGTCATTTCGTACCTTTTATTTTGAACACCCCTCATACTTATTCATGTAACTGATGTTCGTAGCCTGATGCATGTAGATCTTTGAACTAGGTAAAGAAGCAAATGATTCTCATACCATTACGTCAGAACAATTTTCGAAACATTCTTTCATTATTTTACACAGCGGAAGACTTGTCCTAAATGATCGATTTTACTAATTTTTTTCATTTTTTTCCCTAGAGGCACCTTATCCTCTGAGGCACTGTCCCGGTCGTCCCAGCCTAGTGACTGAGTTTCCTGAATTGTGCGGTTATTATTTGCCGCGTATTCTTTTAGAGTGCAAGCCATAATTACAGCTACGTGACGCAATTCTCAACAATGCAGGGGTCTCTGCAGCCGCCTAGGCCGTTGCGTAGCAACAGTTTGAGACAAGGCGACTGGCGAGTAACGTTCATGTCTCCATCCCCAGACAGCAAAATCTTGAGAAAACCGTCAAATCTAGTAATAATACGCAGCTACGACACCAGCCAGAAGGTAATCCGTCAACATACATACATCTCAGGACCGCAAATCCGCGGCACCCAAGACACAATCGTCATATTGGCTGCACCTTTCTGCGGACGCTTGACATAAATTTCAGAGGTATGTAAATAAACATGTAGATCTTCGACATTGCAGTTGTATTGAGGGTAACTTGATTTTGCTAACTGATAATCGAGATCGTTTATCAATGCTAGTCTTACGCAATTTTTTGTAGAATAACCAAGGATTTTATATTTCTTGTAATTACATCTACATCTACATCTATACTCCGCGAGCCACCTTACGGTGTGTGGCGGAGGGTACTTATTGTACCACTATCTGATCCCCCCTTCCCTGTTCCATTCACGAATTGTGCGTGGGAAGAACGACTGCTTGTAAGTCTCCGTATTTGCTCTAATTTCTCGGATCTTTTCGTTGTGGTCATTACGCGAGATATATGTGGGCGGTAGTAATATGTTGCCCATCTCTTCCCGGAATGTGCTCTCTCGTAATTTCGATAATAAACCTCTCCGTATTGCGTAACGCCTTTCTTGAAGTGTCCGCCACTGGAGCTTGTTCAGCATCTCCGTAACGCTCTCGCGCTGACTAAATGTCCCCATGACGAATCTCGCTGCTTTTCGCTGGATCATGTCTATCTCTTCTATTAATCCAACCTGGTAAGGGTCCCATACTGATGAGCAATACTCAAGAATCGGACGAACAAGCGTTTTGTAAGCTACTTCTTTCGTCGATGAGTCACATTTTCTTAGAATTCTTCCTATGAATCTCAACCTGGCGCCTGCTTTTCCCACTATTTGTTTTATGTGATCATTCCACTTCAGATCGCTCCGGATAGTAACTCCTAAGTATTTTACGGTCGTTACCGCTTCCAATGATTTACCACCTATGGCATAATCGTACTGGAATGGATTTCTGCCCCTATGTATGCGCATTATATTACATTTATCTACGTTTAGGGAAAGCTGCCAGCTGTCGCACCATGCATTAATCCTCTGCAGGTCTTCCTGGAGTACGTACGAGTCTTCTGATGTTGCTACTTTCTTGTAGACAACCGTGTCATCTGCAAATAGCCTCACGGAGCTACCGATGTTGTCAACTAAGTCATTTATGTATATTGTAAACAATAAAGGTCCTATCACGCTTCCTTGCGGTACTCCCGAAATTACCTCTACATCTGCAGATTTTGAACCGTTAAGAATGACATGTTGCGTTCTTTCTTCTAGGAAGTCCTGAATCCAATCACAAACCTGGTCCGATATTCCGTAAGCTCGTATTTTTTTTCACTAAACGTAAGTGCGGAACCGTATCAAATGCCTTCCTGAAGTCCAGGAATACGGCATCAATCTGCTCGCCAGTGTCTACGGCACTGTGAATTTCTTGGGCAAATAGGGCGAGCTGAGTTTCACATGATCTCTGTTTGCGGAATCCATGTTGGTTATGATGAAGGAAATTTGTATTATCTAAGAACGTCATTATACGAGAACACAAAACATGTTCCATTATTCTACAACAGATTGACGTAAGCGAAATAGGCCTATAATTATTCGCATCTGATTTATAACCCTTCTTGAAAATGGGAACGACCTTCGCTTTCTTCCAGTCGCTAGGTATTTTACGTTCTTCCAGCGATCTACGATAAATTGCTGATAGAAATGGGGCAAGTTCTTTAGCATAATCACTGTAGAATCTTAAGGGTATCTCGTCTGGTCCGGATGCTTTTCCGCTACTAAGTGATAGCAGTTGTTTTTCAATTCCGATATCGTTTATTTCAATATTTTCCATTTTGGCGTCCGTGCGACGGCTGAAGTCAGGGACCGTGTTACGATTTTCCGCAGTGAAACAGTTTCGGAACACTGAATTCAGTATTTCTGCCTTTCTTCGGTCGTCCTCTGTTTCGGTGCCATCGTGGTCAACGAGTGACTGAATAGGGGATTTAGATCCGCTTACCGATTTTACATATGACCAAAACTTTTTAGGGTTCTTGTTTAGATTGTTTGCCAATGTTTTACGTTCGAATTCGTTGAATGCTTCTCTCATTGCTCTCTTTACGCTCTTTTTCGCTTCGTTCAGCTTTTCCTTATCAGCTATGATTCGACTACTCTTAAACCTATGATAAAGCTTTCTTTGTTTCCGTAGTACCTTTCGTACATGATTGTTATACCACGGTGGATCTTTCCCCTCGCTTTGGACCTTAGTCGGTACGAACTTATCTAAGGCGTACTGGACGATGTTTCTGAATTTTTTCCATTTTTGTTCCACATCCTCTTCCTCAGAAATGAACGTTTGATCGTGGTCACTCAGATATTCTGCGATTTGTGCCCTATCACTCTTGTTACGCAAATATATTTTCCTTCCTTTCTTGGCATTTCTTATTACACTTGTAGTCATTGATGCAACCACTGACTTATGATCACTGATACCCTCTTCTACATTCACGGAGTCGGAGTTACAAAACATTCGGAATACTAAAAGTTATCCCATCTCCTACGAATTTTCTGTGCCGTGTGATCTCTTTATCCGTTCGTACCGACATTGTTCGACAAATCGAGCGTGTCATTTTGGTGTCTTGAAACACATGTCTTTCATGGACATATTGTACATTTTTGTAAGGATTTCTATCGATTGTAGACGAGTTTCAAACACCAAGCTGTATCTTTGTCAGAAAAATAACTTTCTTTTTAAACCATAGGTGTATTACAAACGGAAAGACATGTGATTTGAAACTGTTGTTTTCAGTTTTTAAAAAAGCTGAAATAATGAAAATTTATATTTTATAAGCGTGTAATAAATGAAAGAAAATTTTTTCCGATATCGGATCCCTTGTAAACGTAATCAAAACAACACTAAATAAAACTTGAAAATGTATTAAATCAGAGAAAACATAATCCATTTTCAAAGTAGATGTAACATAATATCTTTCAGAAAGTTATAGATTTTCCTCTGTGTTTACTTCGCTGAACCCAAGAGCTCTGACACAGGACGTTCTTGCATACTTTCTTTCTGTCAGTCTGGCTTTCGGCTGTTTAAGAAAAATACTAAACCACTTTCTCCAAGTAATTTCGTCTTTGAAAATGTGTTAGATGTTATTTCTCTCTGCCAATTGTATGGCCATTCTTCATAAGTCATTATGAGAAAGCCCAAAGAAAAATACTTCCATAGCAAGACAATACTAAAGCAGTTCCTCTTCAAGATATTTACTCAGAATTGTAGGGATGTCTATTTTCGCGGTTTCCTGAGATGTAGGGCTACCATACTACATACTTGGCAATCTCATAAGTATTGCTTTTGGAAAATAAAACTGTTCACTGGGTTTCTTCTAACCCATCTTTTTTTTTTTAACCTCATCAGTAACTTGAGTTATTTTAGACGGACTTCACATTCCCCGTTATCCTCTTGGAATCTACAAGAGAATTTCAGGAGAATAAGAGTGTATACTACCCGTTATCCTCTTGGAATCTACAAGAGAATTCTGGAGAATAAGAGTGTATACTAATAGAGGCAGATTTTAAACGTGAGACCCTAACGGGTACTGATGAAGCAACTGAAGGAAGAACAGTTTACGTGACTATGACCTGCATTTCGTTTACCCAATAAAGTTTTAACCGACCATCTAAACGAAACGGTTTGCTCGTAAACATTATCCTTAAACCCAACTACTGAAGAACATATATAGATTGAAAGGCTAACCTGCCAAGATATACGAGAAACAAAGAAAAATATAGCACAATGTAGAAACTTTATTCACTGTCAGAAAATGTAATGGCAAACTGGTAAGTAATACGTGAAGCACGTGACTTGAGCACTCTGCTACAGCGTTGTTTAGGCGCACACTAGAACTTACACCCTGTCCCATTAGAGTTTAGGAGAATGTAGAACGAAGAGACCAGCGGGGCCGCTATAGGGTCTAGGGGCGGAAGTCCAGTTTAGGGCACTTTCCTCTGTTAATCACTCACTCTGAGAAGACTCTCGGAGCAATGGCTGATGGGAGTAGATGTTTCGGTAGAAGTTTACAGACCTTGTATGACTTTGACAGAATTTCAATAGTTTCCGGTCGCTACCAACGTCAGCTTTCAATATTGTGATACTGTGTGCGAAGAGTGATTTCATTGAACGTATCAATAAAGTTAAACCAATAACTCAACTACATGTAACATTTCTGTGATCTTTTCCGCGTGTTACGTTTTCTTTCTTTTACGAGTACATGGACGAAATGAATATCATATCGTTCGCTTGCTAAAGTTGACTAAATCACTCGCTTATATTTATATCAGAATGATTTCCAAAACAATTTTTATTATTTTAGTACAGAGAAAAGCTTCGTTTCACCGATTGATTTCACTAATTTTACGTCACTGTACGCTTCACGCCATATATACCAGCAGTAAACACTTGCACACGTTCGTATCTCGTTTTGAAAGAATCGTCATATAAGATCGCCAGCCTGTGTGGCCGTGCGGTTCTAGGCGCTGCAGTCCGGAACCAAAGGACTGCTACGGTCGCAGGTTCGAATCCTGCCTCGGGCATGGATGTGTGTGATGTCCTTAGGTTAGTTAGGTTTAAGTAGTTCTAAGTTTTAGTGGACTGATGACCTAAGATGTTAAGTCCCATAGTGCTCAGAGCCATTTGAACCAATCATATAAGATCTTTGTTCAAATGGGAACGGCCCGATTCTTCCGCGTGGCGCTGCTTAAATTGTTCCAGCCTCGTACACCTGGAGATGTCTGGTATTTTCTCCAGCGATGACGCTCGATCTAGATGGAGCACGCATCGCCGATACAGGATAAGCAAATTGTAACGCCATCTGTGAGACGACCTTGTCAATATAAACTTGTTGACATAAATCAAATTGGTTCGAATGGTTCTGAGCACTATGGGACTTAACTGCTGAGGTCATCAGTCCCATAGAACTTAGAACTACTTAAACCTAACTAACCTAAGGACGTAACACACATCCATGCCCACGACAGGATTCGAACCTACAACTGTAGCGGTCGCGCGGTTCCAGACTGTAGCGCCTAGAACCGCTCCGCCGGCCATAAATCAAATTAACTGAGGCTACATTTGTATGTTGCGCTAACAGGTGGCATTACTTCAGCGCTTGATCCAAGCTCGTAACAGTATTTTGCAAAATAGAGTCACAATTTGGTCTTTTCGGGAGGTCGGGACAAGGAGGTCCATAACAGTGACAGTCCCGATATGTGGAGGTGGGTGGCAACCCTAACCGCTATGCAGAGCCTATTATTCCGTGGAGCTTCAGCAACATATTCGTTGACAGAATGGTTAATCAAACTTGGAAAGAGAAAGCCCTGAGAATTCCAGGTTTAAGGAGGAAGATAGTGTCAAGAAGCTGCTGATAAATTAAATGTGAGCGGGTGGGTGAGGGTAGCATACCACAACAATGACTTTTCTTTCCTCTCATCTGACCTATACATCAGCTGCAAGCAGTAATTTAACAGCAGTTTTTAGACATCGATAATTTATAATAAAAAACATTCATATAGGGCTAATTAATACCCTTTAAAATATTAAATATATTAAAATTTGCGATTTATAAAACTCAATAAAATTTAATATCAATGCTAGGCTAAAAACGCACATTTCTCTGAGATTTTATGAAATACCTGAAATTCCCTGAAACTTCCCTGCTTCTTCTAAAATGTAATTCGCCGAGAATTCCAGATTTTCCTGAAGAATCGGCATCGTGGTTGACCCTTCTAGGAATCTACACTCTCAGAACTTTGACTCTGAAGCACACCGTGATGCGGCACGCCTTCCTTGTAGTGTCTGCCACTGGAGTTGGCTCAGATCTCCCTGACACTTTCGTGGTTACCATTAAAACTGTGAATAAACGTGATGCTCTTCTTTGGATCTTCTCTGTTTTTTCGGTCCTATCAGGAAGCATTACCAGACTGACGAACAGTATTCAAATACTGGTCAAAGAGGGTGGACATTTCCTGTGCAGACTTCCAATTAGTCTGTCTGGAAACTATTTTTCCTGCGATTAATTTTATGTGGTCGTTCCACTTTAAACTACTCCATACGCATACTCCTAGATATTTATGCACGTGACTGCTTCCAGTGTTTGTTCTGCGATTGCTTGATCATACAATAACAGGACTTCTGCATATTTAGGGGCAACATGTTACATTCGTTTACGTTTAGGGTCAATTGCCAATCCCTGCACGAAGCGTCTTATTTCTGCAGGTCTTTCCCCGTTTCGCTACAACTGTCTAGTATTACAGCTACTCTGTATACAACAGCATCATCCACGAAAAGCATATATAGTTAGCCACCTAACATTAACACTGCAAACACTTCCCAAACCACAACAAACACCGAATAACCAATTACACAGACCGAAAGTGAGGAGAGGGGCTGGTGGAACTGGTTAATACAAACCACTGAGAAATGCACGAAAGTTTGATTTTCAACCCATACTTACGTTTTTCTTTAATGGAAACCTGTTATTATTTTTACCACAACTGAAAATAGAAACAAATACTTAATCGATGCCTTTTGTAACAATGTAAAAATGTTAAGTACATTCGGAGTAATTTGTAACGTAAAGTTGACGCTTGAAACCTCACATGTTCAGTCGCGTGTTGTAAAAAACACGATCTGTAGGGCTACGTTTACGAAGACTACGATGTTTACGAGTTTGGCTGTTTCAGTGTCTGTATGTAGCGCTTGCTGGATTAGTCTTTGTACTCAGAATAACTGTAGTACACTGTATTATCAGCCATCTGTGATAGTGTACTGCACACAAGAACAGAAGTACGCACAGTAGGAACGTGAGAAAGTCGCATGTACAACAGTGTGTACAGTGTCGTAAGAACTGTGAAAATGGTTTATTCTAACTTTGAAAAGGCAGAGATGATACTCATCTATGGCGAGCGTAGACAAAATGCAGCTGCAGCCTGCAAGTTGTATGGAGAAAGGTACCCGGACAGAGATCATCCAACGCACCGTACATTTGGAAACATCTACAAAAAATTGTATGCAACAGGTATGGTCGTAACACGCAAACTGGTCCGTAACAAACCCATCACAGGAGAAGCAGGTGCAGTTGGTGTGTTAGCTGCTGTTGCCGTGAAGCCACACGTGAGTTCACGTGACATCGCTAGGGACAGCGTAATGAGTCAAAGTAGTGTAATGCGCATACTTCATCGTCACAAATTTCACCCCTATCATATGTCGCTGCATCAGCAATTACATGGAGATGACTTTAATAATCGAGTGAATTTCTGTCAGTGGGCATTAACAGAGAATGCGTTGCAGTTCTGCCTGTTTAGCGATGAAGCAGATATCACAAAACCTCGTGGCAATGAATTTACGAATCATGCATAACTGGTCCGTGGACAATCCTCGCTCGCATTGACGGGTAGAGTGACAGCGACCGTGGAATGTAAATGTTTGGTGCGGAGTAATTGGCGACCATCTCATTGGTCCTTACTCCATTGAAGGCACCCAAACAGCTGTAAAATATATCGAGTTTCTACAAAATGATCTGCCAACATTGCTAGAAAATGTCCTGCTGGAAATGCGTAGACGTGTGTGATATCAACATGATGGTGCTCCTGCACATTCTACAATAAACACTACGCTGACCCTTGACAGAATGTTCGAAGGGCGTTTCATGATGATGATGATGATGATGATGATGATGATTTTTGGTTTGTGGGACGCCCAAGTGTGCTGTTATCAGCGCCCGTACAAATTCCCAAACTTTGATCAGTCCAATCTCGCCACTTTCATGAACGATGATGAAATGATGAGGACAACACAAACATCCAGTCATTTCGAGGCAGGTGAAAGACATGGCGGACGCTTAAATTGGCCAGCGCGTTCTCCTGATCTTACACCTTTAGACTTCTTTCTGTGGGGTACGTTAAAGCAGAACATGTAGCGTGATGTGCCTACAACCCCAGAGGATATGAAACATTGTATTGAGGCAGCCTGTGGCAACATTACACCAGACGTACTGCGTCGTGTAAGACATTCATTACGGGGTAGATTGCAAATGTGTGCAGCAAATGATGGGCGCCACTTTGAACATTTATTGGCCTGAAATGTCAGGACACACAGTTTTACATTCTGCAATTGAAAACAAAAAGCAAATTTGTAAATTTAAGTACATTCTCATGTTAATGTATATTTTCTTCTTACAAATCTATGCCGTACAGTTTTCTTCAGAGAAAAGGCTAATAAAACTGATAGCATGTGGACGTAATGTGCTGTTCATGTCTCTTCTGTACCTACGTTACATCACTGTTCTTTCTGTATCGCTAATTAATTCGGTTCTCTCCGATGCACGACTGAACTGCTGAAGAGTCACTCAAGCGTCAGCTTTACGTTACAAATTACTCTGGACGTACTTAACATTTTACAATGTAAGAAACGGCATAGATTAAGAATTTTTTCTATTTGCAGTTGTGCTAAATATAACAGATATCCATAAAAAAACATAAGTATGTATTGAAAATCATACTTCCTCAGACCGAGCGAGGTGGCGCAGTGGTTAGCACACTGGACTCGAATGTAACATTCTCAACACCGACGTTTTTGAGATTGCCGATCTCGCGCAATTTGTCTGCTACTGATGTGCGGATTAGCCGCGACAGCAACTAAAACACCTACTTGGGCATCATCATTTGTTGCAGGTCGTGACTGACGTTTCACATGTGGCTGAACACTTCTTGTTTCCTTAAATAACGTAACTATCCGGCGAATAGTCCGGACATTTGGATGATGTCGTCCAGGTGACCGGGCAGCATACATAGCACACGCCTGTTGGGCATTTTGATCACAATAACCATACATCAACACGATATCGACCTTTTCCGGAATTGGTAAATGGTCAATTTTAACACGGGTAATGTATCACGAAGCAAATACTGTTCGCACTGGCGGAATGTTACGTGATACCAGGTACTTATACGTTTTTGACTATTACAGCGCCATCTATCAGAAAGCGAAAAAAAGTGGTCCAACTAAAACATTCATTACGTACTACACGAATATGTAATAAAACTGGGGGTTCCTATTAAAAAAAAAAAAAAAACGCAGTTGATATCCGTTTGACCTATCGCAGCGCCATCTACCGGGCAAACCATAGCGCCATCTGGTTTCCCCCTTCAAGCTAGACGAGTTTCGTTCTTTGTAGTTTTTTCGTTTGATGCTTGTTTCGTGAGATATTTGGCCCGGTCACTATCAATGGGCCACCCTCTATATAGCCGATCGTAATTATAATGGAAAATTGTATATTGCTGGGTAATAGCCAAGGGAACTTTATTTTAATGTATCGATAGCAACGACGAAATGGCAGTAGCTTTGCCGTTGTTTCTCTTTGTGTATGGAGAATCGCTGTCGCAGTGCGAGCAGAGAGGAAGTTGTACAGCTTCAGTAATGAAAGAGTGCGCAAGTGTTTGTTGGGCGTTCCCGCAGAAGCGGTGTGCAGCTATGATCGCGCCAGTGTAGACGGACCTAATTCGTTAAACCGTGAGTATTAAGAGCACGGTATTAATGGACAGGCGGAGGAAACTGCAATTCTAACTTTTGCCTGTCCCATAATTATCCCTGGCTCTGAAGACGACTCGGGGTTCTCAACCAGTGGCAGCAGCGACAGCGGCAACTCAGCATTGTCGTCGGCTACATTTTTCGCCGTCCGCACAATTACAACATCGTAAGAGTGTTAACTAACATTGTACAGGCATTACCCAGTGGCATTTAGATCACTTTCAAAATTTATTATTGCAGATTAAGTAACTGCAAACTCAGGGTTTTCTGATTCATTTATTTTCTCATGAACTGTTGTGTTGAGGAAAAGCATTTCTGTTGGTACGCCAGTGATTATTTGCTCAATTTTCTTTGGCATTACTTTTCTTAACATTCTGGAGATTGATTTTCTTAATGGGCTCGCGACCGTTTAATCATTATTTTTTACTAATCATCATTTTTTGTATTATCAGTATTATTGTATTAAAAATATTACGTTGAACCCTCCCCCGCCCCCCCCCTCCCCTGTGTGGTCCGTGAGTGATTGCACTGTATTCTACCCCATTCAAAAATATCATTTGTATTTAGATTATATTTAGAATAGATTCTTCCTCCAGAACGGACTGTTGTATAGTTTCCTTCTACTAACCGGTGTACCTTTCCTTAGGTAGCGATAGCCTCACTCACTGTAAAATTTCGTTAGGCGAACGCTATCACCGTCAATTATATCGCAATCCAGTAGGTCGATTAGGAAGGGGGAGACTACAAATATTTTTCAAAATCTTTGAGAATTATGTAACTGATACGGGGCGTGGGTACCAGTGTGGGATTCACTTAGTCGGATGTGGAAACGGCTTAAAAAGCACGCCCCAGCTTTCGGGCACACTGGCCCTCCCCGTTAAACCACTGTGCGGATTCAATACGGAGCCGTCGTTCCTCCCTGAATCGCGGAAGTGCCTTGCTTATGACGTCCAACTCGTACCAACGATTCAATACCTCCAGCACTTTGTATGAATGGGTGGTGTCTGTTCTTACAGACATGTACGTTAGAACAGACACCACGCATTCATACTCGCACAATAGATTCGCCTCCACGGCGAATGAAAACGCTACCGTCAGTGCGGACGCACAATTACGTTCGAACTCCAGCGGGAATCTAAAACTAGCGAATGTGGAGGACGTGGGCGGGGACTACGAATAAGTGGCGCTAGGTGGGAGAGTGAGTTAGCCAAGTAGCATGCCGAGACACTCTGCGCATTTACGATCAACTCTGTGCCCGGGTGACGCAGTGGTTAACACAACTGCGTAGTAAGCAGGACATCACGGGTTTGACTCCCGGTCCGGCACACATTTTCACTGATCGCCGCTGATTACGCATAAGTCCCTAAGCAGCTGACATCATTAGTTCGTTCCCTTTCCTTTCTTCCTCCTCCACCAAGAATTTACATAGAATTTATGAAGTGCAAGAGATGTCAATCCAATAAGCTTCTGCCTGCACTGTATACAGTGTACAACTGATACCAGGCCATCATGTGACCCTGCACTGCTGACGTAAATCATGCCAATGAAGTGATAAATATGTGCCTGTTTGTTTTATGGAATCAGCGCGGTAAGATGGGTCGCCGTATACACAGAATGGCAGGAAAGAGCTGTCGTATTGGGACATGCTCATGATGAACGATGCTGCTTGATCTGTTTGTATCAACGCGTACTGCCCAACGTGTTTACAAGGAATGGAGTACCACTCGCAGGCATGTACGAGATATGTTCAGTAAATAAGGCAACACTTATTTTCCTCGAGCAATTTTGGTTGAAAATATTTGGAAATTCAGGTGGGGCATTACGGAATGTGGCGGCGCTATACATAGTCTTCAAAATGGCGCCTGTAACGGAGCTATGTTCCCATGAGAGAAATGTAGCTGAGTTTCTTTTGGCGGGAAACCAGAGCGTCGCAGATATTCATTCTCGCTTGCAGTGACTTGGCGGTGAACAAAAGCACAGCGAGTCGTTGGGTGAGGCATCTGTCATCATCGCAGCGGGGTCGCACAAACCCGTCCGGTCTCCAGCGTGCCGGCCGGCTGCACACAGCTGTGACTCCTTCAATGTTGGAACGTGCGGACACTCTCATTCCAGGTGGTCGACGAATCACAATCACACACCTCGCTGCTCAACTGGACGTCTCTGTTGGTAGTTCTGACACACTCGTCCACCGGTTGGGGTACTCAAAGATGTGTGCCCGCTGGGTACGTCGCCGCCTAACAGAAGACCGTAACGAAGGATCATCTGTGCTGAATTTCTTGCTCTTTACGGGGCTCATCGTGTCAGTTTTTTGTCGAACATCGTCACAGTCAGTAAAACAAGGGTTCATCACTTCGAACTAGAAAAAAGACGGCATTCCATGGAGTGACATCACACCACCTCTCCTCCGAAGAAACGGTTCAAAGCCGCATCCTTTGCCGGTAAAGTCATGGTGACGTTCTTCTGGCGCTCCTTAGGGGTTGTTCCGTTTGATATCTTCCATCAAGGTGCTACAGTAAACTCGGAAGTGTACTGTGCTACCGTCAAGAAGTTGACGAAACTACTTCAGCGTGTTCGTCGCCACAAAAATGCCAACGAACTACTCGTACTTGACCGGCCGTAGTGGCCGAGCTGTTCTGGGCGCTACAGTCTGGAACCGCACGACCGCTACGGTCGCGGGTTCGAATCCTGCCTCGGGCATGGATGTGTGTGATGTCCTTAGGTTAGTTAGGTTTAAGTAGTTCGACGTTTTAGGGAACTGATGACCTCAGAAGTTAAGTCCCATAGTGCTCATAGCCATTTTTTTTACTCGTACTTCTCCATGACAGCGCAAGGCCTCACATAAGTCTGCGCACCTCACAGCCGCTCACAGAACTTCTCTAGACTGTTCTTCCTCATCCACACTTAAGTGCAGATCTCCCACCTGCCGACTTCTATCTGTTTGGCACAATGAAGGACGCACTCCGCAGGACATGGATGATGGGAAGGTTACTGATGCAGCAAGACGTTGCTCTGAAGTCGGCCAGTAGAATGGTACTATAGGGACATACAGACCCTCCCAATAAGGTGGCGTAAGGCCGTCACATTGAACGGAGATTATGTCGAAAAATAGGGTTTTGTATCCAAAAGAGAGGGGAATAATGTGGTATATTGGAATTCTGAATGAAATCAAACAACTTTCAGAAAATAATGTGTTGCATTACTTACCGAGCGCACCTCGTACGTAGTGTACGACCAATGAAGCGTAATAAGCGCTCTAATATTTTCATTATACACGTACAATTTAGCAGAGAGGATCATCAGCACTGTATGAATGTTTGCTCACGATGCTGTTGTATGCAGGAATGTACGGTCGTTTGCCTTCGTAAGGAATATCAGAAAGACTTGAGTAAAACGTTCACTTGCTGTAATAAATGGCAGCTCTCTTTAAATGTGGCTCGTTGTAGGGGGGGGGGGGGGGGGGGACTATCTTGAGCATGTCATATCATATAAGTACTTAATGGTAATAACAAAAAGCGATATGAAATGGAACCATCACGTAAAGACAGTAAAAGGGAAGGCGAATAGAAGAGAGATCTGTCAGAAAAGGTTATAGAAAAATGTAGTATATTTGTAAAGGTAATCACATACGAAACGCTAGTTGGACCAGTTCCACAATATTGATCCTGTGTTTGTAGTCCTTATCAAGAAGGCATGCTGAATCCAGAGACGCGCTGCAAGGATCGTAACAGGTCGGTATATTCCATAAGGAAATGTAACAGAAATGCTCAAGGACCTGAAACGAGAATCCTTGGAAGAAGGACTACGTAGGTTTCGCAAAACCTTCTTGGCTAAATTTCAAGACCCGGTGTTCGAAGAAGACTGTGGGACCATTATAACTCCACCAATGCATATCTCGCGTAGAGATGGCGAGAATAATGTAAAAGAGATTTAGGAGTGAGTTCTGCATGTTATCATTAACAAATCATGCAGCGAACTGCCTCATTTTTAAATTTGTAGCCAATATGGTTACAGTTTAACTGGTGGATATAGCCCCTGACTTGCTTGAATTTCAGTAGGTAAAGTGAAACTGTAACAAAAAATTGTGAGAATGGAATCTGAAGATGCTTTGAGTATAGGGGGGGGGGGGGGGTTCCCTAGTTTGAAATCTATGTGCTGGACAATGTTGTAGCAGCCTCCTGTCGCACAGTTTTGCCTGTGAGAGAAGATGTTTGTGTGAGGACTTCATTGCTCGGAGATGGTGGAGTGAAGTCTTCGTGTGGGGACGCAGTTCAGATTAGCTGATATTCTTAGTTTCACGGTGGTAAACAGCCACATAGGCAAAAGTCGTAAATTCTAGAAGTCAATATTGTATATAGATATTTTGTGGAGCAATTTATGTTGTGAACCGTAAAGTTTTCGTCAGGTATTGCGATGGAAAGATGAATGCCTTGCACTTAATTCAAAAATCTCATTTCTGGAACGAAATGACAAACAGATTGCTAATGAGGTCGACTCGCCCTGGGAGCAAATAACTGCTTACTACGATCATACAGTGAAATCAAATAGCAAAAGGTTATAACATTAAGTGATTGATAAGCGAATGGAACAGATTAATTAGAGAACTAAAAAGTGAAATGTTTGCTATTACGAGGGTTGACTGAAACGTAATGCCTCCACCTTCGTAACTCTTCGACAGTTGGCAGCATTGTTACGCAGCAGTTACTGGCTTGTTCCGTAGCCTCTTCTGTAGAACTCCAGTTGGCGGGAAGCCTTAGCATTGAACGGTTGTGTAGTGTAAAGTATGGAACCCTGCGTTCGCGGTCGGTCAATGCGATTTAAGCAACGTGCATTCATTGAATTCTTGACAGCAGAAGGTGTCACCCCAAAGGAGATACATCACAGAATGAAAGCATTTCATGGTGATTGTGTCGATGTGAGTACTGTGCGTCGTTGGGCGAGTAAGTTTAAAGATGTTGAGGCGGGAACATCTGACCTGCGCCGGCCGCGGTGGTCTAGCGGTTCTGGCGCTGCAGTCCGGAACCGCGGGACTGCTACGGTCGCAGGTTCGAATCCTGCCTCGGGCATGGGTGTGTGTGATGTCCTTAGGTTAGTTTGGTTTAAGTAGTTCTAAGTTCTAGGGGACTTATGACCTAAGATGTTGAGTCCCATAGTGCTCAGAGCCATTTGAACCATCTGACCTTCGTGACAAACAGAGTTGGACGTCCTGTGTCAGCAACCACCGAATTTCACAAGCAAAATGTTGATACATTGATTCAGGACGATCGTCGTATCACTCAGAGAGAAATTACAAGCACAATAGGCATTTCACAAGAACGTGTGGGTCACATTATTGCTTTGTTTGGCTGTCCGAAGTTCTGTACACGATGTGTACCCCGGATGCTGACTCCTGAAATGAAAGCGCGCAGACTTGAAATTTGCCAGGAACTCCTCTCGCGTTACGAGAATGGAGGTACCGCCTTTCTCCATTCAATTGCGACAGGAGACGAAACGTGGGTACACCATTACGACCCGGAGACGAAACGTCAGTCTATGGAATATCGACACAAAGACTCGCCCCAGAAAAAGAAATTCAAGACGCAGTCCTCAGCTGAAAAAATCATAGCCACAGTGTTGTGGGACGCAGATGGTGTTATCCATGTTGATTTCCTTGATCGTAGGACAACAATAAATTCAGAGCGTTACATCGCAACGCTGAGAACTCTGAAACGACGGCTAACAACGGTCCGAAAGGAAAAGGGAAATGTTTTCCTGCAGCATGACAATGCCAAACCATACACTTCACATGCCACCACAGCAGAACTTCAGAGACTGAATTTCACCACCGTACGGCATCCTCCATTCAGTCCAGATTTAGCACCGTCTGACTTCCATCTATTCCCGATAATTAAAGGCGATCTGTGGGGACATCATTATGCTTCTGATGAACACGGTGAGAGAACTGTGAGACTGTGGTTGCGGATACAGAGTATCGACTTCTTCCATGACGGCTTCAGAAAACTTATTCATCGTTGGCAGAAATGTATCCAATTGGTTGGTGATCACATGGAAAAGTGAATATTGGTAATTAAATATCACATTCTAAGTATTATTTCTGCGTTTCATTTAGGAAATATTCTCATTCAAACGCAGTTAACGAAGGTGGAGGCATTACTTTTTATTCAACCTTCGTATTACAATAAATTTTATTTAAAATTAAAACTGTCTCGGCCGATTTACCCAATGACTTATCGCCATTTCGTGACCACGCCTCCCAACGCAGGGTGAAGATTTTATCTTACGTGGGCTGGAGTGTGGCTCGGGAAGTGGCATCTTCCTAACCAGTTCACTGTCGAGACTGTTCCCAGGGGTGGACACAGATTGTTCCGATGTTTTCCTGCATTCCTTGGTTGCTGTGGAGGCAGCCACAAAACATTTCTTCACAATTTCTGTCTCTGCGTGTAGCCGGGACAACCTTACATTTGTGTTTCGCGTGGAATCTGCTAGCGTTCACGATATACAGACATTTTTTTTAAGCATGCTGTCTTCTACAATTCCATAGGTTCACACTCCTCCCTGTGCGAATACTTGGCGCTTTGTGTCTACGCACCGTCTCGGTGCCTTCAGGGCTCCGTGAAATACTGGCAGATTTTTTCGCTTTTTATGGCGGGCCTAAATTGCTGCAGCCACTCAGGACTTTCACACGCTTCCACGTGTGCTTCTTGGCGCTTTTTTGTCTATGGACCATCTCAGGGCCTTCTGAGGTCCAAGAATTATTGGTACATTTCTCATTGTCTGTCACGGCCTTAGCAAGATGTCCATTCTTAAGTGAGCTGAGGTCATCTGCCATCCAATCATCCACGTAGTTGCAGAATGCCCACACGTCCGCATCTCTGGCGGTCGCTGTGTGAAGTCCGACTTTCCTCTTGTTTTGGGCCAGCGGCACCGTGAGATAGAGAGGTATTACAACTTAAGGAAATGAAAATTATTCTTCACTTAATGGGATGTTAGTGAAGCAATATGTGCACTGGCTGGTATATTGTGTTGCTTTGTCAACAGTTTCATCCGCAAAGAAGGATTATGTGAATGAGATTTTCACTCTGCAGCGGAGTGTGCGCTGATACGAAACTTCCTGGCAAATTAAAACTGAAGTTTCATATCAGCGCACACTCCACTGCAGAGTGAAAATCTCATTCTGGAAACATCCCCCAGGCTGTCGCTAAGCAATGTCTCCGCAATATCCTTTCTTTCAGGAGTGCTAGTTCTGCAAGGTTCTCAGGAGGTCTTCTGTAAAGTTTGGAAAGTAGGAGACGAGGTACTGGTAGAAGTAAAGTTGTGAGGACGGGGCGTGAGTCGTGCTTGGGTAGCTCAGTTGGTAGAGCACTTGCCCGCGAAAGGCAAAGGTTCCGAGTTCGAGTCTCGGTCCGGCACACAGTTTAAATCTGCCAGGAAGTTTCAGGGATTACATGGTTCAAAAAATAAACATTTCAGTGTGTAACTGTACAGTGAAGTGACAAAAGTCATTGGATACCTCCTAATATCGTGTCGGATTGTCGGATCTCGTTTTGTCCTGACAGGGACTCAACAAGTCGTTAGAAGTCTCCCCTGCAGAAATACTTGAGCCTTGCTGCCTCTATAACTGTCCATAATTGCGAAAGTGTTTCCGGTGCAGGACGTTGTGCATGAACAGAGGTCTCGATTATGTCCCATAAATGTTCGTTGGGATTCACGTCGGGTGACCTGGTGGCCAAATTATTCGCTCGAATTGTCCAGAATGTTCTTCAAACCAATCGTGTCAATTGTGCCCCAGTGACATGGCGCATTGTCATTCACAAACTTTCCACCGTTGCTTAATAACATGAAGCCAATGACTGGCTGAAAATGGTCTCCACGTAGTCGAACATAATCATTTGCAGTCAGTGATCGATTAAGCTGGACCAGAGGACCTACTCCATTCCACATAAACATAGCCCACACTATTATCGAGCCACCACCAGATTGGCAGTCCTTGTTGACAACTTGGGTCCATGGCTTCGTGGGGTCTACACTACAGTCGAACCCTCCATCAGCTCTTACCAACTGAAATCGGGACTCATCTGACGAGGCCACGGTTTTCCAGTTGTCTGGGGTCAAACCGATACCGTCACGATCCCAGGAGAGGCGCAGCAGGCGATGTTGTTCCGGTAGCAAAGGCACTTGCGTCGGTATTCTGCTGCCACTGCCCATTAACACCAAATTTCGTCGCGGTCCTGGCGGATACATTCATCGTACATCCCACTCTAATTTCTGCTGTCATTTGACGCAGTGTTGCTTTTCTGCTAGCAGTCACAACCCTGCACAAACTCTGCTGCTCTCGGTCGTTAAGTGGAGGCTACCGGTCACTGAGTCGTCCGAAGTAAGTGGTAATGCCTGAAACGCGGTATTCTTGGTACACTCATTACACTGTAGATCCCGGAATACTGAATTCCCTATCGATTTCCGAAGTGGAATGTCCCATGCTCCTAGCTCGAACCATCATTCCACGTTCAAAGTTTGTTAATTCCTATCGCGCGGCCATAATCATGTCGGAAATCTTTTCATATGAATCACTTGAGTGCAATCGACAGCTCCACCCAAGTACGGCCCTTTTATACCTTGTGTACGCGAATTGCGCTATCCCACGACTTCTGTAACCTCAGTGTAAAGCAGCTTAATCATTTTGACTCCATCAAATATCTTCAATTAGTGCTGCAGTTAAATAGCTCTGCAAATAATGTTTATGAACCTAAATTTAAAGAAATGATGTGCTCCATCGGTTTGCGATCGGTCTCTACATGTTTATATTTGAGCCAAAGGCAATATCTGAAATGCGATAGAGAGCTCAAGTTCGAGATCGAGGGTGTAAAGTTGCAAATTAATTTTGTTTACTTGTTTATTAAAAGATGTTGTGCTGCAAATGAAAGCTTCGTCACGATTTATTGGAGACTTGTTTAAATATTAGTAAACGGACCCGTGGAATAGTAATTGGAGCACTCAATCGAAGGTACGGAACAGTGAGCGGCAACCAATCGGCAGTAAAACTGTATTTTCCAGAAACAGTTCATTGAAGATGCCTTTAATATAAAACGCGAAGTGTGCTTGGACCATAAATAAATATTACGTTGCAGCAACAAAGTTTTAAAACTATAAAGTGAATATTCACAAGAATCTTATCACATGCAGCTAAATAGATTTTCTACAACAGGAATCCTCACTATCCTTTCGGCAGATTAGGGTCTAAAGTCTCGTCAGCTACGAGGTTACTAGGCAGTAGGTAATATTTCTGATTTGACAATGGCGGAACAGTAATTCGGTCGTATCGTCTTTATAGGAACCACTATAGCTTCCGCCTTAAGTCGAGTCCAGAAACCACAAAAAGGCTAAATCTAGATAGCTGTTGGGCCGTTTGAACACTGTTCCTCTCGTGAGACCAATGTTTAACGACTATGTCACCTCTCTCGGTCGCTGTAACTACTTTATTTAAGTTACTGTCGTAATGTTTACGTTAGTGGAGACTATCAATTGTCGCCACTGACATAAACTTCAAGGAGACCGAAACGGCAGCCCACTAAGTCGCAGAGCTGTCGTAAAGGGAAGGAAGCCGGAGACGGGATGTGTGTGGACTGTACAGGGGCGACCCAGCTGCCAATATCCCGCCAGTCCGCCGCTGGGGCGCGTCACGGGCTGCCGCACACGCCATTCTGTGACTGAATTACGTACTCTGCTGAGGGCAGCTGAGACTCTCATGTCAACCCAGGCGTGGGCTTGGGGGGAAGGGTGGAAGAAAATCGTATAGGCTACATATTTATCGCCCTACTGCTAGCTTACATCACACGCTCCTTTCAATCTCTTCAGCACCACATGAATGCTTACTTCCAGCAGAACAGCTAAGGGCAGAGAGCAGAGCTGTAAGGCTTCTTGTGAAAATCACGATTTCAGAGACTATAGCTTGTGCGTTAACTGGGTTACATGCATGCTAACCGTCAGATCTTAAATCATACTCGTCCTATATTTTATTGTGGCGGGGACAGCAACGTGAGACTTCTTGAATAAGTGTCAGAAGCATATCTAAACATACAACTGTTCCCTTAGTTGTTTCTTCCGCTGCCATATTAACTATTCGTCGATACCATAACAGTTATACGACTAATCTATCACTTCTTTTGCTGAGTGATTATCAGAATAGTATTTCCTTGGTTTAACGTCCTATACCAAGTCAACATCCCTTTTTATCAAGACTTACTAATCGTACAGGTATCGTTAGAAATATTTTCAACCGTATTTTGACACTGCATACCGATTTTTTTCTACTTGTGGAAAATTTTAACTTAAAAGAGAATTTAGAAGGAAGGTCAGCGTTGGCCGTAATATTGATGGTTTATTGACAGCAAAATCGATTTTCAATCACATAGCGATCGTCTTCAGTGCTGGAACTTAAAAAATTTCACATAGTGATAGTGAATAAAAAACAAAAGATCACAAATACACCTAAGTATAAACCAACTGTTGGAAAGAACGTACATGTGGTGTATAAATTAAACTCATAGGCACTGGTGTCAAGTTATTGTCAGTAACCAAAGCTATGAAACGATCACAATAACCGAAGCCGCTGTTTACATTCACCTATACAGCAGACCTCGGTGTGACAGTGTCTTGGAACGCCCTCTATGTGACGCGTGTCACGTGAAGACTAAACAGTACTTTATTTGGCAAGAGATTACCACAAAACACCAAAGTGCACTTGCAAATCATTAATTGAATATTTCAAATTTAAAATTGTACATTAAAAAACGCATAGCAAATAAGAAAGGCGGGGGGAGGGGGAGGGGGAGTGCATGTCTTGCCAACATACACTGGCGTGTTATTTTTAAACAACTTAAAAAACATGTAAGAATAAAAGTCAACAGTTAAAATTATATGGTGTCAGATTACAGGACTAGTAAAGAAGAAAAGTATACAAATAACATGACATCAAATATAACATAATTTGTTATAGAACAGTAACCGCCATCTGGCGTAGGAAGTCAGAGATACAAAGTTCTTAATTTACGTAAAATATTACGTTGAAACCAAGAAGTCAAATACATAAATAGTGGTAATTATACAATATATGTCACGATATAACAGGTCGAAATATCATGAAACACATTACGTGTTATAAAAATTTTTTAGGGTGCAGACTAACAATTTTTTATCGTATTTAACGACGTGATGATACCCACATCTCATTCGTCCCGTTGGGACATGTGAATAATTTATAAATATTTCTGAGGTTTAATTCCAAAAATCATCGTAATTATGAAAGCTGAATGTTTTAAAAATACATTGTGGATGCAGAGATCGTTTAGCACACTCGTGAGTAAAAACACCAGTGCCTATCAGTTTAATTTATACACCACAGGTATGTTCTTTCCAACACTTGGTTTATACTCAGGTGTATTTGTGGCCTTTTGTTTTTTATTCACTGATCGCTATGTGAAATTTTTAACTTCCACCACTGAAGATGATCACTGTGTGATTGAAAATCGATTTTGCTGTAAATAAACCATCAATATTACGGCCAACCCCGGGTTCCCGGGTTCGATTCTCGGCGGGGTCAGGGATTTTCTCTGCCTCGTGATGGCTGGGTGTTGTGTGCTGTCCTTAGGTTAGTTAGGTTTAAGTAGTTCTAAGTTCTAGGGGACTGATGACCATAGATGTTAAGTCCCATAGTGCTCGAGAGCCGTTACGGCCAACGCTGACCTTCCTTCTAATTTCACGTATATGGTCGTTGTGCACGCAGCACTATGGAGTCACCAATCATTAAAAGAGAATTAACTGTCATAGGGTAAGGGTATCATGAATGGACAGCTTCACACCTATATTTTAAAAAGTTTAATTGTTAGGCACGAATAAGAGACTCACTTTTCATATCTTATTACGAGAGGTATTCGAGAAGTAAGGTCCGATCGGTCACGAAATGGAAACTACAGTGAAAATTGAAAATGTTTTATTTGTAATGATTTGGTACACTTTCAGCCGTTTCTCTCCATACTCGCCGCTCCGACTTCGCCATTTCTCGTAGCGTTATACAAAATTTCCAATACCCTCTTCATAGAAGTCGGCCGCCTATGCTTTCTGCCACTTTCGTACGCTGGTCGCAGTTCGTTGTCTGTGCCAAAATGCTATCTTCGTAGCCAGTGGTTATGTGAGCAGAGATGAACGACAGAGAGGCCGAAGAATGGGCTTTTGGAGGGTAACCAAACGCGCAGGGACTTGGCTCTGTAGTGTGCGGCCGAGAATTACCACATAGAAGGAAATGTGTGACATGTACGTTATGTGGGAATGCTTGAAATTAGGCGAAACCACGCAGGGGGAACCATACTTGGCTGGAGACACTATTTTTTAGGCATTTTTACGTGTCAGCGTGTGCTCAGAAGGAAAAAGAGCGTCGTGACGCGACCGACAGGCATCTTGGCGACTTTTCCCAATACACCTGCGAAAATGTTCTGAGATGTTTCACGTTTTCTCCATTTCACGAACTATAGCCTATGTAAGCCTATGTAAGACAAATGTCTGGCGCAGTTGTTGGATCGGTTACTGCTGCTATAATGGCAGGTTATGAAGGCCTGAATGAATTTGAACGTGATGTTACGTGAGGTGCACGAGCGGTGGGACAAAGCATCTTTGAGGTTGTCATGAAGTGGGAATTTTCCCGTACGACCATTTCACGATTGTTCCGTGAATACCAGGAATCCGGTAAGACGTCAAATCTCCGACATCGCTGCGGCCTGAAAAAAATTCTGCAAGAACGGGACCTACAACTACTGAACAGAATCGTTCAACGAGACAGACTGCAACCCTTCCGCATATTGCTGCAGATTTCAATGCTGGTCTCTCAACAAGGGTCAGCGTGCGAAGCATTCAACGAAACATCACCGATATGGGCTTTCGGAGCCGAGGGTCCACTCGTGTACCCTTGATAACAAAGCTTTACGCCTCGCCTGGGCCCGTCAACACCGACATATGGGTGTTGATGACTCGAAACATGTTGCCTGGTCGGACGAGTCTCATTCAAATTGTATCAAGCGGATGGCCGTGTACAGGTATGGAGACAACCTCATGAATCTAAGGACCCTGCATGTCAGCAGGGAATGGTGTGGGGCGTGTGCAGTTGGAGTGATATGGGACCCCTGGTACGTCTAGAGTCGACTCTGACAGCATCCTGTCTTATCACCTGCATCCATTCATATCCATTGTGCATTCCGACGGACTGGGGCAATTCCAGAAGGACAATGCGACACACCACATGTCCAGAATTGCTACAGAGTTGCTCCAGGAACCCTCTGCTGAATTTAAACACTTCCGCTGGCCACATCATTGAGCATATATGGGATGCCTTGTAACGTGCTGTTCAGAAGAGATCTCCTTTCTTTCGTACTCTTACGGATATATGGGAACCCTGCAGGATCCATGGCGTCAATTCCCTCCAGCACTACTTCAGACATTAGTCGAGCCCATGCCATGCAGTGCTCTACATTTACATCTACATCTACGTGATTACTCTGATATTCACAATGAAGTGTCTGTTAGAGTGTTCAATGAACCACCTTCAAGCTGTCCCTCTACCGTTCTATGCTCGAACGGCGCGCGGGAAAAGCAAGCACTTACATTTTTCTGTGCGAACCCTGATTTCCCTTTTTTATGGTAATCATCATTTCGCCCTATGTAGGTGGGTGCCATCAGAATGTTTTCGCAATCGGAAGAGACAACTGGTGATTGAAATTTCATGAGAAGATCCCGTCGCAACGACAAACGCCTTTGTTTTAATGTTTGCCACTCCAATTCACGTATCATATCTTGGCACTATCTCCCCTATTTCGCGGTAATACAAAACGAGCTGCCATTCTTAGTGCTTTTTCGATGTCATCCGTCAGTCCCACCTGATGCGGATCCCACACCACACAGCAGTACTCCAGAATATTGCGAACAAGCGTGGTGTAAGCAGCATCTTTAGTAGACCTGTTGCACCTTCTAAGTGTTCCGCCAACGAATCGCAGTCTTTGGTCTCCTCTACCCACAATATTATCTATGTGATCGTTACAATTTAGGTTATTTGTAATTTAAACCCTAAGTATTTAGTTGAATTTACAGTCTTCAGATTTGTGCGTCTTATTGTGTAATCGAATTTTAGCGGATTTCTTTTGGTACTTATGTAAGTAACTTCACACTTTTCTTTATTCAGGGTCAATTGCCACTTTTCACAGCATACCGATATCTTATCTAAGTCATTTTGCAATTATTCTTCGTCATGTGATGACTTTAAAAGACGGTAAATGACAGCATCAGCTGTCTCCTATGTCGTTATTATAGATGAGGAGCAATAGAGGGCCTATAACACTTCTTTGGGGAACGCCGGAGAATACTTCTGTTTCCCTCGATGACTTTCCGTTTATTACTACGAACTGTGATCTTTCTCACAGGAAATCCCGAATTCAGTCGCACAACTGAGGCGATATTCCATAGGCACGCCATTTGGTTCGAATACGCTCTTGAGGAACGGTGTCGATCGCCTTCTGGAAATCTAAAAATATGGAATCAATTTGACATCCCCGTTGGATAGCACTCAGTACTTCAAGAGTACAGAGCTAGTTGTGTTTCGCAAGAACAATGTTTGCTGAACCCGTGCTGACTATGTGTCAACAAATCGTTTTCTTCGAGGTAATTCATAATGTTCGAACACAGTATATGTTCCAAAACCCTACTGCAAATCGACGTTAGTGATATGGGCCTGTAATTCAGCGGATTACTCCTATTTCTATTTTTGGTTATTGGTGTGACTTGAGCAATTTTATAGTCTTTAGGTACCGGACTTTCTGTTAGCGAGTGGTTGTATATAATTACTAAATATGCCGCTATTGTATTAGCATACTCTGAAAGGAACCTGACTGGTATACTATCTGGACCGGAGGCCTTGCCTTTATTAAGTGATTTAAGCTGCTTTGATACACCGAGCATATCTACTTTTGTGTTCCTCATCTTGACAGTTGTTCTTGATTGGAATTCAGGAATATTTACTTCATCTTCTTTTGTGAAAGAGTGTCGGGAAACCGAATTTAAAAACTCTGCTTTAGTGGCACTGTCATCAGTGACGTCTCCGTTTATATCATGCAGTGAAGGTACTGATTGCGTCCTGGCATTAGTGTGCTTTATGTATGACCAGAATCTCTTTGGGTTTTCTGATTATTAAAAGCATCTCGCATTGAAGTATGCGCTATATTTCGATCTTGTCCAAAACTTTACATTTCCTGGGGATTTTGCTTTCTTTTAAATTTGACATGCTCTTTTCGCTGCTTCTGCAACAGCGATGTGGCCCATTTTGTGTACCATGGGGGATCAGTACCATAACTTATTAATTTATGTGGTATACATCACTAAATTTCCGCCGATACTATCTCTTTGAAATCATTCAACATCTTTTCTACGTTTACGTGATCAGATCGGAAGGAGTGGAGATTGTCTCTTAAAAAGGGGATAAGAGCTTCTTTATCGAATTTTTTAAATATATGTACTTTGCGTTTCTTTTTTATGGCTGCAGGTCTTACGGTATTCAGCATAGCAGCAGTTGCCTTGTGGTCACTAATCCCTGTATTCGTCGTGATACTGTCTATTAGTCCAGGATTATTTGTTGCTAAAAGGTCAAGTAGGCTTTCGCAACCATTTACGCTTCATGAACTAATTGTTCAAAATAATTGTATGAGTAAGCATTCAGTACAATATCGGATGACGTTTTATGCCTGCCGCCGGCTTTAAACGTATAAATTTTCCAGCATATCGAGGGTAGACTGAGGTCACCACGGACTACAATTGTATGATTGGGGTCCCCTTTGAAATGAGACTCAAGTTATCTTTGAACTGTGTTGCGGCACTTCTGCGTGCTCGCGGGGCCCTACACGATATTAGGCAGGTGTACCACTTTCTTTGATTCTTCAGTGTTTATACAACGATTATCATAAATTCATGGTTCATTTTTATTGATGTTTTCTCTTCATTGTCACTACTGCTCTCATCAAGAAGACTGCAGTTATTCCAATTACTGTCATTATTTGAAACTATAAAAGTGCGAAAGTTTTGCATGGGTCACCTGGTTATTTTCACTATTTCTTTCTTTCGTACTTTATATCTGCTTACTTACTAGTGTTACTTTTTTTAAGCTGTGGAACATCTTTCTGTCAACATCGTCAGGTAACCGGTTTAACGTCTGCTGCCGACTTATTGGCTTGTTCCCTAGTAATCTAAAGTCATCCGGCTCTAGTTATCAGAATGTTGGTTCGGCACAAATCGAGAAAGGAACTGTATCTCTTTTGCATATAAATTAATTTCTGTTTTTTTGGGAATATAGTGATAGGATATTGGTTTCAGATACACATCTATCAGAATAATGAAAAAATAATTTACTTACTTCCGGCGTGTGGTGTCACCGCCAGACACCACACTTGCTAGGTGGTAGCCTTTAAATCGGCCGCGGTCCATTAGTATACGTCGGACCCGCGTGTCGCCACTATCAGTGATTGCAGACCGAGCGCCGCCACACGGCAGGTCTAGAGAGACTTCCTAGCACTCGCCCCAGTTGTACAGCCGACTTTGCTAGCGATGGTTCACTGACAAATTACGCTCTCATCCGCCGAGACGATAGTTAGCATAGCCTTCAGCTACGTCATTTGCTACGACCTAGCAAGGCGCCATTACCAGTTACTATTGATGCTGTAAAACATGTACCGTCAAGAGCGATGTTCACCAATTATGAATTAAAGTTAAGTATTCCAGTAGTTACGTACGTTCTTTGCTACTATAACGTCCTTGTCCAGTTCCAGACCTCACGCCAGCCTGCGTGAGCTTAAACGCGTGCCTTTCGGCTTCCTTCCTTCATAGTGGATTGGCTGTCTTGCCAGTCCACAACACAGCGTGCAGCACAGTTCGCTCGTTTTGCAAATAAAATGTTACACACAGTCACATACACACACGCTGTGAAGCCAGGGTTCACACGTAATGGATGCTGCTGTATGGCATATGAGGATGATAAGAAAATGGACTGAAAAGGTTCGAAACGAATCAGCAAGTAATAAAGACAAATTTCTGGGCAATTAGACGGTTTTTATATTTTTTTGGGAAAAATAGTGTTGCTTTGGAGTACAGAAATTTCTTGAATTAACCTTTATGGAAATTCGAAAGACTTGTAGCAGCCACAATTTCCGAGGCACAGTGCTATTCGTTATGAAATTCTAAACATCCAGGTTTAAAAGTTTCTGGATGGTTAAGGAAACCGGCTGCGGCGTTGTTTTTGGATCCATCTGGAATTATCTGAAGTGCCTTAAGAAAGCAATGAAAAGCCTAAATATGTCTATGAATATTTAGTTTAGTGCCTGAACTCATGTACCACATAGCCTCGTATTATCAGAAGAGTAAAAAGGTAAAGGTAAAGTCCGTGGCGCAATACCTTGTCCGAGGTGTTTGTCGGACTGCAGCCAAAGTGCAGACGTTCTTTGTTGCAGTACTGCGAAAATGAGGGCAGCCTTTTAGCTCTGAGCAACATCTTTGGTTCTCCGTTAATAGCAGGCTGAGTGAACATAAGAACGTCCTGAAGGAACTGGAATAAGAAAAATTACCCGGTCATATTCCGAAGTATTTACCCATTTGACTACCATGGGCACTTGTTGAAGAATATGCTCATTATTGATCAGCTTACACGACATACGACGAAGCACTGTAGTACTATTCAGGACTTGTGACACGGACAGTTAGCCTACATAGAAATGCCGTCGTCATCGGGGAAGAAATCAAGAATAACGGGGCGCAGTTAGTTCGCGATAATCTTCACATAATCGACAGCTGTCTTTGTGCTTTCAGTTATTACCACAGGTCCCATGGAAGTCCAGGTATAAATGCCCCTGTGTTGTCACAGCCACATAAGACTCACTTGGTAAAATTAATGGCAAATTTGGATAAACGTAAGGTAATACCTACAACAAACAGAAAGAACCTGATAGTATTTGCGTACTTGATGAGTGGTGAGTATCTTGAGCACATTACTTCATATAAGTTGAAAGCAGTCTGTTACAAAGCGTCTTACATATGAAATACCATTACGATAATTATAAGTTGTTAGCAAGGTGCAAAGTCTTTCTGCACACTGTTCCGGTCTGCTATGGTGCGTGGTAATAATATATCTGTGTGTTGTGCTTCGAGCGAAGCCTTAGGTGACCAAACCATATGCATGGGCGGTTAAAATTTGAATTAGCGTGGCCACCCGGACGGTGTAAAGGAGTGATATCGGTCTTTCAGTAGGTCAGCAGTGGATATGGGTCATAATTTATGTAACTTTCACATTTATTTGATATTATCAAGGACTATGAGATTATTTGGGGCCCCTCTTTGTTCTGCTTTTGATAATATGTGGTACTATACTACTTGCAAGACATACACCGAAGTGACAAAAGTAACGGGATAGCTTTATGAATATATACAAATGGCGGTGGTATCGCATACACAAGGTATAAAAGGCAGTGCATTGGCTGACATTTGCATGCAGATGATTCAAATGGTTCAAATGGCTCTGAGCACTATGCGACTTAACTTCTGAGGTCATCAGTCGCCTAGAACTTAGAACTACTTAAACCTAACTAACCTAAGGACATTACACACATCCATACCCGAGGCAGGATTCGAAGTTGCGACCGTAGCGGTCGCTCTGTTCTAGACTGTAGCGCCTAGAACCGCACGGCCACACCGGCCGGCCATGCAGATGATTCATGTCAAAAGGTTTCCGACTTGATTATGCCCGCAAGACGTGAGTGACACACTTTTAACGAAGAATGTTACCTGGAGCTAGACCTATGGGACATTACGTTCCGGAAATCGTTAGGGAATTCAATGTTCTGAGACCCACAATGTCAAGAGGGTGCCGAGGATACCAATTTTCAGGCATTGCCTCTCACCATGGACAACAGAGTGGCCGACGGCCTTCACTTAACAACCAAGAACAAGGACGTTTCTGTAGAGCTGTCAGTGCTGACAGACAAGCAACACTGCCTGCAATAACCGCAGAAATCAGTATGGGACGTGCTACGAATGTATCCGTTAGGACAGTGCGCCGAAATTTGATGTTAATAGGCTATGGCAGCAGAGGACTGACGCGAATTCCTCTAATAACAGCACGACATCGCATGCAGTGACTTTCCTGGGCTCGTGGCCATATCAGTTTGATCCTAGACGAATGGAAAACGGTGGTATGATCAAATGAGTCCCGATTTCAATTAGTAAGAGCTGATGGTAGGTTTCGAGTGTGGCACAGACACCACGAACCCATGAATCCAAGTTGTCAATAAGGCAATGTGCAATCTTGTGGTGGCTCCATGAAGGTGTGAGATGCGTTTACATGGAATGGACTGGATCCTCGTGTCCAACCGAACCGGTCATTGACTGAAAGTGGTTGTATTCTGCTACCTGGAAACCATTTTAAGCCATTTATGGACTTCATGTTCCCAAACAACGATGGAACCTTTATGGATGACACTGTGCCACGTCACTGGGCCATAATTGTTCGCTAGCGGTTTGAAGAACATTCTGGAGAGATCGAGCCAGTGGTTTGGCCACTCATCGAACATTTATTGGTCGTAATCGAGAGGCCAGTTCACTAACAAAATCCTGCACCGCCAACACTTTCGCAATTATGTACGGTTATAGAGACAGCATGGCTCAATATTTCCGCAGGGCGCTTCCAGCGACTTGTTGAGTCCATTACACGTCGAGCTCCTGCTCTGCGTCGGGCAAAAGGAGGTCCTACATGATATTTGGAGATATTCCATGACTTGTCACTTCAGTGTACGTAACCTTGCTACTCAATTTTCGTCTTTGGTTATTGGATAATATCCGTAAGTTATTCCAATTTCTCTCTATTTTTTTTTTACTGGGAAGTCACTTAAAAATTATAAGTATATACTTAAGAAGAGATACCATATCCATATAAGTATATAGTTCTGGCAATGCGGCCGTGACCTTCTTTTGTGTGGACGCACGCATATTCCCCGAACTCTTACAGGACTTGGTAAGAATGTCTTCCACGAGTAATGAGTGTGTTGGGGTGGGACACTACGAATATAGTGTGTGGACATACAAGGTGAGAATGTGGGTCTCGCGGGAGGCGTTCGCGAGGTAGTCCCTGAAGTCGCACTATCCTCTGTGCACATATTTTCACCTGTCCCCGTTGATATATATCAACGCCCGTCAGCAGCTGAAGGTATTAAATTAATTCTAGTGAAAATTGTGACGTGTTTAACCCTAGAACACTGAAAAGGGGGAGGGGAGATGTTGCTTTGTTACTAAGTAAATTTTACTACTCTATGTTTTATCCAAAGTAAGTTATAATTTATAGTTTATGCACTAATTAATTAAAACTATATGTTTCCAATGGTATGTCACGTACAAAATAAGTACAAAATATCCTGTTTTACACCCTATACTGACAATATCAGACTGGCGGGAACCGCGAGTTGGTAGCAACTACAGTTGTAAATCTTACGAGGGTTTGCCAATATGGGGTTAATGTTCGACTCCCATGTGCTCACATATCCTTTGTCTAGGTTCGTAAGTGATACGAGCACAGTTCACTGAGTATGATCTGACTGACGGAGCCGATAATGATAAACAGCCATCTTTAGCTAAAACTTTTTCTTTGCTTGCCCCTTACAACAAATACAAAGATAGATTTGAGCTGCAGATAAGTCCGAGACAAGTGCTGCCATTCTGAATATATTTAGAATGCCTTTTGCGATTCATGCATTTTACGGATAGATGTTAGGCCATATAAAGTGCAGTCTACCATCGCATCGCACACATTCTGTCTACAAGCGAGAATGCATTCACACATTGAGATCGTGTTATAATGTTCGAACGTCTTGGTCTTACTTTCTTATTACTTGAGAACATGCGCCGTATCTTTTTACATTTTCTGTTGTGCCATGAAAGTCATGCCTTCTACCGAAGATTTTCATCAGTAAAGGTAAGATTGCGTTATTGTTCATTCACTGGTCAAAATTTTGTTCAAGAAAGTCATAAATACTGAAACAACAGTTATGCACTCAGTTTAAATTTAAATAGAAAATAGGAGGATTTAAAAGCATATAGAGCTAATACTAAAAAGTTATATGAAATGCGACCATCACGTAAAATCAGTATGAAAGAAGACTTAAAAGTGTTAGAAGAGTTCTGGGAGAAGGCAGTGCAAGGGAACAGCATACGGGACGAAAGTGCGATCAGTTTTAAAATATTGTTCCAGTATTTGGAGATCCTGTCAAGTAGGTATGACAGCAAGCTTCGAAATCAGAGACGCGATGCTGTGGTAGTAACAGGCCAGTATACCCTATACCAGTGGTTGGCAAACTCATTAGTCAACAGAGCCAAATATGAACAGTACGAGGACTGAAACTCCGTTTTGAGAGCCAATTTTTTAAATGTAAACTGCATAGGTAGGTTCAAAATGGTTCAAATGGCTCTGAGCACTATGGGATTTAACTTCTGAGGTCATCAGTCCCCTAGAACTTAGAACTACTTAAACCTAACTAACCTAAGGACATCACACACATCCATGCCAGAGCCAGGATTCGAACCTGCGACCGTAGCAGTCTCGCAGTTCCAGACTTTAGCGCCTAGAACCGCTCGGCCACATCGGCCGGCTATATAGGTAGGTTAATTGTTATTAACTTAATTAGGGCACTCCTATGGCGGCCTTAGCTAGGAACGTGCTCAGATTGAGGTACGTTCTTTGTGTCGACCCCTTTCAGTTCTCCCATCCACGTTCGTCGTGTATACTTGTTTCTTCTACCTCTTTTCGTATATCCTCTCTGTATGTCCAAACCACTTTAACATACCTTAATCAATTCTAGGCACAATATCTTCTTTCTCTCCACAATTCTTAATAAAATTAACTTAGTAAAGATTACTTTTAGTTTTAAGGTTTAGTTAAACTATAGGTATGCTGAACAAAACTTTATATCAAACATAATAACGATATTATTCATTGATAAAGTTAAACTCTGAGGCACTTATGAAATTATATCATGACGATGAAAAATTATATCATGAAGATGACTGGCAAGCATCGATGTGAGCAATGGTCTTGCATCTCCTAAGAAAGTTGATAAATGAAGTTTGTACGTTCTTGTTTTTAATTTTGGGTACGATTCCCGGCTCTCTTTAACAAGACAACCGCTCAATTTACTCTGGTTAATGTTCATGCTATATGAGCCAGGAAAAATCATCATATTTTCCTTCTTCAGGCCTTTCAAAGAAGAAGACTTGTGCTGTGAATGGAGTTCGCATTTGTTTGCCTGTAATATTTCTACTTCAGTACAAAGACTTTCAAAGTCCGAGCCTCCCTCGCGCGTACAGACTGAAACTTCCTGGATCCTCCGTCCGCAGGATGGCAGCAAGTGAAAGACAAAATGCCGCTGATAGGCAATTTTTCCCGCTTCGGACATAGGCAACTGGAACTGTCAAGCACATGGGTGTGGATTTTAGCTAAAATTGTGGTCTTTATTGTGGGAGCGCACGCTCGCAAGTAATACGTTGTAGAACACGGTGAAAAGATATTTCTTGATTATATGCGTTGCCATTTTCTGTTTCTGGAAATGTACGTGCCCGACCGTCTGTGGTTTTTTCTGGAAGAGCCAGACTTAAAGGGGCAAAGAGCAGCACGTGACTCGCGAGACGCATTTGCCGACCACTGCCCTGTACGAACATGCTTGGGAAAGGTAAGTGGGAACTATTTGAAGAAAAACAACGTAGTTTTCTGAAAACCGTATTGAGTGAATTTAGAGAACCTGTATTTGTAGAAAACTGTGGAATCATTATTTCGTCACCATCGTATATCTCGCGTAGAGCGATAAGGATAACAGAGGATAGGCCATGCAAAGGGGTTATCGAAAGTCACTTAGCCCTTTCTCAGTACTGTAAGCGTATGGAGTAGGAAAAAATTCATAATACTGATATAATGTACCCTCGATCATGCGTTGTACACTGACTTACGGAATGTACACAGGAGGATTTTTTTCCACCGGGTACAAACTCGAGGAGCTGATCGATGAGAGGATACAGAACAAAAAACGTCTAATCAACTTACGTCGGGAAATGCATGATTTCCATCTAGAGATCTTTTATTGAATCATACATTGCTACAGAGACTATGGGCTAAAACGCGCTGTGCCATGCAGCCACAGTTACAGTATGCATGCTAGAGGATGGTACTGTTCCTTATACGTCACGCCCTAGTGCTCTCTCCTGCCATAGTAACTGGTTCAATTCTCTTTCTGACTCACATTGTCGTGGATATGATACAGCGTTGCACACTTGATTCCGCATTCGAATAGACAGCTTATATGGTGTTTACTTACGGAAAAGCAAATGTCAAAGGGCGGCGGGCAGAAAGGTGAATCAGGAGACCTACAACCACAGCATTCAATGTTTCCAACAGTGTTTCGCCGTTTGTCTGGGACAGGGCCGTAATAGGAAGCAGGAATTCGTGAGGGACGTACCCGATATGTTCGGACCCTAGACTTGGAGGAAAATGCGATAACACTGGCAGTTGCCCCGCCAGTACAGGATAACCCAGACGACCGTGTGGAGATTCTCCATGATAATTGTTACTACCTTATCACTCACAGCGTGTGCAGGGCCTTCTAGCGGTAGATTTACCACATTGGGTACACATATCACACATCACATCCATACAGAGTGTGTTAGACCGCAGTTTCTGTAAAAATGTATGACTGAATAAATGGTCTCTAGCAAGCAAACCGTGCATTTCTGGACATAGATTATTAGACCTTCTTTGTTCTGTATTCTCTCATCGATCAATCGCGAGGGTTTGTACAGGGTGGAAAAAATCACCCTCCATATGGCGGTAGAATACGATGTCAGTCATTACCAAATGCAGAAATTCTACACTGCCCACCTCGTAACCGGAGAGGTAGCGCAGTGGTTAGTACACTGGACTCGCATTCGAGAAGACGACATTTCAAACCCACTTCCGGCCATTCTGATTTAGGTTTTTCGGTGATTTTTCAAATTCGCTTCAGGCATATTCCGGGACGATTCCTTTTAAAGGGCACGGCCGACTTCTTTCCCCATCCTTCTCTAATCCGATGGGACTTACGACTTCGCTGTTTGGTTCCCTCCACCGAAACAACCCACGAACTAAGCCACCTCGTGGCTGAAGGCAACAATATCGAGGCAGCTAGGGGTCTGTTGCGACACTTAGTACGAAACGCTTCACCATATTAACAATCGTTTTGACACAGTCGTTAACTTCGTACTATTGTGTAAGAATAAACAAAGAAATTAGTCCTTTCGCTGCTGTGAGCGGCCGACTGCTGTGGCCGAGCTGTTCTAGGTGCTTCAGTTTGGAACCACGCGACCTCTACGGTAGAAGGTTCGAATCCTGCCTCGGACATGTGTGTGATGTCCTTAGGTTAGTCAGGTTTAAGTAGTTCTAACTTCTAGGGGACTGATGACCTCATATGTCACGTCCCATAGTTCTCAGAGCCATTTGAATCAATTTTTGCTGTGAGCGTGCACACACGTCCTGCTACGCCGTGGGTGCTATGGACGTCTGAATGCGTCGTGAGCTGCCGACCTCTCATTACTGTGGACGATTTACTTTCATATCCCGGTGAATAAAAAAGTTTCGAGTATTTATTACACAACATATGTGCCCAATTAGATGGTACCACTTGAAAAAAAACCTCGTTTTGATATCTTGAATGGTTTATGAGATTGACGATTCTTATGACCACATGATTTGCGATGCGCAAGGATGTGAATGGACGTGTCGTGCGCGTCTTGCCATCGGATATAAACCCCAGTAACTCGAGAACGAAATGAAACATCATTTCTGCTCTCGATTTTAAATAAAATTTCGATATCTTATCTGCATTTTACTCACTGCAGTGTGTGAGCTAAAATAAACCACACATAAAGTTTACGCAATGTGTTTTAACTGTGTGAATTGTCTAAAATTTCGTGCCACTTTTTACTTAATTTGATGCAACGCATTAAGTATGATGAACAACGAAAAGAAATTCAGTTTTTTTTATCGACTGAAGATCTTACACTATAAGCTGTGCAAACATATTTTTTTTTCAACTAACTGTTTTCGAAAAAATGATAAGTATTTAATATCGACCGGAACGCCGACTCTCAGAACAGGCATTATCATTTGACTGGTCTAGGTCAGGGATGTAGCCCTTCACCGCTTCTATTCAATCTATACATTGAAGAAGCAATGACGGAAATATAAGAAAGATTAAACAGTGGAATTAAAATTCACGGTGAAAAGATATCAGTGCTAAGTTTTGCCGATGTCATTGCTATCCTGAGTGAAAGTGAAGAAGAATTACAGAATTGCTGAATGGACTGAGCAATCTAACGAGAACAGAATATGGACTGAGAGTAAATTGAAGAATGATGAAAGTAACGAGAAGTATCAGAAATGTGAACAATGAAAACTTAACATCTGGATTGGTGATCGCGAAGTAGATGAAGTTAACGAACTTTGTTATCCAGGCAGCAAAATAACCCATGACGGACGGAGCAAAGAGAAAATTGAAAGCAGACTTGCACTGGCAAAAAGGGGATTCCTGATTAAGAGAAGTCAACTAGTATCAAGCATAGGCCTCAATCTGAGGAAGAAATTTGTGAGAAAGTACATTTGGAAAACAACACTGTATGGGAGTGGAATATAGACTGAGGGTAAAACCGGAAAAGAACAGAATCGAAACATTTGAGATGTGGTGCTGCAGAAGAATGTTGATAATTAGGTGAACTGGTAACGTAAGGAACGAGAAGGTTTTCCGCAGAATCGGCGAGGGGACGAATATATGGAAAAAAACTGACAAGAAGAAGGGACAGCATGGTAAGACATCAGTTAAGACATCAGGGAATAATTTCCATGGTACCAGACGGAGTTGTAGAGGGGAAAAAACTGCAGAGGAAGACAGAGATTAGAATACATCAGCAAATGATTGAGAATGTAGGTTGCAAGTGCTATTCTGAGGTGAAGAGGTTGGTACAGAAGAGGAAAACAATGCACGGAATGCAAAGAGCGAGTCTGTAGCAGCAACGGGTTAAAACACAGGTGTGATTAACATAATTACTCTCAGTGAGCGTCGAGACGACGCCCTGAGCGCACAGCAGCAGAGCCCTTAGAAGGCGCCAGATGTGTAGTGGCGACCACGTACTGTGAGCTTTTACAGCAGAGGTCCCTGATGGGCGACTCGCACGCACGGATGTTACAGCCACCGCGTCGCGTGGGCCGCAGTGAAACGGCTGACCCAATCGCGACCCGCCACGGGCGCTCAGAGAGCAAACCCTGCCGCTCCGACTTTTCTCTGAGGCGCACGCATCCTTGGCCTACAATAGGCTGGGGCAGGTACCACAGTGGTTAGGGTACCGTACACGACATCGTTAGTAACGGCGTAAGGCAATCCGCTTTTTGATAATACAGTGAAGGCTTTCACGACTGGGTCTCAACCCCTGGTAAATCTACCTGTTCTATGGCCGTGGTCCACGAAAATTTTCAGTTCCTGTTTTGTCCAATGTTGCACTGGACATCTTCAGTGGTGCCAAGTCAGTGAAATCTCGAGCACATCTGAAAATGTCTGGCGCAGCTCTAGACGAAACTATCGGAACAGAAAAATTTCATGCACCATGCAGTCAGGAAGGGATTGAAGCCTTACAGATACAGATTTCGTTGCCGGAGTGAAGAAACAAGTCCTTCAAGAATAGATTCAGATGTGGCAGATCTCACAGCAGTCCAAAGAAAGACATTATTCCGTAATACAGCCGAACACTTTGCAAAACAAACCTAGTTCTCCCAAATCAAGCTATCTAGACGTCATACCACTACAATAATGATTGAATTTTCTCTTTTTGAGAAGACTGAAGGAGCGATCTGTTTTTACTGAAAGCAGCAAAGATCGCGTAACAATTTCTTTACTTAAAACAACAGGTTCATTATATATGCACACACACAGCAAGCACCTCGTGCAAATGATCGTGTCCATATACACATTAGTTATGGCACATCTTTTATAATGTGTCGATTTTTATCCACATGACAACTTAGTGTGAGGTCCAAAGCATAATGAACAGGTTTCATAAGAAAAGATTTTTTAATACCTGAAGATGACAGCAAAGTCTGTCGAAACCGGTTGTTTTAAGTAAAGAAATATTTATGGGATCTTGGCTGTTGAACGTTTTTAACTACAATAACGCGTATCCGGCTAGGTCACAGCTGTTACCCTTCACATCTTTATAAGAAGAAAAGTTCAGCCGCCTCCTTACTGCTAAGTCCATCCAAATGAGATTGCAGACCTCATCCACGTGATACTATGGCGTTCGCGTTACGACAAACAACGCCGCTAGTTTCTCAGGGCCTTGATCAGAGAAGGAATTCCATAACCTACGTCTGTGACCGACATATTTCGGCAGCTGCACACAATGGACTACGTCAGTGTTGCCCCGCTTCTGCAAGAAGCAGCAACGGTTAAAGTTTGAGCCGTTTGTGTTTGGTGTTGTCCAGACACACACCCATTAAAAAGTACAGGGTATTTATAAAGTCCATGAGACATTTCAAAAAATTATTACAGACAAATGGCCAAGACCAACTTAACATATGATACAGTATGTTAAAGGGCAAACTCTCAGAGATTTCTTTTAGTGTTTATAAATACTTTGTGAGTCAGCCGTTCGTCACACATCACACATCTAACAGGTAGTCCAATTCTGCTGACACAGTACACAGGGAGTCACGCAGTAATAACAGCTGTTACGATGCGGTGTCGCAAATCTTCGAGGTTCTGTAGCGGAGGTGAAACATAAGCGCTTTGCTTGACATAACTACAGGTCGGCGATTGCAGTAAGTACTACTCATCATTGTGGCAATGTCTCATTAATGTACACTCTTACACAATTGCTGAAATTTGTAATCACGCTCTCTTGTGAAAGGTGAAATCCCTCGTGCCACAACTGCAGCATATCGAGATAGCTGAATCAATTGAAAGTTTTCTCAGAAAAAGAGAACGGCATATAGTCGAGTTGGACACGGCACAGTACATGTTAACTTTCTCGGAATCCTGTAAGTGTTTGACAGTTGCATGTGGATTCTCTGTGACCCATATATGTCGGTAGCGTCAGCTGAATTTTCTCTGTGGATGAAAAGTGACATCGTCACTGAAGATTAGTTTGCTTCACGATGATTCTGCATAGCAATGCAGAACTGGGAAGTTTTTCGTTATGGCATATGGCTTACAGGAGTTACAATTTTGTTGCTTCTTGTAAAAATTGCCTTTCGGTATGTGCCGATACAGTCATCTCAACAGTGGAAGATACGGCAGAGTGTTTGGACCATTCAGAATATTCAATGGCCAAGCCGAACGCTCGTACGAAGTTACATAGACTGAGACTTGTCATGCAATGCCCCGCAGGCGATTTTCCTCTCAGTTAGCCTCGGGCATGGATGTGTGTGGTGTCCTTAGGTTAGTTAGGTTTAAGTAGTTCTAAGTTCTAGGGGACTGATGACCTCAGAAGTTAAGTCCCATAGTGCTCAGAGCCATTTGAACCATTTTAACCTCTCAGTTACGACAATACGAAGATAAGGACAACCCCGAACGGAGAAAAATCTCCTCGAATTTCTTCCACCACTTCACTATGCTGCTGTAAACTGGTAGTGTGTTCTGAAACCTGCCACCGATAGCTCTTTTGTGCACTCACTACCAATTGGCACACAAAATGATTTTCCTGCCTGGTTCACCGGCATTTTTCCCAACAATGGTCGATGGCGCCTCTGCCGGCGGTTTACAAAACTAATTAGCTGGAACCACGTAAAGAAACACCTTTGAAAATTTGTCTTTCACATGCTGTATCGTTCAGTAATTTGTAAAATGTTTCATAGACTTCATAATTATTTTGTATTCGTTACTCGTTACTTTAGTTGTTGAACGTCGTTACTGTTGTAGCCATTCTACGTAATTTTTTACCAACGTAACAAGTTGTTGGTAAAAGAGTTCTCGTGAATGTGCTACTCGTATGGGTTACATCCCCTGAACAGATTTTTCTCTTCTACAAACTACATAACAGTCACCATTCCTGCACTGGTATCAATGGCAGCAACTGACGTTGCAATAGATGAGCTCGCTGCCTTAACAGAACAATTCTTTCCTGAGTTGCCACGCCACTAGCTCACGTAACCACTACCGGCAGAGACAGCAGTGCTGCCATAAGTCGGTCGGTCTGTGTAGCAAAATGAAATGAAATGATCGTATGGCACTGGTGGCCGGGAGTCCCCCACCTGCGAAGATCGGTCGCCGAGTTGCAAATCTTTTTAGGTGACGCCACATTGGGCGAATTGCATGTCGATGATAATGATGATGACGCAACACTCGGTCTCCCAGCCAATAAAATCTCCGATTCGGCTGGGAATCTAAAGAAGCTCGGCTCGCTGCGTTGCAGTCATATGCGCTGTCCACTCAGTTAAAAGGGCGGACACCTCTGCAGTGGCATGACACTGGTACATAAGGTTGCCGGACAGCCGTGCGTGTCCCGGCCAATTACTGTAGGCCTGCTGAACGCCCCGTTTAACGCTGCGGACTATCGAAAGGCCGGAAATTCGCCGTACGTCGGAAACCGTAGCGTGCGAAAAGTAGGAACTGCACTGTTACGAATACTGCGTCTCTATCTCAGCCGTATATGAATTACATTTTGGGAAGAAAACATTGTGGGTGATAAATGTATTCGGTACTCATTGTCAGCAATGACTTGCTCCTCTGAGAATTAGAAATTGGAGGAATACGAAAACTACCGAGTGAGGACGACGTAATTGAAAGAAGACAGGCGACTAACGAAACGTTTACATTGCGAACATAACCTGATTTACCAGAAACTTCGCTCAGTGGAAAACTAGTCAAAATAAACGAACACTTGTTTTCTGAGGAAACGAAGGTCAAAGTTTTCGACATCGTTTAGATGCGTTTTAGTGCGCGAGATATCAGGCGAAATGGCGGCGCTGTGACTAGCGTCGCGAACTCTCATCTTTGCTCCCTGTGCTATAAACCTGGTAATTGTGCTTACTTCATTTACATTATTATACTTTTTCATTTATTTACCCATGTCCATCCAAAGTTACTATACGAATGTTTCTTATAAAGGTAGGGGATACAAGGGCGTTCTTTTAATCGTAAAAATATAAGTGAGTTTCACAGTAAGTATCATTCATTTATTATATAATACATATGTGTCTGTGGTATTTTCAGGGATTAAGGCCCTCTTTAAATTCTAATATTCTTATATTTCATGCTTATATTAGTTATTATATTAATTCTAATATTTTCTCTTACGCGTATTTTACATGAAGATTTAGCGCATTCTCTTGGATGATCCCATCACAGGAACATTCGAAACATAAAAATTTCAAATGCCACAAGCCACAGTGACATTTCTGAGTATGAATCTCACTCGGCAAAGAAGAGTCGTTAATATTGCTGAAGATTCCATGCGTTGACAATAATGTCGCAGCAATCCACGCTTAGCAGATCACTTTACTGAAAACGGAGGCTTTCGAACCGTTTATGAATCTAGATACACTACAGGAATTTCACCGAAAACAGTTTCAAATAATTTTCTTACTTATTTATTGTTTTTTCAGTTTTTTTAGAATCATTTACCAGACATACAATTAGTATTCGAATAAGGTCAACGTTATTTCAATATACATTGGGAAACATTCGTGCAGTAGTCTCCTACGAACATGAGTAGATAACTGGAAAACAAAAATAAAAATAATCATCGTGGTCGGCCGCTGTGGCCGAGTGGTTCTAGGCGCTTCAGTCCGGAACTGCGCAGCTGCTGCGGTCGCAGGTTCGAATCCTACCTCGAGCATGGATGTGAATGATGTCCTTAGGTTAGTTAGGTTTAAGTAGTTCTAAGTTCTAGGAGACTGATGACCTCAGATGTTAAGTCCCATAGTGTTCAGAGCCATTTGAACCATTTTTAATCATCGTGTTTCGAACATGGGACTCGAAAGTCGGGACGCTAGCCGCTGTGCCCTCGCCTCACCTGAATGTTTTCCTCGCTAAAAGGCACGTAAGGTACCTCGAAAACTTGGACCGTACTTTTTTTTATCAGAAACGTTCGAGCATATATGGGTAAGCCGAGACACGTTTTCACTTATTTTGAGTCCTCTTCCACTGAGAGAAGTTTCTCCAGGAAAATCGGCATATGGCAGAGTCCGCTAGCTACCGAGTCGGCCCGGGCCGAGCACGAATTGCGAGCGAGGAAGCAAACATGCGAGTAACGAATTATTTCAGGCAGTAACGAGACGGTCGTAGAATATCGTGGAACATTCTTCAGTAACGAATACCTTCAATATGCAAAAGGTCTAGATATGAGCGACTGAGGTAGTTTTGCCTGAAAAGAATATAAGCTTCCGTCTCCTGATGCTTTATTTTGATGGTTATTAGCCATCGCGGACTGAATTAAGACAACTGGTTATTATTTCGTTTGAGGCTTAACGACTCACAAACAAGTAATGGTTCAAATGGCTCTGAGCACTATGGGACACTATAAGTCCCCTAGAACTTAGAACTACTTAAACCTAACTAACCTAAGGACAGCACACAACACCCAGCCATCACGAGACAGAGAAAATCCCTGACACCGCCGGGAATCGAACCCGGGAACCCGGGCGTGGGAAGCGAGAACGCTACCGCACGACCACGAGATGCGGCCACAAACAAGTAAATAAGGGCAGGTTACGAGCAATAACTGTGAGACTTCTGCCAATATCATGCCCCCGTTTCAGCTTTTATAAACTTTCATTATATTTCAGTTTCATAATAAAAACAAAAGAAGTGAAGCACCCAGAAGACATGGGTGAATGTCAATACACCCTCTTATATGTACGTATGATGGGCGAGCGTGTAAATGGTTAGAATTGCAATTCTCTGTGACAGGAAGAACAACCACCATGTAGCATTAGTGCTGTCTGTGTTTAGTGCATTTACGAGGCCAGACAGGGTACACACAGGAGTGAAAAGTTTCAGATGTTTAGTGAGCACAGTGAAATGTCGTGTGACTAGGCCCTCCCATTGAGTAGACTGGTCGCCTGGTGCAAGTCTTTTTAGTTGACGCCACTTCGGCGAATTGCGTGTCGTTGAGGATGATGTGCTGATGAAGATAACACAGCACTCGGTCACCGAGCGCAGAAAATCTCCCACCCAGCCGGAAATCGAACCCGGGCCCCTCGCATGGAATTCTGCCGTGCTGACAACTCAGCTATGGAGGAGGACAGTGATCACAGTGAAGGAGACGGAGACATCGCATAATCGTGTGAGGCAGCGTTATCAGAACCTGACAAGAGTTTGAAAGGGGTTGTAGGTCTCCAACTGGCCTACTGGTCGAATCGTGCAATATCCAGTTTTGTGGGGCATTCGTATGTGACAGTGGCCTGATGTTGCTCCAAGTTTGTCAACATGAGGACAGATATATAGGTCATCAAGCTTCCGGTCAACTACGTAGCAACACAGCGAGGGATGATCGCCGTGTTGTGCACCAAGCTCAGCGTAACGACATTACATCTGCGCCTTCCAACAAAGAACAAGTGATGGACACCCTGCAACTTTCTGTCATCTCGCACTGTTGGCAGCAGCCGGACTAGGGAAACCGTCCTACGCGTAGGCTGCCGTTCACATCATAACGTAAAAGGTTGCATTTGAGTGTTGAACTGGCCTGAAAGCCTGGACTGTTGATGGGTAGCGTCGTATTGTGTTTAGCAATGAATCACGGTTCTGCACTACCCTGGATGACTATCGTCGACATGTATGTCGGCGGCTCGGGAAGGGGTCCATTGGTCGGTTGGTTGGTTTGGGGAAGGAGACCAGACAGCGTGGTCATCGGTCTCATCGGATTAGGGAAGGATTGGGAAGGAAGGCGGCCGTGCCCTTTCAGAGGAACCATCCCGGCATTTGCCTGGAGTGATTGAGGGAAATCACGGAAAACCTAAATCAGGATGGCCGGACGCGGGATTGAACCGTCGTCCTCACGAATGCGAGTCCAGTGACTAACCACTGCGCCACCCCGCTCGGTAAGGGGTCCATTCTTCCAATATTTTCGAGACCCATATCGGTGTTACCTCTGGCGTCATGGCGTGGGGAGAATCTACAGATGAGAGCTGTTAGTGGCTGTGGGAACTCTGACGGCACTACGCTACGTCCTGGACACCCCCCCCCCCCAAAAAAAAAAGTGGTTCAAAAGGCATCTGAGCACTATGGGACTTAACTTCTGAGGTCATCAGTTCCCTAGAATGTAGAACTACTTAAACCAAACTAACCTAAGGACATCACACACATCCATGTCCGAGGCAGGATTCGAACCTGCGACCGTAGCAGTCGCGCGGTTCCAGACTGTAGCGCCTCGAACCGCTCGGCCACTCCGGCCGGCAGACAGCCTGCACCCTAATGTGTTACCTATTGTGCAACAGTACTGTGGTGCCATTTTCCAATACAACAATGCTCATCTATGGCACTTATCACTATGAACTGTTTGCTTAATGAAGAGGTACTTCCGTGGCCAGCAAGATCCCCTCTCCTGTCCCTCTTAAGTACGGAACCAGCTTCAACTTCAGCTCCACCACAGAACCAGTATCCATGATCTCAAGGACCATTTACAACAGCTCTGGGCCAACTTGCCTCAGGAGAGGATGCAACGGCTTTATGGCAACGAACAGGTTCGTGCATCTAGGGCACAGGCGATGGAACATCATACCGAAACGTAGGCTCATAGGGGCAGTGTCACTGCATGTTTGACTGTTTGCTGTAATGACTGAAATAACATCATATACCCTCTCTCCTTCTCTTCTGGAAGCTCCATATTTTTTTTTAGCGAGTGTAATCTGGCATGTTGAATAAAGGGGGATTTGACGACCAGAGTTTTTATTCCATCACTGATTTCATCGACAGTCTGAAAAAAAAAACACTTTCTTTGTGATCGTCTTCTGACCTCTATGCTCACGAAAAGAGAATACCGTGAAAGTAAATACTGGGTTTATTTGCTGGAAGTGCAGTGGTAGGGAAGGAAAGGAGTATGCCTATGATCCTTTCCGACAGTGCTACTCAAGACAGAAATAGCTTGCGGTTGACCAGTGGGCAGTGGACCACTTGGCACGGTGACCCCTCGAGAAGACGTGTGTCACGTGAGTGGCGATGGGTCAAGTACAGGTCGCCAGCTGCCGGCGGAGGCAGCGTCTCGGGAGTTATGAACAGTTCATCGCATCAATCACAGCATTTATAAGACGCTCCGCTGTTACACTTTTTCGAATTGATGACAAGTGCAGAAAGTCACGGGGTAACAGTATGCAGCTAGCCATGAATGAGCGCTGTCAGTTACTTGAGTTGGACTATTTTGACTACCACGAAACCCCTGCTAACTGAAATAAACTTGAGTGACCATTTTTAATATTGTTGACCTGCCATTCCCCAGTTGCTATTGATATCACGCTAATGATTTTTACCTTAGGGCGATCTTTATGCAACTGAGTGAAGGGAACATTTACTTTGCTAGAGATGTTTCGCCTTAGTTTATGAAGACATTATCTGCGAAATTCGCCTATATTTTCATTTGCATGCTGAACTTTCAATTTACATGTTCTGCTTTTGTTCATAAAACTTAGAAACAGTTCTGACCTAAGCATCTTTTGATTAGTATGTGTTTCACTACTTACTGTGTGTGTGTGTGTGTGTGTGTTTTAATACTGCTCTACATGTGTTCTTCCTGTACTTGTGGTAACGCTGTTGTTCTGCCTGTCTGTCACACAAAAAAGAATTTGTAGAAAAGTTTACGATTTAAAACAATACATACATCATATCCCAAACAAGCAAGTTCAAGAAACGTATCATATTCAAAACGCCATTGCTGACAGTAAGCAACTGATAAATGACCAGACACATATTAACAAATCACTACTAAACCTGTACGAAGAGCTCGTGCCCACACACACACACACACACACACACACACACACACACACAAATTACATTTCTCAGCTGTCAACGCCGGTCGCAGTGGCCATGCGGTTCAAGGCGCTGCAGTCTGGAACCGCAAGACCGCTACGGTCGCAGGTTCGAATCCTGCCTCGGGCATGGATGTTTGTGATGTCCTTAGGTTAGTTAGGTTTAACTAGTTCTAAGTTCTAAGGGACTAATGACCTCAGCAGTTGAGTCCCATAGTGCTCAGAGCCATTTGAACCATTTTTGATCAGCTGTCAACACTACGTAACGCTAACCAGGTTAACACGGTGGGAAAATGTAAATGCAGTTTGCATCCTCTGTTGCAAATTGTTTTTAGTGCTGCAGGGAAAAGAACAGTTGCACCTGTAGTACAGCAAGAAGAGCACATTTAGAACAACATCAGTACATACAATAAGTAAGAAAACATGTTTTGAGCCGGCCGCCGTTGCCGTGCGGTTCTACACCCTTCAGTCAGGAACCGCGCTGAACCTACGGTCGCGAGCTCGAATCCTGCCTCGGGCATGGATGTGTGTGATGTCGTTAGGTTAGTTACTTTTAAGTAGTTCTGAATCTAGGGGACTGATGACCTCAGATGTTAAATCCCATAGTGCTTAGAGCCATTTGAACCATTTTGAACATATATTGAGTAAAAGATGCCTAGGTCAGAACTGCTTCTAACTTACACGTACAAAGGGCTGCATAAAAATTAAAATGTAATTGGATTTTCTTGCCACAGATAACGCGTCAAAAAACTGATTCAAAACACGTCTAGGAAAAAAGCCTTTATTCAGTTGCATACATACAATTCTAATCTAAAACTCATTCATGTAATATTGAGTGAATACGAACGTTTTGTTCTTTCTTCTGAGCCCACCATGAAGTTTCCTGAAGGGTTAGAGGGGGAGTTATTAATCGCTTTTAACTTTCCAAACGAAAAGAGAACCTTAACTATTGGAAAGTATCACTTTCTTTCGTGTTCAGTTGCATAACTGCGATTTTATAAAAAAAGGAAGAGAGAGAGAAAGAAAACTGAAAGCTTTGTCAGTGCTGTTCGCAGATCGCACGCTACTGGGATAGCATCGCTGTATCTAGATCGCGAGGTCTCAGTTTCGATTCCTGGTCAGGTCGGAAATTTTCTTCGCTCAGGGACTGGGCGTTTGTGTTGTCCTAATCATTTCATGTCATCTTCTACACAAAGACGCACAAGTTGCCGAGAAGTCGTGAAAGAGAAAGACTGACACCATGAGGAGGAACAACCGCAGTCGGGCCCTGAGTGAAATTTTCACTCTGCTGTGGAGTGTGCGCTATATGAACAATCCTGTGTGCCGGACCGAGACTCCAAAACAGGACGTTTGCCTTTCGCAGACAAGTGCTACTAAGCTACCCAATCACGGCTCACGATCCCTCCTCATAGCTTTAACTCCTCCAGTATCTCGTCTCCTACCTTCCAAACTTCACAGAAACTCATTGTTTGTTTGAGGAGTACTTGCATTGCAAGGTTCGCAGGAGAGCTTCTGTGAAGTTTGGAAGGTAGGAGGTAAGGTACTGGTGGAAGCAAAGCGGTGTAGATGGGTTGTGAGTCGTGCTGGGGTAGCTCAGTTGGTAGAGTACTTGCTCGTCAAAGGCAAAGCCCCAGTGCTTGAGTCTCGGTCCGACACACAGTTTTATTCTTCCAGGAAATTTCAACCCCAGATGGGGTCCCCTGTGCAATAATGCCGTACCGTCGTTTAATTTTTGTCAGTGTATAGGACGTCAGTATTATGATGAGTACTGTCACCCGAAATATGTGACACACCTTAAAAATTCATACTGCAAATCAAAGCAGATTTAAGGAATAATTCTTCTTTGCTTAATGGATTATTTACGCTACTCTGCTTTCCCCATGCAAGCGTAAGAAAACGTTTCTCCGTATGCAAGAGGGACCGCGTTTCTCTGTATGCGAGAGGGACGTTGATAACAAAGACATTTTGTCTTTGATATTTGGTTACCTGTAGTGCAACAACGTAGTTCATCGGATAACTAAATTCGCTGGAAACGTTTACTCATGTAATTCTTCAGTGTAGTCGCTATGTATGTGCTTCATTCCATCTGGGGTAATGTGTCGTCATAATATTGTTTGTTTCGCTTAAAAGGGTCAGCGGAGACGTGTAAGGAGTATCTTACGTAATTTTCAAAAGTAAAGACATATAGCTGAATTTTACCGAGACTGCACTCATTGTACATGTGGTCCGTGTCACCGACATATGCAAATACGTACATTAAGTACGTGCGTAATACGGTTTTAGACGGGGGGGGGGGTGGCGAATAACTCTGTATGATGTAACTGACACCGTCCGCAGCTCGTGGTCGTGCGGTAACGTTCTCGCTTCCCACGCCCGGGTTCCCGGGTTCGATTCCCGGCGGGGGCAGGGATTTTCTCTGCCTCCTGATGACTGGGTGTTGTGTGCTGACCTTAGGTTAGTTAGGTTTAAGTAGTTCTAGGTTCTAGGGGACTGATGACCATAGATGTTAAGTCCCATAGTGCTCAGAGCCATTTGAACCATTTTTTTGTAACTGACACCCTAAGAAAACAGAGATGCAAACCAATATGTTTTTACAATTTCTGGTTCTAAAGCAAATGTTCTTTGAATGTACACACTAGTCTTTTACCATACCTGTATTTGTTGACGAATGTGTACAAATTTACTCACAGTCGATCCATTGCAGTCCTTTCGAAAATCACTTACAATCGAAATCGGATAATCGTGTGAGTAAATAAATACGCGTTAATAACTAAATACAGTCAACGAGGAAGATAAATATGTACTTCGGAGTACAGACTAGTGAGGGTACATATCGCGTTCGTTAAATGTTGACCAACAGATATTCCGAATATGAAGTTTTCACCGAAATTTGGGCCACTGAAAAAAGGCTCAAAATGATTTTGTGCACCGATTTCTTGTTGCAGCTGGAAGGTGAATGTACAAAAACATGGCTCAAATGGCTCTGAGCACTATGTGACTTAACATCTGAGGTCATCAGTCCCCCAGACTTAGAACTACTTAAACCTAACTAACCCAAGGACATCACACACATCCATGCCCGAGGCAGGATTCAAACCTGCGACCGTAGCGGTCGCGCGGTTCCAGACTGTAGCGCCTAGAACCGCTCGGCCACTCCGGCCGGCTTGAATGTACAACTTCCAGCCAAAAATGAGATAGCAGACAAAGTACTAGATGTAAGACAGAGGTCTTACATAAAAAAGCCGAAGCTGATTTCTCCCCTCGGAAGTTTACAATCAACTCTTCTGTCACGGGAAATGGATTTTTGGTAGGTGTATTGTTCGTTTACCTTTGTCCAAACGCGTGAAAACTGGTAAGAAGAAGACTGGTTGCAAGAAAGAAGAACAAATTATTTGCCTCCCCAACAAAGGCACTTTAGCAAAGGAAAATGAAGGAGCTGGAGCAGAAACTCAGAACATCGACGCTACTGGCCCAATTTGGCGTCATCTCTGTACCATCTACACCAATATCTGACGACAAAAAAACGTTAAGCCAATTTGTATCGAAAACTAAGTGCATTTCAAAATATGTAATTTATTATTTGCTGACATGCGGAGAACCCACCTTACTTTCGTATAGGCGTTTCAAAAATCTTATAACTTGACTACCAGTTGAGGGGTTGGGGTGATTAAAAAACTGGACAACTGTTCCAAACGTAAATTATTCTGAAATTTTCGAATGGTTTAAGTAACTTTTTGTGTGCGCTTGTTGAGAGTGATTCTGATAAAAAAAAAAAAGTACTGATTTTCTTGCTCATCTTTATCCCAGGAGCTTGGATTCATTTTGAAATTACACGTTAAAAGTGAAACATTGGTGGTTTTTGCTTCGTTTCATTACTTAGAGTGCTTTTATACGCAACGAAATTCCCAGAGATGCGTGCATGAGCCAGTCGAAGGCAAGGAGATTAGTCTGAGGCAGGGCTTCCCAACGTGTGGTCCGCGGACCCCTTAGGGGTCCGCCGGCTCTTTCTAGGGGGTCCGCGGCCACCTTTCAGGAAATCGTGTAAAATAATGAGTAAAATTATTGAATAAAAATGTGAAAGTCAAATTCATCACTATTTTTTTTTCGTGTGAAAAACATGTATGCGGCCCCAGGCATCATTAAATGTTAATGCTTTATCAGTGCACTACCTATTTCATAAGTCGATTTTTGACCAGTTTATTACTTCTAACATGGATTGGTGGCTGAAGTCAGGATCACTGATGAAGGGTGCAGTTCCTCCATCGCCATCACAACAAGGGAAGTTTCCAGTTGAAATGAATGAGGAGTGAGGACGACCAAAGGAAGAACAATCACAAGAAGCTCCACAGCCAGATTTATTATGTGAAAACGTTGCAAGGACTCCATTGGTTGCAATATCCTGTGCAAGTGGAATAACCAACAAGCGTAAGTACAACGAAAGCTATTTAGAAATGGGCTTTATGGAGACAAAGGAGGGTAAAGCTCAGTGTGTAATTTGTGCGCGCGTCCTTCTGAACAGTTCAGCGGTCCCAGTTAAATTGCGCCGTCATTTTGGAGGTACCACCCGGATTTCCAGGCTAAAGAGATCGATTTTTTTCTAAAGGAAGAGTGCTGAACTAGCTGCTTCTCAGCATTGCATGAAAACTCATGTAAAAAGAATTAATGAAAATTCATTAAAAAGCTTCTTTCTTGGTTAGTTATCGAGTGGCAAATACTGGCAAAGCTCATACCATTGCAGAAAATCTCATAAAGCCATGTGTTAATGATATTGTTTCTTGCATGCTAGACGAAAAGGCAATAAAGTTTGTTTCTTCGGTGCCATTCTCAAACAATTCTGTCAAGAGACGCATTGTTGACATGTCAAATGATGTGAAAGACACTCTTGTTTCTCGCAACCAACACAATTAATTTTCTCTGCAGATAGATGAATCCACTGATGTTGCAGGATTAGCGATATTATTGGCTTTTGTCCATTATAAATATTCTGGATGTTTTGAGGAGGACCTCTTATTGTCCAGACTACTACCTGGCAACAAAAAAATGGTTCAAATGGCTCTGAGCACTATGGGACTTAACATCTGAGGTCACCAGTCCCCTAGAACTTAGAACTACTTAAAACTAACTAACCTAAGGACATCACACACATCCATGCCCGAGGCAGGATTCGAACCTGCGATTCCAGATTGAAGCGCCTAGAACCGCTCGGCCACTGCGGCCGGCACCTGCCAACACAACAGGTGCTGAAATATTCCGTCTATTGGATGATTTTAAAAGGACTAACGAAGTTTCATGGTCTAATTGCATAGATGTGTGCACAGGTGGTGGAAAAGCTATGACGGGTCCCACAGTCGGAGCAATAACGAAAATAAAAGAAAATGCCAAGAATTGCAGCAGTAGTCATTGTGCTCTCCACAGATACGCTTTAGCTACAAAACAAATGCCTGTTTCGTTCAAGAAAGTTTTAGACGAATCCATTCAAATCATTAACTACATAAAATCAAGGCCGTTGAAATCAAGACTTTTCACAATACTGTGTGAAGATATGGGAAGCCTTCATCGTTCTCTGCTTCTCCACACAGGAGTGAGGTGGCTCTCACGTGGGAATGCACTCTCCCGGTTGTGCGAATTAAGATTGGAAGTCTTAGCTTTCCTTTTGGAGCGTAACACCAAATTAGCAGACCTTATTAATGACGAAAATTGGCAGTGTATACTTGCCTATTTGTCAGATATTTTCTCCAAAATGTACGAAATGAATATTTCACTTCAAGGGCAAAATGAAACAAAGGTCACTGCTATCGACAAAGTTCGAGCATTCAAGAGGAAAATCAATTTTTGGGCAGAGAGTGTCGAGGAGTGGGAGGTCGAGTGTTTTCCTCTTCTCAAGGAGTTTTTGAAAAACAAAACATTGGCGCTTGGGAAGAATTTGTTTCATCAAATCCTGGAATATCTCCGAAGCTTGATGTCATTGTTGGAGCATTGTTTCCCAGCAGCTGAAGATGAGAAGCTGCAGATATACGAATGGGTGTTCAACCCATTCTCTGTATCCAAAAAGCCAAACATTCTATCATCAAATGAATATGAGTTGTTTGTAGAAATTGCCACAGACCCTACTTTGAAATCAAGTTTTGACACTGAAGATTACTCACACTTTAGGATCCTTTTGGATAACAAGAGGTACTACCCCCTTGTTGAAAAGGCAGAACATGTACTTCTTCCGTTTGCCACAACATACATGTGTGAACCTGGATTCTCGATCTATGCTGCCCACAAAATTAAGTACCGAAGCTGTCTAGATGCGGAACCAGACATCCGTCACCGGTTGTCAAGAATTGAACCCAACTTTTCAAAATTGTGTCAGTAGAAGCACCCTCAACCATCACATTAGGATTCCATTATTATTCCTACAGACTCATCTCACATATAGAAGAAAGCATTTTTCTTCGTAGATGCTCAGTGAACGTATCTGAACTGTAAGTCTGTAGGAATCTTGTTTCTGTCTTCTATCATTTACAAAATAATTATTAATTGAATTCTGTTGGCATTGATATTTTCGTTACGAAAATTAAAATGATCTCTAAAGCTAATTTCTTTTCTTTATAATATATTCCGTCATCTCAGTTAAAAATATAGCCTGCCTATACTTCAATTACAATTACTTGCTATTACTCTGACACTATATTGTGGCAAGTGGCTGCGAGCGTAAACAAATGAGGACTTTTCATGTGCCACCTTGTAATAGGTAAACCTCCTCTGCCAGAATTTGTTTCCTTTGACAAAACAAGTCTTACGTTCTGTGAAATACTTTGTCTTCTTATATAGAAATAAGACAGTCTGTTTATTTTCCTAATTTGTTTACAGTCGAGGGTGACTGCCACGATATAGTGTCCAAGTGGTAGTTGTCAGCTGTGGCTAAATTGCTGCCATGCCGCCTGCTAGCTGCCGGCTATGGACTGACAGCTGCCGTTCAGTAGATACGCAAAGACGTAAAACTAACTAGACTTTCCGAGCTGTTTACATGGGCACGAAAATCGATTGTGGAACTGGAAAACGGCTTTATAAAAGCAGATTTCCAGAATGAATTTTGAAGTGTTTACCTGACCAACCAAAAGTGGAACTCGGGTATCGGCTTACGAAATACGGTTTTGGAAACGCATGTAAACTGGCTGAATGTATTCCCACACATTGCACAACAGATATCACAGTAGGCCTTTAAAGGCAATTCCTTGGCCTCTTTTCTTTCGTGATGTGTTTGTATCCCGAATCACGGGTCTGCCTCTTTTCTTCACAGCAGCGTGGAATGGCCACGCGCAGTGTAAGGCGCCATGTCGTCGTGGATTGAGCGGCCACTCCCGCAGGAGGTTCGAGTCCTCCCTCGGGCATATGTGTGTGTGTGTGTGTGTGTGTGTGTGTGTGTGTGTTTTGTCCTTAGCGGAAGTTAAGTCCCATAGACATTACATACGTTTGAACATTTTTCAGCCGGCCACGGTGGTCTAGCGGTTTCGGCGCTCAGTCCGGAACCGCGCGACAGGTTCGAATCCTGCCTCGGGCATGGACGTGTGTGATGTCCTTAGGTTAGTTAGGTTTAAGTAGTTCTAAGTTCTAGGGGACTGATGACCACAGATGTTAAGTCCCATAGTGCTCAGAGCCATTTGAAGCCATTTGAACATTTTTCTTCGGATTTCACAAAAAACCACACACACACAAACACACGACTGTTATGAAATATGCATGCTCCTTACACAACAGTAGCCAAACAGTGGAAGTGAACAGACCACAAGCGGCAGCTTGTCAACAGCGAACAGTTTGGACGTGACGTTGATTGCTCTTGGAGGAAAGCAGCTCCAACGTGTGAAATGTCAATTACCACGTAATTTTAATCAGGCTATAGTGTGTTGAACAAAGGGAGTAAATCCACTAGCAAGTGTCTGGATACAGTGGGAATTCAAATTGGATCGTTAATTTCAAGTTGTTTTCATTCATCTCTAAACCAAAGACTAGTGATACTTGGGTGGGGTGGGCGGAGGGGGGGGGGGGGGGAGGGTCATTGGGAACATGGCACTTGCATTAAGAAGCTTTCAGTTCCCACGGGTTTCACTCTGAAATTTAACGTTACTGTGCTCTTGACTGAAAAGGGGTCCGCCATGCATTTTCGACTGAAGAAGGGGTCCGCCAGCTGAAAAGGTTGGGAAGCCCTGGTCTAAGGTATACGTTGTGTGACAGTCTTTGGGCTGACACTCGACAGGATGACAGTAATGTCTCACGGAGTATTTGGAAGCGGCAGCAAATCAAGGCTCGGCCAGAACTATCAAATTGTTTATTTTCGGACAAAACACATCTCATAAATAATTAACAATTTCATCTAGTCTACTAGAAAATGTTTCGCATACAAGAACGTGGGAATACGACAATTTAATTATAAGTTTGGCAGTTAATTTGCACAACACTCACGGAAAGAGAACACTAACACAGCTACAAATATGATAGAAATATATGTGGTATTTTGGAAAAACATCAAAAGCTGCAGAATTTCACTTAAATTCTGCCACAGACATCAAATGAAAGACATACTAGCAAATACACTTAAATAGTGTTCAAATTGTTCAAATGGCTCTGAGCACTATGGGACTTAACTACTAAGGACATCAGTCCCCTAGAACTTAGAACTACTTAAACCTAACTAACCTAAGGACATGCCCGAGGCAGGATTCGAACCTGCGACCGTAGCGGTCGCGCGGTTCCAGACTGCAGCGCCTAGAACCGGTAGACCACTCTGGCCGGCTAAATAGTGTTCGCAGGGTATACATGCTTCTATGCTGGTTACTGGCGATGTGCCTTAGAACACGAAATTATGACATCAAAACTCGTATAATCTGAAGCCCATTTTCTTCTTCTTAGCTCTTCGCGTAGAAGGCAACTTCTTATTCCCCAAATGAGAATAGACCGCTTTTCATTGCTATTTAATACAATTTCTGCCACTTAGACAATATATATTGCCGCCATATGGTTCATAATCACCAAAAATCCAGTTCACTAAAGTAGCTAGAAGATCAAGATTTCGTTTCTTCGATATTGGTAAATAAAATCAAGAAAAATGAAGAATTTTATTCTCTAGTCCGTAAGTCTTACGAAATCGACTCTTGGTAACTGTCGTACATGTACATTAAACATTTAGTAAGTCCCCTATTCTTCCATGACAAGGTTTCTTTACCCAAAACGATCTGATAATCACGTATGTGCCCACAGTTTGTGCCTAGAAATAAGGAATATGTCGTTGAATGGAGAAACTTGCTATAACGCTCACTGTTGCATTGCATATTCTTGTTGTACATAATTAATTTTGTAATCTAAAGCCAGAGAGCGCACAAGAGACAAAACATCTCTTCTCCTCTAACTGAAAATTTATCTCTCATTTAAAATTTATTCCGTAAAACCCTGATGTACAATTTTTACACCAGATTAAACGTAAGTTATACTCGAGTTAATGTTGTGCTTTACAGCGGTAACTTCCACTCTTCCCCTCTTGAATGCATTACAAGCAAAACGGAGTGTAGCCATGCTCAAAACTGGTATGAACTAATTGTGTTTATACAGGTAGCTACTAAAATTAAACGTTGTAGTTTAATCACAAATTAGATGGAAATTTTGCCTCCGCATTACAAAGTTGTTTTTAATTGTTCTGTTATGTTTACAACCCTATGACTAACACAAAAAATTCTTCTCTGAAATCTCAAAAATCTAACTGTAGCTAACAGTGATTCTTTCACCCATCAGAATGGTTAAAATTTCAAACAGACAAAACAGAAGAAAATGCAACCAACCTCAAAATTATCAGGAAAAGGTTCACACAAATTATCAGGCAAACCAAGAGACAATCACTGAAAGATCTAATCTACTCAATAGAAGAAAATTACCATAAAACCAATTCCAAAGTTTTACAAAATGTTTGGAAGACAATTAGAAAAATTTGCCCCTTCCACGTTAATGTTGGAAAGGGAAGATGGAAAAATGGTACATAATTACAAGGAAAATGCCGAACTTATGCAAAAAGCATTTAGTAAACTTCTGAATTGTGAAGAACCCCAAGAACCTTTAGCAATTAATACAGACACACTCATCAAGACTCCACCTGATCTCATAAATCCTCCAACAATCCAAGAGGTGAAAACGTCACTCAGAGAAATGAAAAATTATAAGGCATGCGGAGAAGACCAAGTTTTTGCAGAAATGTGGAAATTTGCAGTGATACAGTTCGAACATCCTTACACATAGCCCTAACAAAAATCTGGATAACAGAAGAGTTTCCCGAACATTGGACCACAGCCATAATCCACCCACTCCACAAAAACGGAGTATAAGCAACCCAGATAATTACAGAGGTATCTCTCTCTTAGATTCTACATACAAGATTTTCTTCAGAATACCATACAAGAGGATCAAAGAGCAACTAGAGGAAGAATTAGGTGAATACCTTGGAGGCTTCAGGCCTTGGAGAATCTGTGTGGAACAGATTATCACTTTAAAATTAGCCACAGCTTATTACAAGAAACGAAGTAAACCTCTTGTAATAACCTTCATGGACCTTAAAAAAGCATATGACTGTACCCATAGACCTTGAATGTTAAAAATCTTAAGAAATTTCAGGCTCCATACAAAATTAATCAAATTGATAGAACTCACCTTAACCAACACTGTATCAAAAGTCAAGTTCAGGGGGGACTCACTGAGCCATTCATCATAAAAACAGGTTTAAGACAAGGAGATTGCTTGGCACCACTGCTATTCAAACGTGCTTTAGAATACATAATGAGTGAATGGTACAAGATTAACCCAAAGAACATCCAAGTTGGAAGACTGAAAAACAACATAAGTTTAAATTATCTAGGATTTGCTGTGACCTTGCTCTTTTGTCCAACAGTATTCAGGAAACCAAACAACAAGTTATCTCACTACAGGAAATAGCACAAAAAATTGGTCTTGGAATATCCGTTGAAAAAACAATCATCATGTTAACTGACCCATCACTCATAAACATATTTGCCATAGGAAACCAAGAAATGAAAATTGTAGATAAATTTAAATATCTGGGATAAGTCATAACATATAACCTCAATGAAAAGCCAACATGGCATAACTCAATACACAAATTGACTAGAGCACAACCGGCCGGGATGGCCGAGCGGTTCTAGGCGCTACAGTCTGGAACCGCGCGACCGCTACGGTCGCTGGTTCGAATCCTGCCTCGGGCATGGATGTGTGTGGTGTCCTTAGGTTGGTTACGTTTAAGTAGTTCTAAGTTCTAGGGCACTGATGACCTTAGAAGTTAAGTCCCATAGTGCTCAGAGCCATTTGAACTTGAGCACAATCTATCACTAAGAACACCTACAACAAAAAGAGCCTGTCAATAGCAAAAAAATTAAAACACTACAAAACAGTCACTCAACCAGAAATAACATACGCAAGTGAAACCATCTGCAAAACAACTAACACTGCACAAATAAACAAAATACTCAAAATAGAGAGATGAATCAGCAGAACGTGCATCAACAAATCGTACCAGAAAGATGGATAGACACTGGAGAGTAGCACAAACGGAACAGTCTACAAGGAAATAGAACCGGTAATGAGTACAATCAGGAAGAAACGCATTTCATTTTTCGGACATCTAATCAGAACACCAGAGAACAGGATTATCAGGAGAATAATAGAAAAATTGTGGAATGGTAAGTGCAACATTAAGTGAATTACAGAAATCAAGGAAGATATGGATGAGCTACAGATTACTTTGGAAGACCTAAGAAACAAAACTGACAAAATCAATAAACTCACAGACAAACAAACCAGACTGCAAACGAGAATCAACAAACAGACGATAGGAAGGGGGATTTCCGATGAAGAAAGAAGGATGAGATCCGAGAGAACGAAGAAGTATTGGGCTGACAGGAAACTGGAAAATTCTTTGTATAAAGTTGGCCAGAGTGGTCCAATGAAGGCCATAAAACGTAAATAAATAAAAAGTAATTAAATAAATTCAGCACTGCACATGTTGCTGCCTACTCCACATATATAACATAAGAGCGTAAACTTTCACATAGTTTGCACTACTCGTTCACTTACATAGCGTTTTCACTCACTAGTTGCCAGCATAAATACATAAATCGCGACCAGCTGGCAAAAGAACCGCAACTTTAACCAGTCAATAAACAGTTGGAACGATCACACGAAGCTGATCAATTTAGTATATACGCTCAGTATACAGCTCAGCCTTAGTCAGTAACCTGAAGGATCTAAAATACAAATGCGTAGTAAGCCACGCAGAAGTTTTGAACCCACCTGTAGAGTGTCTCGTTTTTTTCTAAAATTCCAGAACTTACTGAAACATGATTCGCAGAGGTCATATTAGTTTCCAGACTACACAGCTTCTCAGAAAGAGTAAATTAAAACATCTTCACAAAACTACTAGACACTCGAAAAATATGTGTTCACGTTACTAAGGCGGATCACAGCTTGTCGAGCCGAGCTTTCCCAAATCTCTCCCTCTTCCAGAATGCGAGTTCTTTTACCTCTCTGATTTGTGCAATATACTGTAAGCAATTAGCTTCAGAGCATCTCCTGGACAATACTGTGACTTCCCTCCCTGACCAAACCTCATCTGCGATTTAAATTTGATCATACGCTATCTGATCAAAGGTACATAGATGCCTATTCGTGTACATTAATATGAGGTGTCTCCGCTCTTCGCCTTTATGGCGGCTTGAATTCTATTGGACTCAGAGTCGAAACCAGAGACGGTAGTGATTTAATTATTTTATTTCTGTATTTATTTATTAGCATCACTCGTGATTTCCAGAAGTGCTACCAACACTCCTGCCAGCGAAATATGCCTAGGAAGTTGAAGAGAATGGTGTACAATGACCGAACAGTCCATAACGACACAGTTCTGTAGCCAGTGTTGTACGAGATGGAGTGAAGATCGAAACCACTTTACAGTGGACAACACGATACGAGTTGTTTATAGTGATGAATCATACTACACCCTCTCGCACTAGTGATGAATCACACTACACCCTGTGGCATTCTCCAAACTCAAATCCTTCCATCGGATTGCCACAGGGTATAGTGTGATTCATCACTCGTTTCCAGTCATCCACTCTACAGTGACATAGATCTCCACACTATCTTGTTTATCGTTGATTACAGATATTTGTAGTTATGAGGAGCTACTCGATCATTGCACACCATTCTCTTTATCATCATACGCATATTGTGCTAGCTAGAGTGTTCGTAGCAGTTTTGGAACTCACGAGTGGTTCCTTCTGTTGATTTAATGTGATTTTTTACATCTGTCTACTGTAATGCTCGACGGTCCCTAACCCTCAGTACATAACGTCTGCCCCGTCTTGTTTTACTTCCGGTTCCTTCTTAGCGTTTCCACTGAACAGTCAGATCACCAACCGTCAACTTGGGCAGCATTATAACGGCTGATATGTCTCTGACTCATTCACACTACTGGCCATTAAAACTGCTACACCGCGAAGATGACGTGCTACAGACGCGAAATTTAACCGACAGGAAGAAGATGCTGGGATATGCAAATGATTGGCTTTTCAGAGCATTCACACAAGGTTGGCGCCGGTGGCGACACCTACAACGTGCTGACATGAGGAAAGTTTTCAACAGATTTCTCATACACAAACAGCAGTTGAACGGCGTTGCCTGGTGAATTGTTGCTGTGATGCCGCGTGTAAGGAGGAGAAATGGGTATCATGACGTTTCCGATTTGGATAAAGGTCGGATTGTATCTTATCGCGATTGCAGTTTATCGTATCGCGACATAGCGGCTCGCGTTGGTCGAGATCCAATGACTGTTAGCAGAATATGGAATCGGTGGCTTCAGGAGGGTAATACGGAACTCCGTGCTGGATCCCAACGGCCTCGTATCACTAGCAATCGAGGTGACAGGCATCTTATCCTCATGGCTGTAATGGATCGTGCAGCCATGTCTCGATCCCTGAGTCAACAGATGGAGACGTTTGCAAGACAATAACCATCTGCACGAACAGTTCGACGACGTTTGCAGCAATATGGACTATCAGCTCGGAGACCATGGCTGCGGTTACCATTGACGCTGCATCACACACAGGAGCGCCAGCGATGGTGTACTCAACGATGAACCTGGGTGCACGAATTGCAAAAAGTCATTTTTTCTGATGAATCCAGTTTCTGTTTACAGCATCATGATGGTCGCATCCGTGTTTGGCGACATCGCGGTGAACGCACATTGGAAGCGTATATTCGTCATCGCCATACTGGCGTATCACCCGCCGTGATGGTATGGGCTGCCATTGGTTACACGTCTCAGTCACCTCTTGTTCGCACTGACGGCACTTTGAACAGTGGACGTTACATTTCAGATGTGTTACCACCCGTGGCTGTACCTTTCATTCGATCCCTGCGAAACCCTACATTTCAGCAGGATAATGCACGACCGCATGTTGCAGGTCCTGTACGGGCCTTTCTGGATACAGAAAATGTTCAACTGCTGCTCTGTCCAGCACATTCTCCAGATCTCTCACCATTTGAAAACGTCTGGTCAATGGTGGCTGAGCAACTGGCTCGTCACAATACGCCAGTCACTACTCTTGATGAACTGTGGTATCGTGTTGAAGCTGCATGTGCAGCTGTACCTGTACACGCCATCCAAGCTCTGTTTGACTCAATGCCCAGGCGTATCAAGGCCGTTATTAAGGTCAGAGGTGGTTGTTCTGGGTACTGATTTTGTGGTGTCACCGCCAGACACCATACTTGCTAGGTGGTAGCCTTTAAATCGGCCGCGGTCCGTTAGTATACGTCGGACCCGCGTGTCGCCACTCTCAGTGATTGCAGACCGAGCGCCGCCAGACGGCAGGTCTAGAGAGACTTCCTAGCACTCGCCCCAGTTGTACAACCGACGTTGCTAGCGATGGTTCACTGACAAAATACGCTCTCATTTGCCGAGACGATAGTTAGCATAGCCTTCAGCTACGTCATTTGCTACTACCTAGCAAGGCGCCATTACCAGTTAATATTGAGATAATGTACCGTCAAGAGCGATGTTCACCATTTATGGATTAAAGTTAAGTATTCCACCAGCTACGTCAGTTTTTTCTACAGTCTAATTTCCTTGTCGTGTTCCCGACCTCACGCCAGCCTGCGTGAGCTAAAACGCGTGCCTTTCGGCTTCCTCTCATACCGGTGTTGGCACTCCTGCCAACCCACAACAGATTTCTCATGATCTATGCACCCAAATTGCGTGAGAATGTAATCACATGTCAGTTCTAGTATAATATATTTGTCCAATGAATACCCGATTATGATCTGCATTTCTTCTTGGTGTAGCAATTTTAATGGCCAGTAGTGTATATATTCCGAAAAGCAATCAAAATAACTCATTATTTACATGCCTTAACAGTAGCTTCCAAACAGTCATGCATATCACACCACAAGATTGAAAGGTAAATTATGCATTCCCACTTGTCGCTATATGAGGGTACGTAATGCACCCAGGAGGATTGTTGAACACGATCGCTTTGGTGGTGCAGGTACTATGGTGTGGGGATAATACTGCATGTGCGACTGGCCTCCAAATTACTGTGCTCACCAGCCAACGTTATCGTGACATTACACTCCTTCCCCATGTGCGTCTTTTTAGGGTGCTTTCATTCAGACTTCATTTTTATGGACGACAGTGCGCGACTTAATTGAATTGTACAAGTCGAAAATCACTTGAAACGAGAGGATATTCGGCGAATGGCTTGTCCTTATTGTTCCGCCGACTTCAATTCCATAGAGCACGTTTGGGATGCGTTGGGGACAGGTACGCATGCACCATCGACTATCAAGCGTTTGTCAACTGCTCCGGAGCATTTAAATGCTGAAGTCGTTGAAATCATTGCAAATCACTAATTCTTTCTTCTTGTCTGACAGGAAGATAAATAATAAATCTGGGTTTCTCACAAGAATCTGAAAGTTTCTAGTGGAATGTGCAGGCTCTTAAAATTACAAGAGATGTATTCTGGAGTAAGAACTGACAAGAACCTGCTTTAGATGCAGATCAACACAAAACCTGCTTGTTTTAATATTTTAATTTTCACATTCAACTCCTACATATGTTGCAACTGCTGCTTTTTCCGTGCTGAATCTACACGAAAATGGTGCTAGTCTGTAATACCTGACATTTAACTTCTCTATCCCTGTGATTACATTGTGATCAGGGCAGCACATACATCTATAACTTCAGAATTCTCCACGTCTTCTACACTTACAAGGAGATCTACCTTGTTGTTCAGCTCCCAAGAGTTATATATATTAGTAAAATTCGTTATAAATAATCCATCATAACTGAGAAATGTGTTGATGTCCAGATCTACAACCCATGAGGAAAAATTAATTTCATTACCTGTTATAAAAGTTGTCAGTGACTCAGAAAGGAGTTCACTGAGGAGCAGCAAAAATTTTCGATCGTTTACATAATTACATAAAATGTATGACAGGTAGCAAAGCAAGTTTTACATTTAATAATTTCTTCTGGACAATTCCTTCAGTTTCGTGGACCAACTTTTATTTATAAACTGTCAGACAGTAAGAAAACTATATTTCAAATGTAGCTGCATTTGTAGGACTGTAAGACAATGTGTTCATTAAAGTTAAAACTTATCATGTACATATCCTACAAACAGATGCATTCCACACCATTTCGATAAAAGAAATCGTTCAAATGATGTATAGAACATACAACTAATTATCTACCTAGCTAACATATTATACTCATAATACCTTTAGTCTTAAATGTCTGTTTATAACATTTTTATATACAACTGCTGCCTGTAAAATGTTTTATTACCGAGGCAACCTAATCAAATCATTTTAATCTCTGTTTCTAAATGTATAACGGTGGTCAATTAAAATGGTATGATTTAACATTTCACTCGTTTCTCAACCAGAAGTTGCCAACGAAAATATTGTTGACCACACTACGAATTTGTGGTATGTTTCGTCTTGTATGATAGCAGCAATCTTACTTGAATCAAGTTAACCAGTTACAGCATCACGTGACGTTGAATCCAACTATTGTCGACTTCTTTGTCAAATAATTAGTATGTTTTAATTTTGTGCCTTCCAAGTAACCAGAAAAAAAGATTAAAAAATAATACTACACTATTAAAAGAAAAATTATTTCATAAACGAAACTGTCATAAAGTGAAAAGATTAACCTTAATAGCTGGCGATGTCTTTGGCTCTGATATAAAAGAATGTAATAGCGAGTGATTCAAAGTTGAAAATTATGCGTTCAAACAAAATCGATAACAGACAAAAGTGAAATTAATATTAAATTTCGCTTTTATAAAGTCCAGTTAGTTAACTGATAAATTTAAAGACACATATTTAACAATGGATGTCTAACAAGAATGAGAAACACTATCAACTTTGAAAAATGTATGACGCCTTTCTTCTCTACGTCTGTTCCATTTTGCTTACATCAGTAAGGGTATAAGATGTCCTCTTCAAATGATTAGTATTTGAAATTTGGTTAGAGAATTGTATTTAGCAGGTGAATCGCTGTTTGGCAGCAAAGTGACCTGATCGTCACCTATGGATAGGTCAATGGCCTTCCACTTGTGATATAATGGATGGTGTGCTACTTTCTACTGAACAATCCAGTATTAAGTATCTCGGAAGCTAATATCCTCCATACATAACGCTGACATGTCGTCTTATGCCGTAGTGGTAAGTAGATGACAGTAATCAAAGTGCAAACTGGAATTATTCTGGGTAAAAGTTGTGGTGCAAATCAATATTGAATAGCATGTTTCCCAATTACAATTAAGATACATTTCCCATATTTTCATATTGCAATCATTTTTTTATCTTCTGAAAGTTAGGCACGATTTTTTTTCGGTTTGTTACAACTGCCACTGAGGTGAGCACTCTTCACACAGCACACGGGTCAAGGTGAAGGACAGCCCTATCGACCTCGCAAGTCAAACAATGTGCGTCGATCAGCCAGAGTGTCCAAACGGTGATTGATGTCAGTGGAACAATGGCGGGTCAGCTTTTCTCTGCTTGTGAATGCCAAAGTCAACAACTCAACTGCAGAGCTTCTCTGGGTAAACAATCGGCACTTTGAGAAGGGACCTGCAGGGTTCCAGCTTTGGTTGTAATAACGAAATGAAATCAGGGAAAGTAATAAACTTGAGTTAACTCAAAGACAAAATGTCAAATACAGATTTAATAGTCTTATACAGAAATAAGAATTTTGAATATTTCTTTATTTTTAAATTAAATGATTATTTTTGAACTGCTTTTTAATTTACATATTTTCACATAGTGCTCTACTTTTTGAACTACTAGCAGATAGCAGAAATGAGAATGATGAGCTTAAAAGTTCATAAATCATTTCATATTTGAGGAACCAAGAAGCCAGCTCCTCGAGAAGCATTTCCATCATTTATGTACTAAAAATGTGTGCGGCGAACGCTGACGAGAGCCATACAATCTCACATCCATTTTATTTCTTTTCAGCGACGTTGACAGTTGCTGCGTTTCTGTATTTAAACCTCTTGATAAGGACTTGAAGCCGATATTGCAATTGTGGGGTTTACAATAAATATGTGCCATAGTGGCGAAAATATCCTTCAAAACATTTAACGTGACAACGACCTTAAGTCAAACTAAATTTCATATGAAGCTTTATTCTAACCTTTCGAGGGCCAGCGAATACGTATTGCAGATATCTGTGTCGTGATACGCTAGTAACAAAGATCTCCCATTCGTGGAAGGTGATACCCGACCGGCCCCAGAATGTGGCACCTTAGTACAATATGGGCCGCATATACGATCAGGCTATAGTAGCAGGTGTCTAAGGGTCCTTATCACAAACGAGTCATCAACACAAAAAAGCTATATAGATTAGAAATTGAAGTTACCCACTGCATTTCCCTGTCTGTATGTGAAGACTAATCTCAGGGACTGCTGTAGAGATGTTGATACGGTTTCTAGTAATAGGTACATTGATTCATGATGAAGGTTTGTGTGCACAATTTATATTTATAATAATGATGCGTACTATATGTACTCCTATTGCTATATCTCCAACATGTAATTAGCGTTTGGAGTGACGTCTCATGGCAATGATGCAACTACGAACTGGTGAACGGCAGAGGAGGCGGTATGTAGCGAGAAAGGCAATAAACAGCTGCCGCAATTCCAGAGAGCAGAATCTATACGTATCTCTATCTGTATACACTACTGGCCATTAAAATTGCTACACCAAGAAGAAATGCAGATGATTAACGGCTATTCATTGGACAGATATATTATACTGGATCTGACATGTGATTACATTTGCACACAATTTGGGTGCACAGATGCTGAGAAATCAGTACCCAGAACAACCACCTCTGGCCGTAATAACGGCCTTAATACGCCTGGGCATTGAGTCAAACAGAGCTTCGATGGCGTGTACAGGTACAGCTGCCCAAGCAGCTTCAACACGATACCACAGTTCATCAAGAGTAATGACTGGCGTATTGTGACGAGCCGTTGCTCGGCCACCATTGACCAGACGTTTTCAATTGGTGAGAGATCTGGAGAATGTGCTGGCCAGGGCAGTAGTCTAACATTTTCTGTATCCGGAAAGACCCGTACAGGACCTGCAACATGCGATCGTGCATTATCCTGCTGAAATGTAGGGTTTCGCAGGGATCGAATGTAGGGTAGAGCCACGGGTGGTAACACATCTGAAATGTAACGTCCACTGTTCAAAGTGCCGTCAGTGCGAACAAGAGGTGACCGAGACGGGTGATACGCCAGTATGGCGATGGCGAATACACGCTTCCAATGTGCGTTCACCGCGATGTCGCCAAACACGGATGCGACCGTCATAATGCTGTAATCAGAACCTGGATTCATCCGAAAAAATGACGTTTTGCCATTCGTGCACCCAAGTTCGTCGTTGAGTACACCATCGCAGGCGCTCCTATCTGAGATGCAGTATCAAAGGCTAACCGCAGCCATGGTCTCCGAGCTGATAGTCCATGCTGCTGCAAACGTCGTCGAACTGTTCGTGCAGATGGCTATTATCTTGCAAACGTCTCCATCTGTTGACTCGGGGATCGAGACATGGCTGCACTTACCACTACAGCCATGCGGATAAGATGGCTGTCATCTCGACTGCTAGTGATACGAGGCCGTTGGGATCCAGCACGGCGTTCCGTATTACCCTTCTGAACCCACAGACTCCATATTCTGGTAACAGTCATTGGATCTCGACCAACGCGAGCAGAAATGTCGCGATACGATAAACCGCAATTGCGATGGCTACAATCCGACCTTTATCAAGTGACGGTACGCATTTCTCCTCCTTACACGAGGTATCACAACAACGTTTCACGAGGCAAGGCCGGTTAACTGCTGTTTGTGTATGAGAAATCGGTTGGAAACTTTCCTCGTGTTAGCACGTTGTAGGTGTCGCCACCGGCGCCAACCTTGTGTGGATGCTCTGAAAAGTTAATCATTTACATATCCCAGCATCTTCTTCCTGTCGGTTAAATTTCGCGTTTGTAGCACTTCATCTTGGTGGTGTAGCAATTTTAATGGCCAGTTGTGTACATTATAAATTATAGTCCCGTGTTGTGTTTTTCTCTCTGTATGTGAAGGCTTGTCTCCGGAACTACTGTAGGAATACTGATTCGGTTTCCAGCAATAGACAGACTGATTCATGACGAATCAGTGTGTGTGTGTGTGTGTGTGTGGGTGTGTGTGTGTGTGTGTGTGCAAAGCCGGGGGGGGGGGGGGGGAGTGAGGAATTGTTCGGCATGAAGTAGAAATTTTTTTTGTGGGCATCTACTACGAATAATGTCAACGAGCTCTCTCCAAAATCTGCACTCCGTGTCTCAGATTCACAGTGCCGTCCAGTCAGGTGCGTGGTACTAGAGTTGCAAAACTCTCTAAGACTTCTAAAAGAATGGCTGACGGAATTTCTGCACTCTATGGGGTGAGCTCGATTTATCGGAAAGCGAGTCTCTTCTGTGCCTTATTCCATCCGAAATGTGTGGATGTGTGGCCATATGTCGATATGTCATTAAATGTCTTCTGAAACTGGCGATGTTATTCAGTTCTCTAACATTGTGCAGGAGGTTATTCCAGAATGGGTTCTTATTAGTGAGAAGGACTTACAGAAAGTGGTTGAACGATGGAGTGGGACCGAAAGATTTTTGCTCTGACGTGAACCGCTATTTTTGCCAAGCTCTTTAGACAAGAGTGTTTAAGTGGAGGAGAGAGTTTGGGGTGGGGGTGGGGAGCGTGTACGTTGATAAAACAGTTGAGAAGACAGTCAATACGGAAATCTCTGCGCTTGTCTACAAGCATCCAGGATAGATGTGCATATGACGGTGAAACATGATCATCGAGTCAGACATCAGAGATATAACGAACACAGGCATTTACAACAAGTTCCAGGAACCGTGAGATTGGCTGAGAGAGGGCTTGCAAAATAACATCATTGTGATCAATAACTGAAAGTGTATGTGTTTGTGCAAGTTTATTGTTCAAGTCAAGATGAAAGATATTTTTATGTTTTTGTAGGGTACAGATCGATTCTGAAGCCTTCTTGCACGCTGCAGTTACAAGCTCAGTTCAATCTAGCTTTTCATCTATTAAAGCTCCATGACTCTGGAGAGGAAGAGAAGTTGATATTTATCCCAATTACGGTTAATGATAGTTCGAATTCCCGATATTTTGGACTAATCAGCCTAGAATGACCAATCAGTATTTTGGATGGGTTGAGCTTTAGCCCCATATCCTGCGCCCATTTTGATAGTGCACGCAGGTCGGTATGGAGATCTCCGACAACTGTCTTTGGGGTTATTAATTTTGCACTTAGATATATTGTATGTGTTATTATCGTAATAATACACAATCAAAAGAAAGTTTTGTATCACACCGGTTCCCAGAACTCCTGAAGATAGACGTTGACTGTGGATATTGTATCACAGACACAGTCCATTTGACTGTTCAGAGATGTCACTAAACCTGTCCAAAGACGTAAACAACCATGCATGAGCAGCGCCTACCAGAAAATCGTCGGAGATGTTGGAGGCAACCCGGTCAGACTGAACAAATTAGACACACTGTCCAGCGAGTGCAGCAAGGTGGAGGTTCCCTGCTGTTTTCGGGTGGCATTATGTGGGGCCGACGTACGCTACTGGTGGTCATGGAAGGCGCCGTAACGGCTGTACGATACGTGAATGCCATCCTCCGACCGATAGTGCAACCAAATCGGCAGGATACTGGCGAAGCATTCGTCTTCGTGGACGAAAATTCGCGCCCCCATCGTGCACATCTTGTGTATGAATCCCTTCAGGATAAGGACATTGCTCGACTAGAGTGGCCAGTTTGTTCCCCAGACATGAACCCTATCGAACATGCCTGGGATAGGTTGAAAAGGGCTGTTTATGGACGACGTGACTCACCAACCACTCTGAGGGATCTACGCCGAATCACCGTTGAGGAGTGGGACAGTCTGGACCATCAATGGCTTGATGAACTTGTGGATAGTGTGTCACGACGAATCAAGGATGCACCAATGCTAGAGGACGTTCTACTGGGTATTATAGGTATCAATTTGTACACCAATCTGGACCACTACCTCTGAAGGTCTCGCTGTATGGTGGTACAACGTGCAGTGCGTGGTTTTCATGAGCGATAAAAAGGGCGGAAATTATGTTTATGTTGATCTCTATTCCAATTTTCTGCATTGGTTCCGGGACTCTCTGAACTGAGGTGATGCAAGACTTTTTTTTTATGTGTATGGTTTAATATTATGGTAATAGGATTCTACGTGTCTACGTTTTTGTGGGAGAAACTCTGATTGATAAGCACGAAATTCGATTAACTTTCTTGCAACACTTTTCTATGGTCGCAATTTATTGTGTCCGCACATTATGTGTAAATTTCTCCTATATGCGCCACCAGTTTTCGATTTCTGTTTTCTACGGTTTTCATCATCTTTTCATTGTTCTTCTTATGTTTTTGTCACAGCTCAAGCGACACAGGGAACAACTTTTATACTTTCCGTGCAACGGTTATTCTATAGAAGTTCGTTGCTACTATAATTTTAGTTATCTGCGTTTATTCGAGACGTGAGGTGCATCCCTATTTTTGACTTCTCTGATATAATGCGTTGTTTTGTAAGTTAGAATCATCGTCGGGGAACCTCAACGGCCGCTGAAAATATATGGTGGCGAGGAACGTGGTGTACCATCGGGGAATATGGCGAGAGTCTGTGCAATCTGCTACAGAGAGGTGTGTAGTAAACATGGTAGCATGTCCGACAGAAACAGAAATCCTTTTGCAGTGCAGCGAGCGAGGTTGGCCGAGGTGGTTAAGGCAACCGTTCCATAGAAGTGGATCATCCGGTTTCGAGTACCTCTCCAGCACGGGTTTTCAATTCTCACCGTTGCATTGCTGCAGTGCCCTGTGTGTCTGGAAGTAGTTATTTCCTTCCTATCTCTTTCTCATCCTGTTCCCTTTTCGTTATTTTCACCTTAATTATTAATGCACGGTAGCAGTTAGTCGACTTTGAACGTGCAATGATATCTGGTGTAAGGAGCATGGCCGTGCGGTTCTAAGCGCGTCAGTTTGGAACCGCGTGACCGCTACGGTCGCAGGTTCGAATCCTGCCTCGGGCATGGATGTGTGTGATGTCCTTAGGTTAGTTAGGTTTAAGTAGTTCTAAGTTCTAGGGGACTGATGACCTCAGTAGTTAAGTCCCATAGTGCTCAGAGCCTATAGCATATTGGAAGTACACAAGAATTCGGGTCCCCGAGGCTGAGTGATGTCACTGTAACGCCAGGATCACTGGGACGATATTACCACACATGTAAACTTCTGCAGAGGACGACCACAAATATTTGACGATCGGTCGTCACATCAGGTCCATAGAGTCATACGTGCGATCTGATATCGGTTAGTCCATATGAAAGGGGGCATCTGGGTCTCATTTTCACCCGGAATGTACGAAGACCAATGCAGACTTTAGAACTTATGGACCGAATCGCGTCCTTTTGCAGACTCCTTGACACAGCGATCAGCGACTGGCGTGGGACAGCGAACATCGTCAGCAGGCCATGGAACAGTGTTGCATGGTACAATGAATCCCGGTTTCAGCTGTATTGACGTCATACGCGCGTCAGTACTTGGAGTACGCTATATGAAGTTAAGGACACTGTGTGTCAGCAAACTTCTGTCCATGTAGGACAGTTCTCAGTTATGGTAGTAGTGGGATAAAGCCGAACATGGAACACTGTTGATATCAAATTGATATGCTAATTAATTAAGTTCATCAATTAGATGACTGATCCCTATGCCCTTAACTTACATTCCTGCTGAGTGGTTTTTCACATAACCTCCCTCCTCACCCGAGGGGTCCGAAAACCCATTGTTCAACTAGGTGGTTTCCTGCCCTCATATGTCCCCATCCTCCTCCTCCTCCCCACCCCCTGGGAAAAGGGACACTTTTTTGATTATCACTCCTTCCCCAGTTCAGTTCTGAACCTTTTCCCCTCCTGAGAAATCTCCTAGCCCTCCCCTTCCCTCCACAAATTCGACCCTCTCCTCATCAACAGGGAAACTGCCAGGAAAAAGACTCAGTCTATGCTGGAGAGGAAGGATCTCGGGACACAAAATTCAATCAGTGTCAGTAACATATTGCTCAGTTCAGTTTGCATATTCTTAATTTAATGTTTGTGGGGGACAGGGCTCCTCCACTAACAATCCCTCCGCATCCCCACTTTTACTGACATTATGTCTACTAAATATCACTGACCACAGACCAGAAGTCAGCATCCATTGATATGCAATACCTGGGAAACCACCTTTACTCTCGCTCAAGTGGCTTCTTCCAGTTGTAACACCCGCGCCTCAAACTTGTACACCAATGTGATGTACCTACCTGATCAATAGACTTCCATTTGTTCTCATGGCTCCCAAACAAAGCACTAGGCGATGGTATTCCTTTGATCAGGAAATTCCAGACTCGCTTTCTGTTTCTGTCTGTCTCAAGTGATTACTTCCTGTTTACGTGAACACATGCACGAACTGTGTTCAAACACAAAGGTGGAGGTTTTCACCTCTCGTCAGAATACTGCATTCCTATTGGATAATGCTCGGACAGAGGGATAGCTAGCGCAACAGCGATATCGGAAATGGCGGGAAATAGTCAATTTGCACTACCCATTCAAATAAATTGTTTAAAAATAACAGGGGTCAAATAGCTCGCTTGAAACACTCACCACCACTTTTTGATGATTCTTCTTTATAATAAAATATCTTTTCAACGTTTGAGAATCACATGTAAACATTTTGCAAACCAAGTAATTAAATTTTCTGCCAGAAACAGATCGTAACAGTAACTGTATCAAAGGTCTTGTATGCACTAGTGTTTTGCGAACATAAGCACATTCCTCCTTACGCTAAATATATCTGACCAAAAAAATCTTCGGATCTCACACACTATCAATTGCAAAGCGCGTGCTGTCTGCTGACTGCCAGGGACCTGCGCAGCACTGACCAGGAGAGGAGTTGACACTCACACTCACGACAGCAACGGGTGCAGTTGCCACTCAGAAGCCAGAGAGTCTATCACCGTGCCTGTCAAGCAGTAAACCGATCAATGTATGGGCTGAATAATAGTCCAGTGTAAACACTCACTACACTGAGTTTTCTCAGGCAACAAAGACATCCGCCTCTGTCGTCACTCAATGAGGGTTACTGGTTAATTCGCGATTCAGCCACCCAGATGGCGCCGCCACTGGGACTTGTCCCCACAGCTGTGGGCAAGATCCGACAGGTCGGTGGTTTCTTTATACACAACAGTCACATGAGGCTAAGCCATAGCCTCTGGTCGCCAAACCCTCACGACTACCCCTATGCTGCGTCAGCACTCTGTGATTGAAACAGATGTGACTTCGATGTGTGGTTCTAACCGAAATTCCAAACGTAACCTAGACTCTCCCTGGTTTGAAAATTCGCTTTACCTAATCCGAAACAGGCATGTTGTTTTGTCCTATGCACGGCGAATTTATGCCATGAAATGTAGATTCCTGCCTTTTATAAGAGCTATTTTCGTAAACCGAATAAATCGGAGTATACACATGTTGCCGGCCGGTGTGGCCGTGCGGTTCTAGGCGCTTCAGTCGAACCGCGTGACCGCTACGGTCGCAGGTTCGAATCCTGCCTCGGGTATGGATGTGTGTGATGTCCTTAGGCTAGTTAGGTTTAAGTAGTTTTAAGTTCTAGGGGACTGATGACCACAGATGTTAAGTCCCATAGTGCTCAGAGCCATTTGAACCATACACATGTTCTCACATCACTAAAGTATCGTTACTGCTTGTGAAAATCCTACACATTGGTGTGGCACAGGACACATTTCCTTACTGGGGGAAAAGAAAATCTGTTTTTATTGGCTTAATATCTGTTACGTCCTGCATCACAGGAGTGGAATGATAAGAGCATCTACATCTACATCTACGTGATTACTCTACTATTCTCAACAAAATGCCTGGCGGAGGGTTCAATAAACCACCATCAAGCTGTCTCTCTACCATATTTCTGTGTGAACCCTGATTTCTCTTATTTTATCGTGATGATCATTTCTTCCTATGTAGGTGGGTGCCAACAGAATGTTTTCCGCAATCGGAGGGGAAAACTGGCGATCCCGTCGCAACGAAAATCGCCTTCGTTTTAATGTTTGCCATTCCAATTCACGTTTCATGTCTGTGGCACTATTCCACTATTTCGGGATAATACAAAATGAGCTGCTCTTCTATGAACGTTTTCTATGTCATCCGTCAATCCTACCTGATGCAGATCCCACACCACACAGCAACACTCCAGAATAGAGCGGACAAGCGTGGTCTATGCAGTTTCTTTAGTACACCTGTTGCACCTTCTAAGTGTTCTGCCAATGAATCGCAGTCTTTGGTTTGCTATACCCACAACATTATCTATGTGATCATTCCAATTTAGGTTATATGTAACTGTTATCCCTAAGTATTTAATTGAATTTCCAGCCTTCAGAGTTGTGTGAATTATAGCGTAATCGAAATTTAGATGATATCTTTTAGTATTCAAGTGAATAACTTCACACTTTTCTTTGTTTAGGGTCAATTGCCACTTTTCGCACCATACAGATATCTTATCTAAATCATTTTTCAATTAGTTTTGGTCATCTGATAACTTTGTAAGATGGTAAATGACAGCATCATCTGCAAACAATCTAAGACGGCTACTCAGATTGTCTCCAAAGTCGTTAATATAGATCAAGAACAATAGAGGGCCTATAACACTCCCTTGGGGAACGCCGGATATTACTTCTGTTTTATTCAATGACTTTCCGTCTATTACTACTAACTGTGACGTTTCTGACAGTAAATCACAGTCACACAACTGAGGCGATACACCATAGGCACGAAGTTTGGTTCTACATTTATCATATGATGCCTCTTCACTTTCAAATTTTCTTAAAGTAGCCAAATGCTTCGTTACCTATGGCGTTTCTGAAGGTAGCAGCCTAGAAGAGTTGTAAATATCATGTTTATACTATGAATCACTTTATAAATTCTGTGATATAGCTGATTGTTTTATTACGATAGTTATCTCTCCCTGTGTAGGCGGGAGATTGAAAATTCGTGAAAAGATCTTTCCACAGCTAAAAACCGCCTCATTACTGCTCCAACTCATGAATCGTATCCATGGCGCTCTTGCCCTCCCTTCCACCCACCCAGCGTCACATCACTGATATCAGATTGGTTGCCTAATTAATTAAATTGATCATAAGAGTACCTTTTCATGTTGAGTAACTTCTTTCCTAGAGTCAGAGTACACCCACCAGGTAACCATTACAGATGCTGTGACATCTCGAGTGGCTTCCCACAGGCTAGGTTGTAACTTTTGTAACTCCCTCCAATACTAAAATGGGTGGTCACCATCGTCAAGTAGCTGAAGATAAGCAACATTAATTACGTTCCGTCTGTTGATTGCCTTATCATGGTGGTGGAAGTAGGTCACTTAGAATAATGCCCCCCGCATTAATACTGCTGCGACCTGTCGGTCTATGGCTGCAGCAGAATGTTTCACTCTCTTTTTTATCCCTGTGATGCTTCTAGATTTGAACAGCAGCCATCGCTACCACCGCCAAATGTTCATGAACCTACAGATCTGGCTTTCACTCAGAATACAACCCTGTAGCAGCATTCCTATTGGCTCCTGCCATATTAGTGGGCAAATTGATTGTTGTCTTGGATGCTTTCCTAGAAAAGAGAACCATCTGTCTACAAATTGACGTGGATATGCGGTAAAGGATGATCGGAAGTAGATGGAGTAATTGAGTGAGAGAGGTTGTAACGAGACAGGATTTAATGGTAGACTGATGATGCATTCTAGAGAGGGAGATGTTGTGGCAGGTCATGTATCGCACATTTAACCATTTTTTCCGTTGTTCTCTTGGGCTGTGTCAGTTGTGTGGTATAACCTGCGTTCGATTCATGCAGAACTGCGTGTTCTGAGTGTGACTTACAGTGCTAAATACCTGTAGTCGTTACCAGCAAATCTTCCCGTACCACGGTTAGCAGAGGACTTCCAGTACATGTGTGATGAATCATGTCTATCAACTCGATGGAATACCTATCTCGGTACCCTCCTTTTACACGAATGAAGGGGTATGCGAAGTACTCCATTTTCCTGCCACATCTTGGACGTAAATAGAGTCTTCAGTTTCATAACTGCAGTGATTCTAAGTTAGTGACAGGGGTTTGTGAGTTACTGTAATCCTTGTGTATACATCTGATTGACAGTTGTTGTGTGTAGAAGAGACAGTATTCTGTTCACAATGTTAGTGACGCATGGGATGTAATTTCACATGTCAAAGAGTGCGGCTATGTATTCGTCTATATTCTCATAAGATATAGTTGTTTTATGCATTTTCTGTTGCTGACGTTCATTTTAACAGACTAATGCGAGCATAACATAATTTCCGAACTGTAATTTTACGTGAACAGCGGGCGCTACACACTTATGGAAAGCTACACGGTACATGTATTACAAAGAATCTATGTTTTTTCCATCTTTGGTGCAGAAGTTAGTCATTTCATATTGTTAAAGTTTCTCACCATAGTGAGTGCGATAGAAAACTTGCAGGATGAATGTATGTCAGGTGTTGGAAACTTATTTCCTGCATTTGAGTATTAGCAGCGTTGTTTTGCACATGACTAATACACTGGGAAACACGTTGCTTTAATATCGTAGCACGTTTAAATGCAGAACAGTGTAACCTTAGGAGTGTGTGTTTATGTTTTATATTGATTTCCCTCTTCCCAGTACCTTCTTGGCGTAGAATCGAAACACTAAAACAAAACTCCTTACATCTGGAGCTCCAACGCGCATACACGATACGTTTCTTCTTCTTCTTCTTCTTAACCGTCTGTCATAACATAACAATACTCTCAAAAGTATCAGATTCGTATCTACCTCCTCAGCATGAATGCATCTAGAGAAATAGTCTGTAATTGAATGGGTGACTTGAAGAAAATTGGTATGGAACAGTTTTCGCCGAACGGTGGTTACGGTATTGGAATGAGAATACCGGTCTGCATCATTAGTGTTGGTAGATTGCGCAAGTTGAAAAATGTGTTATGCTCTTTCGAAAGCAAAATATCCAAGTGTATTGATTACCTGGAACTCAGCTCCTTCTGTTCCTTCAGAAGACAGCACATCTTGTGGCTATAGTGCCCTCCTAATTTTGATCAGTTCCAAATTAAATCGAAGGCAATGTTGCAGGGAGGGTTGGTTAATGACAGAGGAACAGTTATAGGATGCTTAGAGAGACGATCTAGAGTTTTGCTGAGGATGCTTAGCTGATAGATTCAACTAAGAGGCGGCTCATTCCGAAATAGAGGGCGAAGTGCCACTATGCATATGATTCGTTCGCTGGGGTGGCAATTATCAAAGGTGTTGGTGAGGTCATCCAATCTCTGACTTTATCCTACGAATGCAAGAATACTGGCAAATCGTAATAAATTCTTAGCCAATTTATAAATTATTTCGGTTAAGGAACGTAATTCCTTTCTGATGGCGGGTGTTTCGCACACTAAGATACAGTATTTGTGTCATTTGATGTAGGCTGTGTAACAGGGTTCTTAATATGTCAACATGTACATAACACTTGCAGAGTAATGGAGGGTGTGGTTTAGCAGAGACGTTTTGTTGACGTGACAAGTGTGGTGGTTTGGAACTTGAGTCATTGGGTGAAATGCGTTGAAATTATGGAAAACCTGGTAAAATTAAGAAAATAGATGGAAAATACGTAAAACTGATCAAAATACGACAAAATCTGGAGGAACTGGGATACTTACATGCTTGCCTGGGTGTATTAAAATCATTCCATTCATCCACCAGTAGCTCTGACTACTGATGGTGCAAACTACACATGCTCTATGGGCTTACGTCGTTGTTCCACATTTGGTTATGCATTGTAAGCCATAAAAATGAAAAACGCAGTGTTCAAAGATTCGGAGGCCAGGAAGACCAACACCTAGAACACCGAAACAGGGTGCAATATGCATAACCCATGTGAGGAATCAATGCTCTTGGTGTGTTCGAAAGCGGAACACCACGTCATCTGCTACCCCAAGACTGTGGAAGATGAGATTAAAGTAGAAGTCATAACTTTTGGACAGCTGTTTGAAAACACTCCACAATGCTGCAAACTCTTTCAGTTTCCATGTATTGCGATGTCTTCCACATTTTTGTGAATAAGAAACACAACCTCTATGATTTATTTCAACCATCCTATGTGTTGTGGAAGCAGCTTACCTTACACCAATAGATGTCCAGCTTTCCGTGAGAGGCAATGGATCGAAACTTGTTAATGTCGGTCTAGCACCTGGCCCAAACCTCAAAGTCAAGGTAGGAAAACAAAATGTATCGTGTGTATAAAGCTGTAGTGATATACTGATTAGATGTATTACAGAGAAAAGCAGTGTATCATACTGATTATGAAACAACACAGGAACCCTCTATTGTGGCTGATAGTCTGTGGGATATGTCTTCCTTCAGTACAGGCGACTAAACTTTACACAGGTCCGTGGAAGTGACTTCCATCACTGGCCACCTTCTCCAATAGACCAATACATGTATATTTAATGGGATCACCACATATTCTCGATGCCAACAAGCATATGGTATTTGTTATCGATATATCGGAAGAGAGAGAGGCGGTAAAATCTTATCGAGTCCCTTACCAGGTCACGTTAGTAAAGTTTATAAAGTTCGCAGTTTACTCCGTTGAATGTTATGAAGATATCGAGGAGAGAGAGAGGCACTGTGCTGGCAACTAAGACTGTGGAACTGTTAAACTGTCGTATTTGTAGCGTAGTACTACAGGTATATGATAAAGGAAATTAGGACATGTACAGAGGGGATAATTATAGACAGTCATTAAGTATCAATGAACTGTAGGTTCATGTTTCTGAATTTATTTGTGTAGTCCACATATACTCTGTATGGTTCTGAATTTCCTCCTGTACGGTATAGTGCTATATTCTCGTTGTGATAGCCTTCTACCTAGCCCGTGAAGGGTGGAGTGCTAGACAGTCTTCTAACTAATGGAACAGTGCTGTTGGAGTGTGATCGGATATCGAGAGAATTGGCAGGGGTCTGTGATTTGGCGTGAGACATCTCATATACATCGAAATCAGGTGTATTCAAATGCTGTATATAGACGACTGGGACTTCGAGAGAATAGAGCAGGTAAGCGATACCCTGACGAAAGGAGAGTTGAGAGGTGAGCTCAACCTCGTTTCTTCTAAGTATTGTGCGTAATCATATTACAACATCTCCCATACATGTCGTGAAGTGACTCGAATGAGAAAACTAGAAGCTAATACGAAAGTTTTTACCGAGAGACAATCAGCAGCAGAGGAAGCAACTTATGTTTTCTCGATAAATAAGAGATAACATTCTTCTATGACTTTTGTATGCCTATAACTGGATGGGCTGACACCTTAACAGGTAACTAAATTTACATTCAACTATATGCATACCTCGCAAGTCATCGTACGGTGTGTGGAGAAGTCCACTCTGAACTACTACCAGTCATTTCTTTTTCTATTGCACTCACAAATAGAGCTAGGGAGAAATGGATTGTTTATATGTCTCCACAAGAGCGCTAATTCGTCATATCTTATCTTTGTATTCCTTACGGGAAATGTACGTTGGCGGCACTAGAACCCTTCTGGAGTCAGCTTCAAATGTTGGTTCTCAATAGTGTTCCTCAAAAAGAACATCTTCCCTTCAGCATTCCCATTTGAGTTCTAGAAGCATTAGCCCACCAATATGTAGGTCACCAATAGAAAGGTTTCTACAGGGCTGTAATCTCAGTGAAAGCCAGATCTGAGGGGCATGCACATTTGGCGTTGGCAGCGGTGGTTACTGTTCGCATGTGGGACAGTGGTGGCGGCGGGGACAGGGGTGGAGGCATTGCGGGGGTGGAGAAGAGAGTGAAACATTCTACTGCCCCCACTGACCGACAGGCCCTGGCAGTATTAATTTTGGGGCAATATTGTAAATGACTTACTTCCAGCAGCATGATAAGGCAATCAACAGAGAGAACCATAGTTAATGTTGGATATCTTCAGCTATTTGAGGACGGTTACTACCCATCTTACTACTGGAAGAGGTGACAACCTAGCCAGTGGGAAGCCACTCGAGATGTCATAGAAACATCTGTTACGGTTGCCTGGCGAGTGTAATAATACTGAAGGAAAAATTACTCACCACGTAAAGGTACTCTCATGGTCAATTTAATTAATTAGTCAATCAATCTGATATCAATGACGTGCCGCCAGGTGGCTGGAAGCAAGGGTGAGTGTACCAAAAATATGATATTTGAGTTGGAGCGATAATCAGGTATCTTTTTGCTGCGGCGAGATCTTTTAACGAAATTTCAGTCTCCCGCCTACACAGGGGAGATGTCCATCATAATAAAGGAATCAGCTATAACGCCGAATTATAAAGTGATACCTGGTATTAACCTGATATTTACAAATCCTCTATGCCGCTACCTTAAGAGACGTCGTAGGTATCGAGCCACACGCTAGTCTCACAGTGTGCTGCAGCCAGTGGTCGGGGCAGTCACAAGAGGTTGGCGACCAGAAGCCGCGGCTTAGCCTTGTGTGACTGGTGTGTACAAAGCACGCTTCGATATGTCGGATCTTGCCTGCAGCTGTAGGGAACAATTCCGGTGGTGGCTCCTTCTGGGTGGTTGAATTGTGATGTAACCAGTACGGTGGTTGAGTGGCGACAGAAGCGGACATGTGTGTTGTTTGAGGAGATTCAATATGGCGAGTGTTTGCGCTGGACGATTATTCACCAGGTAAATTGATCAGCTGACTGCTCGGCGGTCACACTGACATACTCTCTGGCCTCTGAGCATATAGTGTCGCTTGCGATGTTTGCGCAACTTCTGGTGTGGCCGAGGCAGGTGCTCTCTCAGTCAGCGCGGCCGCAGCTTCCCGGCGTCAGTGGAAGGTGCTCACATTGTGATTGTGAGTGTGTGCAATTGGAAGGTTGTTTCGCCAGATACGTTTAGCGTAAGGTGGAAACGTTGTGGTGGAGGAAGGTGCTTGTGTTATACTTGTGTTCTCAAACAATGGTACTTACAAAACCTCCGACACATTTAGTGCTACGATATGTTTGCAAAATGTTTACGTGTGATTCTGAAACGTTGAAAAGATATTTTATTACAAAGAAGAATCATAAGGTGGTGGTGACTGTTTTAAGCAATCTGTTTGACTCACGTTGTTTTTAAACAATTAATTTAATAGGGTAGTGCAAATTGACTATTTCCCACCATGTCTGATATCGTAATTGTGCTAGCTCTCCCTTTCTCCCTAGCATTATGCAACAGGAATACAGTATTCTGAGGAGGAACGAAAACCTTCATCTCTGTGTTTGGACATGGTTCATGTATGTGTTCAAGCAAACAGGAAGTAACCACCTGAGATAGACAGAGAGGAAGTGGGTCTGTGATTTCCCAATCAAAGGAATACCGCCATCTGATGCTTTGTTCGGTGACTGTAAGAACAAATGTAGATCTTTTGAATGGGTAGGTACGTCATCTTGGTCAATGGGTTTGTGGCACAGATGTTACAACAGGAAGTAATCACTTGAGAGAGAGCAGAGGTGGGTTCCCAGGTGTCGAATATCAAAGGACACCGACTTCCAGTCCACGGTCAGTGATATTTAGTGTTATTACATTGTGGAAAGTGGAGGAGATGAAGGGAGATGTGGAGCTCTGTCTCTTGCAATCTGATTAAATAAAAAAACCTAAACTGAATTGAGAATTGTATTATTAACATTGAATTGAATTTCGAGTCGTGAGGTACACCCCCCTCCAGCTCAGGCTGAGTCTTTTTCCCGCCAGTTTCCAGATTGGGAGGTTCGGGACATATGGTGGAGGGGAGGGTGGGCTGGGAGATTTCCCAGGAGGGGAAAAGAGCCTCCTCAGAACTGAACTGGGGGAGGGATGGAAAGAAAAAGTCTCCCTTCTCCAGATGGATGGGAGAGACTGAGGGAGAGAGGGAGGTATGGAGGGGAAGGAAGCCACTCATTAGATCAATGGGGCATGGAGGGGTAGGGGTTACATGAAGAAACACTTAGAAGAATAATAGGTTTATAGAAGGGGGGATGGGTAGTTTAATTGATCAACTTAATTAATTACCAAATCGATTTGATATCAAAAGTGTCCCACGATCGTCTTTATCCCACTACTTGTGGCGTGAGTTGTTCCTATGACTGAACTGTCCAATGACAGGTGCACATTACGTGGATATTCTCTTTCAGGTTATCTGTATTCCTTTCTGGCACTAGAGTACCCTGATGGAAATGCCATGTTTCAACAGGACAGTGAGACATACTAGCATATATGCTTGGTACCAGTCGTCTTAAAGAATATGATATCATGGAGATCCTGTGATGCCCTTCTAACTATTGCAATAGTGTTTTTAAGGAAGCGGTTGCGATTAAATTAGCATGTGACCTTATAAATAGTGGTTTTTACTTATTTTCTGCTTGGAATCTTGCTCTCTCCCTGGTCAAAGAACAGAGGGATAGAATTAAAGATACCATACTCACTGGTAGTTAATATTTGCTATCGATAACCTCCGATGTTGGTCATCTTTGGTAGTGTGCTGAAGCTAGTTTTTGCAGTGTGTTATTGTCTTTCAGCATATGGCCTGCAAACCATTTTATAGGCTGGAAGAAATCCAAAATTAAACAATGAAATGAATTAGTGCAGTGGAAAGAAATGAATTAACCTAAAAGCCCAAACAAGAAAGTGGGAGAAGCTCTGACAGTAGTGTTCAAAAGCCGTCACTGACTATGAAAATTTGAGTCAGGCCTAGAAGCGTGATAAGATAGTCTCATGGTCACGATGAACAGGATAAGCAGGATATATGGGTTAGAATCCCGTAGTGACACAGTTTTTGTATTTGCTAAACCTTCAACTTCAATCTTGGTTTCAGTAATCCCGAGTTGTTTCTGCTTGTGTTCTGCAATTAAGCAGTGACGGAAACACAGCACAGAAATTTCTCTCGTTTGAAATCATTTATCCGAATTCACAATAACGACGTTAGTTGAATCGCTTTAGTCTTAAAAAGTTCATAACGTGTTGTAAGTCGATATCCTTCGAAAGTCAATATAACAGGTTTCACTTTTCGGTCAACTAAAGATATAGCAAGTTTGTGTGGCCATCCTCCGCAGCAAGCATATAAATACTTGTTTTGTAAATAAAACTGACTTTTCCTGCTACTAGCAGCAGGAAAAGGCAGTTTTATTTACAAAACAAGTAACTAAAGATATTTTTAAGGCTCGCCTGCTACTGGAACATGATTTATGTTCATATGACCACAATTAAAACAATTAATTTAACGAGAAACAGTTCTTTACATTCATTTAACTCAATGATAGCTTTAGTTAAAGATATCTGTTGGGTCTTGTAACGTATGACATCTGAGCCCCACACTGCTTTTCATCATCATCATCATCATCATCATCATCATCATTTAAGACTGATTATGCCTATCAGAGTTGAGTCTGGAACATAGCCCCCTTATAAAATTCCTCCATGATCCCCTATTCAGTGCTAACATTGGTGCCTCTTCTGATGTTAAACCTATTACTTCAAAATCATTCTTAACCGAATCCAGGTACCTTCTCCTTGGTCTGCCCCGACTCCTCCTACCCTCTACTGCTGAACCCATGAGTCTCTTGGGTAACCTTGCTTCTCCCATGCGTGTAACATGACCCCACCATCTAAGCCTGTTCGCCCTCACTGCTACATCTATAGAGTTCATTCCCAGTTTTTCTTTGATTCACTCATTGTGGACACCCTCCTGCCACTGTTCCCATCTAGTAGTACCTGCAATCATCCTAGCTACTTTCATATCCGTAACCTCAACCTTGTTGATAAGGTAACCTGAATCCACCCAGCTTTCGCTCCCATACAACAAAGTTAGTCGAAAGATTGAACGGTGCACAGATAACTTAGTCTTGGTACTGACTTCCTTATTGTAGAAGAGAGTAGATCGTAGCTGAGCGCTCACTGCATTAGCTTTGCTACACCTCGCTTCCAGTTCTTTCACTATGTTGCCATCCTGAGAGAGTATGCATCCTAAATACTTGAAACCGTCCACCTGTTCTAACTTTGTTCCTCCTATTTGGCACTCAATCCGTTTATATTTCTTTCCACTGACATTACTTTCGTTTTGGAGATGCTAATCTTCATACCATAGTCCTTACATTTCTGATCTATCTCTGAAATATTACTTTGCAAACTATCAATCGAATCTGCCATCACAACTAAGTCATCCGCATATGCAAGACTGCTTATTTTGTGTTCACATATCTTAATCTCACCCCGCCAGTCTGTTGTTTTCAACATATGATCCATAAATAATACGAACAACAGTGGAGACACGTTGCAGCCTTGTCTTACCCCTGAAACTACTCTGAACCATGAACTCAATTTAGCGTCAACGCTAACTGCTGCCTGACTATTCATGTAAAGACCTTTAATTGCTTGCAAAAGTTTGGCTCCTATTCCATAATCTCGTAGAACAGACAATAACTTCCTCCTAGGAACCCGGTCATATGCCTTTTCTAGATCTATAAAGCATAGATACAATTCCCTGTTCCACTCATAACACTTCTCCATTATTTGCCGTAAGCTAAAGATCTGGTCCTGCCAACCTCTAAGAGGCCTAAACCCACACTGATTTTCATCCAATTGGTCCTCAACTAATACTCGCACTTTCCTTTCAACAATACCTGAGAAGATTTTACCCACAACGCTGATTAAAGAGATACCTCTGTAGTTGTTACAATCTTTTTCTGTTTCCATGTTTAAAGATTGGTGTGATTACTGCTTTTGTCCAGTCTGATGGAACCTGTATCGACTCCCAGGCCATTTCAGTTATCCTGTGTAGACATTTAAGACCTGACATTCCACCGTATTTGATGAGTTCCGACTTAATTTCATCCACCCCAGCTGCTTTACTGCACTGCTATCTATTGACCATTTTCTCCACTTCCTCAAATGTGATGCTATTTCCATCATCATTCCTATCCCATTCTACCTCGAAATCAGAAACATTACTGATCGTATTTTCACCTACATTGAGCAACTCTTCAAAATATTCCCTCCATCTGTCCAAGGCATCCACAGGATTCACCAGCAGTTTTCCTGACCTGTCCAAAATACTTGTCATTTCCTTCTTACCTTCCTTTCGAAGACTGCTAATTACACTCCAGAATGGTTTTCCAGCAGCTTGACCCGTAGTCTCCAACCTGTTTCCAAAGTCTTCCCAAGATTTCTTCTTGGATGCTGCAATTATCTGTTTGGCTTTGTTTCTTTCTTCAACATAACTTTCTCTGTCTACCTGAGTTCTAGTATGTAGCCATTTTTGATACGCCTTTTTTTTCCTTTTACAGGCTGCCTTCACTGTGTCATTCCACCAAGCTGTTTGCTTCATCCTACTTTTACACACTACTGTTCCAAGACATTCTTTAGCCACTTCTAGTGCTGTGTCCCTGTACTTTGTCTATTCCTTTTCCAATGACTGTAATTGACTACATTCAACTAACTGGTACCTTTCTGAGATCGCTGTTATGTACTTGTGCCTGATTTCCTTATCCTGAAGTTTCTCCACTCTTATCCTCCTACATATGGACCTGACCTCCTGCACTTTCGGCCTCACAATCCCAATTTCACTGCAGATTAAATATTGATCAGTGTCATCAAAGAATCCCCTGAATACACGTGTGTCCCTCACTGCCTTCCTGAATTCCTGATCTGTTATTATATAGTCAATGACAGATCTGGTTCCCCTGCCTTCCCAAGTACCGGTGAATGTTCTTATGTTTAAAAAAGGAGTTTGTGATTACTAAGCCCATACTGGCACAGAAATCCAAGAGTTGTTTCCCGTTCCTGTTGGCCTCCATATCCTCTCCAAATTTATCCATAACCTTTTGATACCCTTCTGTTCGATTTCCAATCCTGGCATTAAAATCACACATGAGCAGAACACTGTCCTTGTCCTTTACTCTAACAACTATATCACTGAGTGCCTCATACAAACTATCCATCTTATCTTGATCTGTCCCTTCACAATGCGAATATACTGACACAATCCTAATTTTCTTGCTAGACACTGTCAAATCTATCCACATCTGTCGTTCGTTTACATACCTTATTGCAACTACGCTGGGTTCCATTTCTCTCCTGATGTAAAGCCCTACACCCCATTGTGCTATTCCTGCTTTGACTCCTGACAGGCAGACCTTGTATTCTCCCACTTCCTCTTCTTTCTCACCCCTTACCCGAATGTCACTAACAGCTAAAACGTCCAGCCCCATTTACTTGCAGCCCCTGCCAGCTCTACCTTCTTTCCAGAGTAGCCCCCATTGATATTAATAGCTCCCCATCTCATTACTATTTGTTTGCCAAGTCGTATCTTAGGAGTCCCTCGTTTGTCAGTTAGAGGTGGGACTCCGTCACCTCCAATGGTCCGAGGCATTTTGCTCTGATTGTTGCCAGCATCATATTTAAAGTACCAGGGAAGCAGGTTGCTAGCCTTACTTGCCCCGAGTCCCATTGGGTTTTACCCCTAACGGTTGAGGGACTAACCGGTGGATTTGGTAGTCTTTGCCGTATGAGCACAAAGGTGACCACGCCTCAGAATATGTCCGAGATGCTCAGCCTTATTCCAAAGTAACTGGTATCCCGACTGTCGGGACCACTTACTTGGCCAATCATACGTTGCCCGTGGTTCATGAACTAGGACATGACTACAGGAACCCACACCATGAACCACTGCTTCTCAATTACATTTATTTTGTATTGTGATTTTGTGGGCTGCGACTATCAGTTAAATTAAAAAACATATAATTCTACGTCGGTTACGAAAATTAGTTTCAGCCACTAAGTTTTTCGATGGTTGACCATACCTTCAGGTGGAAGGCGTCTTCTACATGGTTGGTTTTAGTGGGAATCACTCATGGTTTTTTTGGGCAGCATGTGAGGCAGCCCAGAGGTAACGTTGAGATTTGCTCTGTTGATAACTGAGCTAATTAACCATAAAACTTGTAAATTCATTAAATATATATAAAACATCCGTCCTGTCAGTGAGCCACGAGTAACACGAGAAATGTACAAACATGTCCTAATCCATTTCTATTCTGCAAAGATTCTATAAAGTAAAATCATTGGTTTTAAATTTGTTGACGAAAATTGTAACTTCACTGAGAGGAAGCAACTGAGAGTTTCTGCGGCAGAATGCAGCACAAACACTCCTTCATTTGCTCTCTGAATACGTTTAATATCTTTAAACCCTCTCCTACATTACATTTATAAGTTCTGTGTTAATTCCCTCAATTATCAACCGTGCAAATCTGAGCATAACCTCTGGGCTGGCCTTTTGCACAAAACAGATAGCGCTTTTCACGAAAACCAAACCCCTTCCAACTGATGCTGGTTGGTTAACCATCGAAACGTAGTGAAAATAACAAATTTCCCTGACTGATGAAGAATTGTGTGTCTTTCGTTCCTCAAAACATCACTTCCAGATCCATTCGGATTTGCATTTCTTAAAAAACACAGTACGCTTAGTATGAAACAAGAAATGTCTTCTTTCAAACCTTCAACTGTACCTTACGTAATTTACACTGTTAATGGGAATACTGAGCACAGCTAGAAGGCGAAATATTAATTAAACGACTCTAGCATCGATTGAACTGTCGTTCGCATTAGGAAATCGTAAGGAATGTTGACAATTTTATGTCACAGGGGGGCTCGAATTTCCGTAGAATCACCTTTCTTTTTGTATTCGAATGAGTCGGAGGATCAGTTTTCCTACTGATCAGTGAGTTTAACGTTAACAGTTTCTACCTTCTCCAAGACCTCGGAGTTACTATTTGAAAAATAAAACAGAATTGCATCAATACTCCGCAAGCCATGTTGTGGTGAGCGGTGGAGGATACTACGTGTATCACTGTCACTCACTCCCCCCTCCAAACCCTCCCTCCTTCCCTGTGCCTGTCACCAATTTTTTCCGGAAAGCCTCGTGTGAGCTCAAACCCCTCTGGCGATACCTTCGTCTTTTTCCAGGGATGCACGCTCTCTAAATTCAACAGTAAACCACATTGCGATGCTCAACGCTTCTGTTGTGTCTGCCTAACGAGCTGGTCGATCATCGCCATGACGCCTACTCGACTACTATGGGGACTATAAGATGAGCTTTCGTCTTCTGAAAATTGCCTCCAAAACGCAAGTGCGCCTTAGACTCGAATTTAATATAAAAACGCCCTGTGTTTGATTAAAAATTAATGGCCGTATGTTTGATGCCGCAGGAAACGTACCTGTATTTGGGAACAACGGATTCTGCTGGCAGCAGCAGTGCACCGTTGCGACGAACATGAGTTGCAGGGATTCACAAGCTTGCTAACACTGTCTCACTCCCGCTTCACAAACCCAGAAAACTGTCTAGCCTATATTGCGTCATTGGAGTCTGTGGTGCCAGTGAACTTGAATTGAAAGTGATTTGTGTTATCATTAACAGTACAGTATCTACTTCCGTAAGGGAAAAAAAGGGTTTTCATATGATGCGGGCTATGTATTTAAAGCAATATCATATCAAGAAGAACATGGAAACACAGCAACTCAGCGGCATTTTGGCCCGCCACCAACAGAAGAAACTATCCGCGATTGACGGGCTAGCGAAGAAGAAATAGAAAAATTGACGAAGACTAAATGTTTAAATAGAGGGCTGAATGCAAAATGACGAAAACTAAATGATGACGTGTTGAAATGGATTCAAGGACACCGACAAAGTGGCACTGGTATTAATACAAAATTGATTCAAATACCCCATCGTAAGCTAGCGTTACAGTGGAAATTAACAGACTTTAAGGTTGAAATTAGTTAGTGCAATCGGTTTACGAAGCGACAAGGACATAGTATGCGAACCAAAACCAAAATGTCTCAGAAAATGCCACAACAGTATGAAGAGAGAATGTTATCTTTCCATCGCCTCATTATTCAGCATCGAAAGAAAACCGATGTGTTACTAAGCCAGATAGCGAATATGGACGAAACTCCTCTGACATTTGATGTGCCGAGTAACAGAATTGTTGCAGTAAAAAGGTGCTAAAACTGTAACTATGAAAACAAGTGGATATTAAAAATTCCACTACAATGTTGTCCTTTCATATTCTGTTGACGGTACTAAACTTCATCCAGCGAATATTTTCAAGCGGAAAACAATGCAAAAACCTTCTGAAATACCGCCACGTGTTGCTGTTTACGTATACAGGGTGGTCCATTGATAGTCACCGGACCAAATATCTCATGAAATAAGCATCAAACGAAATAACTACAAAGACCGAAACTCGTCTAGCTTGAAGGGGGAAACCAGATGGCGCTATGCTTGGCCCGCTAGATGACGCTGCCGTAGGTCAAACGGATATCAACCGTTCTTTTTAAATAGGAACCCCCTTTTTTATTACATATTCGTGAAGTACGTAAAGAAATATGAATATTTTAGTTGGACCACTTTTTTCGCTTTGTGATAGATGGCGCTGTAATAGTCACAAACGTATAAGTACGTGGTATCACGTGACATTTTGCCAGTGCGGACGGCATTTGCTTCGTGATACATTACCCGTGTTAAAATAGACCGTTTATCAATTGCGGAAAAGCTCTATATCGTGTTGATGTATGGCTATTGTGATCAAAACGCCCAACGGGCGTGTCCTATGTATGCTGATCGGTATCCTGGACGACATCATCCAAGTGTCTGGACCGTTCCCGGATAGTTACGTTATTTAAGGAAACAAGAAGTGTTCAGCCACATGTGAAACGTGTAAACGAATAATTGTCCCCCATTTTATCGACGGCAATCTAAATGGTACAATGTATGCTGATATCCCACGTAAATCAAACTGTGGAAAAGGTCGATATTGTTTTGACGTATAGCTATTGTGACCAAAATTCCCAACGGGCGCGTGCTATGTATGCTGCTCGGTATCCCGGACATCATCAAGTGTCCGGACTGTTCGCCGGATAGTTACGTTATTTAAGGAAACAAGAAGTGTTCAGCCACATGTGAAACGTCAACCACGACCCGCAACAAATGATGATGCCCAAGTAGGTGTCTTAGCTACTGTCGCGGCTAATCCGCACATCAGTAGCAGTAGCAGACAAACTGCGCGAGAATCGGGAATCTCAAAAACGTCGGTGTTGAGGACGCTACATCAACATCGACTGCACCCGTACCATATTTCGATGCACCAGGAATTGCATGGCGACGACTTTGAACGTCGTGTACAGTTCTGCCACTGGGCACAAGAGAAATTACGCGACGATGACCGATTTTTTGCACGCGTTCTATTTGGCGACGAAGCGTCTTTCACCAACATCGATAACGTAAACCGGCATAATATGCACTATTGCGCAACGGGAAATCCACGATGGCTGCGACAAGTGGAACATCAACGACCTTGGCGGGTTATTGTATGGTGTGGCATTATGGGAGGAAGGCTAATTGACCCCCATTTATGACAATCTAAATGGTGCAGTGTATTCTGATTTCCTAGGTAATGTTCTACCGATGTTACTACAAGATATTTCAGTGCATGACAGAATGGCGATGTACTTCCAATATGATTGACGTCCGGCACAACAGTTGAAGAGGTACTGAATAGCATATTTCGTGACAGGTGGAATGGTCGTCGAAGCACCATACCATGGCCCACAAGTTCACCGGATCTGACGTACCCGGATTTCTTTCTGTGGGGAAAGTTGAAGGATATTTGCCATCGTGATCCAACGAAAACGCTTGACAACATGCGTCAGCGCATTGTCAATGCATGTGTGAACATTACGGAAGGCGAAGTACTCGCTGTTGAGAGGAATGTCGTTACACATATTGCCAAATGCATTGAGGTTGACGGACGTCATTTTGAGCATTTATTGCATTAGTGTAGTATTTACAGGTAATCACGCTGTAACAGCATGCGTTCTCATCAACTGTTCATTTTTATGCAGGGTGACGCCACCCTTCTCACTTTCACATTCATGTGCAGCGCTATCTTAATAACACTAACTCACAACGAAGGATTGGAAGAGGCAGACAAACAGATCTTCTTCATTGCATATGGCCTTCCAGGTCAGCAGACATCACACCTTGCATTTTTTTTTTCTGTGGGAGTACATAAAAGACATGAGAGGTGGCATGCCTTTAGATGCACACAATGACTTGCCCCCTCTCATATTTATATCTTACTCTGAGTAATTCGATTTGAGGAAGTATGGCCGAGTATTGTCATTACAAGGCTAGTATTGATAACTCAGAAGATATGAATATTTTCCGCTCTAATTGCATGTAGTGAAAAGTTGCTATTGCCTCACACGTGGACTTCCCACGCAGCATCTCTCGTCACCCGGGTGGTCCGGTGACAGGCGGGTTCTGCTGATCTTGAATGGGTTATGCCGACGGGTGTGAGGGAGTCGAGTGGATGCTGTCCAGACGCCGACATTGTCATAAGAGCGGGGGCGACACGCCCACAGGGGCCTGAAGGAGCGGCTGGGGATAGAGATTCCGTTACTTCCCAGAAACTCAGTAAAAACACTTTCTGACGGGCTACCAGCGAGGCCTGGGAGTGACTTGTGTTACCAGGCAGTCTTGGTGGGCAAATTCCCGGGTTTTCTGCAAAATCATAACTGTGATTGGCTTGCTCTGGGGATAGCTCTGTGACGTAGCAAAATCGGCGCAGAAATTGGCGCCAAGTATCTCCATTGGTGGAATAGTATTGTTTCGGCAATAGAGTGGAATTTTCCGCCGGTTTTCGAGTTGCTGATTGGCACGTTTAACCACAGCCACTGCCGTGTGTTGGGCTTGTATGGGTTCTCTTGAGGGAGTCGGCTCTCGCCTTTTGGTCGGAGTAGGTTACAAGGCTGTGCTCTCGCTGCTCTGGACAGCCTGCCTTCCATTGTCTGTCGAATATACTTTCATTTAATTATAACTGTTTGACGAAGTTGCTGAAGTTTCGACTTCAACATAACTTTCCGAGTACAGTTGGCAATTGAGCGTTCCGCATACAAGCAGTCTATGTTGTCCGTCTTGAGCAGTTTTGGCTAAAGTTGACTGTATCGGAGTTACTGTGTGAGTTCGCTTGTTAAAATCAATCACTGTACCGCCAGTGATTGTGTAACGAGCCTTCTTCGTCTTCCTGAGAGGCGCATTTGTGTTGCTAGGAAGACTTTAGTGTGGAACAACCAGACCAGGATAATTTGTTTCAGGCTGTACTCGCGACATTATCTTCACCACGACGGGACATCGAAGCAACCACCCATCGCCTTCGATATGCCAGATCGTGTCCTTGCAGTTAAGAAGACAGCTTGGTAATATATGTCCGCAGCACCGGCAGATTATGGAATTTAGCTATGTGACAATCAGAGCTCAGCAGAGCGCGCCTGTTCCCGTCTTTTCTATCGTGGTTCTGTCTTGGGTGTTCATTGTCTGAGTTCTCACTACTGTAGCAGCAATTAATGTTGGGTTGGCTGGGTGTTTCTCTTAAGATCTGAGTTGCAAGGAATTGGCTCTACATACCACTTGGTCATAAATGTCACAATCTAGTTTATGGACAACTTCACCTTCAGAGCATTTATTTGAGTATGCAGTTTGACGTATTGCAAATGTTTCATGTGTTTTGTTTATTATTTTGAGTTTAGTCATAATAAATCAAATTGTTATTTTGGACAGAACTTTCATTCTGTTGATCGATAGAGCAGTCCTTTCATTTCTAACTACGTTAATGAAACTTCCCGTTATCAAGTTAATTTCTATACAATTAAATTATTGCAGGTGCCAAACTCTTTTCTACTCCACTTGCAGGGTCGATTACAGCCAGTTCGCGTTTCTTCTTAATCCATGTGCAACAGCAAAAGTCGGAGTTAGAAAAGGGGGGTTGAGAGCATCATTTCAATATGAAAATTCTAGAAGAATTTAGTGTTAAATACACTGCTAGCCCCGGCACCTCGCAGGTAGAGTTTTTGTCCCACCGATGGCAGCTACTCTTCAAGAGCTGTGAAATAGAATTGCTGAAACTGTCGATTCAATAATCGGGGATATGATCCGTGTGTGGAACGAAATGGACTACCGTTTCGCTGACACTCAAGCAACGCACGGTGCTCGTTTTGAGTGTGCAGTATAGCGTCTGTGCGAGCATAAGACTTTGAATCTTCCTCTAGCCAGTGATAAGCGCAATTTTTTTCTATTTTTCGTAGTTTGTAATAAACAACTGAAACCTTTTCTTTCTTTTTGAATCACCTTGTATACCGTGGAAAGTAATACTCTTATAACACTTCTTTGAGGTATGCTCGAAATTGTTTTCAAGTCTAAATGTTTCTCTCAGAAACTGTCCGTTTTGGAGATCGGGGAATTTAGCATCACTCTAAATGCGGAATCTACTGCCTTATGGGTTTTGTCGACGAAAAGACTCAGCTAGGTTTCACGAGATCGTTAGTAGCAAAATCCATGTCGATTTCTACAGAGGAGATTTTCGGATTCGGTAATTGAGATAACATGCGAACTTAAAACGTGTTTGGGAAAGTCTACAGAAGACTGACGTCAACGATGTGTGTACCATGTGTAGAAGTACGAAGCCAGAATTTGGTTGCAATGATTACACGTCTGTTGTTTGAAACTGATAAACAATATTTTATTCAAAATAATCTCCATTGCTACACTTCCGGCCATTAAAATTGCTACACCAAGAAGAAATACAGATGATAAACGGATATTCATTGGACAAATATGTTATACTAGAACTGACATGTGATTACGTTTTCACGCAATTTGGGTGCATAGATCCTCAGAAATAAGTTCGCAGAACAACCATCTCTGGCCGTAATAACGGCCTTGATACGCCTGGGCATTGAGTCAAACAGTGCTTGGATGGCGTGTACAGGTACAGCTGCCCATGCAGCTTCAACATGATATCACAGTTCATCAAGAGAAGTGACTGGCGTATTATGACGAGCCAGTTGCTCGGCCACGGATGACCAGACATTTTCAATTGGTGAGAAATCTGGAGAATGTGCTGGCCATGGCAGCAGACAAACATTTTCTGTATCCAGAAAGGCCCGTACAGGGCCTGAAACATGCGGTCGTTCATTATCCTGCTGAAATGTAGGGTTTCGCAGGCATCGAATGAAGGGTAGAGCCACGGGTCCTAACACATCTGAAATGTAACGTCCACTGTTCAAGGTGCCGTCAATCCGAACAAGAGGTGACCGAGACGAGTAACCAATGGCACCCTGTACCATCACGCCAGGTGATCCGCCTGAATGGCGATGACGAATACACGCTTTCAATGTGCGTTCACCGCGATGTCACCGAACACGGATGTGACCGTCACGATGCAGTAAGCAAAACCTGGATTCATACGAAAAAATGACGTTTTGCGATTCGTCGTTGAGTACACCATCGCAGGCGCTCCTATTTGTGACGCAGTATCAAAGGCTAACCGCAGCCATGGTCTCCGAGCTGATAGTCCATGCTACTGAAAACGTCGTCTAACTGTTCGTGCAGATTGTTATTGTCTTGCAAACGTCCCCATATGTTGACTCAGAGATCGAGACGTCACTGCACGACCCGTTACAGCCATGCGGATAAGATGTCTGTCATCTCGACTGCTACTGATACGAGGCCGTTGGGGTCCAGCACGGCGTTCCGTATGACCCTCCTGAACCCACCGATTCCATATTCTGCTAACAGTAATTGGATCTAGACCAACGCGAGTAGCAATGTCGGGATACAATAAACAGCAATCGCGATATGCTACAATCCGACCTTTATCAAAGTCGGAAACGTGATGATACGCATTTCTCCTCCTTACACGAGGCATCACAACAACGTTTCACCAGGCAAGGCCGGTAAACTGCTGTTTGTGTATGAGAAATCGGTTGGAAACTTTCGTCATGTCAGCACGTTGTAGGTGTCGTCACCGACGCCAACCTTGTGTGAATGCTATGAAAAGCTAATAATTTGCATATCACAGCATCTTCTCCCTGTCGGTTAAATTTCGCGTCTGTAGCACGTCATCTTCGTGGTGTAGCAATTTTAATGGCCAGTAGTATATTTATACATTTCTCCCTCCTCTCCAGTAGGCTATGAATGCCACGCCAAGAAAACAGTTCTTCTTTTGAAGCGAACCAGTCAGCAAGGTATTTTCGTATATTTTCATACGAATTGAAGCATTGTTCAGCGAGAGCGTGTCCCAGTGATGCAAATAGATGATAATTGGACGGAGCCAAGTCTGTAGTACAAGCCATATGCCCTAGTATTTCCAACTCATCGATCGTTTCCCTCACACGTTTCGCCGTGTGTGATAGGGCGTTATCATGGAACAATATGACTTTGTGTTGCCCTTTTCCATATTCCGGTTGTTTTTCACGTAATGTTCGATTTAAATGATCGTTTGCTGTCAGTAGCGATCAGTGCTACTGCTTTTACCAGGTTTTAGCAGATCGTAATACACTCCTCGAAATTGAAATAAGAACACCGTCATTGTCCCAGGAAGGGGAAACTTTATTGACATATTCCTGGGGTCAGATACATCACATGATCACACTGACAGAACCACAGGCACATAGACACAGGCAACAGAGCATGCACAATGTCGGCACTAGTACAGTGTATATCCACCTTTCGCAGCAATGCAGGCTGCTATTCTCCCATGGAGACGATCGTAGAGATGCTGGATGTAGTCCTGTGGAACGGCTTGCCATGCCATTTCCACCTGGCGCCTCAGTTTGACAGCGTTCGTGCTGGACGTGCAGACCGCGTGAGACGACGCTTCATCCAGTCCCAAACATGCTCAATGGGGGACAGATCCGGAGATCTTGCTGGCCAGGGTAGTTGACTTACACCTTCTAGAGCACGTTGGGTGGCACGGGATACATGCGGACGTGCATTGTCCAGTTGGAACAGCAAGTTCCCTTGCCGGTCTAGGAATGGTAGAACGATGGGTTCGATGACGGTTTGGATGTACCGTGCACTATTCAGTGTCCCCTCGACGATCACCAGTGGTGTACGGCCAGTGTAGGAGATCGCTCCCCACACCGTGATGCCGGGTGTTGGCCGTGTGTGCCTCGGTCGTATGCAGTCCTGATTGTGGCGCTCACCTGCACGGCGCCAAACACGCATACGACCATCATTGGCACCAAGGCAGAAGCGACTCTCATCGCTGAAGACGACACGTCTCCATTCGTCCCTCCATTCACGCCTGTCGCGACACCACTGGAGGCGGGCTGCACGATGTTGGGGCGTGAGCGGAAGACGGCCTAACGGTGTGCGTGACCGTAGCCCAGCTTCATGGAGACGGTTGCGAATGGTCCTCGCCGATACCCCAGGAGCAACAGTGTCCCTAATTTGCTGGGAAGTGGCGGTGCGGTCCCCTACGGCACTGCGTAGGATCCTACGGTCTTGGCGTGCATCCGTGCGTCGCTGCGGTCCGGTCCCAGGTCGACGGGCACGTGCACCTTCCGCAGACCACTGGCGACAACATCGATGTACTGTGGAGACCTCACGCCCCACGTGTTGAGCAATTCGGCGGTACGTCCACCCGGCCTCCCGCATGCCCACTATACGCCCTCGCTCAAAGTCCGTCAACTGCACATACGGTTCACGTCCACGCTGTCGCGGCATGCTACCAGTGTTAAAGACTGCGATGGAGCTCCGTATGGCACGGCAAACTGGATGACACTGACGGCGGCGGTGCACAAATGCTGCGCAGCTAGCGCCATTCGACGGCCAACACCGCGGTTCCTGGTGTGTCCGCTGTGCCGTGCGTGTGATCATTGCTTGTACAGCCCTCTCGCAGTGTCCGGAGCAAGTATGGTGGGTCTGACACACCGGTGTCAATGTGTTCTTTTTTCCATTTCCAGGAGTGTAGATTACACCTTTCTGATCCCACCAAACACAGAATATTCTCTTCTTTCCAATACAGCGGGCCGCTGTGGCCGTGCGGTTCTAGGCGCTTCAGTCCGGAACAGCGCTGCTGCTACGGTTGCAGGTTCAAATCCTGTCCCGGGCATGGATGCTTGTAATGTCCCTAGGTTAGTTAGGTTTAAGTAGTTCGAAGTCTAGGGGACTGATGACCTCAGATGTTAAGTTCCATATTGCTTAGAGTCGCTTGAACCGTTTTTTTTCTTTCCAATGCGATTTGGTCTTGCAGTGGATGTCGATGGTTTGTCTGGATTCACCCATAATCTACGACGTTTAGTATCCACTTTTGATCATCTGTCACTATTCGCTTGAGAAACGACTTTCTTTTGTATCTGGCGAGCGGCATTTCATAAGTTTCTTGGTGTCTGTCAATCAGTTCATGCGGAACCCATTTTCCCACTTTCTGCATCTTCCCCATAGCTTTCAGCCGAAGAGAAACGGCTTCCTGCGCCACATTCAAGTGTTCCACGAGTTCCTGTTGAGTCTATCATCTTCATCCAATAAGGTCTGCAATTCGTTGTCTTCAAAAATTTTCGGTGGTTTCCCGTGCTCGTCGTTTCTCACGCCAAAATCACCGCATTTGAATTTATTGGACCACTTGAAACACTGTGTTTTCCCAAGAACATGTTCGCCAAAAGCTTCGACAACAGTTGATGCAATTTTTCGGCAATTTTCTTCAAATGATAACATAAAACCAATGCTGTTCGCAAATCGTAGTTCGTGGGTACAGAACTCGACATGTTTACTGTTTTGAAACATATACTGATGTATAGAACTTGGGTTACTTTGTGTTGACATTCGTCGTCAGCCGTTACAGGAAGCAGATGGCGCAGCAGGCGCGATATCACGGGTACTACAGTGACAGCTAGCACCAACTATAGAGAAATTACGGTTTCATACTTCTACACCTGGTATATCGTATTGTAGATTTGTATGATGACACTTTGTGGAAACGGAAATGACTTACTCATGTTTTTCAGTCACTAGCTACCTACGGTACACCGCTGCTAAAAGAAGAGCAGCATATTTCGCTTACTCTGCGTAGAATCGTATAGGTGTAGCACCAGGTCCAGTTGCATTTCTTCCATTTAGCGATTTCAGTTGATTTTCTATCCTGTCATTTATTTGGATGTGTCATTCATGCGAAAATTTGGTTGTTTGATCGGTTGAAAACTTCGCTTCCTCAGTGAAGTATTTAAAGGAAAATGAAATTTGGTGTTTCGGCCAAATTTGGCTGTTTCAAGGGGCTCATTAGGGGAAAAAAGATGAAACTCCTTAGAATGTGAAGCCAGAGAGACTCCGCACGCTTCTCGCAGTTAGCCTTAGGAACTGGCATCAGCGGAGGATGGAAGTTTCGCGACCGGATCTGCACTGGACGCGTCCCGTCAAGGGCTGCGTTGACTGGAGACCGCTTGAGCGTCGGCTGCGCCGTACAGAATTAATTAATCCCCAGCGAGGCCTGAGGTCGCACGCTATTAGCGCCAGCCTGCCGGTAGCTCATTATATTCCGCGCCAGCCTTACAAGTGCGGCGTGCTTCGGCTGCGACGCTCTTGCCAGGGCGACAATGCGGCGTCACAATATCGCGATGATGTCACGGAATCACTCGTGCTGCTTCAGTTTCTAAAGGCGTACAGGCGTATCACACTGCAAATAATACTAGGCAGCCTGCTACGTTGATTCCACTGTTGTTGGTATCGTTGTCGTCGTCTTCAGTCTAAATACTTGTTCGTTGCAGTTCTCCACGCTAGTCTCTACCTTGAAAAACTCTCCCTGTCTACATAACTGCTGGAACCATCAGGGGATGTGCCATCAACCGTCGACGCGCAAGTCACCGAAGTGGCGTCAACTCAAAAGACTTGCACCAGGTGACCGGTCTTCCCGACGGGAGGCCCTAGACACCCGACTTTTAATTTCATCAACCGATCCTTTCTTATAATCAGATTGTTCCATAAAGTTCTTTTTATTCCCCAGTTCAATTCAGAACCTGTACTGTTTAGTGCCCATCTTCCACTTCTGTACAAAACAAGACTCCTGACAAATACAGAGTAGTTATAATTAAAGTGTAGCTACTCAAAGAGGTCCAGTGTGGGATGTAACTATCGTATGGCAGCGAAACTTGGTAGATATTCTAATGTATTAATGCGGAACCGATTTATGTTGGAATACCAGGTGCAAATATGGCGCTCCGAATGCAAGAAAGACGTATAGAAATGTTTCCATGTGTAATGGATTAGGAAGGGAACGTGGGCAGAAAAGGTTAAACAACTGAGAAAGTCGTAAAGCTGATTTTATTATTAACGGCCGCCAACAAAATTTGTTCAGTATGAGCACTGGAGACGTCCATGAGATGCTGTACAGCGGCAGATTAGCACCTGGTGGCCGAAATTGTAACTAATGTTTTTCCAACTTAAATCGGTTCCGCAGTAGCGCATTAGCGTATCTGTCACGTTTCGCTGCTATACGATAAGTAAAACCGTCACTGGATCTCCGGGAGTAGCTGCACTTTAATTATAGCCACCCAGTAACCTTCAGAAACGACGCCCTGACAATTTACATTCCATGTTAAAAACTTTTTTTATCGCCAATGTTTTTGTTGCTATTTCCAGTTTGTAATTTATATCACCCAAAATTAAGAATTAGTTTCCTGTCGAAATAGAAAAAAACTCGTTTTTAGGTTGGCCGAAATAAAACTTGCCCTGAAAAGTTTTTTTTTTTTTTTTTTTTTTTTAAGATTGGAGTGGAATTGAGCCTTGTTAATGAAAAGAAGAGCTGACCATCACAGCAAATACTAGAAACCGATGCAGCAATCGGTTGCTGTCACATTTCTGCGCATGCGCATCTCACACTTATCCGAGTACGTCGCTGTGTCGTTATGTCTGAGGGAGTGAGAGGACAGACATATTTGGTTACTAGTTGAACACAACACAAAACAATTCTCACTGTAAGAAAGCGCGTGTTCGTTGTCAAGTGTTATGGGAAGCGTGGAAAATACGCGCAGAACTGTTTGCGGAATAGTTTAAGACTGGAAATGTTTTGTCGAAACCTCCAGCAGAAATTGTATAGTGGCAAAATGACGTGAAAGGGGCTCTGTAGCCAACAAATACCGCAACTGTCCGAAAAGAATTCGAACACCAGAAAAAATTGCACGAGTGAATGGAAGCCTAAAGCAAAGGAGAACCGTATCTCAATGTTGTTTATCTGCACGAGCTGGAATCAAGAGATCGAAATACCCTAACATTAACAAAAATTATCTACATCAGTGTCCTTACAGATTTCGTGTTGCTGGTTTCTACCGATGGTTAAGAGTGAAGTGCAATAAGGGCTTTTGGATCCTTACTTTTTTATTTCTGCTGTTGGTGCCTGATTCATCATGTCGGGGTATGTGAACTCACAGAACACGAGCCATAATGCATCGGAAAATCCCCATTAATATCTTGAAGAGGTGTTGCATAATCTCAAGACTGGAGTTTGATGCTCAATGTCTTGTGTCGAATCGTAACACGACTCTTTGAGCAAACTGTTAATGCTAACCAGTATGTGGAACAACTCACAGAAGATGAGCAACTGTATGAGTTTTTCAGCAAGACGCAGCAACAGCACGCACCTCCCTGAAAACTTTGTCACGAGTGCAAGAGGTGTTCGATTAGGAGAGTATATCAACAGGGACAGTGCAGTCTCTTGGGCAACTCGACCACCTGATCTCTCACCCGGTGGAACAAATTGAAGGATCAAGTGTACTGAAATAATCCTCACAGACTGCAAGAGCTCAGTATCTCGTTCGATATTCTAATCTCCTCGGCATAACGTGTTTTCAGTTCGACTACATTCCATTACTCCTGCACTAGTTTTATTGATATTAATCCAATAATGTCTTTTTCAAGACATAATCTATAACGTTCCGTTCAGCTGCTGTTCCAAGTCCTTTATCATTCAATATGGTATCGTCGCAACAATTTCTCTAGTCAGAACACACGAAAAGATGAAACTGCTATCCCACATGTATAGTTCGGAAGCGAGCACCCTCTACCATACTCCCTGCCCTGATCGTGCGTAAAGCATCGGCTTCATTCCCTACTGCAGGTATGTATCCACCTTGTCTTTACGGTTACAGTGGAGTAGATAGGGCATGATGATAGATTAAGGACGGAGGGAGATAGCACAACACTACCTACTTAAGAGTCGTCTACAGACATAAATAATTTTATAAACACCCACAAGTACGTCAACAATGAAGCTCACATGATTGAATAAGATAATGAAAAGCTACTGAAATACACGGTAAAAGTGCCTGGATACAAAATAGTTGTTACTGGACCGAGAGACAACACTCGGTCAGTCAAGAAAAACCTCATGAGTTATCAGAGAAAATGAACAGAACGAAGAAATAAAAGGTATAATTGAAGGTGACCGAGAGAGGGAGTGTGTCAAATGGTGTCACATCGCAATGGAAAGTGGAAAATTATCTTAATGCCCGCATGCAGGTGTTGGTCGCTCACATGTCATAGTAACTGAGAGTTTCCATCGTGATTCTGGATGATAGGCAGGCTCCTAAGTTACGTTAGGTTGCCAGGCACTGTGTTCTTCTAACGGCCAGAACTGCTGCTCTGGCAAATCTCTGGTTTATTCGTGCATGGAGGACCATTTAAACTTATCACAAAGGGTTGCCCTTCAACGGAGATGTCATCTTAGCAAAAATTACTAACTTCTGTATTAATTGCTACTAAGACCAGCAAAAATTACGGACTCCACCTCTTGACTGTGGACTTATTCGGGTGCGTATTTGGTACCCTTCGCTGCCCTCGCAACGCGCAATGGGAAGCAAAAAGATTGCCCGGCCCGAATAATTTAGAATCCACGAACATAGCATTACGTAATCCAAAGTTCAGAAGTGCCAGTGTTCAAATTTTAGTGGTCTGCGGAGCTTCAGCCTGGTGTTTACATCGTCAGACAGAAGCAATATAATAGTTAGTACAGTATACGTCGAGATTCATTGCAATTTAACTCATCGTACCATTTCTTTTGAAAATCATTCGTCGAGCACGTACAAAAAGTTGAAATCTAAGAACTCCACGTCGATAGAATTACCACAACAACGAGCCTTTCAAATCCGTTTCAATGGCTGAATGAACAGGTTAACGGTTTACGAACGAAAAGGACGAGCGTTCGAATCTAGCTGAAGTCAGTTGTCATTGTTTTATTTACACCTGTACAGGTATTATTTTAAACGTTAATTCGCTACAAATTGTGCAGTCGTAGGCTTTTTGTAGGTTAGACATTCTTTCAAAAGATTTCATTTTATAACAGTCTAATCTTTAAACAAGCAGACAAATATAAATCAAATAATCCAGTTTCAGGGACTTTACCGGTCTCATACAGATATGATCTGAAGTATGTATACTGAAGTGGCGAGTAAAAATTTTTACCAAGACGGGCATATGACCCAGTTCTCCTGCTTACTAGGCAGGTGCGTTAGCCACTAATCCACCTTGGCACTGCAGTTCACACGACTGCACGGATTACCGCGGTATGCCTCCCTCCCTGATGGAAATTCTCAATGCCGCCCCGGTCTGCTTTAAATCCCCCCTCATGCACGAATAGAATTGTCGATGCTCTCCATGCTCTGGAACAGCACCTCAGCATCGAACGTAAATGGGACATAGAGCCTGAAACACAGGAGCAGGTACTTACGCAAATGAAATGACCCAGTTTCAGAGACTTTAATGGACTCATGCAGATATGATTTTATGTATATAGAGCAGGAGCAAGCAGGAGAACAGGATTCGATACATGTTTTCACCTGCCGCTTCAGTCTATATACATAAAAACAGATGGATGGTCATATCAAAAATACTGAAAATAGATTTATTTATTTGTAATTACTTCGACCGCCACCTGGTGTCGCTATAGTTTTCAGCTAAGAGAAACGTATCAGCTGATCGGTGTACATAATTGGTCTGCTTCAAAATGGCTAATGTGAACGTTCGCTAGCTAATAGTTGCTTTCTTTGAAAACGGTGTTAGTGCATCTGAGGCGCCGGCAGATGTGGCGGAGTGGTTCTGGACCCTGGACTATTTTGCATCTGAGGCAAGACGTCGTCATTGGTTTGTTGATTCCACAGCAAGGAGATGGATTAGACGATTTAGAGACAATGGTGAGGTAGCGATGCGTCCAATACCTGGAAGACCACGAGTTTCTACACGGAGACAAGATGAAGAAAAAAATGGTTCAAATGGCTCTGAGCACTATGGGACTTAACATCTGAGGTAATCAGTCCTTTGAACTTAGAACTACTTAAACCTAACTAACCTAAGGACATCACACACATCCATGCCCGAGGCAGGATTCGAACCTGCGACAGTAGCGGTCGCGTGGTTCCAGACTGAAGCGCCTAGAACCGCTCGGCCAGATAAAGAATTGGTCAAGACGGCCTAGAATGCTCCTCTGTCAATCATCCGGGAACTAAGGTTCACATTTTCCGGGGTTGTCGAGAACTGCTCTCAGAAGATTAAAGGACCCTGTAATCAGGTTTCAACATGCTCTTATCAAAGAACCGTTGTCTGACGAACAAGCCTTGGGCAGACCTAGTGTGGTTGCTGGTAAGATGTCGATTGGAGTTAAGTCATTTTTTCCGACGAGCAGGGGTCCTGCTCTTTTTTACTGCATAGATGGACAACGGAATTACGCCCGCTTAGCGGCCACACGCGCTAGAAGCGGACGCATAAGTGTGAAATGTTGGAGCTGGATGTCTTACACGGGTGTAGGAACTTTAGAACGTAGGCAAGGTAAATTCAGTTCAGCATGCTATGAACATTTCCTTCAAAATTTAACCATCGCTGGAACTCCACTTTGGTACACCGAGGGAAGTCTCATACCAGCATGATAAATACCAATCACACACTAGAATTAGCATTCAGAGCTGGTTTCAAAGGAGAAAGAATATTTTAAATATCTTACGTGGCCTCCAAAGTCAACTGATCTCAAACCCATAGAGCGCGTATGGCCTCAACTTAAGAACACTCTGCGGGAACTGTGAATGCCCTATGGGATTTGTTTCATTCTTAATGGGAAAGAATTGCCATGGATGAGGACTTTTTTCATAGATTTTTAAGTTCTATGCCTCCGATGATCCAAGCTGTTCTTGATGCCAATAGAATGTGGACAGACTGCTGAAGCTATACGTAGCCTACGCTTAATTTTATTTTATTTCATTTTTCTGTTAAAAACCTACATAGGTATTAGACCAACAATATTAATTTCAAAATCCTACTTGCTACTGTACTTTTATGGGAGGTCAGATTAATATCACACTCCAAGAAAGATTATTTATATTTTTATGGGAGTTAAGATGAATATCGTCCTCCAAGGATGATTAATGTTATGGGTGGTCAGATAAATATTACCTTCAAAGGAAGATTATTTTTAGGTATCAAAATCACAACAAAAATTAGTTATTTACTAATGAGAATGTTGAAAAAGTAAAAAGAAGAAAATGTTATTTAATAACAAAAAGACATTTGCGACGTGATAAAAAAAAAAAGGCTGCAGTGAGATTCGACCTGACACATACTGCAGCTACCATTTTCAGTAAGCTAACACGCTAAGGTCGAGTAGGCCTACTGTAGTTGAAGAACGAGTATAAAACTGGAAATAACAGATACCGGAGGGCACATCCACTTGCTTTATAAGCCGAGCGTAAGGACTTGGAAGAATATGCCAGTCAGCTGACAGGTTTCTCTTAGCAGAAAACTATAGAAACACCAGGTGAAAGTCGAAGTAATTACAAATAAATACATCCATTTTCAATGATTTTACTATGGCCATTTGTCTGTTTGTTTAAAGATTAGGATATTATAAAGTGGAATATGTTTCAAAGAGCGTGGGAAGTATAAAACCCTACAACTGTAAAATCTGTAGCGGATTAAGACTTAAAATATTAGGTGTAAATAAAAAAAAAAGGCAATTGATCCTAGTTGGATTCGAACGATTGTCCTTTATGTTCGTACACCTTCAGCGTACCCACACAGCCACTGAAAGAGATGTGAAACACTCGTCGTTGTAATAATTCTACCAACATCTACCTAAATAAAAAAAATGACAATTGGTACTAGCTGGACTCGAAGGCTTGTCCTTTGTGTTCGTAGACCGTCAGCCTACAGGACCTGAGAGAAGGGTCAGGGGCAAAGAGAGCAGAGGTCGTCTTCCGAGGCCTGGTCTCAATGTACCGTTCCCGCCCTCTCAGAGCCAAGGAAGAAAAGGGGTTCGGGTTCGACTGGATCAAGATAACTTTATCGGATAAAATTCAATTATATATATGCGGCTTGCAACAAGTAATACAGCACCATGCCCTTCAGCCAGTTGGCGGCGTTCATTCTGGTAGTGGGAAAGTAAGCGGTATCTTGGTGTAGGAGTTCGTACGGCGTGATAGCCTCTGGCTATCGTCGCAACAGGAGCGCCAGCATACGTTGTACAGGATCCCAGCATCTGCCTGTCACAGCACATGTCAGGCAGTGCGCGTCCGAATCCACAACTGCAGAGTGCGGACACAAAGAGTCGTCAGTGAGATGGATAGAATGGAGGCGCTGGGGTGTGTGGCTAATTTGCCGTTCACCACCACATATCATGAGGAACGAGCATACGTCGGCAGGTATGGGGTGTGGACGGCTCGCCACACCCTGGTCCATTGGATGGTTGGGTGTTGTTGTTCGACGTTGTTACGGGGTTGTCGTGCCTCATAGATGCGGTAGTAATCTCCCGTGCTCGGCGCCCTCGCCGCCGGTAGATCCTCGGTCATGTAGCTCAGTGCGACCAGGATAACGCGGAGCTATGTGGCCCACGGCGACCAGTGGACGAAGATCTCGCGGCACGATGATGTGTAGCAGCGTCCCCGTCAAGCTGTTGTTGGCCACGGTCCACGCGAGCCGCATCGTCCGTAGGTACAATGCCCGCGCGCGGTTGTGGACTTGAGTCAACCCCTGCCAGTGGAGGCCTCTTTAGAGTAGTGTAGTGAACTTTGCTTATATGACCTGCACTCACGCCCAGAAACTATGGACCATGGCAACTGTTAACGGAAGAATGTGCGCAAAATAATTAAGTTTGGACGCGAGGTAAGTGTTGACATAACGCGTTCGGAGAATCATATCCATACAGCGGAATCTGCTATCACAGAGCAGTAGCCCGCAATATGTGGCTGTCGCAGTTCGGCGAACAGTACTGGAGAACTGCATCCCCAATTCGTTCAGTGAGCGAACCTTCTGGAAGGGGATCGCTGTTGGGTGCAGAAGGTCTCTCCCCACATCCATGTATGTCGTCTTGCGCATGTTGACGACGATACCCGATACCGCGCTGTAGCGGCACAACCACTGAAGCGTCGCTTGGATTTCGTCACCCTACCGCACCAAGAGCACCATGTCGTCTGCTAAGGCAGCACATTGGAAGGTGTCTCGAATGCAGATGCCTTCCAGTCGTTGGCGAAGGCGGTGCAGTGCAGGTTCGAGGGTCACCGCGAATAAGACTCCTGATAAAGGACATCCCTGTCGCACCGACCGTCCAAGAGAGATGTAGATATGTTAAGTCTGGTGGCTGTTGATCATAAACAAGGAGCGCGCCCTGTGAATTAAGCGTAAGATCACCCTTTCTGCCGCCTGCGAGAGGCCCATGCGTTCTAGCACGGCGCGAAGGAAACTGTGGTCGATACGATCAAAGGTGTGATCAAAATCGACAGCGACAAGAGCGCCTCGGAGGCGGCAGACAGCTGCCAGCGTCGTGAAGTCGCGGTAGGCGCCAAATGCCCTGTGGATGTTGTTGTCACCGGCTAAACATGTCTGGTCAGGATGGATCATGTGTCTGATGGTGGTCTGAAGACGTATGCGAAAAGTTTATAATCCGCTTTCACGAGCATAAGAGGACGATAGTCATGACCGCTCAGTTTGGGAACTAGTATCACAATGCCTTCGAGGAAATCTACGGGGACGGTAAAATGGGTCTAGAATCAAAAAATTGTTCAAATGACTCTGAGCACTATGGGACTTAACATCTGAGGTCATCAGTCCCCAAGAACTTAGAACTACTTAAACCTAACTAACCTGCCCGAGGCAGGATTCGAACCTGCGAGCGCAGCGGTCGCGCGGTTCCAGATTGTAGCGCCTAGAACCGCTCGGCCACTCCGGCCGGCGGTCTAGAAACATCTGAATCCACTGAGCGCCCATCAGGGGATAGAAGGCGTGGTAGAATTCGTTCGGTAAGCCTTCTGGGTCCGGTGACTTGTTCGGGACGCCGCGTGCCAAGGCCGCTGTTAAGTCTTCAGTTATGGGAGCCAGCAGGGCGTCGTCCTGGGCCACTACTCTGGGGCCAGGCAGACCGCACAGGATGTCTTCGTACTCACGAACAGTCTGTGGGTCCTCGGCGGCGTAAAACATCGTGTAATGCTGGACGAATGCCACAGCGATGGCACACTGCGAGTCGACGCGTTCACCCTCTAGTGCCTCTACTAATGTTATAATGGGGCGCTAGCGGTGGCGTGTCCCTCTGAAACGTGATATTCTGTGGGGATGGTATCCTGCACCCTTCCCCGGACTCGGGCTCCGTCAAGCTGGTCCGCGGTGGTACGGAGCAGATGAGCTTTGAGACGATTAACCGCTGTCTGCCGTTCAGGTGATGGCGGCTGCGTCATGAATTTCCTCAGCACAGTGTAATAAAATTCCGACGACGCCCGACGCCAGCACGCTCTGTCACGGCCATATCTCATGAGTGTCCGTTGGAGGACTGGCTTGGCGCGGTCGAGCCACCAGTGTAAGGTGGAAGGATGTGCATGCAAACTCCGGAGGCAGCAGTCCCTCGTAGCAGCGATCTCCCGCCGACATGCGTCCTCGTATAGTTGGGAAACGTTCTGCGTCCACGGATCACGGCTGCGGTATGTGAGCTGTCGTGGGAGTGTGACCGAGCAGATGTATGCCAAATGGTCGGTGAAGGCTGTCAGGCCGGCCGGAGTGGCCGAGCGGTTCTAGGCGCTTCAGTGAGGAACCGTGCGGCCGCTACGGTCGCAGGTTCGAATCCTGCCTCGGCCATGGGTGTGTGTGATGTCCTTAGGTTTAAGTAATTCTAAGTTCTAGTGGACTGATGATCTCAGAAGTTAACTCCCATAGTGCTCAAAGCCATTTGAACCATTTGAAGGCTGTCGGCCATAGTTCCTCGTCCCTTGTCGAGGCGCGGAGTCTTCGTGAGACTTATATTCGGTCGAGGCGGCTGGCAGAGTGGTATATCCACGGCGGTCCCTGTGAAGGAGACGCCACGTGTCGTGTAGCGCCAGATCTCGCACGAGTGCCCGTAGTGCCGGGCATGTAGAGTAGTGCGGTGTTAGGTCTGCTGGATCCAAGACCCTAGTAAAATCGCCGCCTATGGTGTAGTGTTTCGTATTCCCATTCAGCAGTGGAGCAATTTCGTCGGAATAAAAGGTGACCCTTTCTCTGCCACGAGATGACCCGGAGGGCGCCTAAACATTGACAACACGGACTGCGCCCACCGTGACGGCAAAACCTCGTGCAGATGGCAGATACGTAACTTCCGATGCCTCGATGGCGTCGTGTAATAGGATGGCGGTTCCGCCAGAACCGTCGCTTGTTGGGATGCTGTAGGCTGTGTATCCATAAAAGTTCAATTGCAGCTCTGGACGGACTTCTTGAAGGAGCGTGATATCCAGGTCCACAGCCCGGAGAATATCATGGAACTTGCGCCTTTTGATGACAGAGCGTATGCCGTTAACGTTGACTGCCCACACGGTAGGATTGGGACATCTAAATGCGGAGTGAGTAGATGCAAATGGCGGCCTCTCGGTGATAATGGGGCCGCATGGCTACCCTTCCTTTTTTCAGGTACCTTTAACCCGGCCCTTCTGCGGGTGTTAGGCTCTCCCCATGTGGGGCGCCGGTCCCGTGTGGCGAAGGAGTGTCAAGGGTGTCTTGTAGGTCTTCTGCCTCCATTTCAGCAGCCCAGTCACCGAGCGGATAAGGGGTCGTTGACGGCGCGTCGTCATAGGCGTTGTGCTCCATCACCTGGTCTTTGTCCTGAGTTGCTTCAGTCATGGGAACGTCTGGGCTGGGCGAGGCCACCGTCCTGACCGTGGTGTCAGATGCCTGCCTTGGGGCATTGCTGGTAGATTCCGTTGGCAACAACTCGTCAGAGACGGCGTCGGCAGCGTGCTCTCTGTCTCCGCCCTGTTGGTCGTCTTGCGTTGAGAGGCGGCGTTTCTTATGACGCGTTGGCGACCGTTGCTTCCGTGTCCGTGTGTCCGCTCCCGTCGAAGGGCTGGGTTAAGTACCTCCGGCCACATGGCCGCGGTGGTCTAGCGGTTCTGGCGCTGCAGTCCGGAACCGCGGGACTGCTACGGTCGCAGGTTCGAATCCTGCCTCGGGCATGGGTGTGTGTGATGTCCTTAGGTTAGTTAGGTTTAAGTAGTTCTAAGTTCTAGGGGACTTATGACCTAAGATGTTGAGTCCCATAGTGCTCAGAGCCATTTGAACCTCCGGCCACGTTGCCGGCGTCCGGAACAGACGCCTCTGGTGCGACGACTGTGGTGGTGGTGGTGGTGGTGGTGGTGGTAGTGGTTGCGGGCGTTGTGTCCTTCAAGGGCGTCTCGTCGCGCGGCACCACAATCACGGCGGCGCCGGCGGCTGAGCTCGTGGGCGCATTTGAATGCAGCATGGGCGCGGCATCTGTGCACACCGGCCGCACCGCTTCCACGTACATAAGCGGTAATACGGTTGGCACCGCTGTCTGTACTGGTTCCGCACGTGGCACCTGGACAAGGCTGCGCTGGAGGCAGTTGGATCGGACGTGTCCCTCCTGTCCACTGCCGGCACACGTCCGCGGTTGTCCGTCATAAACAATGATGGCTCTGCAACCTCCGATGAACACTTACGACGGTACGTGTTTGCGGAGTTCGATGCGTACCTGTGGGACGCCACTGAGCACGCGGTAGCTTTCAAAGGTGTTCCACTTCTCTTCCGTGCAGTTTAGGACTGTTCCATATGACCGCAACGCATCAGTAACGAGCGCTGCCGGGACTTCGAACGGCAGTTGGAATACGCGCACCGTGCGCACACCCATACCCGCGGTTTCTCCACGGTTACCGTGCTTACGTTACCGTCAGAGTGGTGAAAGCGGTATCCGTTGGTGGAACATCGGACTAGGCTGTCACATGCCTCTTCGTTCTTCATCTTGAGATAGACTATGCTAGAAGTGATAGACAGGTGTATGCCTATCATCTCGTGGGGATCAACATGCAAGTCGTCTCTCAAAAACCGTCCGATTTCAGAAGCCTTTGGACGCGAGTAAGAATCGTCGAATGTATCACCGTCGCCTGGCGGTAAGAGAACGCAATATCTTGTGAGAGCTCTAAATCACAACAGCGAACGCAGTACCTCCTGCAACGAGTAAACAAACACGCCGGCCGCTGTGGTAGAGCGGTTCTAGGCGTTTGAGTCCGGAACCGCGCTACTGCTACGGTCGCAGGTTCGAATCCTGCCTTGGGCATGGATGTGTGTGATGTCCTTAGGTCAGTTAGGTTTAAGTAGTTCTAAGTTCTAGGGGACTGATGACCTCAGATGTTAAGTCCCATAGTGCTCAGAGCCATTTGAACCATAAACAAACACTTGCGGAGCGCTGCTCAGCGCGCCGCGCGTGAGCCGTGCCACGGCTAAATGCCGACTGACCCACTCAGCCACTGAAAGAAACGTGAAACACTCGTTGTAGTAATTCTACCGACGTCGAGTTCTTATATTTCAAACGTTTTTACGCGCTCGAAGGATGATTTCCAAAAGAAATGATACGACGAGTTAAATTGAAATCAGTCTTGACATACACCGTATTCTACTTATTATGTAGGATCAATATAATAGTTCTATTTGACGATGTAAATACCAAGCTGAAGCTCGACAGACCGCTAGAGTTGTGAATACCGTCACTTCTGAAGCTGGACATGCGCAATGCTCTTTTCTTGGAATCTAAACTGTTTCGGCAGGGCAATCGTTTTGCCTCTCATTGTACATAAAATCGTGAATCGAATTAGAGTCATAGCTGTTATTCTAATACCACTGCTACTCTCAAAGGCGCTTTAATCTGTAATTAACTAATTCCTGTGGAGAGAATGGACTCAGAGATAGACATCGCGCTGACCTCGAAATGCGTGTGATGAAATCCAGTAGCGCTGCAGATGACCATGCCCAAGAGCGTCGCAAATCCAGTATCATTATCAATATCATCGAATTACTCAACGACTCTTGTTCGTGTAAAGTAGATGACCGGATTCGAGCTTTGTGCGGCGAATAGTCAAAAAGCGTCTCAAATGCTCGAGCAGTTCTAATCACTGTTTCGTAAAACAGTATGAAACTGTAATACTTTTCACGACATAAAATTTAAACTATGCATCCATCTAATTTAATTATTACAACTGGAACTACAGCACGGGCTAGCTACTGAGAATCTAAATAGTTCGGTATCCATCTAAACGTTTGTGCAGTGCTGGCGGAATGAGCCGAGCTGCGTTCCTCTGTGCAAATTGCGTCCCTGCCTGGGCCGCCGGCAGAATGCAGAAACAAAAGGCGTCCCGCTGTTTACACAGCACGCAGCACGCGCTGGAGAGACCGCCCACGCACTGTGCTGCACAGTAGCCGGGCAAGGCAGTCTCTGCTACCTGCCCTCTGCTCTGCTCTGCTCCCCAGGTGCTGGCGAAGCTCGGCTCGAACAAGCTCCACAAGCACAGGTAACCGTGAGCCGGCAGCGAACCATCCGAGTAAGTACTATTCTGCTTCTATTTGTCTTGGACGTACTATAATTCTTCGGTGTGCTTAAACGTAATATCTTGCATCCAACTCTCTACGATTGAGAACATTACATGGGCTACAGAAACATGTTTTCAACAGATATATACGAGGAGTCTCTTCCAGAGGGGTACCGCACAATTACGTTAATAAACGCTCACCATACAAAGTTTATTCTGCGGCACACACATACAAAAAAAAAAAAAAGAAACTGATGCACGACGAAGGAAGTATCCGAATGAGGCGGAAATCGATATATGTGATGTAAATGTACAGATAAACAAATGATTAGTATTTGAGAAAAATTGGATGATTTATTCAAGAGAAAGAGCTTCACAAATTGACCAAGTGAACAAAGGGTTCTTCCACCTCTCGTCCTTATGCAAGCAGTTCCTCTTCTTAGCCTTGATTCATAGTGTCGTTGGATGTCCACCCGGGAGATACCTTCCCAAATTTTGTCCAACTGAAGTAAATCGTCAAATTCCCAAGACTGTTGCAGTTCCTGCCCATAACGCTTCAAATGTTCTCAATTTGGGAGAGATCCGGAGATCTTACTGGACAAGACAGGGTTTGGCAAACACGAAGACAAGCAGTAGAAACTCTAGCAGTGTGCGGGGGAGCATTATCTTGCTGAAATGTCGGCCGAGGATGGCCTGCCATGAAGAGCAACAAAACTTGACAGAGAATATCGTCGTCTTTATGCTTTGCTGTAAGGATGCAGCGGATGACAACCATAAGGGTCCTGCTACGAAAAGTAATGGCAACCCACACTATCTCTCCTGGTACCATATGGTACACGACAGTTAGGTTGGTATCCCACCGCTGTCTGTGGCGTCTCCAGACACGTCTTCGACCTTGAATCTCAGTGAACTAAATAGGTCTTCAGTGATGAGTGCCGCTTTTAACTGAGCCCAAATGACCAGCGAAGACAGGTTTGGAGACCCCCAAAGCAGTGGTGGGATACCAACGGGGCTGTCGCCCACCATATCACCCGACAATGAGGAATGACGGTCTGGAGCGCCATTTATTTTTATAGTAAGACCCCAATGATTGTCATCTGCGGCATCCTTACACCATAGCAGTGCGTCGATGGTATTCCACGTCCGTTTTGTTGTCCTTCACGGCAAGCCATCCTGGGCTAACGTTACAGCAAGATAATGGTCGCCCTCACACGGCGAGACTTTCTACTGCTTGTCTTCGTGCTTCCCAAACGCTACCTGGGCCAGGAAGGTCAACGGATCTCTTTCCAACTGAGAACGTTTGGAGCACTGTAGGGAGGGGCCTCCTATCACTGCGTGATTTTGACGGTATGACATGCCAATTGGGCAGAATTTGGCACAATATCCCTCAGAAGGACATCCAGCAACTCTGTGAATCAATGCTAAGCCGAATAACTGTTCGCATAAGGGCCAGAAGTGGACCAACCGTTATTGACTTGGTCAATTTGTGAAGCTTTTTCTCTTGAATAAATCATCCAATTTTTCTGAAATTGTAATCATTAGTTTGTCTGTAGATATATATCACCTCGACAAATTTTTGTCCCATTCGGATGGGATAATTCTTTCGTCATGCGCCCTGTTTTTAGTGTTTTGCTCACACTTAAAAGAGTACACTGGTAGCTTTTGAGTGCTGCAGTATTAATACCAAGCGGTCATGTGACCCTCCATGTTGACGTAAGCCATGGCAACGTGCTAGTTGGTTGTAGGGAATCAGCGCAGGAAGACGGGCGGATGTGGAGAAGCGACGGAAAAGCAGAAACGAGATCTACTCATGGAAACATCGTGAATGAAGTCGCCCAATTTTTTGGTGTATCAACGTTGACTGTCCAACGTATCTACAAGTAGTGGTGTACCACTCGCACCCAAGTAACACGACGTTCGAACAGTAGCCGTAACAAAATCCCTACCGATAGAAACCAGGGGAAAGTGTCCCACCATGTTAATGACTGTCGGTTTCCAACCCGACAGGAATGATTGCCATTAACGAATACGGAACAATCTCGTCCAGTTTCCGAGAGAACTTTGCGAAATGGACTGCGCGAAATGATTTGGTTCAAATGGCTCTGACCGCTATGGGGCTTAACTTCTGAGGTCATCAGTCCCCTAAAACTTAGAACTACGTAAACCTAACTAATCTAAGGACATCACACACACCCATGCCCGAGGCAGGATTCGAATCTGCGACCGTAGCGGTCGCGCGGTTCCAGAGTGTAGCGCCTAGAACCGCTCTGCCACCCCGGCCGGCTGAAATGATTTGGAGTTGGCTGTCTCACAAAAGGCCGTTTATTCTGGCGGCACAAAAATATGCGTATCTTCAATGGACCAGACAACACAGAAACTAGACAGCGGTTAACTGTAGGCGTGTAATGATGTCCGACGAGTAACAGCTTTGCCCCTTTTTAAATGATCTAATGCGACGAGCACACGGACGGCCCAGCGTTGCGTTTAACACGCACTGTGAGGACGGAGCGTAGCTCAGGCCGGAGAAGATTCTCTAATGTTTCGGGGATGTTTCTCGTAGCGTGAATTGGGTCCACAAATTAACGTTATTGTGAAGATGAACCAAGATATTTACATCAATGACGAAATGTTGCCCGTTCTTCTACATCTGTATGATGACTGTGCCATAAACACTCCCATCCCAGAGAACGGACAAGGGTAGTGTAGGTAGTCTCTTTAATAAATCTGTTGCATCTTCAAAGTGTTCTGCAGTAAAACAGTCTTTGTTTAGCCTTCCCCAAAACATTTTCTATGTGATCGTTCTAATCTAAGTTGTTCATGATCGTAATTCCTAGATATTGAGTTGAATTGACAACTTTTATATTTGTGTGATTTATTATGTAACTGAAATTTAACGATTCCTTGTAGTACTCATGTGGATGACTTCATTCTTTTCATTATTTACAATCAGCTGCCATATTTTTATTGTTTAGATTCAATTGACGCTTTCCGCACTATCGTACTCATAAATCAGGCGCTTTAGGCATATATGGCATACCCAATGAAACATGGAGATTATTTTTGTGGTGTCATCGCAAGGTACTACACTTGATAGTTTTCGGCCGCGGTCCGTCAGTACACATCGGACCCGCGAGTTGCCACTGTCGACGCTAGCAGACCGAGCGCCGCCACTCGGCTGGTCTTACGAGACAAGCTAGCGCACTGGCCAGTTCTACATCCGACTTTAATAGGAATGGTTCACTCGTTACAGTTTCAGAGATCTCATTTGCAGAGACGCTAGTTAGCACAGCCTTCAGCTAAGTCAGTTGCTACGACGTAGCCAGGCGCCACTTACAGTTTATGCATTGACAATTGATCTATATGTGTGAAGCAATCAGAATTGTAAAGAAGTATTCGGAATTCAGTCTATAACTGCACTTGTAAATATTATTGTACAAAGTCAAGATCTACGTTCACCGCTGATGCTGAATTAAAGCTAAGTATTTAATTGTACTCCTTTCTACTTTCTAATCACCTAAGACGTTCCAGATACATCCCGTCAAGTATAGTTCATTGATCCTCATGTCAGCCTACGTGATCAACGCGTGCAGTTAATGGCCACACCTCGTGATAAGACTAAGAGTCAAATTGGGTGATGCAGTCGGGTCACCCTATCTCCATGAGGCCCATAGTTCTGCCTCATACATAACACTTTTCTTGTCGAATTGAGCCATTTATCAAGTCTAGAGACGGTATCACACGATATTAGGGTGATTTCTCCTGGGAGGTGTCGAAGCTTTTGTTGCTGTGCTTGACTCTTAAAGGACAACTATTCTGGAACCAAAAATCAGTGTGGATCCCACTGAAGTGTAAAGTTATTTTAGTAGTGACTGTAGGCAAGGTTACAAGGACACAGTACTGGCTGTATTATGGATTCTCTTTTTATATTCGGCTAGTTGACACCATATCATTAATACACTGATCATCCAGAACATTATGACCACCTATATACGATCGATACAAGCCCGTCCTGGCGACAGCTGCATCACATGGAGAGGAATTACTGTTGGTCAGAAATAAGCACAGTGCATGTATTACCAGTGAGTGTGCTTTCCGTGTGTAGAATGGGGAAGGCATGCGATCATCTGAGTCTGACCGAGGGCAGATCGTGATTGCCAGGAGGCTCGGCACGAAGATTGCGGAAACTACACGACTTGTCGGTTGTTTGAGGAGTGCGGTGGTGAGTGGCTTCAACACGTGGCGAAACCATGGTGAAACCGCGTCCAGCCGTCGTGGGGCTGGGCGACCATCTCTCATTACAAATGTCGGACGTCGTAGGCTGGAAAGACAGGTAAAACAGGACAGGAGGCGAACTGTGGCAGAATTAGCATCAGACATTAATCCTGGATAGAGCACAAATGTGTCTGAATACACAGTGCACCGAACACTCCTAATGACGAGCCTCCACAGCCGATGACCCACGAATGTGCCAGTGTTAACACAACAACAATCGGCATTTACGACTGAAATGGGCACGCGATCATCAGTACTGGAGGTTGGTGCAGTGGCAGAGCGTTACTGACCTGATGAATCACCTTACCTTGTTCACCATGCCGATGGAAGGTCGCGAATACCTCTTCTTCCAGGTGAGCAGCTCATTGACACCTGTGCTATGGGACGAAGACAAGCTCGTGGCGATTCCATTATGCTCTGAGGAACATCCAAGGAGCGTCGTACACTGGTTGCACACCACATACACCCCTTCATGACTATCATTTTTCCAACTGCAGTGGCATTTTTCAGCAAGATAATGCGCCATGTTACAAGGCTCGGACTGTTATGGAGTGGTTAAAGGAAGACAGTGACAAGTTTCAATTCATGTGTTGGCCTCCCAACTCACCAGATCAGCACCCGATCGAACATATCTGGGATATTGAACATGGCGTCAGAGCTCATGGGCCCCCTCCCCGGTATTTACGGGAATTGGGTGACGTGTGTGCAAATGTGATGCCAACCCCCTACAGCGACCTACGAAAGCATAATTGCCTCCATGCCACGACGCGTCGCCGCTCTTATCGTGCCAAAGGTGGACGTACCTGCTATTCCGTAGGTGGTCATAATGTTTTGGATGATCAGTGTACGAGTATATGTTACTTATCGAAATACCTTCTTGGAAATTTAAGCAGGACAGTGACTGTGGAGCTTACCGGTAGGATGAAGAAAGCGAGACAGTGATAGACACAAAGAGATAATAACAACGAGTCGGGTTGAATGAGTGAGCGGGAATGGTCATGGGAGGGGGGGAGGGGGAAGAATGGGTATGAGCGACTTAGAGCGATAGACTAGAGGGTTTGAGGAAGTTACAGTTAGGGAGCTTGTGGGAGTGACAGGAGAGTTTCATTTGAAGAAGAGTACGAATATGTCAGCATGCCAAAATTTTTGGAATTTTTTTTTTTTACGTTGCTGAAGAAGATAGAGTGGAGACTCTGGTATCCCCCTTTCCAGTCACATACGTTTAAACAGGGGCATATTTGCCTTTTTTGTGCTCCTCTAGGAGTATTTTTCAGCTGGTGTATTTTACGATTGACTCTTATTTAAAGCTTATACAATTGTACATTCAGTAAGGCATGCATGATACCTTATTATAACTGGTTCTATAGTCTTTTAGCACTGAAGATCGTTACACAGTGACTGAAACCTGGATATGCAATAAACATTATTTGCGGGTAATTCCTCTACCCTTTACTACATATATATAAGTACGGTAGCTGGGTACACTTGCTTCCACAAACCGTATCAGTTTTTAATTTTATGTTTTGGTGAGTCACACAGAATATAGGAACAGAGAAGTGTATGCAGGAATGTACTTCACGTGCTTCAAGATTGATGAGGTGTTTCATAGTTGATGTACATAAAGAACTGATGGCTGAGTCACTCGTACGCTCACAGCAGCTACCCATACAATTCTTAAGAACAGAAGGCTGAATACGACTAAAGATATTGTAACGAAGGTCTGTAGTTGGTACTTCTTTCTTCATTAATTTTTCTATTTATTGTTTCTGTCATGCCAGTAGGCAAAATGGTTAATACACTAGAATTGCATGTCATAAAAGGGAGAAATCAGTTCCTCTCAGATCATGAAGATCTAGATTACGCAAGAATGGCGTTTCATAATGATTGCTTCGATTACAGACGATTTTCTAATTCATACCTTTTCCAATTGGAGCTTAGGGTTCACCTGCGACGACGTTGACGCTATTCTGTCTTCTCTTCATTGAGAGATCCTCCAAAAGTCATCAACAACTTGTCTGTGGCTCATAGTAGACACGCTGACTAGCTCAAAATTGTGAAGAAATATAGTAGCTCCTCCAGCAGCCGTATGGAACAAGATTCGCCATACAAACATAGTGATATTATTCTGTTCACACCATTTTTTAAATTATAACCTGCCTTAGTTATCTTGTTTACGGATCATGATTTAGCTGTTATAAGGTAATGAGCCGTGTTCTTTTCGAAGGACCCATCCCGGAATTCTCCTGAAGCGGTTTAATCTAATCATCGTAAAACTAAAATATAGATGGTCGCATGGAGTTTTGAATCGCCGTAAATGAGAATTTTACGGACCAGTAACTACAGTATGTTCTCATCCGGCTCCTTAGTTGAGTCGGTAACGCAAGCTTGCGCGTTGACGCTCGACTCGGAGGTACGCCGGATTCAGTCCTGGTCTTGTACAATTTTCTGTCATTATTTGGTCGGAAAAGGCAGGAGAGGTTGTGGCGTAAAGCGCCTGATCACCAGTCCTTGCGTCAATGTTCTGCATTAAATTTCAAACTGCTCAACAGTATCTCATGAAGAAAGAGCAAGTGCCACTGTTGATGGCGATTCATAGTAGATCGGAGGAAAGCAACGGAAACCACCTCCAGTAGAACCATGCGTAGAATTCCGAAGGAGGGTTCTTGCAAACGCTCCTCTGTGTTCATTTCCCTGAATGTGGGACTACTTTGATTTTCGACTAACGAAATCTTGTACCGAACGAGTCACTAACGTTAATACGCCATTTTTCTAAGAATGGTACAAGTCTACACAAAGAAAATTGCGACATTTGCTCTAAGACAAATGGTTCAAATGGCTCTGAGCGCTATGGGACTTCTGAGGTCATCAGTCTTAGAACTACTTAAACCTAACTAACCTAAGGATATCACACACATCCATGCCCGAGACAGGATTCGAACCTGCGACCGTAGCGGTCACGCGGTTCCAGACTGTAGCGCCTAGAACCGCTCGGTCACCACGGCCGGCGCTCTAAGACATTCACACCTTCGGGGAAAAACAGGTATCCATATCATCTTATAGCCATCATTATTTACATTCTTGATTTTCGTAAGTAACTTCAGACAAATGCAGGAAAGATGCTAAAAAAAATTTTAAAAAAATCTTCCATGACATTGTCGATATCGATCTTGACAGCCTCGAGCCCAGTACCTTGGAAGACACGCCCTGGTGTCACAATACAAACATGAGTTTGTATTGTATTGAACTGGGGACCTAGAAATGACGGAGAGGCTTCGTCCCCGCCGTAGCCCTCGGTGGTGCACAACCCCACAACAGGCTACAGCAATCCACTCACCCCACCGCCGCCCCACACCGAACCCAGGATTATTGTGTGGTTCGGCCTCCAATGGACGCCCCCCCTCCCCCACTACCGCCCCCTCCCCCCCGGGATCGTCTAACACCAGACGTGTGTACGAGTGTAACCCCAAATGTTTGCGTGGTAGAGTAATTAGGGCGTACGCGTACATGGAAACAGTGTTTACGCAGCAATCGCCGACATAGTGTAACTGAGGCAGAATAAGGAGAACCAGCCCGCATTCGCCGAGTCAGATGGAAAACCGCCTTAAAAACTATCCACAGACCAGTCGACATACCGGACCTCGACACTAGTCGCTTCTAGGCGCTTCAGTCTGGAACGGCGCGACAGCTACGGTCGCAGGTTCGAATCCTGCCTCGGGTATGGCTGTGTGTGATGTCCTTAGGATAGTTAGGTTTAGGTAGTTCTAAGTTCTAGGGGACTGATGACCTCAGCTGTTAAGTCCCATAGTGCTCAGATTCATTTTTTTCCCGCCCCCCTAGCAATGCGTTAGAAGCACGGCTAACCGGGCGGACTAAAGCTGAGTTTACTGCTTGTCTAATTTCTCATACTGCGCATTAATTTCGTCTTTTTCGGTGTACTCTCAAATCATACCTTATTCTCATCTGATTGTTCATTCAGCTCAACGTGTCTTGTAATTCTTCACCTTCACTGAGGATAGCAATGTTGTCAGGGATACTTATCACTGGTACATATTCATCTTGAATTTTAATCTCATTCTTAAACCTCTCCTTTATTTCCTTCATTGCTTCTTCGATATATACACTCCTGGAAATGGAAAAAAGAACACATTGACACCGGTGTGTCAGACCCACCATACTTGCTCCGGACACTGCGAGAGGGCTGTACAAGCAATGATCACACGCACGGCACAGCGGACACACCAGGAACAGCGGTGTTGGCCGTCGAATGGCGCTAGCTGCGCAGCATTTGTGCACCGCCGCCATCAGTGTCAGCCAGTTTGCCGTGGCATACGGAGCCCCATCGCAGTCTTTAACACTGGTAGCATGCCGCGACAGCGTGGACGTGAACCGTATGTGCAGTTGAAGGACTTTGAGCGAGGGCGTATAGTGGGCATGCGGGAGGCCGGGTGGACGTACCGCCGAATTGCTCAACACGTGGGGCGTGAGGTCTCCACAGTACATCGATATGTTGTCGCCAGTGGTCGGCGGAAGGTGCACGTGCCCGTCGACCTGGGACCGGACCGCAGCGACGCACGGATGCACGCCAAGACCGTAGGATCCTACGCAGTGCCGTAGGGGACCGCACCGCCACTTCCCAGCAAATTAGGGACACTGTTGCTCCTGGGGCACCGGCGAGGACCATTCGCAACCGTCTCCATGAAGCTGGGCTACGGTCCCGCGCACCGTTAGGCCGTCTTCCGCTCATGCCCCAACATCGTGCAGCCCGCCTCCAGTGGTGTCGCGACAGGCGTGAATGGAGGGACGAATGGAGACGTGTCGTCTTCAGCGATGAGAGTCTCTTCTGCCTTGGTGCCAATGATGGTCGTATGCGTGTTTGGCGCCGTGCAGGTGAGCGTCACAATCAGGACTGCATACGACCGAGGCACACAGGGCCAACACCCGGCATCATGGTGTGGGGAGCGATCTCCTACACTGGCCGTACACCACTGGTGATCGTCGAGGGGACACTGAATAGTGCACGGTACATCCAAACCGTCATCGAACCCATCGTTCTACCATTCCTAGACCGGCAAGGGAACATGCTGTTCCAACAGGACAATGCACGTCCGCATGTATCCCGTGCCACCCAACGTGCTCTAGAAGGTGTAAGTCAACTACCCTGGCCAGCAAGATCTCCGGATCTGTCCCCCATTGAGCATGTTTGGGACTGGATGAAGCGTCGTCTCACGCGGTCTGCACGTCCAGCACGAAGGCTGGTCCAACTGAGGCGCCAGGTGGAAATGGCATGGCAAGCCGTTCCACAGGACTACATCCAGCACCTCTACGATCGTCTCCATGGGAGAATAGCAGCCTGCATTGCTGCGAAAGGTGGATATACACTGTACTAGTGCCGACATTGTGCATGCTCTGTTGCCTGTGTCTATGTGCCTGTGGTTCTGCCAGTGTGATCATGTGATATATCTGACCCCAGGAATGTGTCAATAAAGTTTCCCCTTCCTGGGACAATGAATTCACGGTGTTCTTATTTCAATTTCCAGGAGTGTAGATTGTCTGTAGGAGCAAAAGTCTACATAGCTGTCTTATGCCTTTTTTTCATATGAGCACATCGCTTTTCGTATTTCGCTCTTCCCCAAGAGGGGAAAGAAGAGTTACAGTATAAAGTGGAATCTGAACCGAGTGTCGTTACTGGCAATTTTTCATATCGTTGAGAGATGAGGGTTCGATTAAGGGCAGCATGAATATTTCAGTGATTCAAACGGAATTCAATCCTGGGACCTCACGATTTGTAAGCATATGCTTCACCGCTAGACCAACAGGTCCGTTGTGGAATGAGAGTGTATGATAACATTGTGGCTACTAGAATAATTTCACAGCGTGAAACAAAAAATTGTGTGTCAAAGAGAAACACGGACCTAATGAGCAGCGTTTCGCGTGGCGTTAGCTACAGTGTAAGATACCCAGGATCTAATTCAGTGACGGCGTACAATTCTAAGTGTTTAGTACGTTTAGTTTGGAAAAACCTAAATGCATCCCATCTCAGTTCATTATTATCTTTAATAAATGTTAGTTATAACTTTAAAAAAAATGTTCAAATGGGTGTGAAATCTTATGGGACTTAACTGCTAAGGTCGTCAGTCCCTAAGCTTACACACTACTTAACCTAAATTATCCTAAGGACAAACACACACACCCATGCGGGACCAGCCGCGCAGTCCATAACTGTAGCGCCTGAGACCGCTCGGCTAATCCCGCGTGGCAATAACTATCAAAACATCAATTAACTGTTCATTTCACCAGCAACTGATTCCTTTCTTTTTTCTTTTTTTTTTATTTATTTATTTATTTATTTTTTTTTTTTATTATTTAACAGATGGGAATATTACAGTGGTGAATGGCTTATTGAATAAGTGTAACTACGAGCGATCTTTTTCTGTTTAAGCTGTAACCCTGTATGAGACGTTAAAATTAGGTAGAGTGTTTAGAAATATTACATTTTCAGAATGAAATGCTTTACTTAGAGAATGTTTGGAGGTTTTTATTTTATTTGCTTGTAAAAAGTAACTGCAATTTTTCCACCAACTTCACGGTTGTATTCTTCTGTAAAGAACGAGCTAGCAATCTTTGCGCTCTGAAGTGGAATTTTATCGGACGTCGTTATTTATCACGTTCCATTTGTCACAATCGTTTAATACTGGAATCTACGTAGGCGACCATTAATTTCAGGGAAAGGCAGTTATCGTAGCTCAGGTATGAGCCCGCGGGAAGCAGAAACGCAAGCGAAACGGAATCAATATATCAGAGAGCGTGTGCATCCACCAACAGTTTTTAGAAAACTGCGTCTCTCTAAGGACAACGGCATCGCAGAGACAGATAATTTTATCGTAATATCACTAATTTTCGTAGACAGTAGAATGTAAAATTTGAATTTCTTTGCCCAAAAGACATTTCCTGCTGCCATACGAAAATGGCACACATCTATATGAAGAATTCAGAGCAACAGATATCCATTCTCCTAAGGTGAATATTAAGCGAATTTCTTATCTCACAAATAATCTCTTATCACTTCTAAACGGCGTACGACTTGCAATGGATTAATTTCATGTGGTTATAATATTCCCTTTTGTGCTACCACAGAGATTATTAGATCGTATTCACGTTCTAATTCGATAAATATTGCGGTTAATTGCATCAGCTGCTGTATAATCTGTACAGCTAATTGCTGTATCCTCTGATCCGTACCGTTGGTATAATCGTTTACGTGTTTACAGAGCTTTTCCATCCTGGCTACGATTATTTCTTCATTTCGCGCAAGACTAACTACTGTGTGATTAAAGCTGGGTAATATCGCCTTCGCTACGGTGACCTGTTCCCTAGTTAATTTTAGCAGTTTCCTATGGTCTTCACCCATTAGATCTACTTAAGTTTTAAAACACAAAGGCTGTTGCTTACCTAGCGTCTGAAATGGTACTTTACTAATTTATCCCACCAAATTTAGTACACCATTCTTCCATCTCACTCGTCTTCATGTTAGCTACCCAATTAGGTTTCGCAAATTCTGAATTTTACTTACATCCCAACTTAGGGCTTTTTGTGTCTTATCACACTCTGCGTTACCATTGTCCACATTGGTGCATTTCTATTTAGAGAATGATATGACCAAGTGCGTTAACCGCTCTGCCTCGTCAAATTTTTGTTAAAGCTCATTAAGTTTACAGAGCTCACAATTTCCCAAGCTACACTGTAAATCTGTACCTTCCCTTGAATATCATAGTGAATTCTTCGTGATGAATGGAATTTCTCCAGATGGAAGTCTTGGTTTTCTCCCAGGACTCGTTAGTGAGAAGTAATAAGATTGCCACCCGTTATTTGATATCTTCATCGGAAACGTAGAAAAACTTCTGTAGTCTATCTGCAAGCATCGTCAGTGCTTATTTTTCTCAAGGCGTCTGACTACATTTAGAGCTTATGACTACACGACCATGAAAGATTCTCTCCATTAACTGTCGAGTTTTCTGACCCACCCCATGGTCATTATAAATGGAACTTTATCTCCAGCCTGAAACTACTTCGGATCTTTTGTTTAATCGTAATTTATACTGCTTTTTTAATTTACATTTCTTGTTGAACTACATAGCATTTCATGCATCTGTTGCATTTTTTCTTTCAATTTCAATTCAAAATTATATATTATACCAATGGGATCTTTCTGCAGGGCGCCTGGTATAATGCAAACACTCCCAAAAAATAATTCATGAGGCGTGTATTCTGTCGCCGTATGTGGTGTGGTATTCTACACAAACAAAACATAAGGTATGCATGTGCCCCAGTTATTTTTTGCTCCGTTGATATAATGTTTTAGGTCCTCAGTTAGGGTTTTATGTGGCCGTTCTAAGGTTCCATAGCAGATGTGGTCTGTACCTGCTCGAATTTAAGTAACTTGCACAGCCTTTTCATGGTGTGACTTAATAAAAAAGACGAGATTCCGAAATTTACAGGGTGTTCCAAAAGTCTGTTAACTATTGAAGGTGCGCTAATACGCAGAGTAATATAGGTAGAGAGGTAAAATTCGACACTCATGCCTGAAATGACATAGGGTATTTTGAAACCAAAAACGAGTCCGAACACCGGCCAACAGATGTCAAGGTATACCTGAGATTTTGTGAGACAGAGAGCATTTGCGGTGTGGGCACTTCAATACATCGAGGAAGATGGCGATTGGTTACCTTGTGTGTTGCGGACTGGAGAAGCCCATTTCACACACCGAGAGTCTGTCAACACCCACAGCTGCAGAATCTGTGCTACCGAAAATCCTAGAACCGTCGTGGAAACCCACACTTTATGACGAGAAACTTGTGATGTGGTGTGGATTTTCCACATCAGTCAGTGTCTAACCCTTTTTCTTCGAGGAAATGCTGCGTTTCAAGCTGTCAGCATGATAGGTGCGACATACGCTGATATGTTATAGAACTGCATCACCGATATCCTGGCAGATAAACGCCTGCTGGAAGATATGACTTATATGCAGGATGACTTTGTACGCCATATTGCTAAATGTGTGAAAGGTTTCTGCGCACATCATTTGGTGAGGATAGTGTGCGCTAACACCCAGATGTCAGACACTCAGATCAGTAACAAACGTCGTGTGTCGATAGAGTATCAACCAAAACACCGATTTAATTCATGCTATGTGTTATCGTTCAGTAGAGCATGTGCAAACGGCAGTTGAAAGTAATACCAGAACTACGGACCACAGGAAATGCGTATCGATGAATAACTATTTTGTGCGTCTCGGGTGGGTTAATTGACAGACCGTGAGGTCGTCATGACAAAGGTCCCGCATTTAAACTTCACCGATGACAGTTTTTTTTAACTATTTACAGATGGAACTCTCATATGGGACAACATTTTCCTGGCATGTAAAAGGACTTTCGGCAGTCTGCTTTCGCTTCGTTAGATGGACGTATCAAACCTATAGAGTACATTTGTATAGATAGGTGTGGTGTTCTGTTGGACATGTACGACAGAACAGACACGCCCTCGTGATGAAGCAGCTAATGAATTTGCAGTTTTTCAAAATAAACATAAACAATCTGCACAGTGGAATAAAGAAAAGACTGCATCACACGTGTAGGAGTATTAATAGTAATAATAATAATAATAAATTACAGATGACAGCGCCGCGGTACATCATATGTGCGTGTTGTGGTTAGAGTCTCGTGTTTGTGCACCCACAGACGAGTGGGTTTTGCAACTGCTATCCAGTCTGCACGCTACAGCTACTGCCCTTGTGTAACATGAACCCGTGGAACGTTATTGACATTCTCGTCGAACTGTTGCATAGCGACTGTTGTGTACGTACAACAACGGAAATAACTGGAGATGAGAGAAAGTGTGCAACATTACTATGGATATGATTGGTTAACGGAACGCGTCGAACGTCACCAAAGAGAAAGCATTAGATATCGACGAGCGCACACCAAGTGGAACGGAATCGTCCGTTTGTGACCAAGTGAGTGGGCTAGAGTCAACGACTTCGACATCGTCGCCAGAAGGGTCGTCAAGCGACGGAAACGATGGAATACCACAGAAGGAGAAAAGGGTAGTGTTTTACTCAAAAAACGAGAAAATTGAAATGCTCAAATATTGGCTTAAAATCAAAAAACAAGCCGAAGCCAACCAAAAAATTTGCGCATCACACGATGTCTGCAACGAAAAACAGATTTCGCACTAGATGTACTGCACGTTGTATGTTGCATGAATGGAAACGACAGTGGGAAAGTGTAGAGTAAATATCTGTGAAGGAGAAGTACATATATATTATAATGAACGTGACGAAGGCTTTCAAAAACCATCGTCAGGAAGGATCTGTTCACGATGTAGGCATCAAATTGTGGGCGAAAACAAAAGCAAGGTAGTTAAATTTCTCAAGATTTGACGTGAGTGACAGTTGGGTCTTACGCTGAAAGCGAAAAAACCATATTGTAAGTCGCAAAGTCAAATCTTCTCTTATAGCGAAAAAGTACAACAACGAGAACGACATACAGAAAACGGTAGATGACTGCCAACAAGCAACTCGTGCGCTCATGGCGGTCTGCACAGACGCGAATATCTACAACTCCGACGAAAGTGGACTGAACAAGAAGATGACTATGGGCCACACTCTTGCAATTATAGGTTCTAAAGATGTTGTAGGCACTGTACAGTCCATTCACATGACAACCCATATGTTAACAATTATTACATTGCTTTCAGAGGTGGGCAAACGTGCTTCAGAGCTGTTTGTTGTCCTTCAAGCGCCTCATTCTTTGAGTACTCATAAACGTCAGTTCACGTTCCGAGTACCAGATTTAATCGTCCACTCTCACTCCTCCGGCAAAATGATCAAAGAACTGTTAAGGAGATTTCTACAAGAAGCGGTAGTGGAACAAATCAGTGGAGAGAAACTTCTGCTAAGAACGTTCTGTACTTATTATTGGTCTTACTGTTTTACTTATTACTACCACTATTAGTTTTATTATTATTATTACATGCGATGAAACAGTTTCTTTATTTTACTGTTCAGATTGTATGTTGTCTCGCGTGGTAGCCGCGCGGTCAAAGGCGTCTTGTAACGGTCCGCGCGGCTCCCCCCGTCGGAGATTCGAGTCCTCCCCCGGGCATGAGTGTGTGCGTCGTCCTTAGCGTAAGTTAGTTTAAGTTAGATTAAGTAGTGTGTAAGCTCAGGGCCGATGACCTTAGCAGGTTGGTTCCATAAGGCCTTTACCACAAATTTCCAATTTGATAGTATGTTTTGTGAAACTACAAATGTATTCTATAGGTATACTACCTTAAAACAAACGAAGCGAAAGCAGACTGCCAAGACAACATCTGTAAACTCTAAACAGCCCTTTTACATGCCATAAATATGTTGTCTCATATAACAAAAAAAAATTATCATCAATGGGATTTCAACCTAAGACTTTTGTTACGATGATTTAACGCTCTACCAACTTCCCCATATAAGCTGTACGTATTACTTACTCACTGTTATACTTTTCCTGTGCTCCATAGTTCTAGTGTCACTTTCAATTAATGTTTCCAACCATTCTGCTGGGCGACAGCACATAATACTAACTAAATCGAAGTTTCTGGTGATACTCTGTCGCCCTACGAAGTTTGATACCGATCTGCATGTCTGACATCTGGAGGTTTGGGTGTGAGCCACTACTTCTGTCATATTTAGCCTCCCAGGTCTCCACACCTCAGTCCGTGTGATTATTGGGTTCAAATGGTTCAAATGGCTCTGAGCACTATGGGACTTAACATCTGTGGTCATCAGTCCCCTAGAACTTAGAACTACTTAAACCTAACTAACCTAAGGACATCACACACATCCGTGCCCGAGGCAGGATTCGAACCTGCGACCGTAGCAGTCGCGCGGTTCCGGACTGCGCGCCTAGAACCGCGAGACCACCGCGGCCGGCTGTGATTATTGGGATTACCTGAAGTAACAAGCCTACTGTAATTGTCTCGCCTCATTAGGAGTGCTAAAAGACTGCATCTGATGAGAAGTTCCCACCATCTCTACTGATATGTGGTCATTGCTGTTTGTAACATTGTCCCTCGACTACACATGTTGTTGATGAATGACGACCAACATGTTGAGCATTTGTTATAAAGAACAATGTCTTTGCTAATATTTGCTCTTGTATCATATGAAGCATTATATCTGTTGATCATTTTGTGCACTTTTTTGTTTCAATGAAACACCATGCCATTTCAAGCCCATGTGTCAATTATTACCTCTCTACCGCCATTATTCCATAAATTATTGAATTTTCAAATATTAACAAACTTTTGGGTTACCCTGCACATTAATCTTCCATACTAAGATGTGCACTACTGTGTCAGTAGATACACATGATGCACAGATCATATGATCGCAACAGAATAACCGACAAAAAGTGGTGTAAGATGTGGGGTGGATCTGCTGCTGTTGAGGTGTTTACTATAGCTGTGACAGCCCAAGTGCCCTTTTTTTTAAGTTTCGCAAGCAATTAGCTCGAAGTTAGACTACAATTTTCAGCTTGAGATCCTATTTTCCTTGACCACACTGGTGCAACCAAGATGTCAAACATAGAAGACACAATGATGAGGGAGGACAGAAAACAGTTGAGACAGGACCAGCTATTATAAGGAGCCAGCCCATGCCAGTACAACCCAACATATGCCACCCCTATCTCATGTCACAAGGATCACCACTAACACGTGCTGCCACTGAGGGGCTTGTCACTGCCACTATTGCTGTCCCTCATGTCACCATCACTAGTCCCACCACACCCACCACCACTACTGCTGTCACATCAGATCCTCACAATAGATCCCCATGAGCAAACAAAATATCATGTACAAATGAAGCAGATACCAATGCCATAGAACATCCTATGCAATTTATCCCTGTGTGATGTGTAAACAACTGCATCCTTGCTCTTTTATGGTCTAGATGCTATTTGTGGTCATCCCTCCAGTTAGCTGTTGTGAGTTGCTAGACCCCGTTTAGCTGATTTTCTGGACATGTATTAATAATTTGTGGTGAACATGTATTCAGTTTTTGATTTTGTTGTCTGCTCGCCATATTACTAAGCCATGTGGGTGGGTTGTTTGTGTGTGCAAGCTACATTTTCTGTCTAATCATTCTGTAAGTTACCTGAATGGCGTATTACTTATTCAATGCTTGAGAGGCTTCTTTAATTTATTAGTGTCTTGTATTATTCTATTTGAGTAGTGTTTAATGCTTACATTGCCTTAATTTGTCAGCATTATGTATTTAACGAGAATACTGTTTAAAGCTTTCACTACTTGTCAAACTTGTTTTATGTGTTGGTGCTTTATATTTTATTGGAATTGCGTTTCATTCTGCTTATAAAGCTGGTCTTAGTATAAATTTAACCTGTTTTTTGGTCTGCTATTGTCTTATTGTGTTGTAAAGCTCCCTATGTTGAAGCTTAAGATTGTTCAAAATAGTTACTTATTCCACGTAATTCAGGCAGATCCTAAAGCTGCTTCACCAATTGTAAAACTGTTAAATGGTAGTTGGATGTAAATTCAGTTACCAAATCCATAATAAATGCTGCTAAAGTTTCTTATAGCGTAATTATGTCCACTTAAGGTTCATCAGTGTTGCTGTAAACTTGTCTTTATGGCCGAAGCATTGTGTTTCTTAACTAAAACAGTATGTAAAACTGGTTCGCCCTGGTAGATATTTATCATTGGGCTTTAAATCATTTGTGCCTTTGCTAAGAATAATTATTTGCTGGATTTGACCTGTAATTCTCCGTTAATCACCTTTACTGCAACTGCTTCATGGCATATTTTAAATTTTCTTAGCTTCCCCATGGAAGACATTTATTAATGGGCCTTAAACCGCTTCTGCAGTTGTTAAGTATGGCCATATGCCTGACCAATTGATGTTCTTGAATTGTATGTCAACGAACAACTCTTAGAGTAATTAATAATTTGCCTGTAACTGGGTAATGATTGAATTTTTCCAGTAATTTCATTTTGGCCCACCAAAATGGGGCGATCTTTGCTGTTTTTTTTGTTTTTTTGTTTTTTTTTTATCTCCGTCTTGATCCCATGAATTTAAAAGGTTGTTTCTAGCTATATATATCTTCATTATAAAAGTTTAATTTTTTCTAGTAGTAAATTTCGGTTTGGCATATTTCATTTTGTGGTATCACTACCTTTCCACTCACCTTTTGCACACGAGTAGGTACGAGTGGTGCAAGAAACTGGATATAGTAATCAGAGAGTTGAAGTACATAATTAATTATGATTCAGAAGACAAGGAACTATGAGTGGTATTAAAACGAGCGTTTTTGCTTATAGTACAAGTTGGCGTAAGGCTGCAATGAGTGCATGTTCCTGTAAATATTTGTTTAATGTATTGGAGGGGCTGATGTTTAGAGGTAGCTATAATGAAAACGGAGGTTTTACGTGGTAGCCTAAGGATAAATGGACGAGCAGATGGGCTAAGAATTATAAGAGGGCCGTAGGGTTCCTTAGCTTTGTTGGTTAATGTAATAGTAAAACTACATATAATCTATGTTGTAACCTATAACATAAAATTTTCTGTTGCAGACTGGTCTTGAGTTCAGACTCAGGGTCCGGGTCTTCCAAAATAGGGCAGGTATGTAAAGCCATCAATAGTTTTGGGTATTATTGAGTTAAAAGCAGTTCAATTGCAGGCATGTGTGAGGCAAGCAGGCAGATATAGAGGCACTGATATTTATTTTACAAGCAAGCCTCTTTGTACACCATAAGGCAGCCAGACCAAGCAACGCAATCATGGAAACATTGCAGAATGTCTTTCTTCAGGGATCCTAAAGTATGGAAATCGCATTGGGAGACATTGGGACTGTATGGAGGATGTTTAAGCGCTTCCCAGCTAAACTTCTGCAGGGTAGTCGTCACAACAGGCATACCAGCTCTGGGAAAGTCACGATAACCTTTTTCTTTGGCTTCAAGGGCCTGCTGTTGATTAAGTTTTTGGAAGACGTGCTCCAATTAGCGGACAGTGGTACGTGGACATTTTGCAAAAATTGAAGTGCATATTAAGCCCAAACGACTAGAAATGATGACGGACGTCATCCTATTGCAGGATAATACCTGCACACATGTTGCCATGGTTGTTTCGACTACACCTACACTGCAGAAGTTTCGCTGGGAAGCCGTTACACATCCTCCACCATGATATTTCCGTATATTTGGAGCCCTGAAGAAAGACATTCCTGGCCGTCTATTTGTTTCAGATGAAGAGGTACACACCTGAGTCTAGTTACGGTTCCATAGGCTACCAGAAACATTTTTCCCTTAAATCATTGACAGTCATGTCTCACAGTGGGATAAATGCATTAACAGTTATGGCGATTACTTTTGAAATAATGAACAGTTTACTAACTTTGCTCCATCTATCTCGTTTTCATTTGACCGAGTCTTATATCATTACCAAAAGCCAAAGTAAATATATGTAAAATATTTCTTAGTTCATGAAGGGAAAAGAAGCTAATGGTCCTACAAGCTCATACAATGCCAATAGTCCAGACCTAATTGCACTCTCAGGTAGAGCATGTGTGTCAAACCCATGGTCCTCAGAAACAAAGTGTTGTCAAGCTGTTGCCTGCAGCTTCCATGCTTATTGTGTCTCAGATGCGAGTTCATTCATTCAAGGATGCTCCAGGACCTTTGCCGCAGTTGTTGGCAGGTTACTCGAAATGGGAGAAAGAAGTGGTAGGAGCAAGAAGTTACATCCAACAGAATGATCAGATTTCCCCTGTAGCTAGGGGATCTAGCCTCTGCACCAACGGGCTGAGGCTCGAACTGACCCCTTCCCAGGCACCAGTCCATTAGGACTCTGTCATAGGTAATTGCCAGTAGCAAGGTGTCTAGGATGGGGTTCGCTTCCATTAATCACCACAGCTGGGTCAGGCCTGCCATCCATCTTGCTAGCATCATAGCAGTGCTTGGCCGCAGCACAAGTAATGAATGCAACTGCGCCATCTCGCCTGGAGTGCCTACTATGCAATCGCTCCAGTCCCAGGACACACTGAACAATGGAGCCGTTTATGACTACACAACAGTGCTTCGCTGTTGAGGACTGTGGGCTTGACACACACCACCTGTTCATGTGGGCACAAGACTTCTGTTGTAGTATGGACTAAATAAATAAAGCAGTTGGTAGTAAGCTGGATGTGACTGGACTTGTCCTCTCCTACTCATTAGAAAACTCCAAGCCCCTGCACTACTGAGACAACAATCTGAAGTCCTAAACAGTGCAACCATGTTTTTCTATTTTTTCCATGGCCTCTACTAACTTGTGTCGACTGACTATAAACGATATGTCGCTTACAATAGTCCGAGGAATGAAATGCAGTGTACCTAGCGGCTGGAATGGCCTCCCTGGCATTGGTTCCCAAGCAATGTTGTAGACAGTATTTGCATCGTTCTTGGAACATCCAGGTTCAAATGGCTCTAAGCATTATGAGACTTAACACCTAAGGCCATCAGTACCCTAGACATAGAACTGCTTAAACCTAACTAACATAAGGACATCACCCACATCTGTGCCCGAGGTAGGATTCGAACCAGGGACCATACCAGTCGCGCGGTACCGGACTGAAGCACCTAGAACCGTTCGGTCACAGCGGCCGGCGGAACATCCAGTGTCAGTATAACTGAGACTCCCTGAGCAATATCATTGTTACACTTTCATTTGCAAGTAGGGAGAAAATGGCGTACACCGTAATGTAGGATATAGTCTTTGAATAATAATAACAATAAATCTATTATTTTGGTGGGTTTGTAGGTAGATACCATCTTTTAGATTTTCTTTTAGAATGAAATCCTCACGTAATTTTTCAGGTTTGATACAGTCGCTGTAGATTTTATTTTCCAAAACACTGCAATGAAAGCCTTGCAGGTCTAATTTCGTATTTTTCTGTTGTTATACAGTAGGTGCAATGGCGAATCACAAGAAACCCCCCTCCTCTTACAAATGTTACCACAAAGTCCATGGTATTGGACATACTTTAATTGAGATTGCAGTCAGTCTGAGGATATCATTTGGTTCTTACCACATCCAAAAATATCACAAAGCCTTAGAAATTGTACTGACGTGGCTTCTTCACCCAGGATAGTTTGACCCAATGCAGTGACAGGCAGGTGTAGGCTACTGATCAGGTATTGTTTCCTGAAATGGACCGCCACTAGTTGTGAGTCAGACGTTAAGACTTGGAAAGACTATTCCGAATATAGTTGAAACTGCGTAAGGAATGACAGTTTTTTATTCACGGTATTGGCACTATCATTACAAAAATGTTTGCCATGCGCAATGAGTTGTGGGCAAACTTTCGCACAGATTCTTCAATGTATACATCGAACAAGCAGTGACGGAAATAAAAGAAAGTTTCAGGAGTCGGATTGGGGGGGGGGGGTATAAATGACAAGGATTATTAATGGCATTGCCATCCTCAGAGAAGGTGAAGAAGATTACAACGTGTGTTGAATGGAACGGACGCTCTAAAGAGTACAGATTATGGACTGAGAATAAACCTATGAAAGACAGAAGTAATGAGGAATAGAAGAAATGAAATTATCGATAAACTTGACATATATATTGGTGAGGAGGATGTAGATGTGGTGAAGGAATTCTTCCGTCTCGGAAGGAAAGCAACACATGACAGACGCAGCAGGGGCGGCATAAAAACCAGACTAGTAGAGGAAAAGAGGGCATTCTCGCCAAAAGAAATCTTCTGGCACAAAACGTCGGCCTGAATCTGAGGAAAAAAAATCTGAGAATGATATTTAGAGCATAGATTTGTATGGAAGTCAATTATGGACCATGGGAAAACAAGAAAAGAAGAGAATCGGATCATTTGAGATGTGGTGCTACACTGAGATGGCAAAAGTCATGGGGTAGCGATGTGCACATGTACAGATGGCGGTAGTATCGTGTACACAAGGTGTAAAAGGGCAGTGCATTGTTGGAGCTTTCATTTTTACGTAGGTGATTCACGTGAAAATCTGTCCGACGTGTTTATTGTTGCATGACGGGACTTAACAGACGTTGAACGTAGAATGGTAGTTGGAACTAGACGCATGGGACATTCCATTTCGGAAATAGTTAGAGATTTCAATATTCCGAGATCCACAGTGTCAAACGTGTGTCAGAAATACCGAATTTCAGACCTTACGTCTCACCAAAGAACAACGCAGTGGCTGACGGTCATTATTTCACGACAAAGAGCACCGGCGTATGAGTAGCATTGTTAGTGCTAAAAGGCAGGTAACATTGGGTGAAATAACTGCAAAACTCTATGTGGGAAGCACAAAAAATGTATCCGTTAGGACAGTGAGGCGAAATTCGACGTTAATGAGCTATGAAAGCCGACGACAGACGCGAGTGTCTTTGCTAAGAGCACGACATCGCCTGCGGCTCCTCTCCTGGGCTCGTGACCATATTGGTTGAAACCTAGACAACTGGAAAATCGTGGCATGATTAGATGAGTCCGGATTTCAGTTGGTAAGAGCTAATGGTACGGTTCGAGTGTGGCACAGACACCACGAACCCGTGAACCTCCATGGCCCAGGTTGTCAACAAGGCACTGTGCAAGGTGGTGGTGGTTACATAATGGTGTGGGCTGTGGAATGGACTGGGTGCTAATGACCAACTGGACCGATCGTTGACTGGAAATGGTTATGTTTGGCTACTTGGAGACCATTTGCAGCCATTCATGGAGTTTATATTTCCGAACAACGAAGAACTTTTTATGGATGACAGTGCGCCATGTCACCGGGCCAAAATTGCTCGCGACTTGTTTGAACAACATTTTGGGCAATTCGAGCTACTGATTTGGCTAACCAGATCGCCCAACATGTGACATAACTGAGAGGTTGGTTCATGCGCGACATCCTGCACTGGCAACACTTCCGCAATTGTGGACAACAATAGAGGCAGCATGGCTTATAATTTATCCAGGGGACTTCCAACGATCTGTCGAGTCCATGCCACTTCGATTTGCAGCACTACACCGGTCAAAGGGAGGTCTGACACAGTATTAGGAGGAATCCCATGACTTTCGTCATTTGAGTGTGTGGAAGGATGTTCATAATTAAGGGGACTGATAAGATAAGAAGTGAGAGGGTTCTCCGCTAAATCCACGAGGGAAGGACATATGTAGACCACTGACAAGAAGACAGGGTCAGAATGATTGGACATGTGTTAACACACCAGAGAATAACTTCCAAAATACCAGAGGGTGCCTTAATGTGTAAGTATATTAGAAAGAAACAGAGATGGGAAGATATAAAACAAATAATCGAGTATGTTTGGTGGTGTTGTGTGATGAGGTTTTTGGTTTGTGGGGCGCTCAACTGCGTGGTTATCAGCGCCTGTAAAGAGTCACAGTCTTTACACAGTCCATTCTCGCCAAGTTCGCAAATGATGATCGAATGATGAGGACAAGAGAAACACCCAGTCCCCGGGCACAGAAAATCCCCAACTCGACCGGGAATCGAACCTGGGGCCCCGTGATCCAGAGGCAGCAACGCTAAGTTTGGTGATATTGCTGCCCTGAGATGAGGTTGGCGCAGTACAGGTATTCGTGACGGACTGCGTCAAAGCAGCCAGAAACTTATGTAATAATCCCGAGCGAGGTGGCGCAGTGGTTAGACACTGTACTCGCATTCAGGAGGACGACGGTTCAATCCCGCGTCCGGCCATCCTGATTTAGGTTTTCCGTGATTTCCCTAAATCACTCCAGGCAAATGCCGGGATGGTTCCTCTGAAAGGGCACGGCCGACTTCCTTCCCCATCCTTCCCTAATCCGATGAGACCGATGACCACGCTGTCTGGTCTCCTTCCCCAAACAACCAAACCAACCTAACCTACGTAATAAAATAAAACATCCGCTGCATTCGCATTTATGTTATTGTATTACAACCAGTTTCGGTGACTCAATACGTCATCTTTACACCTTAACCGACGTTAAGTGGTTGAGCCCCTGCCGTATACAGGATCTTATCAGTGGTCAATATCTATGAACTGGCTTCCGCAGACTACTGTAAAAGCGATGTTGTGTGTGCAACCATCAACTACTGAAACCTCCCATTAGAAAAATTTGTGAATTACTGTGCTGGTAAACCCCTTACGTTATTTGATTTTCAACCAGCTGTGCAAAACTGAATGTACTCAGACATTTCTCTCTTTACTTATTCTGCTCATCACTAAACTGACACACAATATTTTTAGCGCAACGCTATCTGACTGTCAAGAATCCCTACAAAAGAATGGCCGTGACTAACAATAGCCTATATCTTTCATGAATCATTTACTTCACAAAAATCTTCGTTACTCGAACTTCCGGAATACAGCGAGCGCCAATATTACCACCTAAATAAAGGATTCTAACTACTGATGGCACTAACTACTGACAGGCATATTTAGCAAATGAAAGATTTTGATATAGAACAAACAATGTATTTACCTTAATAGTGTTCATAAGTCATTATATATATATATATATATATATATATATATATATATATATATATATATATATATATATATCAGTTCATGACACCCAGTCTTACAAATTTCGTTTTTCTGACGGACTCAGGTCCAGATCGTCCGCTCTCAAAATTCTGCCATCTCTCTCCCCACATCCACCACTGCTGGCGGCTCACCTCCAACTGCGCAACGCTACGCGCTGTTCACATCCAGCTGCCCAACACTACAATAGCGAATATTCCAACAATGCCAATCAGCCACAGACTGCACACAACACAGCCAGTGATTTTCATACAAAGCGCTACGTGGCGTTACCAACATAAAAACCTAAACAGCCTACTTACACTACCAACTGGTAGACTGGTGATAAAAACAGCCTGGATTCGGTGTTACATGGCATTAGCGTCACATTTCCTGGAGGTAATTAAGTATTTTTGTCTAGGATGTTGGCATGCACTAATCGTGTACTGATACTTTGAACACGCAGGGGAAGCCTTTACTTGCCACAGTGGTACCAACTAGTGTCTAGGTTTTGTTCAGCTCACACCACCCTCAGATGTGAGACTACACACGCAGCGATCCAGTAACTAGCAGGTGCATTTGAAGACACTGCTGCCTCCCAGTCAACTAGTCTTGAAGGATGGCCAGTCCAAACGAAATCTGCCCAGTGGCAGCAGGTTGGGATGGGCAGCAGCGCGGTCAAGCAGCCGCGGGTGCCGCCGCCGTCATCCCATAGGCTGCGCGCGCGCGGTCACGTATTTCCTCTACGTTCCTCAGCATTTGATCCAATTTGGCTGCTCCCGGATTAATCCCCACGCCGGCTCGCCGGCGCCGCAGGCCCACGCAAATTAACGCAGCGGCCTGGAGCCATAAAACACACGGTCCGCAGATAGGGCACCGCCGCTCCCAGCCAGGCAGTGCCCGCTGCGGCAAAACCACTTGTTCTGCACGCTGTCATTTATTTTCCCTTAACGACTGCAGAAGTAATCACGAAACAGTACCCTGTCACACATAGCGATTGCTGTGCCGCCCTGTTCTTGAAATACACACGCTAATGTTCAAAGCAGCTGGGGTTAACGTTCAGCGTCCGAAAACAGTCTTGTTTATTTTTAACTTTTTTCGCATTAAAAGTCTTTCGGACTCGTACGGTGGGCACTCGCGCTGAATAGACGTGACGAGAAATTAAAAAAGTGTTATACATCGAAAGTGCTTGTTGGGTTAAGGGAGGAAAAGTATGGATCAGAGACCATGCAACAACCCCACTTGGCACTACTGACGAAAACTTGATGATATGGAGTCGTCGTAACAGCCAGATACTAGAATGGTCTGTCCACGCACCTCGCTGCTTCTCTAGCTGTGTCCCTTCCCAGAACATATCGCACAGTCGTCAGTCCGTTGATGAAACCTTGACACTAGTGAGGATCGTTATATTGGCAATGAATAATAGGAATACACACTCTCAGAAATGTTTTCCTCAAATTAAGATCTATGTTTATACTACCCGACTTCTACTGGTCAGGAATACCTTGTTTTCCTGTGATAATGTGCTCTTAGTGCCCTACTTACTTTGTCCGTAATGTGTTGTTTTGCGACCAAAGTAGCAGAATTCCTTAACTTCGTCTACTTCATAGTCCCTAATTCTGATGTTAAGTTTATCGCTAGTTACATTTTCGCTATTTCTCATTACTCTCGCATTTCTTCGGTGTGCCGAAAAGAAATAACGAATGTTACAGCAATAAAAATTTCGTAACTCCAGTAACAACGACGTTAAGGACTCAGACGACTACACTTCTCGAACCCCTTGTGTTTTCATTTCTGTTTCCGTATGAGTACCCCGAAACGAACAAGGAAGACTTAAACGAGCTCAACTTTTCTCTGCCGTTTTCAGTGAGGGTGTAGAGCAGGGTTTCTAGAACTGTGTTCCACGGAACAATGATGTTCCATTGGAAGTGAATAGGTGCTCCGCGAAAAACTACTAATAACATGGCGTTTTTTGGACATTCCGCCCTCAGCGCGGCGCTCTTTAACGCCAAGGAGCCCTGGTTCGATTCCCCGCTGGGTCGGAGATTTTCTCCGCTCAGGGTGTGGGTGTTGTGTTGTCCTCATTATCATTTCATCACCAGTGGAAGGCAACGGGAAACCTCCACTGGAATCACTTCCCTAGACGCTCATGCTGTGGACCTCTCTGATGAGGCTTCACCCATGACAAGACCTGCCGTAAGGCAGAACACAAAGTTGTTTTTGGACATTTTGAGGATACTTTTTATAATTTGATTATGAATTCCGTTTTATTATTTATAATTTAAAATTGAAGTAATCAGTGGAAAAGTAAGATTTTCTCATTTTCCTAAAATGTTATTGACCTCCAAAACAAACAAGGTGTTCCACGAAAGTACCAGGATTCTCAGTGTTCTCTTAGAGGAAAAGTCTGGAAATCTCTGGTGTAGCTGCAGCTATGTGAGGCCCTTTAAGGGCAGACACGTGAAATGGGTTAGCTCTGTCTCGCCCATGCAGTGTTGCCAGCGAGGTAAATGGAGTTCACGTTTCGTGCAGCGAGCACAGCACCGGCACAGATCAAGACTGATACGCAGAGCAGGTAAACACTTGAGTGTTTCATGCCCCCGAAACAGGCTGGAACAGTAGCAAGATGGTCGACTCGTATTGTAGAGGGCGGCGGTTCAAATTCCATCCCGACTATCCAGATTTAGTTTTATCGTGATTTATCTGGATCACTTAAAGCTAATGCTCAGGTGAATTCTCTGAAAACACAAGTCTGTTTTGATTTGTATCGTTTCACTGTCCGATATTGTGTTGCGTCTTTAATGACCTCGTCGTCGACGGAACCTTAAATCCGAATTTTCCTACTTTTTGTATGCCAAAAGTTTAGTACCTGCAAAAGGGATCAGAATCACGTGATTTGCTGATACATGCTAGGAAAACAACATATTTGCTGTCTCCATTACATACAGTACTGCTCATAAAACCAACAAATCATATTCGATTGAAGTTTCCCATGATGAGAAATTAGAAGTAGTGATCTGCATGTACTTTAAATAAATTTTTTGTCGTCAACATCGCCTTAATAACTTTCTTTTGACAGGTTTTGACACGTAAGACTGCCATCTTCAGATCTATAAAAATAGTCTTACCTGTCGGAAATCGTCAATAAAAACAGTTTTTAACGTGACATGGGCTATCAAAATCTTCTTTAATGCATGTTTGCCGCTTCCCACTATAAATGAAAGACGCTGCTTGCATGTTGAACAGTCATGCCTTACATGTACGAACATGATTATGCAGTGTTTTGTATCGAAAATCGTCTGTAAGAGATGAAATAATCACACAACAGACGGGAAATGATTTATGGGGAAACAACGACAGTCACGAAGAAAATGTAGCTATCATACGTACAACAAAACTGTAGTAAATCTGTTTACAAAGAACTATTTTAAGACGTGAACTGCTATACTGCGATTTCAGTGAAACTTTCTTGTTAAAGCATACGCGATACAGGGTGTCCATTAAGTCCCTTTACAACTTCAAAATTTTATTACAACGGCAGTTGTTGAAATACTTTAACAAAATTTCTCTTATTTAATCACTGTTTACTAAAGTTTTTATATATACTAAAATTTTGTGTTTCAAATACTCTGTTGATGGAAGGAACTGAACCTCTATAAAATGGCAACTCCTCAAGAGAAGACACAATGTGTGTCCTGGTTTATTCAGACACAATCAGATGTTCAGATCCAACGAAACTTCAGAACGAAGTATGGAAGAGATCCACTATCGCGCCCTTCAATCCATGCATGGCACAAAAAAAATTTATGGAGACAGGGACAGTATTGGATAAAGGGAGGAGCGGGCGACCAAGAACATCCGAGGAAAACATCGATCAGGTTTTAAACGTCTTCACTCGCCCGCATCTCGTGGTCGTGCGGTAGCGTTCTCGCTTCCCACGCCCGGGTTCCCGGGTTCGATTCCCGGCGGGGTCAGGGATTTTCTCTGCCTCGTGATGGCTGGGTGTTGTGTGCTGTTCTTAGGTTAGTTAGGTTTAAGTAGTTCTAAGTTCTAGGGGACTTATGACCACAGCAGTTGAGTCCCATAGTGCTCAGAGCCATTTGAACCATCGTCTTCACTCGTTCACCTACGAAGTCCATCCGCACTGCTGCCAGACAGTTGCAACTACCACTTTCAACTGTGCATAAGGTCGTCCACAAGAATTTACGGCTGTACGCTTACAAAGTGCAACTGTTACAGGCACTTGAGCCAAATGACAAGCCAAAACGGACAGAGTTTGCAATCAACATGCTGGAACGCCTTTCGTAGGATGAAGCATTCATCAAGCGAGTTTGTTTCAGTGACGAGGCAACTTTAAATATTTGTGGGACATTAAACAGACACAATATGGGAATCTGGGGATCTGAACACCCCCATGTGACTAGGGAGCTTCACCGGGATAGTTCAAGAGTAAATGTGTGGTGCGGAATCATGTGTAACCGAATAATTGGTTCATTTTTCTTCAACGAATCAACAGTTATTGTAGATGTTTACCTCGACCTCTGACCGAATGTGTAGCACCACAATTGACTGACTTACAACCAGTTATCATTTTCCAGCAAGATGGTGCACCACCACATTGGGGACTGCATGTTCATCGGTTCCTCAATGAAACATTTCCAGGCAGATGGATTTGGAGGGATGGGTCAATTCCTTGGTCACCGCGTTGTCCAGATATCACTCCCTTGGATTTTTTATAGAGGTATGTAAAAGATATCGTGTATCAAACACAGATACGGTACATTGCTGACTTAAGGCAAATGATTGGTAATGTCATTGCCACCATTGATGACGCTATGCTACAGCGACATGGCCAGAAATCGAGTACCGTCTTGATGTGCTTCGTGCAACTAAAGGCGCCGATATAGATGTCTGTTAAACACTATCAAAAAACGTTTATAAACACTGATCACAATAAAAGAAATTTTCTTAAAATGTTTCAACAGCTGCCACTGTAATAAAATTTTGAAGTTGTAAAGGGACTTTATGGACACCCTGTATGTGTCTGGCGTAAGCAAATGGTATCATCCAACGTGAATAAGTTGGTCATTGAGAATGAGTCGTATCACAAGTACATTATTGGGCACGAACTGCACTACACTAGCGTCTGCAAATACTCCAGTGACGTAGCCTATTGAAGTACAAGTACACTATAATATGAGCGTTTGAACAAATATCTAGACGTTTGTGTGTGAGTTACGGATTCGGACTGCATTTTTCAAATGTGGGAAAAGGAGGGAGATGCAAATGTCGAGCTTGTATTATCCTGTTAGCACAGGTTATGTGAATCCTACGAAGAGTAATATGTGGAGTTTTACTCCTTGATCTACCTCTTAATTCATTGAAGGGATGTCACTATGGGATGAAATGCGCACACATACACCACACACACACAAAGCCAGTGGCGAAGGAGAACTACCTAACGGACACAACAGACAAGAAGATTAGCTCTGCATTTAGGTTAACAATACAAACGCGCTCAACGTGTCTCCTCAGCTGCGATGAGATCAAGGATGAACGTACAGTACTCTCGCTATTTAGGAATGGAATGTAGCAAAATATACTAAATTTCATGAAAGTTATTGGATCTCAAAGGAAGTAATACAACGTAACAGAAACTTGCCACGTTTAGTTGTATAAATAGTTGGCAGAATAACGAAAATACAGGAGCAAATACTACTATGAACACAGCGTAGGATTTCATTTACCCAGTGGTCTAGCTGCGATTCGTCGCGATATGGAACAACATCCAAATAAAAGCCTCCAGCCGCAGTGGTAAAACTGTGTTTGTTTCCCATTAGTCTGCGATGATGCGCATTACGCGCCAGCTATCCCGTTTGCAATGGATGTTGTTAACACATTTCTCGTTCTGCTAACAAGCCTAATTCGTTACGCGAACCCAATATGGTCGGAATTGCCGCTGATTCTGAATACATGCTCTCGAATCCAATATGAATCAAACGAATTTTCGACATGAAGGTTGTTAATTTTTTATTTTTAAACATTGCCGAAACAAAGCCATGAAGTTGGACAGAGTCAGTTTCTGAAAATACTGATTTGTTTGGAGATGATTATGGGCTGCGGCACTCAGCTCCATATGGCGTGCTGAGGGCGGGAAAAAGTTACACCCAGTGCTTAAAAACCTACGGAAGTTTCAGGAGATTTCCTGCTTTTTAAAAAGTCTACTGTTCTACTACTAAAACCAAATAAATGGGCAATTCTCCTGTGGTTTTATTACATACGTGCCTACTTCTTCAAAATAATTTGTACACCACTTGATTAATTAAGTTTTTATCGCCCTTATGTGAATTCCTCGCCCCAAACACTTTTCTCTTATTAGAATGAACTCGCAAATTGCGAATATGGGTCCGCAGCAGCTGTAGAATATTTCAGAACGAATGAAAATTTTTGCTGGACCAGGATTCAAATCGCTTGAGACAAGCGGGAAATCCAGGTTCGTGTCCCGGACTGTCACAGATTTTCATATGTTCTCAAATATTCTACAGCTGATGCGGAACCATAATCGCAGTTTGCGAGTTTATTCTTAATTGAATGCCATTGTTGATCGTCAACACACTGTCTTGGGCACAGCACTGCACGTTTTCTCTTATGAGCTCCAAGTACTGAGTCATGTTTCTCTAAGTTTGTTTCTCGCATGTATTTTAAATCCTCTGTTTATTTGTTTATGTGAGCCAGGAAAACGTTAACCCACGCTATGCATGAATGCGAGAAACTAAACAGATTTTATAGTAGTTTAAACTGAAAATAAAATGTGTGTCATTTATTTCCATGCAATGTGGTCAAAATAAGTCTGCAGTAGCCCCTTCGTTATTTGTTCCAAGAAAGTAAAGCTGTTCATGTGGCATCTGCATTGTCAAACGCGATAATGAGGGCACCCGGAGCTCGGAAAAAAGTAAAGTATACTAACAATAACAAAAGCGAGTGGGAAAATGAAGCTAAATTTAAGCGTTTGTTACATCGTAGTATAAAGAGCCACAGACACACAAAAACACAGAATCATGTGCAATGTGCTGCAAGACTGCTAGGGCAGAAAATTTTTATTCTTTTTTTAATTCCTGGACACCAATGTGGACAACAAAGTTAAGGAGGTGGAAATAAGGCTCTGTACGGTCATACTGAACACAGTGTATCCTTTAATGCTATAGAACATTTGCTGTATTGCTGAAATCACTATATACCGATACAGATATTGCAAAAAATTTACATGCAGTAGAGCGAAGGCCACTGTCATTGTGAAATAGGCTGTGTAACTTCCATCGGAACAGTAAGTTTTCAGTAACTGTTGACGAATCAACTAATCTCAAAATTACCAACCACTGGTGCGCAGTCACTAGAGTCGACCTAGGACATAGCAGAATAAGTGATACATTTGTAAACGTCATTCCAGTGACGGAGGTCAATGCTGTTTATCTTTAGAAGTCTGACTGAATGCTTTACATTCGGAGATATACCTCATAAAGGGAAAATTCATAGGTTTCGCTGCGGACGGTGCTAGTGTCATGATGGGGAAACACAACTCCCTGTGCACTCTTCTCATTTGTTCAAAATGTAACACGTATGTCATTCTTTCAATCTGTGATTTTCCTATGCTTGTGTAAAACTGCCAAGGACCCTGCTTCGAGATACATTGATTCCTTTCATACTACCTCTAAGCGCATAGCTGTATGACCGCAGTTTCGAGATTTTGCAAGTGTGAAGCCTCAAAAATGGCTACAGCCAAGCAAACTATATGGTTGTTCCTTCAAGCGGTAGTTTCTCGAGTGATAAAGCGATATGATGCTCTAACTGAAATGACCTTATAGTGAGTCACCCGTAAATTTAGAGTTCTTAGAATTGGTTCTACCGATTTTCAATGAACTGAATAAGCAAATACGAAGCGAAGGAGCCTCAGATGTATTCACTGCATTTCTTCCTCACTGCTCACATCACTTGACTGCCTTATCAAACCTTAACGCGTGCAGTCCTCAGATTTGAAGAAAATACAGTACAGTACAAAGCTGTGAGCTTTGAAATGCCTCATAAAGCACCATAATGAAAGTCATGAAAAGTGGCACTTAATGCCCTTATGATGCAGAGCCATTACGTGGTACTGCTTTTGTGTGTACTTTTATTTTATTGTACGAATAACAATAATAATATCTTTCTTACTCTTGAAGACATATACTTTCTCTGGAAAGCTGCAATATCTTTGGAGAAAATCAAAGTTTCGATTCAGAGCATTAATGCAGTCGAGCTGTGTTGGCTAGAGTTTTTATATTGAGGCAGTCAGCCAAATTTTGCCTCCTTTCTCTATCGGGGATCCTACAATTAAGTCACTGAAAATACTGAATCCAATACAAAGTAGTAGCTTCCAATCACTGGGGGCAGACTGACATATATTCAAAGAATTGTGGCTAGTAATGAACTTCAGCGTTTAGATACTGAATGGAGAAATGTATGATGATATAAAAGAAATTATTCAGATAGTGAAGGGAGACGAAAATTTAATAGTCATGGGTGACTGGAATTCGAATAGGAGTGTAGGAAAATGGAGAGAAGGAAACGTAGTAGGTGAATATGGATTGGGGCTAAGAAATGAAAGAGGAAGCCGCCTGGTAGAATTTTGCACAGAGCACAGCTTAATCATAGCTAACACTTGGTTTAAGAATCATGATAGAAGATTGTATACATGGAAGAACCCTGGAGATACTAAAAGGTATCAGATAGATTATATAATGATAAGACAGAGATTTAGGAACCAGGTTTTAAATTGTAAGACATTTCCAGGGGCAGATGTGGACTCTGACCACAATCTATTGGTTATGACCTGTAGATTAAAACTGAAGAAACTGCAAAAAGGTGGGAATTTAAGGAGATGGGACCTGGATAAACTGAAAGAACCAGAGGTTGTACAGAGTTTCTGGGAGAGCATAAGGGAACAATTGACAGGAATGGGGGAAAGAAATACAGTAGAAGAAGAATGGGTAGCTTTGAGGGATGAAGTAGTGAAGGTAGCAGAGGATCAAGTAGGTAAAAAGACGAGGGCTAGTAGAAATCCTTGGGTAACAGAAGAAATATTGAATTTAATTTATTGAATTTAATTGATGAAAGGAGAAAATATAAAAATGCAGTAAATGAAGCAGGCAAAAAGGAATACAAACGTCTCAAAAATGAGATCGACAGGAAGTGCAAAATGGCTAAGCAGGCATGGCTAGAGGACAAATGTAAGGATGTAGAGGCTTATCTCACTAGGGGAAAGATAGATACTGCCTATGGGAAAATTAAAGAAACCTTTGGAGATAAGAGAACCACTTGTATGAACATCAAGAGCTCAGATGGAAACCCAGTTCTAAGCAAAGAAGGGAAAGCAGAAAGGTGGAAGGAGTATATAGAGGGTCTATACAAGGGCGATGTACTTGGAAGACAATATTATGGAAATGGAAGAGGATGTAGATGAAGATGAAATGGGAGATACGATACTGCGTGAAGAGTTTGACAGAGCACTGAAAGACCTGAGTCGAAACAAGGCCCCGGAGTAGACAACATTCCATTGGAACTACTGACGGCCTTGGGAGAGCCAGTCCTGACAAAACTCTACCATCTGGTGAGCAAGATGTATGAAACAGGCGAAATACCCTCAGACTTCAAGAAGAATATAATAATTCCAATCCCAAAGAAAGCAGGTGTTGACAGATGTGAAAATTACCGAACAATCAGTTTAATAAGCCACAGCTGCAAAATACTAACACTAATTCTTTACAGACGAATGGAAAAACTAGTAGAAGCCGACCTCGGGGAAGATCAGTTTGGATTCCGTAGAAATACTGGAACACGTGAGGCAATACTGACCTTACGACTTATCTTGGAAGAAAGATTAAGGAAAGGCAAACCTACGTTTCTAGCATTTGTAGACTTAGAGAAAGCCTTTGACAATGTTGACTGGAATACTCTCTTTCAAATTCTAAAGGTAGCAGGGGTAAAATACAGGGAGGGAAAGGCTATTTACAATTTGTACAAAAACCAGATGGCAGTTATAAGAGTCGAGGGACATGAAAGGGAAGCAGTGGTTGGGAAGGGAGTAAGACAGGGTTGTAGCCTCTCCCCGATGTTATTCAATCTGTATATTGAGCAAGCAGTAAAGGAAACAAAAGAAAAATTCGGAGTAGGTATTAAAATCCATGGAGAAGAAATAAAAACTTTGACATTGTAATTCTGTCAGACAGCAAAGGACTTGGAAGAGCAGTTGAACGGAATGGATGGTGTCTGGAAGGGAGGATGTAAGATGAACATCAACAAAAGCAAAACGAGGATAATGGAATGTAGTCGAATTAAGTCGGGTGATATTGAGGGTATTAGATTAGGAAATGAGACACTTAAAGTAGTAAAGGAGTTTTGCTATTTGGGGAGCAAAATAACTGATGATGGTCGAAGTAGAGAGGATATAAAATGAAGACTGGCAATGGCAAGGAAAGCGTTTCTGAAGAAGAAAAATTTGTTAACATCGAGTATAGATCTAAGTGTCAGGAAGTCATTTCTGAAAGTATTTGTATGGAGTGTAGCCATGTATGGAACTGAAACATGGACGGTGAATAGTTTGGACAAGAAGAGAATAGAAGCTTTCGAAATGTGGTGCTACAGAAGAATGCTGAAGATTAGATGGGTAGATCACATAACTAATGAGGAAGTATTGAATAGGAGTGGGAAGAAGAGAAGTATGTGGCACAACTTGACCAGAAGAAGGGATCGGTTGGTAGGACATGTTCTGAGGCATCAAGAGATCACCAATTTAGTATTGGAGGGCAGCGTGGAGGGTAAAATCGTAGGGGGAGACCAAGAGATGAATACACTAAGCAGATTCAGAAGGATGTAGGTTGCAGTAGGTACTGGGAGATGAAGAAGTTTGCACAGGATAGAGTAGCATGGAGAGCTGCATCAAACCAGTCTCAGGACTAAAGACCACAACAACAACAACATCATGGAGTATTCTACGTAACACCAAAGTTGTATACAACCATGCTGTTGTGCTACTGGAACTTTGGCAATTTGTGAAGACTAAAGTGTCCGCAGACTCAGTGCCTGTATTTCCTTTTTGGTGCTTGGTAAATCCTCTCCACTCCAGTGCTGCTGCAGAAAGGTCATTTTCTACAATTGGGCTAACGGAGACCAAAAGCTGAAATTAGTTATCTACTAAAACATTACGCGGATAATTTCACACAAAAAATTGGTGACAAATTCCAATGTACATCTTTTGAAATTACAAATGCAGAAATAAAGGGTATGCCGACAGCGAGGAACAATAATCACACTTTTCAATCTTCGGTGGGAAAATGTCACAACGCATATAAAAGGTGAGTAATTATTATCTATTTTCTTACACTGTTGCTATGTTAGGGCTAATAAGCATTATTACGGGCTTATCTGTTAATACTACTGTTTAAATGTATCAATAAGTAAAATTTGGTTTTCAAAAACAATTTCGATAAGCTATCTTTGAAATGCCTCATAAAACACCATAATGAAAGTCATGAAAAGTGGCACTTACGCCCTTATGATGCAGAGTCATTACGTGGTACTGCTTTTGTGTGTACTTTTATTTTATTGTACGAATAACGATAATAATAACATAAAAATGTGCACAGATACTTTTCTGCGAGACCATTTGAGTAGTATGTCCTAATTTAGTGCGATTTTTGTGTGTACATTACATTTGTTAATACATGATAGTGGAGTATTAGCATGGAAAACAGACTGTCTGTGTTTCTACCGTTACCCCTGCTTTCTCGAGTTTCTATATCTTGATTACGAGGCTGTTGCATCTGGCAGCACAAGCTATACCACCTCTTTTGTTCCAAATCTGACTGCAAACGTACAATCAATTGTTCACGTACCGTACGTCGATTTCGTTTGCAGTTAACGCCATGTGAATATTAATCAAACAATACGGTGGTAAATTGGTGCATTATCTTCTAGAAAAACAGTACTTTGCAGCGAAAATCATTCATATAGCACAGTAATAGTAACCAAATTACTCCGCTAATTATGGTCCATTAGTGATCCTAGGAAAATAGAATATCCTGAAACTAAGATCCCCGTGTAACGGAAAGAGCTGCAAGAAATGTAAGTTACTGTGGTTGTTTGCTGCGTCTAAGCAAGGCGTAAATGGGAAACGTGGTAAGAGTTGCCTCGCTCTACCAAATTTCTTTCTTGTAATACCATATCGTCCCTACTACATAGACTCTGTAAGATTTGCGTTGCGCTGCTAGTAAGCAGAGGTTTGCATATTGCCGCTCAGTCGTCGACATGTGAGAAGGAGCAAGTTGTTCCAAATGTTTCACTTCAGCTTCCAAGTATTTCTCACTAGAAGCGAGAAATACACCCTGCGATCATGATTCACCAGGTAGCCACAGTTAAGTTAACGGAAATTGTCTGCAATTGTGTAAAACTGTGCTTTGGCTTTAGCCACCATCCCCCCACCCCCGCCCCGTCCGTATCACTCTCTCTCTTTGTCTCACTCTCTCTCTCTCTCTCTCTCTCTCTCTCTCACACACACACACACACACACACACACACACAAAACGTACATATCTGACTCGCATGTGTACGTAGTATGCCGTGCAGCATACTATCGACTATTTCCGCAACAATCGAAAGTCGCTACGCACCAGTCACAACCATATTTCAATAGGGTGCTGTGATCTGGAAATTAAGTGTTTCCGTTATTTTTGTGGTGATATGTATAATACAATCTGATTGTTAATGATTTGCACAAACATCAGTATTCATTTACGATAAGATAATATTGGTAGCAACGACATTTCGTTCGGTTTTAGGAATGCTGGCCATTAAAACTGCAGCACCTCCAAGAAAAACTGCAACAAACGTCAGAGTGACAAGGATTGTACTGCAAATCTGTACATGCAAATGGTGAGTCTATCGGTGCAATCGCACAATTCTTCTAAGAGTATTATATATGTACATGTAGTACACAGGGTGGTCCATTGATCGTGACCTGACAAAATATCTCACGAAATAAGCGTCAAACGCCATCTATCACAAAGCGAAAAAAGTGGTCCAACTAAAATATTCATATTTCTTTACGTATTGCACGAATATGTAATAAGAAATGGGGGTTCCTATTTTAAAAAACGCAGTTGATATCCGTTTGACCTATGGCAGCGGCATCTAGCGGGTCAACCATAGCGCCATCTGGTTTCCCCCTTCAAGCTAGACGAGTTTCGTTCTTTGTAGTTTTTTCGTTTGATGCTTATTTCATGAGATATTTGGCCCGGTCACTATCAATGGAGCACCCTGTATATGTAAGGAGAGAATACGCGGTGGATTTCTCATTCATAAAATTGCTCTCTAATACCCGTTGTTTGTGAGAATATAGTGTTATTCCTTATGTAAGATGGAAAATAGTCTAGCAGTACACGTGAGAATGCGATAGTGGGAGGATCGTGGACCATCAACACTGCAGTTTATTGTTCCACCATATTGCATGTTGCATTAGTGAGGATCCATCGACTGTCCTGTGCATATGGAACTGTAAGGACCGCACCTAATCGTCATCGAGCTCCAGATTGCCAAGCGATTAGAAAAAATAACATTTTTGGCGTGGATCAGACGTAGCTTGTGCCATTTATGTTGATGTGGTTTCCAGCCAGCGATTAGCTCAGCGGGAAGGCTAGAACGGTAATGTGAGAGGTCGTCCGGTCGCAAGCTATGTGGAACTTACACTGCAAATAAACCGAAGTATTGTTCTGTATAGTTTATAATATTACTTGAAAATACAGCTCTTCAGTTGCACAGGTAAAAATTTTCAACTTTACCTAGGTTTCAACTGCTCTAAGGCAGCTTTCATCAGATATATAAAAAAAATTTACATTACCTATAACAGAGTTTTGGAATAATATAAAAATTATTAAATTAAACATATGTAGTAAAATTACATCATAGCTAACTGCTACGGTACAGTAGACAAGGAAAGCATACTTACATAGAGTAAATAGGTATATAATGGTTTAGAGCAACAGTGCTCACGTTAAAGATAAAAATATATTTGTACATTATAAAATATTCCTAGGAATGCAACTTGATTAAGACGCGCCGCTAAGGGTCGCGTGTGCGGCCGGCACTGTAAGCAGCATCAGATTGACAGGCGCGCGCGCCGTCGATGTTAGCAAGTCGGCACCTTGTATCGCGCCATCTAGTACTGAATGCTTGTAATTTACAGTGACAACAGCTGTCAGAAGCATTGGAACAGGAGTGCACGTAATGTGCTGATTACATTATGTCAGATAGTATGTGACAGATCGAAAGTTGAACAAAATATTATACTGTAAAACAGAGAGAGAGAGAGAGAGAGAACAATATTTAAGGCTACAGTACGGGAAGCATAATAGCAATATTCCTCGTTAAGTGATTTTAAGCAAGGGCTTTACACCATCAAAGAAATTTTTATCACGTAATTGTAATTGCTCATTGAGGATTAAATGGTCGTTACGGGAAAAATGTTTGAAAATTTCCAACTATTCAAGAATATCAAGTCTGAAGCCTTTCTTTTCTGTATGTAAGATACTAATATCATGAACATCTTTGGGTTTGTGTCCTGTGATAAGAAGGTGGTCAACGAATGACGAATTATGTACGTTTGTACCTTTTTTCCCTAATAGATGCTCTTTATATCTAATCGAAAATGCTCGTCCAGTCTGTCCTATATAATAAGCTGAGCAAGCCGGCCGAAGTGGCCGTGCGGTTCTGGCGCTGCAGTATGGAACCGCGAGACCGCTACGGTCGCAGGTTCGAATCCTGCCTCGGGCATGGATGTGTGTGATGTCCTTAGGTTAGTTAGGTTTAACTAGTTCTAAGTTCTAGGGGACTAATGACCTCAGCAGGTGAGTCCCATAGTGCTCAGAGCCATAAGCTGAGCAAGTGTCACAGGTGACAGTTTTGCAGTTTTGCAGAGGCGACCGTCTTGGTTTTAAATTATGGATAAGATTATTTTTGAGAGAGTTGTTGGTAGAGAAAACTATGTTGCAGCCATATTTATTTTTAAGGAGACGTTGCAATCTGTAGGTTATTGGCCCTACATATGGTAAAGAGAAGTATTTCTTCAAATCGCTAGGTTCGTCAATAGTGGTCCCAAGCGTGGTAATTCTGTTATTAGTTTTCTGTCTGAAGACATCATCTACTATATTTGGTTCGTAACCATTATTAACTGCAATGGTTTTAGTTAGATTCAATTCGGTTATTAAATTTTCAGAGGACAAAGGGGTAGAGATTGCTCTATGAACAGCAGAGTGAAAAAATGTTTTTTTGTGAGATCGCGGGTGTGTGTAACAGGCTGGCACAATTTGGTCAGAAAAAGAATCCTTACGAAAAATATTGAAAGAGATTTTGTCATTCACTATTGTCAAAGTTAAGTCTAAATAATTTAACTGACGGGAGCTGATAGTGTATTTATTAATATTTTCATGAAAGTCAAAAAGAAAATGCAAAGGAAAATTTGGGATTGCAAATAAATTTCCATGAAGGTACTGTAAGCCGTACACGAAAATTCATGTAGAAAATTAGACACTTTTATTATTTTACAGTTGATGATTCATACATGCCGGGTTGGTATTCATCGTAGGTACAGGGGAAGCAGTAATTTTCTCTGCATCTTGCACACGCCATGAACGTCGCATAGTTACTATTGCATGATCATTTTAAGGTTTCTGTAGAAATATAAACTTTGTCTACATTCATAAGAGGTTCTCTCTCATGGCACAGTCTGGTAGCAAACCGTGCGTAGTACATTGTTTCACCATATATTGGCTACGATAGATGGAGATGTACAATACATTTTGATGCAGTCTTCTCAGGATGCGACTTCTTTTTCCCTATCTATGAGACAAGAGCACTTTTGAAGCTTTTTTTATCAAATTATTTACCTCTTGATGAAAACAGACATAATCCTTCCTCATCTTGAAAAATTTCATCACATAATTGTGGATTTGTTTGTTCCCGTCACGAGTTCTCCTGCAAATGGGGCCTCATCATATCAGTATTCTTTTTTTTTTGTATAAGGCTGTTTTAAATTTCCCATATTTTGATGAAGTAATCAGGATATTTCTTCCTTTTCATGTAAATGTTAATGAATACAACATACTGACATTATTTCGGTTTCTTTGTAGGGTAAATAAAGGAAAAATTGAAAATAAAGAAAGGTTCATGGATATGGACTCGACCTCACGGTCCTCGGATTGCCATTCTTCACTCTTTCTGTTGTGCCAAGCGCTGCCTGGAAAGTGCGCTAACATAAATGGCTCTTCCGACTTGCGCCAAAAATGTTTTTTTTTTTTTTTTTTTTTTTTTTTTTTTTTTTTTTTTTTTTTTTTTTTTTTTACAAGTTGTCAGAGACTGAGCTCGTTTGCAACAAGGCAAGGACCCACACGGACAGTACGGCGACGTCTGAAACACCACAGACTGCCAGCAAGACTTAGAGGAAGACGATCACAGTTCCGGCTTCTCTTACTGTCGTACAGGGAGGCACGTCGACGGTGGTGCACCCAACAGAAATGTAACGAGGAGTAGCACAGCGCTGTCTTTTGCGATGACCGTTGGTTCTGCGTATAGCATTACGACGGACACATCCGAGTGTGGATGATCTAAGGGGAACGAACGTTGCCAGACTGTGTTCGTCCTCGCCAAATGGCTCAGCACCTGGTTGATGCTGACGGGTGCCATTGGCTGCCCCACGCGATCGCTTCTCGTTTCCAGAGCTCATAAATTGGACAGAAGGCGTTGCATTTCTGACTGTCGGTGGCTCTGACACAACTTCTGGGTCTCCGTGACGTTATCTTTCTACAGGATAACGCAAGACCTCATATTGCCCGTTCTGACCTGACCTGCCTCGATACAGAGGGTGTTGGACTGTTACATGGTGGGCACGTTGAAAGGTGGCTACACTGAGCCACAGCGCCAGAGATTGCGCCAAAGAGTATTATTCAGCCGCCTCCACTGGCAGTTCTTGTCGAGAAGCGGTGGTAGGCAGTTCTTGTGGAGATGTAGTGGAGAGTGCTTGTCGTGAAGTCGGAGTGGAGAGTTGTTGGGATGTTGTAGTAAGGAGTGCTTGTTCCATGTTTTATGCAGTTTTGATGGGCTAGATAGCAGATGTTGTTCGAGATGGAGATATTGTAACGATCAGAGTGGTTTTCGTCTATATATGAAGGTAAAAAAATTCCCTTTTCTTTTTATTATTTCAATGTCTTAAATAATGCGTCATTACAGGTTCAGTCAACAAAGCATCTGGCTTGTGTTCTTGTATTAGAGTGTAATTCTGGTTTTCTTGCGCAGTTATAGTGTTTCTATTTTTTTTAATTACTTCAATATAAATGGTACTTGAAATTTCTTGTCTTAATGGAGAAGAACCGTGCCAGATGTGTACGTTGAGTCACACTTCACACACAGAACAGCTACACTTGTGCTTTGGTTTCGTACGTTTTATAGTTGCTGGGGACTTAATTAATTAATTGTGTTAACGGAAATTTTCTTTCATTGTTTGTTGTTATTTTGTGCAGTCAGATTGCGTGCTAAAACTAGTCAGGGCCAACCGGTTACGAGGCTGCGTAACCGGACAGACAGTAAAATTATTTGCATAATCAAAAAATTTAATTAAGCCCCCATGCAACGTTCTCCAAATCTCTCATCCACTGATGAGGTCTGGCCGTGGGGTGCCGAGAGATTTACATGTCACCAACCACCTCCCGTTACGAACGATGAACACTTATATAGAGTTTGAGCAGCATGGAATAAAGTACTCGTGTGTGTCAGTCAGGATAAGCCCGACTTGATTCCCAGCCACATTAGAGTCACTGTTGCCGCACACGCGGCCGCACGACGCGCTATATGGCCCCAAATCACCAAAAACGTTAATCATTCCGTACTGTATTCACACGATCAGTAAAATTTCATTATTTTCTGTCCTTGATGGTCCTGCAGTTTTAGTGGTATGTATCTATGGAAACGGAACACGCCGGGATAGCTAGCGCGTTAACGCATCGCTTCCGGGATTCGGACAGGTGCACCGGCTGCGGACCGGATCCACCAGCAGATTCAACCGGCCAGCCTGGATGTTGTTTATAGGCGGTTCCCCACGTCCAACTAAGCGAATACCGAGCTGGTTGCCAAGTCCCGCCTCAGGTACACGATTTGCAACTACTTCGATAACGTTCGCACTGATAACTTGCACAACACTACACCCAGACAGTTGGGGTATTTCATGCCGGGGTAGCGGAGTGGCGTCAGAAAGGGCACCCAGCCTCCCTTAAATTAACCACGTCATATCCCATAATAGCAATGTCGATCCCTTGCAGATGCGGGACAGAGGCACGAGAAAAACAAGATGTATAACAATGAAGAAGTATTATTAGCAAGGGATCAAAGAGCGAATTAGACACAGAAAGGTGCACTTCTATGTGATTGAATGTAATCGCCAACATATGGGCTGTCGAGTGACAGTATCACATTGCTTTTTGCGTCAATCACAGCAACAGATAAGCAGCAACGACTCAGTCTTGTACTGATACGTCTGAACTGCCATCTGAACATTGAAAGAAGTGCCAACAGAAGTTCACACAGCGAACATGACAACCAGGGTTATCTAAAGTATGTTTAAGTCAGTTAAAATCAATGAATTGTGGAAGCGAAAGTAGTTTTCTGAAGTCTCGACACAAGCCTTTGAAAAATTTCGAAAAGACGTGTCAAGACATAGAAAATTTCATACTGCGAATGAAAGCAAGCCGACGGTTTATCGACATCGGGACTTTTGCAATGATTTCCCGTTATCATTGCTACATAATCTTCTGGAGGCGAGGCCGCATCAGGCGTCGCTTCGATTTGCACACTGGTCTCACACTCGGGAGAAGGACTGTGCAAATCCCAGACCAACCATCCAAATTTAGGTTTTCCGTGATTTTCCTAAATCGCTCCAAATAAATGGTGGAACGGTTCCTTTAGTAAGGGCACGACCAATTTCCTTTCCCGTCCTTTCCTATTCCAAGTTTGTGCTCCGCCTCTAACGACCCCGTGATCAACGGGACGTTAAACTGTAATCTGTCTGCAGCTGACCAGTCTGATTGTTTACTTAGATTGCTCACTTACTTGTTTACGCAGATGGTGACATTCTTAGCACATGTGTATGCTTAATCCAACTACAAAGAACTGAACATGAACATCAACAGCAAGATGTGTTCCAGAAATCTGTTATACATATAACAGAAAGCTTACAACGCTCAGTACGTTGTGTACGGTGGTAAAATGGTCATTTCTCCAGTGGAGGCTCCTTTCCGGAATTCCATAATCCGTTCTTAATCCCTCCAAAACTCAGTCAAGAATAGTAAGGACCAACGACTCATAGTCTCCTACAACATGACTCTTACATTACCATTTATTATCTTCGTGCAAAATAACCGAACATAGTAAAGTATCTCGGAGTAGCGCTTGTCGAAAACTAAGGTGGAGACATATTAATTGCTCAACAGAAAGCATACAATAAACTGAATTATCCACGCTACTAACTGAACCAAGATGGGAACTGCATCATTCCACCATGCTCCACACTTACAAGGCCTTGATCCGATCCATCCTCTCCTACGTAAATCTCGCATGAATATCTGTTTCAGCAGCATTCTATCAACCCCTCCAAATCCTTGAATGCCATGTAGTTCTCCTAGCCTGCCTAATCCGCTTATTTTCCCCTAACATAATTTTTTTTATGAACTTATCACTTTTCACTACTTCTTTGTCCATAGTGAACAACACCGAAATCCTACACTTCCCGTAAACTCGGCTCCAAAAACCCCATTGTTTCCACCATAATTATCAATCACTGTGTACTGTTGCAGCTACATCAGCAAATCCCACCCACTCGCACTTAGAGAGCCCAGTTTCAATAGATTCCCACTCCCTGTTAACAAAATCTATCCCGCCAGCTATCCCTCCCATCAGACTCCTCCCTGTACCCTGCTAACGTCAGTGGTTCTCCTCCATACCCATCCCTCCCTTTTTCTCTTTCTTTCCTCATATCGAAATGGCCAGGCACGTATCTGTATAGCGAATGCTACGCATTTCTACAAAAGATCCTCCCACATCATACCTATCCCCACAACTCAACCAAACTGAATCAGTTAACTCCATAAGAATTTGACTACTCCAGAGACCAATCCAACTTCCCCCTCTTCATTACTCCTACTACATCTAGATCCCTCCCATCAAGTGGTAGCGAAGTGTAATGCAGTTCATGTGTGATTTAATTTTCTCGTAACTCATTATCACTGTTTCGAAAAACAACCACCGTGAATGACTAGAGATAGGACGTTCATATTCACAAGACTTGTACCTTAGTACTGTCTGCAGATATGATTAACATTTCATTCACCTCGGTTAAGCATGTGTCCTGTTGCCTCGTAGGCACAGGGTCCGCCATGGTCTTTGATAACTTGTTACATGCGTGATGGAATCGATGCGTATCAGGCGCGAATGGCGTCCTGTGGTATAGCCGTCCACGCTGCATTCGCTTGGTTCCAAAGTTCATGTGCGGTGGTTGACACTGGGTCACAGCGCTGCGCCTGTCGTTTCACCATACCCCACACATTTTCGACTGGCGACAAATCAGGTGATGTGTCGCGCCAGGGCAAAAGACTGACATCCTGTGGCACCAAGAAGACATGTGTTTGTGGAACAACATATAGTTGTGCGTTGTATTGCTGAAAAATGGCGCCTCGGATGTTGTGCAGAAATGGTATGGCTACGGGTTGCAGGACGTCATTCACGTAGGTCACGCTTGTCTCGTGCCCTGGGCACGCACCAACTGTGATTTGTGGCTGTACCCAAAACCGTAAGGCCTTGAGCTGCCTCTGTATGCCCTGTGCGAACACAATCACTGTGATGCCACTCCTCCTGTTTGCGGCGAACAAAACCGCGACCATCATTTTCAAACAAGTAGAATCTGGGTTCGTCTGAAAACACTATCTGATGCCTTTCCTGTCGCCAGTGACGTCATTCCATACACCATTGCAGTCTAGCATGTTTCTGCACATTTGTCAAAGGTAGGCGGAGAAGAGGACGGTGCACGCATAACTCACGTCGTAATAAACGGCGACGGACTGTCATCCCTGGTAGTGTACGATGTGTTACACTGTAGCGTCAGAGCAGAGGAGGACGTAGATCTGCCGTGCAATGCCATTCGAATGAGGTGTCGATCTTCTCGGGGATTGGTCTGGGTGGTGCGACCTGACCCATCTTGTCGTGTTCTGCGGCCTCCCGTGAAGCATCCTGCACATACCCGTTGCACTGCCGAAACACTTCGTCCCACACGAGCAGCAGTTTCTCGGATGGATGCATCATATTCTCTCATGCCAATAATTCACCCTCTTCCAAACTCACTGATTTGACAGTGCGGTTCGTGACTAGGTCTGCGAGGTATCCTGCACGTCTCCTCAAGTCACTGATCCACTATCTTCGATTTGTAGAAACAAGGGAGAGCCACAGGCACGTTTTAATGGTGGGTGGTGCCGCGATATTGATGTTGAACTTGAACGCACAGGTCGACATGGTTCAAATGCTAATCATTTCTGCAGAACATAATAATATATATGTCCTGTGAATATGAACGTCTTCTCTAGTCGTTGAAAGCGTCCTGTTTCTTCTGAACATGAATGCATTTTAAAAGTATTTATATGACGTGCATCGCCGGAAAATTATGTCAGTCGTTTTGTCTTTCAAACTCCTATGACTGAAGAGTGGAGTATTGCTCCGTTGCGAGACAAACCTCGCCCCTCTCGGACGAGGTAATTACGTAGCAATGAAGGATAAAAAAGGGATAATGTTTCAAAACACGTCTCTGTGGTTCGACTCGTTTGCGATCGGTGTCGACGTTGCCACGCTAGACATGTTCAGCAAGTCATCGACTTTAGTCTGTTTACTCACAAACAAATACCCTTTGAAGGACGTGTTCTGGGATAAGTGGCTGTAAGTTTTATAATCTTTGTGGTTGTGTACTTGAACACATGGATAATATACAGCTCTTTGGTTGCCAGAGTTAGTGCTAGTGGAAGATGAGGTTACTATCGTCTTGTCGAGCAGTCGTCGCTCGTGAAGTGCACTGTGTCGTTGGTGGACATAGCTGGTTGTAAATGATTGTTAAAACGGTTCCGTGCTTGCCCGTACAATTGAAACGAGGTAATATGTATCTGAATCTATATATTTGTAACGAGTACAAACTGGTTTTGACGTAATTACTCATTCCGTGAATTATTTTATATGAAGTGTGAAATTGCTATCAACAATCTCTTTCTTGGTATCAATTTCGTAATTATCAGCAGTGTGTTCAGGCAATTAATAAATTATTCTTCACCGCTTTCAAATGCAATTCAAACAAATGTAAGGAGTAAATATTATGAAATTCGTATTCTGACTCCTCTTTGTTTTCTGCTTGTATCTGTCTCATTGTTTGTGACAATCCTTAAAGGAAATCTCAGGTTCTTACAATAACGTAATTGAAACTTTTTGTGATTTCGAGTCTCAGTATAACTTCAGCCTGAAATAGTCTTTTTCATTATTTAATGTAGGTTTGTCACGCTTTACCTTAATGCTTATGAGTGTAATTAACATAATACAGTGAAGCACCAAGGAAACTGGTATAGGCGTGCGTATTCAAATATAGAGATACGTAAATAAGCAGATTATGGTGCTGCGGTCGGCAAAGTCTATATAAGACAACAAGTGTCTGGCGGAGTTGGTAGATCGGTTACTGCTCCTGGAGTGGCAGGTTATCAAGATTGAAGTGAGTTCGAAAGTGGTGTTATAGACGGCGCACGAGCGATGGGACACAGCATCTCCGAGGTAGCGATAAAGTGGGGATTTTCCCGTACGACCATTTCACAAGTGTACCGTGAATATCAGGAATCGGGTAAAACATCAAATCTCCGACGTCGCTGCCACCGGAAAAAGATCCTGCAAGAACGGGACCAACGACGACTGAACAGCATCGTTCAACGTGACAGAAGTCCAATCCTTCCGGAAATTGCTGCAGATTTCAACGCTGCGCCATCAACAAGCGTCAGCGTGCGAACCATTCAACGAAACATCATCAATATGGGCTTTCAGAGTTACTCGAGTAACCTTGATGACTGCACGACACAAAGTTTTACGCCTCGCTTGGGCCCGTCAACACCGACATTGGAGCTGGCCGCTGTGGCCGAACGGTTCTAGGCGCTTCAGTCCGGAACCGCGCAGCTGCTACGGTCCCTGGTTCGAATCCTGCTTCGGGCATGGATGTGTGTGATGTCCTTAGGTTAGTTAGGTTTAAGTAGTTCTAGGGGACTGATGACCTCAGATGTTAAGTCCCATAGTGCTTAGAGCCATTTGAACTGATATTGGACTGTTGATGACTGGAAACACTTAGCTTGGTCGGACGAGTCTCGTTTCATGTACGGCTATGGAGAAAACCTCATGAATCCATGAACCATGCATGTCAGCAGGGGACTGTTCAAGCTCGTGGAGGCTCTGTAATGGGCTGGGGCGTGTGCAGTTGGAGTGATATGGGACCCCTGCTACGTCTAGAAATGATTCTGACAGGTGACACGTACGTAAGTATCCTGTCCAAGCACCTGCATCGATTCGTGTTCATTGTGCATTCCGACAGAATTGGGCAATTCCAGCTGGACAATGTTAGACTCCACACATCCGGAATTACTAGAGTAGCTAAAGAAGCAGTCCTCTGAGATTAAACACTTCCGCTGGCCACCAAACCCCCCAGACTTGAACATTATTGAGCATATCTGGGATGCCTTGCAATGTGCTGTTCAGAAGAGATCTCCAGCCCCTCGCACTCTTACGGATTTATGGACAGCCCTGCAAGATTCATGGTGTCAGTTCCCTTCAGCACTACTTCAGACTTTAGTCGAGTCCACGCAACGTCGTGTTGTGGCACGTCTGCGTGCTCGTGAGGGCCCTACACGATATTAGGCAGATGTATCAGTTTCTTTGGCTCTTCTGTGTGTTAGTGACACGCATTGCACTGTTGGGTGTTCAACTGCCTGCATTCTTATGTTTTGTGTTTTAGCAAGCAGATACATCAATTATGAAGCAGTCATGCAGCGCAGTGATTTCTTACAGGTACCTGCAGCTCAGTGATTTATTTGAGGTATTTTGTCAAAGCAAAGCAGAGAAACGTTTCCGTTGTTCAGGCAAGAGTCAGCTTTAAGGCCAAGGGGAACAAATGCGTGTTGTAATTATGGAACAAAAGTGGGATTAATAACCGTCTACAGATTTAAGACGCAACAGTGAACCGTTTAAGATATTGATTCTTGATGGGAAAGTTGTCTGCTTTATCACAGGTAGTTACTTTTGAGTGTTGGGTTATTAACCATTGCAGACAAGCCAAGTTCAATTTAACGCAATTAAATGTTACTCAATAAACAAACTGATGGTATGCTGTGCAGTACTAGTTGCAGTATCTAAACATCTATTGTCGGTGTTAGACAATAATGATCAGTGATTTTTGGATTTCAGTACCATTTCATGTTAAACAGCCCAGTTATATTACGCCTGAGTCTCGGTACCCTGGATGAACAACAATCTGAATTAAGTATTTCCGTCTGCACTCTGAATATTAGATCGAGATACTACATTCTGGTGGAATGAGACAGCTTTAATCATTGTGTTGAGAAACAGTTCAGAAGTCAGGGTTAGAGTAGCTTATACTGGGATTTGGAAACATTATGAAATTAGAGAAGCATGCTGAAGTTTTATACAGAGAAAAATATAAAATTGGAGATTACGGATCTGCTATACTATACGTGCTATACAGCTTATATAATAAGTACACTAAAGAAGGAAATTTACACAATTTACACCATTAAACACATAAAATAACTTTTGCCAGTCGAACGTTTCACATAAGAAGCCTTCAACTTTGATATACAATAGAGTTTCATTTTTGATCTGGTTGTTCTAGAATTATAAATATTTCTCATCCCACATTGGTTATATAAAGGTATTCGGTAGATTTTTCTAGATTGCAAATAACGGAATTTGAAATCTCCACCCAAACATCCAAACCGGGACTCTATTTGCATCAGTAAAAACTCATCTGGTATTTGACAGAATTCCCTAATCCTACACGGGTCATTACTCGAACAATCTGCTCTAAGTATCTAAAGACAGGTATAAAAAATAATGTAAACTAAATACCTATGTTTTCTACAATATATGTCACGTATCAGACTAAGCCTGTTTGCTGTGACACAATATCGTAGAATGATATGCGCAGCCTTTTGTTGTAATGATAAATACCTCTTTTTCCTACAATATATGTCACGTATCAGACTAAGCCTGTTTTCTGTGACACAGTATCGTAGAATGATATGCGCAGCCTTTTGTTGTAATGACCTGACACACCTCGTCCCAAGCTAAGACCATTGCGGAGCAAGGGCGGTTCATTGCCAGCAGAGCGAACATGTTCTGGGTTTTCTGCGGACACAGTTCTGCTGCTGTACGGATAACAAGTGCATCACAGTGTGTGAGTGAAATGGAGCGGCAACTGGAAACGTACTCCAAAGTTGAAATATTGGCACAGTTCAACTCTTGCGGGAAATACCTCTGAATTGCACATCAATTCACGTGACGTACTGGCGGGACATGGACCAAATGCACTATCTTGTCCTGCCATAGTGAAATGGTGCCAATAATTTCATCGACATAGTTGATGCTGATCGAGAAGGAACCTAATCGACATCGGCCACAATGTCAATCACGGAACTGATTTACAGAAATCGCATATTTTCTCGTGATGAGAGAAAGTTCACGTAGGTATGTGACAAAGGAGCGGGTCTGTATCGTTGAGGAACGGAACAGTTGGTAGGACGTTCCAACCGCTCTTTACAGGTACTTAGTCAATGTGTTGAAATATTGTGTCATGTTTACGTCGCTTTGAAGTGAAGTGCACCATTCAATAAAAACCATTTGACCTGCCATAATAAATTATCTTTCACACACATCAAAAAAGTTTTGCATCATCTGGTTTCCTGAACCCCTCAAGAAAGATGTTGACTGTGGATATTGTATCACAGACACGGTCCCTTTGACTGTTCAGAGATATCACTAAACCCACCCAAAGATGTAAACAACCATGCATGAGCAACACCTATTAGACGGAGGGGGTACGACAGCCGATCAGTTCCAGTCATTCCACCATGAGGGAGGTACACGGCTCGTGTTGTCTGTAGTTCAACCATTCCTAGACGGTCAATACCGCGGTTCGATCGCTTCCGCGTTGTTACTTTGTGACAGGAAGGGCTCTCGACAAGGGAACTATCCAGGAGTCTCGGAGTGAACCAAAGCGATGTTGTTCGGACATGGAGGAGATACAGAGAGACAGGAACTGTCGATGACATGCCTCACTCAGGCCGTTCAAGGACTACTACTGCAGTAGATGACCGCTACCTACGGATTATGGCTCGGAGGAACCCTGACAGCAACGCCACCACGTTCAATAATGCTTTTCGTACAGCCACAGGACGTCGTGTTACGACTCAAACTATGCGTAATAGACTGCATGTTGCGCAGCTTCACTCCCGACCTCCATGGCGAGGTCCGTCTTTGCGACTACGACACGATGCGACGCGATACAGAGGGGCCCAACAACATGCCGAATGGACTGCTCAAGATTTGCATCGCGTTCCCTTAACCGATGAGTGTTGCATATGCCTCCAATCAGACAATCGTCGGAGATGTGTTTGGAGCCATCTCGGTCAGGCGGAACGCCTTAGATACACTGACCAGCGAGTGCAGCAACGTGGAGGTTCGCTGCTGTTTTGGGGTGGCATTATGTGGGGCCGATACACGCCGATAGTGATCAAGGAAGGCGCCGTAACGGCTGTATGATACGTGAATGCCATCCTCTGACCGATAGTGCAACCACATCGGCAGCATATCGGTGAGGCATTCGTCTTCATGGACGACAATTCGCGGCCCCATCGTGCACATCTTGTGAATGGCTTCCTTCAGGTTAACGACATCGCTCGATTAGAGTGGCCTGCATGTTCTCCAGACATGAACACTATCGAACATGCCTGGGATAGATTGAAAAGGGCTGTTTATGAACGACGTGACCCACGAACCACTCTGAGGGATCCACGCCGAATCGCCGTTGAGGATTGGGATAATGTGGACCAACAGTGCCTTGACGAACTTGTGAATAGTATTTCATGACGAATACAGGCATGCATCAATGCAAGAGGACGTGCTATTGGATATTAGAGGTACCGGTGTGTACAGCAGTCTGGATCACCACCTCTGAAAGTCTCGCTGTATGGCGGTACAATATTCAATGTGTGGTTTTCATGAGCAATAAAAAGGGTGAAAATGATGTTTATGTACATCTCTATTCCAATTTTCTGTACAAGTTCCGGAACTGTCGAAACCGAGGTGAAGCAAAACGTTTTTGATATGTTTACTTCATGAAGCCCCCTCGTACATATCCAAGCATCACGTGTAAATTGGAACAGAGTTGATTGATTCATTTATTTATTTATTTTTACAGTAATCTCTCTGTGACGGTTACATTGTTTAAGATTTTTTTAAAACTGTGGTGGGTTCAAAATCTAAAATGTATGAAAGTTGGCCGCTGGTGAAACTTATTTTAGGATTTGGTGTGATAAGCTATTCACACAATTATCTTACAATATAAAAATCTTGTTACAAAAAGGAAAAAAGTCTATTTCTTTACGTTTCATTATTGACGTTACAATTTTTTCTTTCATTGCACGGCACTGATAATGGAAATATGTTTCCGAAATTGGTCTACAAATAAAGTTCAAGGAAAATTTTTGGCTGTTAAGCGGGTCTTCTTCCTCTACAAAATGGGTTATACAGTTATAGGCCCAGTCCAAGAATCCACCGTGCAGAAATGCGTCGAGACAATCCTACGCAGCTTTCACACCATCTTCCTGGAACTCCAACACACAACAGCACGCAAACTGTGCATTTTTGACTAGTATCCCCTGTCCGGAAAGAAATATAAGTTTGCCGTCCTATAACAACAAGGTAAACACCGTCTGCGATTTTTGTTGACACTCTGTATTAGTTGAATTACGCTATAATTTCATGAAACCCATTACTTCACCTGTATGCCTCTTCAGTCAGTGCACAGTGAGTGATAAAATACACGATGTACACTGAGATCTATATGTAGTTTATTTAAAATGATTTCAAGCCCCATTAATAACATAGATTCCAAAACCCACGTTTGTTGTCCACGGTTGTAGGTCCACTGCTTCAGTTGTTTTCTCAGCTTTATAATGAACGTACAGAAACTTCGAATAATGTTTGTTCATTATTGTTTTGTACATAAATATAACACGAGACCGATGCACCGAAGTTTTTGTCGTCTCAGAGTTGCCAACTTCACTATAGACGAAAAAAGTACAACAACGCCATCTTGAAACAATACACATATCTGTATCTGTCAGTGTCTGCTAGCTGCACTGAACGATAAAGGGTCAAGGCAGTCAACACAACTACACAAATGCCAAGTGTCCCCCCTTCCCCCTCCTGCCAGCTGAGGTTGCCGCTTTTCTACTGTTGCCTGATGACGTCATTCCTGTGCCGTCTAACAAGCCCTTATGACTCAATTTTCTTGTAATTTTAAGTTATACTGACCGCTAGTTATTGAGATAATTCAGTGCATCCAAATGAAGTTGTGAATACTTTACAGATTCTTGACTCTGGTCGCATACACATCGTATATGTAAGGTACTGACTGAAAAGATGGTGCAAGAGCTGCAAACACATAAAAATCAAAAATCACTAGAAAGATGCCGAAATAAAAATCAAGTAGAATGTTATAGTGATACTAGGCGTATCTAAAAAGACTCTATTTGATCAGAGGATTATGAAACTGAAATTGGATTAGTTCTAGGCAAATTATTACGAATGTTTATGATGTGTCTTAATCCATATTTATAATTAATTAACGGTTACTGAAATACGGTACTTGAAGTAAAAGTAATTATCTAAGTAGAGGTATTTTGACCTCTGCTTCGATTAAAATACACCAGTTGCTTCAAAACGCTTCTGTAAAAAAAAGTGTCAAAATTAAGATGAGCAGTGCTCTCATATCAGAATTTGCGAGATTAGTTTATGAAAGCCATCCCCCACAATCTCTACTACATCATTGCGAATAAGAGGTGGTCCTGACTATCAATACATATTAGTAAAGCTGGGATTACTTTCTAAAGGAGAAACCAAAGTGGAAATTAAGACTGCAGAGTCTCGCGGCGGTAACACTGAATAAAAAGTTCCCGGGTTTACAACCGCATCAAATAATTAAAATTATGACTGCCAGTGGGCTGCTGGCACGCTCCTTATGTAAACTAGCTGCTGGCTGTGACGTCACTGGTGCTCGCGGCATCGCTTTATACGGGCATGCGTTGAATCGGCGACTGATGTGCCCTCTTCAAACGCGCGATCGCCGAACTCCACGCCGTGCTGAGCTGCACGCCACCGTCTCTGTTTAGCGTGTTATCGGTGATTTTTATTTCAGTGGCTCTTTTAATTACCCAGTCGCAGAAGTTTTGTCGTATTTTATCTGGTGGATTTTCTAAAGCATGCTCAGCTAAAGTAGTTTTCTCGGGTAGCGCAGGCGATAATACTTCCATTGTGCGTACCGTTTTTCCGATGTAAGACTCGCCACACTTGCAAGATAAACTATAGATCTCGGGTGTGCTGTTAACCGCTGCTTCATTAACTGGTTTCAGTAATTAACGGATTTTTGTTAGGGGCGTGAAGATCTGCCCACACGGGCCACAGAACAGAAATTAAGCATGTTTCTTTTGCTGCTCCTTGTAGGTACTCTAATTGTGATTCTCGCTTGAAATCATTTATCTGATGGACGTAGTAACCACTGTTGCCAACGGCCTTTCCGCAGTGGCAATACCGGTTCCCGTCAGATCAGCGAAGTTAAACGCTGTCGGGATGGGCTAGCACTTGGATGGGTGACCATCCTGTCTGCCGAGCGCTGTTGGCAAGCGGGGTGCACTCAGCCCCTCTGAGGGAGACTGAGGAGCTACTTAATTCAGAAGTAGCGGCTCCGGTCTCGTCAACTGACAAAACGGCCGGTATAGCGGTGTTCTGACCACATGCCCCTCCATATCCGCATCCAGTGATGCCTGTGGGCTGAGGATGACTGGTGGCCGCTTGGTACAGTAGGGCATTCAATGGCCTGTTCGGGCAGAGTTTAGTTTTTTAATAGCCTTTGTTCCTGAACATCTTGAGTATGTGCCTCAGCTCATGGAGCGGGTTATCAGCGTCTGATATCATTTTTGTACGATACACTAGTGCTTGCAATACAGTGCCGCCTGAGGAGCGCTGATGGCCTGCTTGTACATATCGGTATGGGTGGGTTAGAATATAGGCACTTGGACCAACGCATACATTTCGTTTGCAGCGGATGAGGACGTCGAGGAAAGATAATGCATTGCCTGTTGTGAAAGGGATGTTGCTGATAACGACGTTGAGGTGTTCCAAGAACACATCAAATTTCTCACGTCCGTGGGGCAAATTACGAACGTGTCGTCAACGTATCGAAAGAAACAACTAGACGATTACGCTTTAATGGCACCGTGTATAAAATGGTTCAAAATGGTTCAAATGGCTCTGAGCACTATGGGACTTAACTACTGTGGTCATCAGTCCCCTAGAACTTAGAACTACTTAAACCTAACTAACCTAAGGACATCACACACATCCATGCCCGAGGCAGAATTCGAACCTGCGACCGTAGCGGTCACGCGGTTCCAGACTGTAGCACCTATAACCGCACGGCCACTCCGGCCGGCCGGCGCCGTGTATAAGGCAATATCCAAACAATTTCTATTTAATTACGAAAACCTTGACCACACCAAAAGCGTTGACAAAGAAACAATAAATAAAAAGATCGACTTGGAAATGAACGTATAATTCCAAGCAGTGTTATGTAATGGACAAAAGTGTTCTATTATGTAGAATTTAGTTAAAAGTAAATTCGTATGGAATGAGTGGCTGGGAGTCTGTCAAGAGAGATATCCATCTGCTTGTTCCCAGATCTTTCAATTGGACGCTGTTTCAGCGGCTTGTGCTCCCTTAACCAACTCCGGTAGTCCTACTGGAGAAAGAGAATCGACAGTAAAACGTGGAATCTGGACCACGTTGTCATGACTCGCATACAGTATCTTCACACCATCATGAGGTGAATGCTAGCGTAAAAGGAGACGTAAACCCTCTGATGTCAAACAGGTATTCGATCCCGCGACCTTACAATCTCCATACTCGCACTTTATACCACTATACTACCCAGCCCAACAGGATTCAGGCTATGACGAACAAAGCAGTTATCATCTGAAGCAGTCAACTGGAAACAGATCCAGCCGTCTCAGTCGAACTTCTCTCTGCAAAAAGAGTGGCTGATTGAATATGAGTGTATCGTAACAGATTAAATGTAGAAGGAGATCATAATACAATACGTGTCGGCACTGGTTTGGGGAAATTGTTAGAGAGAATACAAAGGAATGAGTGGCACTGTGGTTGAGAAAAAAAGAGAGCTACTCACGGCAGCGAGGTCGGTGGGCGACAGCGCGGTGGCGGCGGGGGAGGCGGCCCTGCCGCCCCCCGGGGGCGGGTTGTCTCCCGCCCCTGCTCGACTCCGCGGCCGCGGGGACTCCCCTCCAGCGTCCGAAGATCCAGCCACGCGACGCGGCGAGTCTGCAACACGACCACCATCTCGCTCTCAAGCGTCCCCATGCGACTCCTCCAACTTTTAGTGTAAATGGTCATTGTGTCTTCTTCATTTAGTTTATGGTAAATTTGTCGAGACTGACACGTATTTATCATTTGCATTGAAGTCGTGGGTCTGCTGTTTCTGAGTGCTGTGACACTCTTCGTTTACATTCCTCATTTTGTTATTTTCTTCTATGTAGACACAAATTATTCATCTAGGACCAAAATTATACTAATATAATTAATCACTTAGAATACTCCAGCATTAATTGACGAGCGGAATATTTAAACTTTCTAACTGCCAAAACTCACATTTATCAGGAGAATTAAAAAACAATGTCTCTCATTTTGCACGTAGCTAATCTGCATCCAAAAAGTTGAGACAATGATCTGATTGCAAGGATGTATGCTGCTCTCCTCATCACAGCAAAAAATAATAAGACCTATTAGCAACGTTCTAGATCTCATACAGAAAAAAAGAATATTGGACTAACTGTCAGTAAGAAAGTACTATTCAAACAGATGTACTACATTTTATTTGCGATAATGCAAGTGCAAAAATATAGCAGTAACGTTTTAACTAGTATGACTGTAGTCAACAAAGATCATTTCTACAATTTTTAAATTTTTTACAAGGAAATAACAAAATTAAATTCAAGAAAGGAAACTGTCTCAGTATGGACTTCAGTTTCTTGCACAACTACATTCTTAGGAGCAGATGCCGTAAAATTTTCTCAAAACTTCCTGTAGTGTTGAGGACGAAATGGCAACATCGTCAACAGATCTTCCTATGAAGCAACTTGTAAATATTGATTATCTTTCAAATGAAGTGCGGCATGGGGTACATCAGCCATGGCCTTAACCGTTCTCAATACACTGACATTTTTTCGTTCTTCTACATATGAGCAGGAATTTTTAATAGCTGGATGAGTATGAGGCACTTTGATTATACTGAATTTGGAGATCTTACGCACCTGCACTGACAACATTGTTTCGGGGGCATGTTTAAACTCAATGAACTCAGCTGTGTGCACTGTAATTGAAGGAAAAAAGGCTCACAGCTTTATATGGCTCAACAGTCTTGGGTAGATCTTGCGGAACAAAGATCCTGATTATTTTCCTTCGTTTCTTGGTAACTGCAATATCTCTGTTCCAGCTCAAAAAACTGTGCTCACTCACCAAACACTTATCTGTTATCCCTTCAAACCACCTCACCTAAATGGAAGAGACCTTGACGCATGACACTTGACACTCCAGAAGGCGGCACCGTTTAGCCTAAAGATCATGCGTCACTTGGTAATTGATGCTGGAAACATTTCTCCATGATTTGCCAGTTAGAGCAAGTTGGGGACAGGCAACAGAGTACCGTGAGCACAGTAGCACTGGAAAAGCTTTTAGTGAAAAAACGGTACGTAGATTGTTTGGTATTTCCACTAGTCAATTTTTTTCCTCATGGTTACCATAATTTACAGTCACAGCTTCATCCTCAGAGCTTCAGTTGTTATATATAGGGATCCTCATTGTGATGTCAATACGCCGGGAACGCACATCTGTGGAAGTTACAGTGTACTGCAGCTTGTGAAACTTTGATGGAACTTTTGCAGAAGGATATAAGTAGCTTTTTCTTAAATCTTGCAGCATACCTACGACGTCTGCTGATTTCTTTTGTATGTGACATCACAACGAAGTGTTTCTAACGTACTGTTTATACTGTCATACCAAAATACAAAATTTTCAAAGATGTTACTAAAAGTTTCAAAGAACGTGGTAAATTGCATGGATAATTCGGTACGGTACAACAAAGATAATGAGTAACCTTCATGTTACGCAATACAACTTAACCTTTGTCCGTGTTGTGAATGCCACATGTTTGTAAATAATTCATTTATGTTTAGTAACCTCTAATAGCAATGCAAATGTTTGATTTCAATGACTGACAAGCACCGACGATTTTATTATTTTCCTGTCTCTAATAACTCTTATAATCAACCAGGAGAGACCTAGACAAAAGGGGGTGTGAGGGGTTGATGCACAGTGACGGCATTGCTAACTTAAGGATTCATTAAACAGGATCTTTGCAGCCTTTCCAAACACAAACCTGTACGAGGTGTCCTCTGCTAAGCCGAGAAACTCAGTGGAAGGTTGCGTAATCAGCCCTATCGCGAAATTCGGTCGATGAGCTAACTGAGTTGGAGGGCTGAGAAATTAACCTCAGCTACGCCTTCTGAGGTAACGAAGACAAATTTTATACAAAAAAGACTACGGCAGAGCACCCCTATAGAAACCCAGCCACCCTGTAAGCTGTGAGAATAACACCTCGGGCTGAACGAAAGGCCAACACCCTTTCTTCGTAAAAAAAGTTACATGCCTTAGAGCTACAAGTAAGCCTCGGAACATTTATAAACGCACCAACGACGACAATGACAGAAACATGGTATACGATTCGGAATATGGAATGTGAGAAGTCTATACAAGACAGGTGCTGCAACGAATGTGATAAAAAAAAAAAAAAAAACAAAAAAAAAAAACAGACATACAGACCAGATGTAACTGCTCTGCAAGAAAACCCGTGGGAAGACACGGACAGCTTCTATGTTGAGGATTAGATTAGATTAGTTCTTGTTCCATAGATCATGAATACGACACTTCGTAATGATGTGGAACGTGTCAGGCGAATAAAAGGTGTCTATACAAGATATTACATAAGACAAAATATTACATGACACTCAATAATTCTTTTTTTTTTTTGAGGTTGGGAAATTACCCACTTACTACATCCAAAAATTCATCTAATGAGTAGAAGGATTTGCCATTAAGAAATTCTTTTAATTTCCTTTTAAATGCTATATGGCTATCTGTCAGACTTTTGATGCTATTAGGTAAGTGACCAAAGACTTTTGTGGCAGCATAATTTACCCCCTTGTGAGCCAAAGTTAGATTTAACCTTGAGTAGTGAAGATCATCCTTTGTCCTAGTGTTGTAGCCATGTACACTGCTATTACTTTTGAATTCGTTCGGATTGTTAATAACAAATTTCATAAGTGAATATATATATTGTGAGGCTACAGTGAAGATTTCTAGCTCTTTAAATAAGTGAAACTTCCTGGCAGATTAAAACTGTGTGCCCGACCGAGACTCGAACTCGGGACCTTTGCCTTTCGCGGGCAAGTGCTCTACCAACTGAGTTACCGAAGCACGACTCACGCCCGGTACTCACAGCTTTACTTCTGCCAGTACCTCGTCTCTCTTTAAATAAGTGTCTGCAGGATGATCTTGGATGAGCTCCAGCAATTATTCTGATTACACGCTTTTGTGCAATAAACACTCTTTTATTCAATGATGTGTTACCCCAGAATATGATGCCATACGAAAGCAGAGAATGAAAATAGGTGTGGTAAGCTAATTTACTCAGATGTATATCGCCAAAATTTGCAATTACACTAATAGCATAAGTAGCTGAACTCAAACGTTTCAGCAGATCCTCAGTTTGTATTTTCCAGTTCAACCCCTCATCAGTGCATACACCTAGAAATTTCGAATATTCTACCTTAGCTACCGATTTCTGATCGAAGTCTATATTTATTTTAATGGGGTTATTCCATTTACTGTGTGGAACTGTATATACACTCCTGGAAATGGAAAAAAGAACACATTGACACCGGTGTGTCAGACCCACCATACTTGCTCCGGACACTGCGAGAGGGCTGTACAAGCAATGATCACACGCACGGCACAGCGGATACACCAGGAACCGCGGTGTTGGCCGTCGAATGGCGCTAGCTGCGCAGCATTTGTGCACCGCCGCCGTCAGTGTCAGCCAGTTTGCCGTGGCATACGGAGCTCCATCGCAGTCTTTAACACAGGTAGCATGCCGCGACAGCGTGGACGTGAACCGTATGTGCAGTTGACGGACTTTGAGCGAGGGAGTATAGTGGGCATGCGGGAGGCCGGGTGGACATACCGCCGAATTGCTCAACACGTGGGGCGTGAGGTCTCCACAGTACATCGATGTTGTCGCCAGTGGTCGGCGGAAGGTGCACGTGCCCGTCGACCTGGGACCGGACCGCAGCGACGCACGGATGCACGCCAAGACCGTAGGATCCTACGCAGTGCCGTAGGGGACCGCACCGCCACTTCCCAGCAAATTAGGGACACTGTTGCTCTTGCGGTATCGGCGAGGACCATTCGCAACCGTCTCCATGAAGCTGGGCTACGGTCCCGCACACCGTTAGGCCGTCTTCCGCTCACGCCCCAACATCGTGCAGCCCGCCTCCAGTGGTGTCGCGACAGGCGTGAATAGAGGGACGAATGGAGACGTGTCGTCTTCAGCGATGAGAGTCGCTTCTGCCTTGGTGCCAATGATGGTCGTGTGCGTGTTTGGCGCCGTGCAGGTGAGCGCCACAATCAGGACTGCATACGACCGAGGCACACAGGGCCAACACCCGGCATCATGGTGTGGGGAGCGATCTCCTACACTGGCCGTACACCACTGGTGATCGTCGAGGGGACACTGAATAGTGCACGGTACATCCAAACCGTCATCGAACCCATCGTTCTACCATTCCTAGACCGGCAAGGGAACTTGCTGTTCCAACAGGACAATGCACGTCCGCATGTATCCCGTGCCACCCAACGTGCTCTAGAAGGTGTAAGTCAACTACCCTGGCCAGCAAGATCTCCGGATCTGTCCCCCATTGAGCATGTTTGGGACTGGATGAAGCGTCGTCTCACGCGGTCTGCACGTCCAGCACGAACGCTGGTCCAACTGAGGCGCCAGGTGTAAGTGGCATGGCAAGCCGTTCCACAGGACTACATCCAGCATCTCTACGATCGGCTCCATGGGAGAATAGCAGCCTGCATTGCTGCGAAAGGTGGATATACACTGTACTAGTGCCGACATTGTGCATGCTGTGTTGCCTGTGTCTATGTGCCTGTGGTTCTGTCAGTGTGATCATGTGATGTATCTGACCCCAGGAATGTGTCAATAAAGTTTCCCCTTCCTGGGACAATGAATTCACGGTGTTCTTATTTCAATTTCCAGGAGTGTACTTTGTTTTGTCAAAGTTTAATGAGAGCCCATTTGCAGAGAACCACTTAATGATTTTCTGAACAACATCGTTTACAATTTCACCAGTTACTTCTTGTCTGTCGGGTGTGATAGCTATACGTGTATCATCGGCAACATTCTTTTATGGAGCCTGGAGCCTATGAGCGACAACATATGCTAGGTACAAGTTTTTGTATGAGGAGCATCTTGGACACTAATGTTCAAGAGCTTGTGTCTGTTAACCCAAGAATCACTGTCTTAACGGTGAATACAAAGTAGAACTGCCACGCACCCACAAAAGAAATATGACTGTAGTGAAAGATGAGTTCTATGCACAGCTGGAAGCAATGGTGGATACCATCCCAAATGGACTCTTAAGGCTCCTCATCGATGTTATGAATACTGAAATTAGGAAAGAACAAGTATTCTAAGACATAACAGGAAGATACAGCCAGCATGAACTAAGCAGTAAAAATGTGTGAGGTTCATTAGCTTCGCCACATCAGCAGGTCTGATCATCTCCACATAAAACTTTCTACGTGAAGATCTACATGAGTGAACCTGAGTGTCATCAAATGGGAGGACAGTAAACCAGATAGACCACATCGCCATAGATATAAGAGCCAAAAGATGGGTGTTAGACGTTAAGACGGCACGGGGTTGGGTGTGTGGAAGTGTGACTATTTTCTGGTCAGAGGCATGTTACATGTAGGCCTATAGTGTACTGGAAGGACCAAGGATAAAATACAGAAGGCTGTCAGATATCATACTGAAAGGCTGAAGATGATGCAATAGAGACTGAATATCAGCTAAAACTTAGAAACAGTTTCGAAGCACTCGGTGAATGGGACGGCAGCAAAGACCCTGAACAAATATGGATAGACATCAGGAGCTCAGTGACTGACAGAGCAAAGGAAACAACGGAGAGAAACCCAGTAGGCAAAAAGATGTGATTTGGAAAGGAATGCGCTGATGCTTTGGAATGGAGATAGTAATTCAGGAAAAGTAGCTGCAGAAGACAGATCTGGTGCAGGGTAAAGCATGATTTGAGGAGTTTCGAAGAGCTACACAAGCAACTCTGAGAAGATCAAAGAGAAAGTATGTTAATGACATTATCATTGAGTCGGAAGCGACTGAAGACGAAAAAAATCATAGAAATGTTTCGAAAGGTGAAGAGTCTTAATAAAGAGGACTAGGCCATACATAAGATCGCAAAGACTAAGATTATGAAATCCTGACCAACATTAGTGAAATCGCCGAAAGATGGAAGGAGTACTTCAACCACCTTCTCAACTGTGATGAACCCAAAGTCTCTAATCACTGCTGCTCAAAGTGCCCCTCCCCACACTGAATGAGATAAAAATTCAAATCAAATAGTTTAAGAAGAATAAGAGGTCGGGTGAAGAGGCCTAGATGATCCATGCAGGAGGCGAGAAACTTGCAGAAAGACTACACCGGATGACGCAAATGATCTTGACCAAAGTAGAACTACCAACAGAATAAAAAACGGTTCTGATCCTTCCAGTTCGTAAGAAGGGTGACAAATTCAAATGTGACAACTATCGCGGAATTGCCCTGAATAATGATGCTACATTATCCTTGTCAGTACCATTCTGGGTTCCGTTGAAATGTGGGAACACACAATGCAATACTAGCCCCACGTATTATCTTAGGTTAAAGATAGGCTAATCTGCCTTTATAACATTTGTAAATTTGGAGAATTTTTTTTACAATGTTGAGTACATTGCACTCGTTAAAATTCTGGAGGTAGCAGGAAAAAAATTTGGGAAACTAAAGGTGACATACGCCTTTATAGAGCCCATACCGCGGACACGAGAGTCGAAGAATTTGAAAAGGAAGCAGTGGTTGAGAAGGATGTGAGACGCGGACGTGGCCTATCTCCGATATTACTGAATCTGCACATTGAGCAAGCTGTGAAAGAAACCAAAGACAAATTTTGACAGGGAATTAAAGTTCAGGCAAAAGAAATAACTACTATTATGTTTACTATTCAATAGGAAACAGTTATTATCTAATATTATAGTCATATTCTATTAGTCTAATGTTATAACTATGAGATTTTCTTATGATATTGTATTTCTTACAGAGACAGCAAAGGACTTGGAAGAGCTGTTGAATGGAATGGATAGTGTCTTGGAAAGAAATTATAAGACGAACGTCAACAAAAATCAACCCAGTGTAATGGAATATAGTCGATGAGAAATGATCCTTCCATCGCTTCTTGGTAGAACTACATATCAAAAGCATAATATGCCGTGTATTCTAAAGGATTAATGTACTGAGTTAACCGTTTTTTGACTTACAAGGCTATCATCAGTCTTTAACTGAATGTTGTCGTCAAAGAAGTTACAATACCTTTAAACATTTGAAAAATGTTACTTACCTACGGCGAGCCACTAACACAGATTAAATGTCATCTTTGACAGACATGTAGTAATTCAATAAGAAAGTGAAGAACCGAACAGTTAATAAATATGAAGGGAGCAAATCAAGGAAAAAACACTAAACTCCAAGAACAATGTCTAGATATCAAAGCGCCGTTTCCTTTCTATTTCTCCATTTTTCTGTATTATTTATTTTACTGTGGTTGCCTTTGTATTTAATATATTATTTTGTTACAGTTCACAGTTTTATCTTTTACTCTATTCCTGTATTGCTTTATATGCGCAATACCTCTTCATGCTATTTTTTAGTACTCTTGTCAACTACTTATATTTTGTTGGGATTGTAAATTTAAATTAAATTGCTATTTAACCACTGTTTTTCGAATATAGTGTTGACGTTGTTAGATGTTAATGTTGTTCCTGGTTTGCTGCCTTTATGTTTCTTTGCCGCTCAACTTTTAACTTTTCAGGTCGATTACGACTCGACTTCAAAAGATGACTTTTAGTCTGTGTTTGTACCTCACTCCACAAGAGTAACACCTTCCAAATGTTGTTTAAAAATACTGTAACTGTTTGACGACGATAGTCAGTTAAAGTCTGACGATGACCATGTTATCCGAAAATAGGTTAACCCAATAAATTGATCTTGTAGAACATATGCAATGTTGTATTCTTAATTTTTAAGAGAGTAGTTGAATTAAATGAGGTAACGCTTTAAGGCATTAGACACTTAAGTGGTAGACAAGTGTTGCTATTGAGGCAGCAAAATAACCGATGTTGGGCGAAAAATGCAGACTAGAGGTAGCACAAAAGCATTTCCAGAAAAGGCAAATTAGTTGAAATCTGATATAAACTTAAGTGTTATAATATCTTTTTCTGGAAGTATCTGTCGGGAGTCTAAGTCTCTGAAGTGTGGTGCTACAGAATGATTGCTGAAGATTAGGTGGGTAGGTCAAGTAAACATTAAGAAGGTACCGAATCGAACTGGAGAAAACAAGGAAGAACTCGACTAAAGACATGGATCAATTGATAGAACACTGTATGAGGCATCTAGGACTCAGAATCGTCAATTTGGTTATGGAGGGAAATGTGAGCGGGTGGGGGTGGGGGAGGAGTAAAAACTGTAGACGGACACGAAGAGATGAATAGAGTAAGCAGGCTTAAATGCATGCATGTATTTGGAGACGATGAGACTTGTACAGGATAGGGTAGCGCTAAGAGGCGCATCAAAGCAGTTATGAGACTGCAGACAGTAACAAGAATATGAACTAAAACAATAAATATCACTTTCTGAATCTATATCATTTCTTGTTATGACACTGTGCTTACCGAAATAAAATGTTGTGGGAATATAATAATCCTGCAAGGTCAGCCGGTAAAATTAGGTGGTATTATAAAAACGTCGATACCATGAACAAAATGACTAACACTGTTTATGAATACGGTTGACGTTATTCTCGTTTAGAGACATAACAGTTTCGTAACTGAGCACTTGCAACAAGCTTTCCCTTCAATGAAGACATGTAAAACTTAACTCGAGAGAAGAATTACTTGCGTACAATTCCTCAGTAGCGATATAGCATTTTTGTGGTGTTCCCTGTATCTCTTCAAGTGTGTGTGACCAATACTTTCTTACTCAGCACTTCTCTTATAAGAACGTGTAGTCAGTCTTTCCAAGCATTTATGTCGACGGGGCAGCATGTGTTACAGAAACACTACTCCAAACGAAACGTCGACAGTACTTTACATCCAAACCCTGCTATAGCTGCCAGAAGCGTCAGTGAAATTCTGAGAGTATAAAGTTGAGACATCCGTCAGGTGGAGACAAACACTCATGGCGTCAGCCTTCCTTGCAGAACTGGGGTAAATATTGCAGATACGCAGCCAGGATTGAGTAACAGTGGCATGTATCGACAGAGTACGGAAAGAGACTATTGACTCGGAGAACCGGTGACGTGACTCGAATATGTGAAACGGGAGTTAGATTGCCAAAGCCCGAGAGCTTGCGTGCTGGTGTTCCATTAGTATGTATTTCAGATCTTGAGAAATGGTGAATACTTGAAGACAGCTTCTGTCTGATATCTCTCACCGACGATACGTTATCATATGGTATTCAGTAGTAAACGTCTCAATCAGTAGCTTGATATGTGACAGACAAGTTGAAAAATCAAAATGAATGTTAAGCGAAAGTCTTACACTTCCTGCCAATCAAGCGACCTAGCCAGCTATGGTGGGAGCTCGTACAGGTTAACGAGGAGTTTGTGGGTTCCTGTATATATGCCTGATGTGACGCAAACCCCCCCCCCCTCTCCCCCCGCTTTTCCAATACTTGAAAGTTGCCCCTTTATTTGCATTTACATTTTATTTCATACTTTTCTTAGATAGTAAATTTAGCTTTGCATGTTTGTACTATGATCAGCTTTGATTAATCGAAACAAGCGATCTCTTCGTTTGTCCAATAATGCATTCGGTGTCTCTGGAAGCCTGTATTGGCCATCAGCCAATGGGAAACATTCACAGGTGTGAAACGACGAGGTGAAATACTTTATAATGAGCTTTCATCATTTGCTTTCTGAATACTGCTCCTGGTTTTCATTTTTGGAGGCAGTCTGTCTATTCCGCTTCATGTGTTATCTGGTGTCGATGAGAGCTATTTCGGTTTCTCATAGGCGATGGATGTGTTGTTATTTTCGGGCATTCTAAATATTTACAGAGTTAAACTGGGAAAACCTCATGAAGGTATACCTCCATTTGACAAAGGAAAGGTTCATACCTTGCTCACTTTTCGTGAAATGAAAGCTGATAGTAGGATCGAATAATAGCTTTTCAATACGTCGTCTGGTAGATACAAATTTATTATCCTCTTCCTCATTACAAATTATTTATTGTCTTGCTGGAATTTGTGTACTGCGAGTACGTAATTATGTATTTTTTTTCGAGAAACTCATGTTGTGTTAGTACATTCTCTGCATTATTTCGTTCAATTCAGGTAATTTCAGTGATTATCTTACGTTATACAGATACATGCTAGTGTGCCGACATGTTGCTCACAGTTGTGGCCGTAAGCCACGTCAACACAATGCTCAGATATGGTGTGAAACAGTTAATGGAATTAATCGTATGTTACCGTTGCAAACCATAAACAATTAACATTATGTATTTTGTATGTATTGAGGTTACAGGTGAAGAAATGTAAGTCGTCAGATCTTTTTATGGAAGACTGATGACTTATGAATGTAATAGTCATTGTTCAGGTACAGTCAATCAGGGTAGCTTCTTGCCAGTCAAGGTATTTTGCACCGCTTACAGTTTTTGTTTCAAATGGCCGTTGTCATACTTATTGACATAATTTTGTTCAAAAGTAAGAGTTTTATTACCTTTGTTACTTTTAGAACAAAATAATGCCAGCAAGAGGGACACCAGCCATTGGAAACAGAAATTGTAAGTGGGACAAAAATAATCTGACTGATAAAAAGATAGCCTGATTGACCGTATATTAGTGAGGTGTTCTGTGGATCACATGCTACGGAGGGGTTCACTGTCTACAATGGACAGACTTTTTTTCGTAAATCATACCCTAACCTACATGTTTGAAGGAGGTATTTGAATAAATATTAGTTTCGTTAAATATTTGACGTTAAGCGCGGCTATTTACAGCTTCTACAGAAACCTGACGGCAGTAATAAGAGACGAGGGGCACGAAAGAGAAGAAGTGATTGAGAAGGGATAGAGACACGATTGTAGCCTACCCGGAATGTTATTCAATCTGTGCACTGAACAAGCTGTAAAGGAAACCAGAGAAAAATCTGGAATAGGGATGAAAATTCAGGGTCGAAAAATTAAAAGATCTGAGCAATTGAATGGAACGTACAGCATTTTGTAAAGAGGATATAAGGTGAACATCAACAAAAGCAAAACAAGGATAATAGAATGAAGTCGAATTAAATCAGGTGATGCTACAATCAAATTAGGAAACGATACACTTAAAATAGTTAATGAGCTTTGCTATTTGGGCAGCAAAATAACTGACGATGGCCGAAGTAGAGACGATATAAAATGTAGACTGGCAAATGGCAAGAAAAGCATTTGTGAAGAAGAGAAATTTGTTAACATCGAATATTGATTTAAGTGTTGGGACTTCGTTTCTGAAGTTATTTGTCTGGAGAGTAGCCATGTATGGAACTGGAACTTGCTCGATAAACGGTTTAGATAAAAAGAGAACAGAAGCTTTCGAAATGTGATGCTACAGAAGAATGCTGAAGATTAGATGGGTCGATCACATAACTAATGACGAGGTACTGAACAGAAATTTGGAGAAAAGAAATTTGCGGCACAACCAGACTAAAAGGCGACCTTAGTTGGTAGGACACATTCTGAGACATCAATGGATCACGCATTTAGTATCTGAGGGAAGGGTGATGGGTAAAAATCGTAGAGGGAGACCAAAAGACGAATACAGTAAGCATGTTCAGAAGGATGCAGGTAGCAGTAGTTACTTGGAGATGAAGAGGCTCACACAGGATAGAGTAGCCTGGCGAGCTGCATCAAACCATTCTTTGGACTGAAGACCACAACAACAACAAGCACTTAGAAGAGAAAGAGTTTAGAAAAGATATGAAATTACATTTAAAGTTACTTGGTAGTCTTTAAGTGCTCTCATTAAGCCACTGTATGAGTATAGTCTGTGCGCGCCGTTTTAAGCCAAAGCTAGCTTTTCGCGCATCTGTTTATGGCGTCATATCTCCCGAACTATATGTCGTAAAATGCTATAATTCAGCACGTACGTTTAGTAGTATATTTAGAGACTGTATGCAAAATGTGATGCCAATAGGGCTAGTAGCAAGGAAATAATAAATTAAAACGTCATCGCTAATGCTAAAGTTTTGCTGCATGAACAGCGAAACTAATAAGGGATAAACTTTTCTCTTTCATTATTTTGGGGAGGTGTCAACGAGAAGGAGTTTAGAAATGGTTTGAAATTTTGTATAAAATTATTGATATTTGCGAAGTGCTCTCATTCTCAAATTCTTTCTTTCTTTCACTCACGCCATAGTCCCGCAACGATCGCAGGGCCGGTGTGGTCAGAACGGACGTGGCAAGGTTAGTGTTAGGGGTGGCTGGATGCCCTTTCTGCCGCCACCCCGTACCCCCAGGGATGGAATCAGTGTATCCTAGCTGTCTGCATCTAGTGTAAATCGTGAAATAGTGCGAACGTGTTACAAATGTCTGCGACGCGTGTAACTGAGGCGGAACGTGGGGACCAGCCCAGTATTCACCTAGAGGGATGTGGAAAACCGCCTAAAAACCACATCCAGGCTGGCCGGCACACCGGACCTCGTCGTTAATCCGCTGGGTGGATTCGATCCGGGGCCGGCGCGCCTACCCAAGTCCAGGAAGCAGCGCGTTAGCGCTTGCTCTCATTCTCAAATAATGGGTGAATTTAGTACGGGTAACTGCGCGCCGTGAGTTATGCTGCCTCATCACACACTCACACACACACACACACACACACACACACACACACCGTCCCTAACTGTAATATTTATCTTCTTGTGTTAAACCTTGAACACAAAATACTTCTTTCTAATGAATTGCTTATGACTGTTTTAAATTTTTAAATTCCGTCAACAGATGTATGAAATCCTCAAAATTAAAATCTTGTTACACCTGAACGCTGTTAGTTTAGGCGACCTGAGCAGAGAATTTGGCCCGGGTTAGTCGTTCTCTGCATCCAAATGTCAGCCTTTGGGACGTAATACGAGAAATCCAGAAGTTGATCTATGCGCTCTACTTGATGTCAGTATGTTTTAAAGTACAACCAAAAGCTATTTATTACTACCTGCGTTAAAATGTTCTTGAAAGCGGACATCAAACCATCAGCCCATTTGGTCTATGTAAAATATCAGACAGATGTCACATTTTATCTTATATATACTGGACTCTTGAGTATTTTGTATTTTAGGACTCGAGATTCGGGAGTAGAATAAAAGAATTTCTTTTACTTCGGTTCTGCGGAAAGTACAAAAATCCTAAAATAAGAAAAATCCTAAAATAAGAAAAATCCTAAAATAAGAAAACAGAAACGAAGCCAGATTTCTCGACACAGGGAGCAGGTCAGCGGAAGTTGAAAGATCTGTCTTCTGGAGCAAGGTGATGGGCAACTGCAGTACTGAATAAATAAGCGAAGACTACAAGGGCTACATTCTCCTTCATAGGTCTTCTAATTGTAGGAACATTCACAGAGAATGAACTGAAAGGTAAATCCTACACCGTTGTCCTAAATCAAGATACAGAACAACGGTCCGTTTTCTAAGCAAAAGATGAAACAGCAAAGTTGACTCCGACAGACCAAAACATGTCGTTTATATGATGTCTGTTCTGCTTCAGACACCCTCGCTTACTGTTTAGTCTCACGTATTCTCTTTTGAACTTGGTCTGTTCCCATTCTCTGTTTTCATACTCGTGTTATGTTTTCTTCGTCCCTCTAAAAGAGTTACTGTTGCTGTCAGGTGAGAGGTGTTGTTGTTGCCATCATTCACTGAATAGATACCTTAGTGCTTACAAATATTGTTAATATTGGGTAACAATTTCGTCTTTATTAGAAAATACATCGAATTTTGAACAATATGCGCTTAACGTTGTACTCCGAAATGTATACCGCCGGCAGAGGCGCCACAGACCGCCGTGTAAGCGGCTTTACAGGACGAGGCTTCGCTCTGTGGTGAGTCGTGGCCGTCCCTCACCTTTCCTCCTGCTCGTAGTCTCAGCGTCCTCCCAACTACTTCCTATCGATAGTCGCGACAGATGCACGTGAACAGCCGACCAGCCTCACCGTTTCTGCGACGCTCGTGTGCAGCTGCGGTCGACTGCAGTAGGACCTTTGTCAAACTCGCTTATGTTGGCGCATTTCCCCTTTTGAAGCCCATATCGTCGCAAGAATGATCCAAACGGCCAGAGCCCATCGCAGGTTTTCTGCACCCCGAAGTATGATGGAGGCTAAATCTTTCTGTTATTCTTCCAGTCTTAGATTTGCTGCTAATTTAACTTTTCTTCTAACTGTCATACAGTTTCTCTTCGCAACGGCTGGGTCATTCGTCTTTGCTTCCTTCTATACATTCCTTACATAAAACATCAATGAACATACATATAAAAAAGCCATATATTTCGATGACTGTACAAGGGTCTCGTGAGAGGTCTCCTTTAGTAACACGGCAAGAAAAGCCCAAAGCAGACACTTACCATTACCTTGGCACCTGCGCGCCTGTCCTACTCATCCTTCCCGTTTTTTCCTGCTTGTTACGTAGATACAGTCTTGGACAGTATTTTACCGCTAGAGTACGACAGAGAGCTAACCCATAAGGATATGGAACTGAGATAATTTCAGTTTTTCGTTTGTGTTTACTGCATGAAATTGAACACTTTAACAATCACAAACCATAAAAAACAATTAAAATCTTATTCTAATATCAATAAATTATCTGAAAAATGTCAGCTCCAGGTTGGCAAAGCAGAAAAATGAAATTCAAAAATTTTTTTACTATTACAATACTTCTATTTTCATCAGTTACTTGTTTAATCTGTTGTGTACAGCGATGCAATCTGTACTTTATTGCAGAGCCAGATTTCAGTTACAGTACAGTTATCATCAGTACTCATGGAGATGTAAGACTTGACAGGCTTGTAAAATGACAGGTTATTACACGACCTTAGCATGTGCATACCTTAATGCAAGTTTGAATTAAGCTATGCACATGCTACGGTCGTGTTCATTTACAAGCGTGTTCAGTCTACGTGCTCACTTCATACTCACCGATGATACTGTAGCTGAAGTGCAGGTCTGCAACAGATTACACATAAAATAGGAGCTAATTGCTGACTTTCGTCCTATTTCAGTTATTTATTTCAATATGAAATTGGATTCAGATTTACTTGAACTTGATTTTCTTATTGTGTTTAAAGTTTACTAATAGAGTTGGGTGTTCAAGACAGATCGGCTTTAAGCAGCCATCTGTATCGAAACGTATACCTATTTTCTTCACTTTGGATCCTCCTTCTCGCTGTCTATACCCTGCGCGTCTGCTTGACAAGCACGGTACACGGCATGATGGTTTTCAGGGATTCATGGGAGTTGCGACATCAAGGCCTTGTGGTAATTAAAAATGTCGTGTGACTAGGGCCTCCGCCGGCTGCTGTGATCGAGCGGTTCTAGGCGCTACAGTCTGGAACCGCGCGACCGCTACCGTCGCAGGTTCGAATCCTGTCTCGGGCATGGATGTGTGTGATGTCCTTAGGTTAGTTAGATTCAGTAGTTCTAAGTTCTAGGGGACTGATGACCTCAGAAGTTAAGTCCCATAGAGCTCAGAGCCATTTGAACACCGATGTTGCGTATCCAAGTTGCCTCAAACGAAATCCACCTGCATTAGGTATTTTTGGTGTTGGAAGAGCTTTCTGCAAATCAATACTTATTAAACGGAAGCCTGATCACTCTTTGCGGCGTTCAGCTCAGTACTGGTTTCGAAACGTACGAGCAGTTGTCGTTGAGTTTGATTTAGAAGAATATCCAGATGAATTATATCTTGTAGTTTGGATATCCATGCTTCACATACCTTAAATATATCAGTAGGATGTACTAAATTTTCTTGTGAATGTAATTCTGTATGTATCATATCCGACGTTTCTTTCCTTTTCATTTTTATAAAGTCGATGCGCTGTACCTATAGATTTCACACAATGTATATATATCCTTCTCAGTCTCTTTCGCTATAATGATTCCTGTACACATGAAATCATTTTATGTTGTCAGTTACTCCTTTGCTAATTCGATAAACTTTGACTTCTGCTCTTCATGTTTTCCTTTTTGTTCAACATGAGGATTAGATTTACGGGATCTATTTTCTAACCTTGCTACATCGTGAGACTTGCTACCGGAATATTCAATCACGTTTTGCATTTAATGATGACTATGAGGTGTTTGTATATTTCAGTCTCCTCTGGCAGTAGATATACGCTTCCTGGATATCGCAAATACATCACAGAGTGCTTTTGCACAAACGTTTACTGAAACACGGTTCTCGTTCTTTAAGCAAAATATATATGATAACTTTCTCTTATTTCCATTGTCAAAATCTGCACTGTTCCTATACATTCTGTTGCATGCTTTACCTGCTCAAAACAATTTAAAAAAGCATTTTGCAAGTTATAATTTTCTAGTTTATAAAACTCGGTAAAGAGATTGTCCTCAATAATCATCGCAAGTGTGTGATATTCTGGCCAACTGAGGTTACGTTTCATACATTTCACATCACAGTCGCAATAGATGTCCTGTTTCCTCGCTGGAACAGCTTTTTTAGCTTTTTACTCACGTAGTCGGGTCTCTTTCTTTTCTTCCATTCACCTTCACAGCTTGCTCGTTTTCTATATTTCTCACAACTATTAGTCACAGAATCATCTTCACCGTCAGTCATGACGTCAACAATAAAATACATGACTGCAAGAATGTGTGCTATTGGCTACAGCCATCTGGTGTAACGTTGCCACCAGGGTCGGTGGGAGAAATCTTTTCACACAAGGAACATATTATTTGGCGCCCTCCACCGTTCCCTCCCTCTCTCACATGTTAGTAGCTGTTCCTTTGTTGAGATATTTAAAAGCAAATCTAAATCTAGTGAATGTGGAAATGTGTGTTTTTCGCTACTATTTATGATAAGTCCTGTGCACAAATTTTGAACTTGGGCATCTCTGCCGCCCATTTCGTCTTGGCCTTAAAAGGAGTCCTAAATATTGTTTGCTTTGTTCCCTCTCACACTGCAACACTGCAATGGCGAGCTGGTCGACAATCTTTTTTTTGAACAGTGGGACGGAAGAAGTAGAAAATAATTACTCACACAGGTTGACAATTATTAAGCTATGTGAAAAAAAAGTAAACTATGGCATGCACACACTTTATTCAGCATGTAAACGTCACTACATATATTCGGATTTAGGTTATGACATGTTCGATATGCCTGTCGTCATTGGCGATGTTGTGGCGCAGACGAACAGCGAAATTCAGCATGACCCGCTGAAGTGTCGGAACATCGATGCTGTCGATGACATCCTGAATGGCTGTTTTCAGCTCAGCAACGGTTTCGGGGTTATTGCAGTACACCTTGTCTTTCAATATAGCCGCCCAAAAAGGAGTCGCATGTGTTCAGATCCGGAGAATATGGCGGCCAAGCGAGGCCCATGCCAGTGGTTTCTGCGTACCCCAGAGCAAGAATGCTGTCTAGTTTGAGAGAATAAAATTAACTTTATCTAAAATGTTATCGCTCGTAGTGGTTTATTTGTACTGTTTTCTGAAGTCGGTGGTACAACTACTGCGGAATGTGGACATAAAGCTCGGCTACGCTTGGCGCTTTTTGGAAGAAGGTGACTAATACGATTCACATTCCTTTCAATGCTCACTCATTCAAAACAACAAAAAGACCTAAACACTACAGTGCAAGAGTAATCGACACAGTCGTGCGTATGATAGACATTCACATTACTCGAGGCTCGGGGGCAGGCGAACGTAAGCCGTTTCCACTATGACTCTTTAAGAAATCAGATTTAAATATCAACGGTGCAACTTGTTCATATTAGAAAATATGAGACGTGACACTTAATTCTAATATTATACGACGTTTTGGAGTTCCTCGTACATAAAAGAAACGATATAATACACTTGTGCGCCAAACGTAAGGCCGAAAGTACCTTTCGCATGATGTGTCACTGCCAAATAACGTACCCCCATGAAACTTGGACCTTACGTTGTAAGAAGTATAGTTCAGAAGGTAACGATGAGACGAAGAGAAATTACATTTATATTCAAAGACAATAATTACACTGAAGTTATCGTGAATTATGATGGTCGTCTGGACTCTACGAAAGGAGGGATATGATTCTTAATAGGGTGTGTGATTACCAATGACAGTAATGCATGCTCCGCAACGTGCTGTCATTCTAGCAACTAGGTTGATGAAGAGAACTTGTGATAAGGCGTTCCATTTCTCCACCAATGCTGGATGGTCGTTGGTGCACGTGGACGTGCTGAAATATGTCTCCCCAACGCGTGCTCGATGGCATTTAAGTCGGAGGAACGAACAAGCCAGTCCGTTCGCCAAACACCCTCTCGTTCCAAGAGCTTCTCCTCCTTTTGTACTTTACAATTTTGAGCAAAGGACAGTCCGAGTGTGCTCAAAACGACTGATACTTCGGCGAATATGGAAGCCAATACCTCAAGTGGAATTTATCGCAATTCTTCTCAAACGTCGGCTGTGTGGCTGCGTGGTTTGAGGCGCCCTGTCATGGATTGCGCGGCCCCTCCCACCAGAGGTTCGAGTCCTCCCTCGGGCATGGGTGTGCGTGTGTTGTTCTTAGCATAAGTTAGTTTACGTTAGTTTAAGTAGTGTGTAAGTCTAGGGTCCGATGGCCTCAGCAGTTTGATCCCTTAGGAATTCACACACATTTTTTCTCAAACGTCTTTACCGCCTACTGACCTTGAGTCTTGTGAAGTACCTAGTCTGGACGAAAATACTTCAGACATGACGCGCAGAGTGGTTTCATATAAATTCCGCCTTTGCATGAACCTGCAAAGACCTTTCCCTGACTGCATAATACTGCAGTCGTCGACCAGTACACATATCTTAAAGAGCGAGTCTAGCAGGTTTATTCCAATAATGTGTCTTGAAACGACCATCGAAACGATGTAGGAGGAATTTTGCATCTGACAACACAGTTGGTATTTTATAGTTCCAACGTCCAAATAGTCTGTTTCATAGACAATAATATTCGTAACTGACGACGGCTGTTTCTCAGCAAAAAGAGGTTCAAATATCTCTGGGCACTATGGGACTTAACATCTGAAGTCATCAGTCCCCTACACTTAGAACTACTTAAACCTAAGGACATCACACACATCCATGCCCAAGGCAGGATTCGAACCTGCGACCGTAGTAGTCGCGCGGTTCTGGACCTGAAGCGCCTACAACCGTTCGACCACATTCGTCCCTTCTTGGCGGGCACTAATTGCAACATGAAACTTTCAGCACCGACATTGCCTACCTGCCCGTTTCTAATTCGCCCCGCCCCTCTTCAAAGTATCCTAAATCAGAAGTTACCTCTGTTCTCCGTCCAGACAATCGATCGACTTTCCCGTAATCCTGCCACCTACTGTATCCCAGCCCTAGCGTGTTACTTCCTCATCGCATAGTCAAATTATGCTCTCTGGCTGTTTATTTTATTATAAAAGACGTTCAGTTCTTCAATAACAGTTTAAATGTTGAATCCCGAAGTGCAACTGACTGTTCACACACCCTATGACTTACAGGTCTTGAAATGCATTTAACATTGGGTTAGTTGGTTCTTTTTGGAGGAGGGGACCAAACAGCGATGTCATCGGTCCCATCGGATTAGGGAAGAATGGGGAAGGAAGTCAGCCGTGTCCTTTCAAAAGAAACCATCCCTGTATTTGCCTGTATCAATTGAGGAAAATCACGGAAAACCTAAATCAGAATGGCCGGACGCGGGTTTTAACCGTCGTCCTCCGGAATGCGAGTCCAGTGTGCTAACCGCTGCGCCTCCTCGCTCTGTTTAACTTTGGGAGCGCAAGTGAACTGCAGTAGGGCTTTCTCGGTCAGCGCTCAACTTATTCTCACCTGTACACATTTACATTATATGTTAAGTTCCTGCAGCTTCTTCATACACTTATCCTTGCATATATTTCGCGAATATTAAATGTTGGTTTTAATCAACGATTTTATACATTGCAGAACCACATCTACTTTTTATCTAGCGTTTATAACTATAATTACTTGTGAACGCCTTACAGGCAGTTGTTTCATGACAATACGGCGTGACAGATCTCCTAGCACAGGTAGCGTTACGGATATACAGCCGAAGGACTTGTCTGGCGCAGTGATGATAAATTATTGACACAGACCTTCGCCGGGCGTCGTGGACGAGCGGTTCTAGGCGCTTCAGTCCGGAACCGCGCGACCGCTACGGTCGCAGGTTTGAATCCTGCCACAGGCCTGGATGTGTGTGATGTCCTTAGGTTAGTTAGGTTTGTATTTCTAAGTTCTAGGGGACTTATGACCTCAGATGTTAAGTCTCATAGTGCTCAGAGCCATTTGAACCATTTTAAATCACAAACCTAGTTTCTGAGATTAGCCTTCACGTAAGGACAGAAAAACGTGGCGGTGTTACTTTAACCTGCCATATGCAGTGACGTATAGATAGTTCCGCCTTTTTGCACGAACTACGAGGGTCATTTCAAAAGTCGCGCAGTGTTCACGACCTTTACGGTGGCGCGATCAAGTTGAAATTCACGTCAGTTGTGAACAAGACTTTAGGCGTGACGGTGCTGGTTCGCGCGTCTGGTCGTGAGTAATTCAGTTTTAAAACGGATGCTGAAACTGAGTCAAGTCAGACTACACGTAGTAACCAGCGTTTCTACATCAAATCGAATCACTACGTGCAAAGAATCCAAAGGATATATTCATCACATTGAGAGAGGTGTTTGGGAATAGTTGGTTGGTTGGGTTGGGGAAGGAGACCAGACAGCGTGGTCATCGGTCTCATCGGATTAGGGAAGGATTGGGAAGGAAGTCGGCCGTGCCCTTTCAGAGGAACCATCCCGGCATTTGCCTGGAGTGCTTTAGGGAAATCACGGAAAACCTAAATCAGGATGGCCGGACGCGGGATTGAACCGTCGTCCTCCCGAATGCGAGTCCAGTGTCTAACCACTGCGCCACCCCGCTCGGTTTGGGAATAGTGTAGAGGATCGTAGCTCAGTATCAAGGTGGTTTGCTCGTTTCAGTGAAGGTCAGGTAAGCACTGAGGGCAGCCCAAGGAGTGGAAGGCCATCACCTGCAACTGACTACACCTATCAGGTCATTGTTAATGATATTTTGGCAGAGTATAGACGTGATAAAATTGCATACGAGACCAGAATACTTGTCACGTCAGTTTTCAGTTTATTGTTAATGACATTTTGAGAAAGGATCGACGCCGCGCGGGATTAGCCGAGGGGTCTAGGGCGTTGCAGTCACGGACTGTGCGGCTGATCCCGACGGAGGTTCGAGTCTCCCCCCCCCCCCCCCGGACATGGGTGTGTGTATTTGTCCTTAGGATAGGATAATTTAGGTTAAGTAGCGTGTAAGCTTAGGGACTGATGACCTTAGCAGTTAAGTCCCATAATATTTCACACACATTTGAACATAAAGGATCGACGAAAAACATATCAGGAAATTGCATATGAGGCCAGGATGTCTGTCGCGTCAGTGTACAGAGTTATAAATGAAAAGTTAAATATGAGAAAAGTTCCTGACAGATGGGTTCCACATGAACTGAGTGAAGAGCAGAAAGCATTTCGGTAAAGAGTTGCAGAAGAATTGGTCAAACGTTATCGAACAAGGAGAACAGAGATTTTGAGTTATAACTGAAATTTCCGTCTTTAAAAAGTAAATGTTCTGACTCTCCACGCTCGCCATCAATCAGTGGTGAAACTAATGATGATCTTTGAGTATGACATGACTAGAGTCACACCTACCAAATGAATGCCCCAGGGGACGCCTGTAAAGTGCGCGTACTACGAGCTGTTTCTGCAACATGTTCTGCGTCCAAAAATTCATCGTAGAAGGCCTTACGTGTTTGCGGCTGTTTTCCTCATGCTGCACGGTAATGCAAGACCGCCTGTTGTCCTGCGGGGTGAGAGGAACACTAGATAAATATGGATGGGAATTACTTCCCCACTCACCATACAGTCCTGATATGAGCACACCAAACTTTGATTTGTTTTCCAACATGAAGGAACAACTCCGTGGAAAACGTTTTGACACAGTTGATGAAGTTTACAGTAAGGTGACCAAAGTAATCAGGCAAATATGTAATATAGGTCCGTATCTGAAAAACAGAAGTTGCAAAACTTCGAGAAGCTGTCATAAGAAAGAATGTAGATTATATTGAAGGCCTGTAAAGGTATTTTGAAAAAAAAAGAAAGAAAGAAAGAAAGAAAAAAACAGAACGCAGCTGAGGAGTTTAGCTTATTATATATACATATATAAACATCTGCTTACTAAATTATTGATTCATCACGTGAATTGTGTGAATTTTAAGCTCAGTGAAATGGTTGTCGGTTTTTTTTCTTACAATTACAGCTAAGTGCTGCAGTAGAACATTACATGTCACAGCCAGTGCTTTTCTAACTGAAATATACAGACTCGCCAACAGCATTATGAGAGTCTCCTTGTAATTTAATATGTAGGACAAAAGGAACCGATCGGCATAAAGGTTTTATCCTCCAAAGAAGTTCGGTAATACGTGTCATTTCAGTGCGCTAAATCACCTATGGATCCATTCGTCAATAAATGAGACCGAAAACGAGAAGAAGACAAACCATAATATAAAAAATAACGCGCATGGATAAAATTAGTACGTTTTTCTTTGTATTAGGTTCCTCGAATTAAATCTAATTGTGTACATCATTAGACAAACTGTGTTAACAGTTACGTACAAAACAAGGTACTCTTTCATTTGTTCTCGTGTTCTTCATCGTCTTTTTGTTTGTTTTTTAAATATTTGAAGCAGACAACGGAATCCGTATTCGCGACTACTGCCAGTTTAGTCCACACCAGAGACAAAAACTGAGAAAAATAAACGCAGCGCAATGGTGACGTACATGGAGAATCTTTGTTGAGCACTGAAGCCTAGACTTAGTGAATAACGGTTGAAGAACCACGGACATAAAACTGCTGCTCCGAAAACCCTCCGCTCTAGAGAAATGGTCATTCTGCGGCTAAGATTTCGTCTGGCGCCGATATCTTTTCAGGGTAGCAATAACCGTAAAACGTTCTTTACCGATAGTCGATGTTCCCGTTTATGTGGTAGTACTGTACGTGCGCTCACCTCCTCAGAGATTTTATTATAACGTGCTCGCGGCTGATGCATACATTACTGGTGATATTCGTTCCCTCCTTGTCTTCGTCCTGCAAGTTCAAAAATGGTTCAAATGGCTCTGAGCACTATGGGACTCAACATCTTAGGTCATAAGTCCCCTAGAACTTAGAACTACTTAAACCTAACTAACCTAAGGACATCACACACACCCATGCCCGAGGCAGGATTCGAACCTGCGACCGTAGCAGTCTTGCGGTTCCGGACTGCAGCGCCAGAACCGATAGACCACCGCGGCCGGCCGTCCTGCAAGTACAGACAGAAATTGGGACATTCTCGTCGCGGGGTTCCCTCGTGCTGGGGACACTAGTCCGCCGGTTCAGCTAGGCATGATCGGGCGAAGTCGTCCACTTGAAAGGTAATCAGGTTCACATGCAACTCGAAAAAGGTTCGCTTGCCGTGTGTTATAAGCCGCTAGGGAAAACTTAAGGAATTGGAAATTTGTGGTAAGGTCTTATTGGACCAAACTGCTGCGGTTATCGGTCCTTAAGCATACACACTACTTAACCTAACTTAAACTAACCTACGCTAAGGACGACACACACACACCCATGCCCGAGGGAGGACTCGAACCTCCGACGGGGAGAGCCGCACGGATCGTGACAAGACGCTAACGGCTACCTCGCGGGGCAAAACTTAGAGACGAGCTAGAGAAATGAACATATTAACGACTTCGTGCAAATGAATGAAAATATCAGAGGTGTCCCATTGGTAGACAGATAGTTGGATGTCGCATGGTGTAAGGTTAGGGTGTCTATAGCGGCCGGGGACTGGTCTTGCAACACAGGGCAGTTGAAGGAACGGGAAAAGATAGTGTTTATCAGTCTTGAGAAGTTACGGTATTCTGTGGTGGTGTTCTTCATTACAACATGGGCTGGAGACCAACACCTGGAGCTTAACACGTGGAAGAATCATCGGGAAACTGGAAGACGGACGAAGTGTGGCGAGCGTAGCCTAGGAGTTTGGTATTGTCACAGCGCTGTTTAACGTTCAAGGGGGGTGTTTCGAACCACAGGGTCCGCAGCTCGTGGTCGTGCAGTAGCGTTCTCGCTTCCCGCGCCCGGGTTCCCGGGTTCGATTCCCGGCGGGGTCAGGGATTTTCTCTGCCTCGTGAAGCCTGGGTGTGGTGTGATGTCCTTAGGTTAGTTAGGTTTAAGTAGTTCTAAGTTTAGGGGACTGATGACCATAGATGTTAAGTCCCATAGTGCTCAGAGCCATTTGAATCATCGAACCACAGGCACTGTTGCCCGAAGGAGAGGAGGTGGTCGACCACGGTCAACTACGGCAGCAGATGACCGCTACATTGTGCAACAGGCAAGGAGCAACCGTAGTCAAATACCGAGTGCAATTGCAGTCGCATATAACAGGACTGCAAGGCACGCAACCTCACTCTCCACAGTGGCACGGAGTAGCAGTAGCTGACCGCGACAGACGCAGCAACAGATAAGCAACCGCATTTGTCATTTACGAGTTCCTAACCAGGAGCGAGTTTTATTATATCATCGGTGTGCTTTAATAGTTTAGTTTCTTGAGTTTCTGCGTGTAAATTTAACATCTAATAGCCACAGTTCTCGTGTTTTCGTTTGCGTCAGAAAGTAAACCGATTTTGTGACATATTACAAGTTCCAAATCAGGGTCAAATTATTTAGTTTCACCTGAGTGCTACACTGGACTCGCATTCGGGACGACGACGGTTCAATCACGCGTCCGGCCATCCTGATTTAGGTTTTCCGTGATTTCCCTAAATAGCTGCAAGCAACTGCCGGGATGGTACCTTTGAAAGGGCACGGCCGACTTCCTTCCCCGTCCTTCCCTAATCCGATGAGACCGATGACCTCGCTGTTTGGTCTCTTCCCCAAACAATCCAATCCAACCTGAATGCTTCGGTAGTTAGGTTTTTGAATATCTGCATATTAATAGACACAGTTCGTGCGTTTTCGTCAGGTTCTACAGCAGAATTGCGCAGCACTTGCTGATAGTCCGTTTATCTGCATAGTTTAGTTTTCCGCGGTCTTTAGTATGGACAGGGACTGCGATTTGTGTGCGGATGCGAGCCGAGTTGGTGACACTGCGCTCTCAGCTTCAGGCTGTGATGACTTCGGTTACACAGCTTGAGGCTGCAGTGGATGAGCACCACTGTTGAGGGTCAGCCGTGGGCATCCAACGGACGTTCCGCGCGTCAGAGTCCTCCGATCGGTCCGCACCAGTTTCCAACCAGATACTGCTCGCACTGAGGGTGACCCCTAACCTGTGGTCGATTGGGAAGTCGCTCCAGGACGAAGCAGGTGGCGAAAGACTTCCCAGGTGACCGCACATAAGGCCTCCCAGGTTTGTCTGACAACCAGGTTCTAGGTGCTGTCTGTGGCTGACACTGTCGCTGAGCAAGATGCTGTCGCCTGTCCTGTTTCAGAGGAAACCACTCAGCCTGCAAGATCCGGGCAATCGCAGAAGAAGAAGAAGACAGAAGCACTCCGTCTTCAGGCCACAAGGTGCCCATCGGGACCATCCGACCGCCGTGTCATCCTCAGTTGAGGATGCGGATAGGACTGGCGTGTGGTCAGCACACCGCTCTCCCGGTCGTTATGATGGTTTTCTTTGACCGGAGCCGCTACTATTCGGTCGAGTAGCTCCTCAATTGGCATCCGAAGCTGAGTGCACCCCGAAAAATGGCAACAGCGCATGGCGGCTGGATAGACACCCATCCAAGTGCCGGCCACGCCCGACAGCGCTTAACTTCGGTGATCTCACGGGAACCGTTGTATCCACTGCGGCAAGGCTGTTGCCGGGCAATCGCAGAGGGTGGGATTATTGGTAGTTGGAAGCTCCAACGTTAGGCGCATTATGGGGCCCTTAGGTACTTGGCTGACAAGAAGGGCAAGAAATCCAATGTGCACTCTGTGTCATACCCGGTGGAGTCATTCTGGATGTGGAATGGGTCCTCCCGGATGGCATGAAGAGCACAGGGTGCAGCCAACTTCGGGTGGTGGCTCACGTCGGTACCAATGATGTGTGTCACTTTGGATCAGAAGAGATTCTCTCTGGTTTCGAGCGGCTAACAGAAGTGGTAAACACTGCCAGTCTTGCTTGCAAGATGAAAGCAGAGCTGACCATTTGCAGCATAGTCGACAGGACCGATCGCGGACCCCTGGTACAGAGCCGAGAGGAGGATCTGAATCAGAGGCTCAGACGGTTCTGCGACCGTGTAGGCTGCAGATTCCTCAACTCGCGCCAAAGAGTGGTTGGGTTTCGGGTTCCGCTGAATAGGTCAGGTGTCCACTACACGCAGGAGGCGGCTACACGGGTAGCAGGGGCTGTGTGGCGTGGACTGGACGGTTTTTTAGGTTAGAGGGTCTCGAGTAAACACAAGAAGAGCAGCAGTCACAAAGGGTGCAGGCTGAGCACAGGAAGAACGTAGATACAGAAACCATTGGTATAACTGTTGTAAATTGTCGTAGCTGTGTTGGAAAAGTACTAGAGCTCCAAGCGCTAATAGAAAGCACTGATGCTCAAATCTTTATAGGCACTGAAAGCTGGCTAAAGCCGGATATAAGCTCAGCCGAAATTTTTGCGAAGAGCCTAACGGTGTTCCGAAAGGATAGGCTAAACACGGTTGGCGGAGGCGTGTTTGTTGCTATCAGAAGTAGTTTAACTTGTCGCGAAATTGAAGTAGATACTTCCTGTGAGTTAGTATGGGCAGAGGTCATGGTTGGCAACCGGTATAAAATAAAATTCAGATGATACAGTTGCTGAAAGGTTCAAAGAAAACTTGAGTTTGATTTCAAACACGTACCCGAATCATACGATAATAGTTGGTTGTGAGATTAATTTACCCTCGATATGTTGGCGAAAATACATGTTTAATTCCGGAGGTACGCAAAAAAATATAATCCGAAATTGTGCTAAGCGCATTATATGAAAATTATCTCGAGCAATTAGTTCATGAGCCCACGCGAATAGTAAACAGTTGTGAAAATCACACTTGACCTCTTAGCAACAAATAATTGTGAGTTAATAACGAGCATCAAAATCGAATCAGTGATTAGTGAACACAGGGCTGTCGTAGCAAGACTGAATATTGTAATCCCCAAATCCTCGAAATATAAGCGAAAAATATACCTATTCAAAAAAGCAGGTAAACATTCGCTTGACGCCTTCCTGAGAGACACTCTCCACTCATTCCAAATTAATAATATAAGTGTAGACCAGATGTGGCTTGGATTCAAAGAAATAGTATCGGCAGCAGTTGACAGATTTATACCAAATAAATTGACAAACGACGGATCTGATGCTCCTTGGTACACAAAACGGGTTAGAACACTGTTGCAAAAACAACGAAACAAACACGCCAAATTTAAACAGGCGCAAAATCCCCAAGATTGGCGATCTTTTACAGGAGCTCGAAATTTAGCGCGGACTTCAATGCGAGATGCTTATAACAGTTTCCACAACGAAAATTTATCTCGAAACCTGGCAGAAAAACCAAAGCGATTGTCATCGTATGTGAAGTATGTTAGCGGCAAGAAACAATCAATGCCTTCTCTGCGCGATAGCAATGGAGGTACTATCGAAGACAGTGCTGCCTTGCGGCTGGTCCCGGCGGAGGTTCGAGTCCTCCCTCGGGCATGGGTGTGTGTTCGTCCTTAGGATAATTTAGGTTAAGTAGTGTGTAAGCTTAGGAACTGATGACCTTAGCAGTTGAGTCTCATAAGATTTCACATACATTTGAACATTTTTTGAACAGTGCTGCCAAAGCAGAGTTACTAAACACAGCCTTCCGAAAAGCCTTCACAAAAGAAGACGACGTAAATATTCCAGAATTCGAATCGAGAACAGCTGCCAACATGAGTAACGTAGAAGTAAATATCCTCGGATTAGTGAAGCAACTTAAATCACTTAATAAAAGCAAGTCTTCTGGTCCAGACTGTATACCAATTAGGTTCCTTTCGGAGTATGCTGATGCATTAGCTCCATACTTATCAATAATGTACAACCGTTCGCTCGACGAAAGATCCGTACTCAAAGACTGGAAAGTTGTACAGTTCACACCAATATTCAAGAAAGGTAGTAGGAGTAATCCACTAAATTACGGGCCTATATCGTTGACGTCGATATGCAACAGGATTTTAGAACATATATTGTGTTCGAACGTAATGAATTACCTTGAAGAAAACGGTCTATTGACACACAGTCAACATGGGTTTAGAAAACAGCGTTCTTGTGAAACACAACTAGCTCTTTATTCACATTAAGTGCTGAGTGCTATTGACAAGGGATTTCAGATCGATTCCGTATTTCTGGGTTTCCGGAAGGCTTTTGACACTGTACCACACAAGCGGCTCGTAGTGAAATTGCGTGCCGGCCGCGGTGGTCTAGTGGTTCTGGCGCTGCAGTCCGGAACCGCGGGACTGCTACGGTCGCAGGTTCGAATCCTGCCTCGGGCATGGGTGTGTGTGATGTCCTTAGGTTAGTTAGGTTTAAGTAGTTCTAAGTTCTAGGGGACTTATGACCTAAGATGTTGAGTCCCATAGTGCTCAGAGCCATTTGAACCATTTTTTGAAATTGCGTGCTTATGGAATATTGTCTCAGTTATGTGACTGGATCTGTGATTTCCTGTCTGAGAGGTCACAGTTCGTTGTAATTGACGGAAAGTCATCGAGTAAAACAGAAATGATTTCTGGCATTTCCCAGGGTAGTGTTATAGTAGGCCCTTTGCTGTTCCTTATCTATATAAACGATTTGGGAGACAATCTGAGCAGCCGTCTTCGGTTGTTTGCACATGACGCTGTCGTTTATCGACAAATAAAGTCATCAGAAGATCAAAACAAACCACAAAACGATTTAGAAGAAATATCGAAATGGTGCGAAAAGTGGCAGTTGACCTTAAATAACGAAAAGTGTGAGGTCATCCACATGAGTACTAAAACGAACGAGTTAAACTTCGGTTACACGTTAAATCAGTCGAATCTAAAAGCCGTAAATTCAACTAAGTACCTAGGAATTACAATTACGAACAATTTAAATTGAAAGGAACACAGAAAATGATGTGGGGAAGGCTAAGCAAAGACTGCGTTTCCTTTGCAGGATACTTAGAAAAAGTAACAGACCTACTAAGGAGACTGCCTACACTACGCTTGTCCATCCTCTTTTAGAATACTGTTGCGCGATGTGGGATCCTTACCAGATAGGACTGACTGAGTACATCGAAAAAGTTCAGAGAAAGGCAGCAAGTTCTGTATTATCGTGAAACATGGGAGAGAGTGTCACAGAAATGATACAGGATTTGGGATGGACATCATTAAAAGAAAGGCGTTTTTCGTTGCGACGGAATCTTCTCACGAAATTCCAATCACCAACTTTCTCATCCGAATGCGAAAATATTTTGTTGGAGGGACGATCACAAAGATAAAATAAGGGAAATCAGAGCTCATACGGAAAGATATAGGTGTTCATGTTTCCCGCCCGCTATACGAGATTGGAATAATAGAGAATTGTGAAGGTGGTTCGATGAACCCTCTGCCAGGCACTTAAATGTGATTTGCAGAGTATCCATGTAGATGTAGATGTAGATGAGATGTATGGGGGTGGGTGTCCTTGTAGGACGACCAGTACATCGTGTTCCGTCAACACCGCACATCGGCGGTATCGTTTGCGATGGCGTCATGAGCGGAGGGACTGCCCTGACGAGGAGTGGGGCTACGTGTCCTTCTCGGATGATAGCAGATTCGGTCTGTGTAGTACTTCTGGATATATCCTCATAATACGAGAGGAGGGAAGACATAATGCCACCAAGAACACTGTTTTGGTAGTACAATTGTTAAGGTCTTGAGAAGCACAATGCTGCATGGGCGTACTGACCTCCAAATCTTTGAAAACGGTACACTCATTAGGTTATTGTCATACTGTACTCCTTCCAAGGGTACATTCGGTAAAGCTTGACAGTATCGCACAGCGCAGGTGGAGCAGCTTTTCGAACGTGAAGATATTTGGTGGAAGGACTGTTCTGCCCGTCACCTCGTCTTAAATGTAGTCAAGCACGTATGGAATACGTTGGGGAGATGTTTTCCAGGACGTCTAGATACACAATGGCCATCCAGCAGGTGGCGCAATGGAACGCCCTGCCACAAGAACTCTTTACCTCGCATGTGGCCAGCGTGGCAGCACGTTGCAGAGCAAGCATTGCCGTCCAAGGTGATCACACACGCTATTAAAAACCGTGTCCCGCTATTTGTAATGTCCAGGGGACCATCATGAATACTTATGTACAATTATTGTCTTTGAATGGAAGTTCCATTCCACTCGTGAAGTATTTCTTTCGGTTAGCCTGTGTACTATACCGTAGATGTTCTTTCTGTATGCGAACCTAGTTTCATTGGGATGTTTTACTGTGCAGTGTCACATCATGCGTCCTTAAATTTTGCACACCAGTGTAGTAGTCTCGACGGAATGTAGCCCTTAAATATACATAGGAAACACAATGTAGCGATCGTGCTTCTGAAAAGATGCTAATTTAGTCGAGAACCCCCGTGCCAAGAGAGCGGTCCGTTTTCACAATACTGCAAGGTGTGCAACTTATCATAAATGAGAGTCATATGAACAGACAAGAAGGAAACTTTCCCAGCCAAGTCGCTATTCATCCGCAAAGAGGATTTCTGGGTCACGCTCGGTGAAGAAGAGAACAAAATGTGTATTTTTATGAGCCGGAACGCAGTTGAGGAAACGCTGAACGAACGTTGCAATTTTTATTTTGGAAGAAAAAACACAGAACCAGTTGTACATACAGAGTGTCACGGGTGCAAGAGCAGGTATTTGTACTGACAGCTGAGGAGAGAGTATTGAACAATATTAAATCAGTATTTACTTCTTTTTCTATTACGAGTAGTAAGTTGTTAGGTTGATTAATACCTCCAAGTATGCTTGCTACCAATAAGCCATTAAAGTTTATTTTCCTCTTTGCAACAGGTCAAGTATTGAAGTATGAAATTACAATTAAATCAATACAATGAAATGAATACCATTAGCTGCACACAGGCGTTGATGTACATCAACGGGGACAGTTGAAAATGTGTCCCCCGACCGGCACTCTAACCCGGGATCTCCTGCTTACATGGAAGATGATCTATCCATCTCAACCACCGAGAACACAGAGGGTAGTGCGGCTGCAGGGACTTATCTCTGGCACGCCTCCCATGAGACCCACACTCCCATCTTATTGTCCCGCACTGTATTCTAAGTGCCCTTGCCCATTACACAGTATTCTAAAAGAGGATGGACAAGCGTAGTGTAGGCAGTCTCCTTAGTAGGTCTGTTACATTTTCTAAGTATCCTGCAAAGGAAACGCAGTCTTTGCTTAGCCTTCCCCACATCATTTTCTGTGTTCCTTCCAATTTAAATTGTTCGTAATTGTAATTCCTAGGTACTTAGTTGAATTTACGGCTTTTAGATTCGACTGATTTAACGTGTAACCGAAGTTTAACTCGTTCTTTTTAGTACTCATGTAGATGACCTCACACTTTTCGTTATTTAAGGTCAACTGCCACTCGCGGCTTTACCGATTCCCATAAGAGTTCGGGCAATGTGTGTGCATCCGCACAGAAGATGGTGAAATGACTGGTGAGCCTTAACTACATATATGAAGATGGTATCTGTTCTTTCGTGTTTGTGGGATGACTATTAAACGCAGAGAAGAAAACGTGCAACATGCTGAAGTGTATCTGTACCTATGTCCGTAATATCCGGTGTTATAAATGGTGACTAATTGCGATCATTTAATAATTATTTTCAGATCTGTGTAGTCACTAATTCAGCTATGGATCTAGTCATTGGGCAAAGACTTAGATTTAATTTGGGACTATTCAGATCTGAAGGTGGTAATTCAATGAATGTAACCCTTCATACCCTCTCTCGTCTAAGAAGTATTGAGACTGTAATTATAAAAAATGGAAAAAAATTAATAAGGTGGTTTTAAGGCTTCAGGAGTTCTACACATCCCCCCCACCCCACCCCCACCTGAGTACAACGTAGAGCACCTGTATACAAACGTGTGAAACTGTCCAAAATGTCCTTCTTTGGGGTGTCGTTTAACTCGTGCGTCACACTGGATTGAATGTCAATTATGTCGCCAAAACGTTGACAATTCACAAGGATTTTTGATTTTGGAAATAAAAAAACAGGTCTCTCGGTGCCACATCGGGTGAATATTGAAGGTGGTCGATAAATGGCATTTATTTTTCCACTTGTGCACTTTCCTGCACTACGACTGCAGGCGTGCGTCGTGCAGAAAGCACCAGTCACACTCTTTCCATTGTTGCTGACGAACCCTTTGAAGTCAATTGCACAGCCGATCCATGAGACACAAATACGAGGGCTATTCAGACACTAACAGACGTCTTCAAATAAAAAATTAACAACATGGAAGAACCAAATTTGATTATATACATTTTAAAAGTACACTCTTAAGCTGCTCTTCTACACAATCGCCATTCGGTACCGTCTCTATAGAAATTGGCCCCCTGGAATTGAATTTTGGGAACCCATCTAGCAAAAAGTTTGTGGTAACCAAGCATCTCCGCCATAATGTCATGCTCTTAACTCTGTGAAATTTGGGGAAACGTTGTGAATGTTTCGCAATTCTGAAACGACAATTTTCACGAATTTTGTCTTTGATTTTATTCATTTCTTCGTCAGCAACAAGACTAAGCCTACCGCTGCGGTGCTCATCGTGAACATTGGTACAACCGTTTTCAAAGTTATTGTACCGTTACCCCTCTCGGCTTTCACGCATTACTTCTTTTCTGTACACATCGCAAAGATCGCGATAAATTTACATTCATGTCCAGTTCCTTGCCAACAAAAACCTAATCATAAAACGCACCTGACAAACGACGGGATTTTGTATTGCAGCGTATATTTTAACACGTCACAGAGAGTAAAGTAGCGCAGACACAGACCACAGGCCACCACCGATGTGTAGAAACGTTATGGCACCAAGATGGCGGCTGTAGTACCACCCACCGCCGCAATAGACCAAAACGTTCGTAAAACTCATGGACGGCCTCCAAACACTGTGAATTTACAGTGGTGCCGTGAGAAAAACACTGCCTGTTGATAATGGTGTGAGCATCACAAAAGGTGGTGAGCATTGCATTCACTTCCGATTTTGTCATTCGCATCTTGTTTGGCCTTGGCGAACTGTCAGAGACCCATTCCGCTCTTTGACATTTGTGGCAGGTTCGTATTGATAACACCAAGTCTCGTTACCTATAATAATTTTTTCTAGATAAGGATTGTCCGTTTATTTCATTTCGCTTTGTTCGGGGGTCAAGTGTGCGGGACAAAGTTAGCACAAACGTTCCTCTACTTCAGAATATTCTGAAGAATGTCTTCAGCACTTTATTTAGAAATTATCTTGTCTTCAGCGTAGCTCTGCATGATGGATGACAGTTTCAGAGGATCACGAATGTTCTCAATGTTTCCGTCGGATGAACCTCAGGTGGGACGCCATGACCTCCCATTGTTCTCCAGCGACAACTGTCTATCTTTGAAACGTTGAAATCATTCAGACACTCGTGCATGACTTAAGCAACTATCGTCGTAAGCCTTTTCCATGGAGTCTGATGTCTCCGTAACCGTTTTGTCGAGTAAAACCGGGAATCGAATCGCTCTTCATTGTTCCATTGGGATTTGTTTGTGAGAACAGTGTTGGCACACTACGGCCGTGCGTCATCTACTCAACACTGCCTGTTCACAACCGACTGTTCCAACGTAAACGTGTTCCTTGCAGCTACCCTGGTAGTTACTGCGCTGACGTTGCTTTTACGCCAGGATTAAAATCAATCTCGGAACTTTGTGGACGATGTGCATTTGTTTGACTTTGTGCTCTTAGTGAGAGCTAACGATCCAGGCACTGGAGCTAAGCACTTGTTTATTTTGATTCTAATGTCGCTGATTGTTTTCTCTCATTCGGATTATTCTTCATTGGCGCGGATGAGCCCTGAAGGAGAGCTGATGGCCCACAATCCGGCTGGTGGCCTGCCAACGATCCACCTACGTGTAATTTGTTCCAAGTGTGTTTTCTGTACCGACCTGGGCTCTGCTCCGTGAATACTGCGTTCCGAACGCAAACATCCCGTAACTAGAACTACTGTGCCCAAGACATCTACAGACAAGCGCTGCTGCTGGCATAGTCAGCCTGTATATGTACAAATTTTAGTGCCATAATCACGGCACACTGTAGATTCTTCCCTGCAACTTCCATAATCATGGCACACTGTAGATTCTTCCCTACAACCATCTGATATATATCTGACTAGCAACTCAGCAATGCTTCAAATTTGCTGTACATGTATGGGAACTGGATGTACATTCTAATTTCCGTCTACCCCCACTCTCTGTCCATTTCCTCCACACCTTCTCTTTGTTCATCTCCTCCTCCTCTTCTCCCCCCCCCCCTTTCTCTGTCCAACACCGCCACCTCCTCCTCTCTCGCTTTTAGTCATTCTCCTCTTTCTCTCTTGTCTCTGTCCATCTCCTCCAACCGTCTGTCTATGTTCACATGTTCATTTCCTTAGCCCCTTTTTGTCCAGCTCCTCTTCCTCAACCCCCCCCCCCCTCCCACGCTCTCCGACGCTGAGACTTGTTCATCGTTGTTGCAAAGGAAGCCTTGATTGGATTGGGTAGATCGGTTGCGGCCGGCAAAGTTTACGAGTGTTCTACAGTACTCTTTGGACAGGTATGTGCCGAGCAAAGTTGTCAGGGATGTAAAAGTCCCGTCGTGGTTTGGCAGCTGTGATAGAGAGCTGCTACGAAAGCAAAGAGATTTTCACAACAAATTTAAACGTATCCAAAGACTTACAGCCAAACGAACATTGAACGAAGCAAAACTGGCGTAAGGAGAGCCATGTCTGAAGCATGCAGCGAATTCGAAAGAAAACTTCTATCAACCGACTTGACGGAAAATCCTAAGAAGTTCTGGTTTTATGTTAAATCAGTAGATAAATCGAAGTCGTCTGTTCGGACACTCTGTGACCATATTCGTAGCGAAACGGATGACATAGAGAAGACCGGAATACTAAGCGTCTTACTCCAAAACTGCTTCACTGAGGAAGGCTCTCTAGTTCCTCCTTTAAATAGTTGCACGAACGATAAAATGACTGATAACTAAATAA